>NC_091285.1:611459278-612069452 GCF_032444005.1 Ranitomeya imitator
ACGCCACTCCTCGAATGCCCACTTCATGGCCAGCAACTCTCGGTTGCCCACATCATAATTACGCTCAGCAGCAGAAAATTTCCTGGAAAAGAAAGCACATGGTTTGAACACTGAGCAACCAGAACCTCTCTGTGACAAAACCGCCCCTGCACCAATCTCAGAAGCATCAACCTCGACCTGGAACGGAAGAGAAACATCTGGCTGACACAACACAGGGGCACAGCAAAAACGACGCTTCAACTCCTGAAAAGCTTCCACGGCAGCAGAAGACCAATTAACCAAATCAGCACCCTTCTTGGTCAAATCGGTCAATGGTCTGGCAATGCTAGAAAAATTACAGATGAAGCGACGATAAAAATTAGCAAAGCCCAGGAATTTCTGCAAACTTTTTAGAGATGTCGGCTGAGTCCAATCCTGGATGGCCTGAACCTTAACCGGATCCATCTCGATAGTAGAAGGGGAAAAGATGAACCCCAAAAATGAAACTTTCTGCACACCGAAGAGACACTTTGATCCCTTCACAAACAAGGAATTAGCACGCAGTACCTGGAAAACCATTCTGACTTGCTTTACATGAGACTCCCAATCATCTGAGAAGATCAAAATGTCATCCAAGTAAACAATCAAGAATTTATCCAGATACTCACGAAAAATGTCATGCATAAAAGACTGAAAAACAGATGGAGCATTGGCAAGTCCGAACGGCATCACCAGATACTCAAAATGACCCTCGGGCGTATTAAATGCCGTTTTCCATTCATCTCCCTGCCTGATTCTCACCAGATTATACGCACCACGAAGATCAATCTTAGTAAACCAACTAGCCCCCTTAATCCGAGCAAACAAGTCAGAAATCAATGGCAAGGGATACTGAAACTTAACAGTGATCTTATTAAGAAGGCGGTAATCAATACACGGTCTTAGCGAACCATCCTTCTTGGCTACAAAAAAGAACCCTGCTCCCAATGGTGACGACGATGGGCGAATATGTCCCTTCTCCAGGGACTCCTTCACATAACTGCGCATAGCGGTGTGTTCAGGTACGGACAAATTAAATAAACGACCCTTAGGGAATTTACTACCAGGAATCAAATCGATAGCACAATCACAATTCCTATGCGGAGGAAGGGCATCAGACTTGGACTCTTCAAATACATCCTGAAAGTCCGACAAGAACTCTGGGATGTCAGAAGGAATGGATGACGAAATAGACAAAAATGGAACATCACCATGTACTCCCTGACAACCCCAGCTGGTTACCGACATAGAGTTCCAATCCAATACTGGATTATGGGTTTGTAGCCATGGCAACCCCAACACGACCACATCATGCAAATTATGCAGTACCAAAAAGCGAATAACTTCCTGATGTGCAGGAGCCATGCACATGGTCAGCTGGGCCCAGTACTGAGGCTTATTCTTGGCCAGAGGTGTAGCATCAATTCCTCTCAACGGAATAGGACACCGCAAAGGCTCCAAGAAAAATCCACAACGTTTAGCATAATCCAAATCCATCAGATTCAGGGCAGCGCCTGAATCCACAAACGCCATGACAGAATATGATGACAAAGAGCACATTAAGGTAATGGACAAAAGGAATTTGGACTGTACAGTACCAATAACGGCAGAGCTATCGAACCGCCTAGTGCGTTTAGGACAATTAGAAATAGCATGAGTAGAATCACCACAATAGAAACACAGTCTGTTCAGACGTCTGTGTTCGTGCCGTTCTACTTTAGTCATAGTCCTGTTGCACTGCATAGGCTCAGGCTTACTCTCAGACAATACCGCCAGATGGTGCACAGATTTACGCTCGCGCAAGCGACGACCGATCTGAATGGCCAAGGACATAGACTCATTCAAACCAGCAGGCATAGGAAATCCCACCATTATATCCTTAAGAGCTTCAGAGAGACCCTTTCTGAACAAAGCCGCTAGTGCAGATTCATTCCACAGAGTGAGTACTGACCATTTTCTAAATTTCTGACAATATAGTTCTACATCATCCTGACCCTGGCATAAAGCCAGCAGATTTTTCTCAGCTTGATCCACTGAATTAGGCTCATCGTAAAGCAATCCCAGCGCCTGGAAAAAAGCATCAATATTACTCAATGCAGAATCTCCTGGTGCAAGAGAAAACGCCCAGTCCTGTGGGTCGCCGCGCAAAAAAGAAATAATAATCAAAACCTGTTGAATAGGATTACCAGAAGAATGAGGTTTCAAGGCCAAAAATAGCTTACAATTATTTCTGAAGCTCAGGAACTTAGTTCTGTCACCAAAAAACAAATCAGGAATCGGAATTCTTGGTTCTAGCATCGATTTCTGATCAATAGTATCTTGAATCTTTTGTACATTTACAACGAGATTATCCATTGAGGAGCACAGAGCCTGAATATCCATGTCCACAGCTGTGTCCTGAAGCACTCTAATGTCTAGGGGAAAAAAAAGACTGAAGACAGAGCTAAGAAAAAAAAATGATGTCAGGATTTCTTTTTTCCCTCTATTGGAAATCATTGAAATGGCTCCTTGTACTGTTATGGCTGGCAATCAGGCAACACAGCGTGCAGTAATCAGCGCACATACAGAGATCTGGCAAAAACCCAAAACAATAGGACGAGCTCTGAGACGTGGAATCTCTGTAGACTGCAGTACCTGAACTGTCCTCACACAACTGGAAGCAGCAGTGGATTGCGCCTATCACTACCTATGCAACTCGGCACTGCCTGAGGAGCTGACTAGCCTGAAGATAGAAATACAAGCCTGACTTACCTCAGAGAAATACCCCAAAGGAATAGGCAGCCCCCACATATAATGACTGTTAGCAAGATGAAAAGACAAACGTAGGAATGAAATAGATTCAGCAAAGTGAGGCCCGATATTCTAGACAGAGCGAGGATAGCAAAGAGAACTATGCAGTCTACAAAAAACCCTAAAACGAAAACCACGCAAAGGGGCAAAAAAGACCCACCGTGCCGAACTAACAGCACGGCGGTGCACCCCTTTGCTTCTCAGAGCTTCCAGCAAAAGATAATAACAAGCTGGACAGAAAAAACAGAAAACAAACTAGAAGCACTTATCTAGCAGAGCAGCAGGCCCAAGGAAAGATGCAGTAGCTCAGATCCAACACTGGAACATTGACAAGGAGCAAGGAAGACAGACTCAGGTGGAGCTAAATAGCAAGGCAGCCAACGAGCTCACCAAAACACCTGAGGGAGGACGCCCAGAGACTGCAATACCACTTGTGACCACAGAATTCACAACACTGATCATAACAGTACTGGAGGCCCAAAGTACTAATGATTCTCAATAGAGGGAAAAAAGAAGTTCTGAGACCATTTTTTTTTCTCTGCACTGTGTTTTGCCTTTTTTTTTCCCCTAGACATTTGGGTGGTTCAGGACACAGGTGTAGCGATGGACATTAAAGGTCTGTCTTCATGTGTGGATCAGCTCACGGCAAGAGTACAAAATATTCAAGACTTTGTGGTTCAGAATTCTATGTTAGAACCAAGAATTCCTATTCCTGATTTGTTTTTTGGAGATAGAACTAAATTTCTGAGTTTCAAAAATAATTGTAAGCTATTTCTGGCTTTGAAACCTTGCTCCTCTGGTGACCCAGTTCAACAAGTTAGGATCGTTATTTCTTTTTTACGTGGCGACCCTCAGGACTGGGCATTTTCTCTTGCGCCAGGAGATCCTGCATTAAGTAATATTGATGCGTTTTTCCTGGTGCTCGGATTGCTGTACGATGAACCTAATTCAGTGGATCAGGCAGAGAAAAATTTGCTGGCTCTGTGTCAGGGTCAGGATGAGATAGAGGTATATTGTCAGAAATTTAGAAAGTGGTCCGTACTCACTCAATGGAATGAAGGTGCGCTCGCAGCTATTTTCAGAAAGGGTCTCTCTGAAGCCCTTAAGGATGTCATGGTGGGATTTCCTATGCCTGCTGGTCTGAATGAGTCTATGTCTTTGGCCATTCAGATCGGTCGACGCTTGCGTGAGCGTAAATCTGTGCACCATTTGGCGGTATTATCTGAGCATAAACCTGAGCCTATGCAGTGCGATAGGACTTTGACCAGAGTTGAACGGCAAGAACACAGATGTCAGAATGGGCTGTGTTTCTACTGTGGTGATTCCACTCATGCGATCTCTGATTGTCCTAAGCGCACTAAGCGGTTCGCTAGCTCTGCCACCATTGGTACGGTACAGTCAAAATTTCTTTTGTCCGTAACCTTGATCTGCTCTTTGTCATCTTATTCTGTCATGGCATTTGTGGATTCAGGCGCTGCCCTGAATTTGATGGACTTGGAGTATGCTAGGCGTTGTGGGTTTTTCTTGGAGCCCTTGCAGTGTCCTATTCCATTGAGAGGAATTGATGCTACGCCTTTGGCCAAGAATAAGCCTCAGTACTGGACCCAGCTGACCATGTGCATGGCTCCTGCACATCAGGAGGTTATTCGCTTTCTGGTGTTGCATAATCTGCATGATGTGGTCGTGTTGGGGTTGCCATGGCTACAAGTCCATAATCCAGTATTAGATTGTAAATCCATGTCTGTGTCCAACTGGGGTTGTCAGGGGGTACATGGTGATGTCCCATTTCTGTCTATTTCGTCTTCCACCCCTTCTGAGGTCCCAGAGTTCTTGTCTGAGTACCGGGATGTATTTGATGAGCCCAAGTCCGATACCCTACCTCCGCATAGGGATTGTGATTGTGCTATCAATTTGATTCCTGGTAGTAAATTCCCAAAAGGTCGACTGTTAATTTATCTGTGCCTGAGCACGCCGCTATGCGGAGTTACGTGAAGGAGTCCTTGGAGAAGGGGCATATTCGCCCGTCATCGTCGCCGTTAGGAGCGGGGTTCTTTTTTGTGGCCAAGAAGGATGGTTCGCTGAGACCTTGTATAGATTACCGCCTTCTAAATAAGATCACGGTTAAATTTCAGTACCCCTTGCCGCTGTTATCTGATTTGTTTGCTCGGATTAAGGGGGCTAGTTGGTTCACCAAGATAGATCTTCGTGGTGCGTATAATCTTGTGCGTATTAAGCGAGGCGATGAATGGAAAACTGCATTTAATACGCCCGAGGGCCATTTTGAGTACCTAGTAATGCCATTCGGACTTGCCAATGCTCCATCAGTGTTTCAGTTCTTTATGCATGACATCTTCCGAGAGTATCTGGATAAATTCCTGATTGTATACTTGGATGATATTTTGGTCTTCTCGGATGATTGGTAGTCGCATGTGAAGCAGGTCAGAACGGTGTTTCAGGTCCTGGGTGCTAATTCTTTGTTTGTGAAGGGATCTAAGTGTCTGTTTGGTGTTCAGAAGGTTTCATTTTTGGGGTTCATTTTTTCCCCTTCTACTATCGAGATGGACCCTGTTAACGTCCAAGCCATCCATAATTGGACTCAGCCGACATCTCTGAAAAGTCTGCAAAAGTTCCTGGGTTTTCCTAATTTTTATCGTCGCTTCATCTGCAATTTTTCTAGTATTGCTAAACCATTGACCGATTTGACCAAGAAGGGTGCTGATGTGGTCAATTGGTCTTCTGCTGCTGTGGAAGCTTTTCAAGAGTTGAAGCGTCGTTTTACTTCTGCCCCTGTGTTGTGTCAACCAGATGTTTCGCTTCCATTCCAGGTCGAGGTTGATGCTTCTGAGATTGGAGCAGGGGCTGTTTTGTCTCAGAGAAGTTCTGGTTGCTCGGTGATGAAACCATGCGCCTTCTTTTCCAGGAAGTTTTCGCCTGCTGAGCGAAATTATGATGTGGGCAATCGAGAGTTGCTGGCCATGAAGTGGGCATTCGAGGAGTGGCGTCATTGGCTTGAAGGAGCTAAGCATCGCGTGGTGGTCTTGACTGATCATAAGAACTTGACTTATCTCGAGTCCGCCAAGCGGTTGAATCCTAGACAAGCTCGTTGGTCGTTGTTTTTTGCCCGTTTTGACTTTGTGATTTCATACCTTCCGGGCTCTAAAAATGTGAAGGCTTTGTCTAGGAGTTTTGTGCCCGACTCTCCGGGTGTATCTGAGCCGGCGGGTATCCTCAAAGAGGGAGTAATTGTGTCTGCCATCTCCCCTGATTTGCGGCGGGTGCTGCAAAAATTTCAGGCTAATAAACCTGATCGTTGACCAGCGGAGAAACTGTTTGTCCCTGATAGGTGGACGAATAAAGTTATCTCTGAGGTTCATTGTTCGGTGTTGGCTGGTCATCCTGGAATCTTTGGTACCAGAGAGTTAGTGGCTAGATCCTTTTGGTGGCCATCTCTGTCGCGGGATGTGCGTACTTTTGTGCAGTCCTGTGGGATTTGTGCTCGGGCTAAGCCCTGCTGTTCTCGTGCCAGTGGGTTGCTTTTGCCCTTGCCGGTCCCGAAGAGGCCTTGGACACATATCTCTATGGATTTTATTTCAGATCTTCCCATCTCTCAAAAGATGTCAGTCATTTGGGTGGTCTGTGATCGCTTCTCTAAGATGGTCCATTTGGTACCCTTGTCTAAATTGCCTTCCTCCTCTGATTTGGTGCCATTGTTTTTCCAGCATGTGGTTCGTTTACATGGCATTCCAGAGAATATCGTTTCTGACAGAGGTTCCCAGTTTGTTTCGAGGTTTTGGCGAGCCTTTTGTGGTAGGATGGGCATTGACTTGTCTCTTTCCTCGGCTTTCCATCCTCAGACTAATGGCCAGACCGAACGAACCAATCAGACCTTGGAAACATATCTGAGATGCTTTGTTTCTGCTGATCAGGATGACTGGGTGTCCTTTTTGCCTTTGGCTGAGTTCGCCCTTAATAATCGGGCCAGCTCGGCTACCTTGGTTTCACCGTTTTTCTGCAACTCTGGGTTCCATCCTCGTTTCTCTTCAGGACAGGTTGAGTCTTCGGACTGTCCTGGTGTGGATACTGTGGTGGACAGGTTGCAGCAGATTTGGACTCATGTAGTGGACAATTTGACTTTGTCCCAGGAGAAGGCTCAACGTTTCGCTAATCGCAGACGCTGTGTGGGTCCCCGACTTCGGATTGGGGACTTGGTTTGGTTATCTTCTCGTCATATTCCTATGAAGGTTTCCTCTCCTAAGTTTAAACCTCGTCTTATTGGTCCGTATAGGATTTCTGAGTTTCCTAATCCTGTGTCTTTTCGTCTGACCCTTCCAGATTCTTTTTCCATACATAACGTATTCCATAGGTCATTGTTGCGGAGATACGTGGCACCTATGGTTCCATCTGTTGATCCTCCTGCCCCGGTTTTGGTGGAGGGGGAGTTGGAGTATATTGTGGAGAAGATTTTGGATTCTCGTGTTTCAAGGCGGAAACTCCAGTATCTGGTTAAGTGGAAGGGTTATGCTCGGGAAGATAATTCCTGGGTCTTTGCCTCTGATGTCCATGCTCCCGATCTTGTTCGTGCCTTTCATATGGCTCATCCTGGTCACCCTGGGAGCTCTGGTGAGGGTTCGGTGACCCCTCCTCAAGGGGGGGTACTGTTGTGAATTCTGTGGCAGAGCTCCCTCCTGTGGTCACAAGTGGTACTTCGGCTGGTTCTCTCTGTGAGCTTCCGTTGGTGGAGGAAAGTGGTACTGCGGCTTCTGAGTTTCCTTCCTCAGGTGATGTGGTGAAGTCGTTAGGTGCTGCTCTATTTAACTCCACCTAGTGCTTTGATCCTGGCCTCCAGTCAATGTTCTAATATTGGACCTGTTTCCTCCTGGATCGTTCCTGTGGCCTGCTGCTCTTCATAGCTAAGTTCCTCTTTGCTATTTGTTTGCTGTTTTTTTCTGTCCAGCTTGTCAATTTGTTTTTTTCTGCTTGCTGGAAGCTCTGGGACGCAGAGGGTGTACCTCCGTGCCGTTAGTTCGGTACGGAGGGTCTTTTTGCCCCCTTTGCGTGGTTTTTGTAGGGTTTTGTGTTGACCGCAAAGTTACCTTTCCTATCCTCGCTCTGTTCAGAAAGTTGGGCCTCACTTTGCTAAATCTATTTCATCTCTACGTTTGTCTTTTCATCTTAACTCACAGTCATTATATGTGGGGGCTGCCTTTTCCTTTGGGGTATTTCTCTGAGGCAAGGTAGGCTTATTTTCTATCTTCAGGCTAGCTAGTTTCTCAGGCTGTGCCGAGTTGCATAGGGAATGTTAGGCGCAATCCACGGCTGCTTCTAGTGTGGTTGGAGAGGATTAGGGATTGCGGTCAGCAGAGTTCCCACGTCTCAGAGCTCGTTCTATGTTTTTGGGTTATTGTCAGGTCACTGTATGTGCTCTGACTTCTATGTCCATTGTGGTGCTGAATTGCCTGATCATAACAGCTGCCCACACTCTGCGTTCACCTTCATTGGCTGAGAAATGGCGCTTTTCGCGTCATTGAAACGTGACTTTGGCGCGAAAGTCGTGTACCGCATGGCCGACCCCACACAGGGGTCGGGTTTCATGAAACCCGACTTTACCAAAAGTTGGCGACTTTTGAAAATGAACGACCCGTTTCGCTCAACCCTACTCAGTTTGTAAGCTTGCGAGCAGGGCCCTCATTCCTCCTGGTATCTGTTTTGAACTGTATTTCTGTTATGCTGTAATGTCTATTGTCTGTACAATTCCCCTCTATAATTTGTAAAGCGCTGCGGAATATGTTGGCGCTATATAATTAATAATTATTATTATATTATTATCTCTATCCAGTGATGATTTGAATCGGTTTTTTGTCTAATGTAGGACAGGACAGATCCTCCTGGGTGAGAGAGTAAATTATAGTCACTCAATACTCTTGTAGGTAAAAATCTTAAACCAAGGAGCTCCATCTTTTAATTCTGTAATAGAGATTATGATACTGGGTTTTTAAATCCTAGCAAGTGTAGTTCCCATGTCCCTGCATGCTGCCCCTCTCCCTGGCATGGACTCCATTTCACTCACCGCCGCAGCCCTAATCCTGCCCTTCCTTCTTGCTCCTCCTCGGCTGCTGCCTGGGGTGCGCTCCAGGCATGCAGATTCCTAGGCAATGAGCTTAGGGCGCGTGCACGGACTCCCTCCTTCTTAACGGAGCCACTCTCACTGTCTTAAAGTGTCTCCAGCCAATGGCTGGGAGACACTTATTATTTAAGGTACCTCCACCTGCATGGAGGTGCCTGTGCAACATTGTTAGTCTGTTCCTAAACACGCTTGATAGTTCTCAGGTACCAGTATGGTAGTTCCTGCTAGTGTCTGCCTGTAACTAACCTCCTTGCCAGTATTTGCCTTGTCAGTCTGTATTTCAGCTGAATTTGCCCGCTGTTGTCTTGCCAGTTTCTGTACCAGCTGGATCTGCCAGCACCAACCTTGCCAGTCTACATATCAAACAGACCCCTGTGCACTTGCCATGCCAGTCTGTATATCAGGTGGACCCTGTTGTGAATTCCGCTCTTGGGCTCCCTCCGGTGGTTGTAAGTGGCACTTTTGTGAGTTCTGCTCTTGGGCTCCCTCTTGTGGTTTCTAGTGGTATGGCTGCCCCTTGGAGTTAGCTGTCATCAGCTGCCTCCACTTATCGTCTCTTCTGCTCGGCTATTTAGGCCTGGCTCTTTCTTCAGCCAGTGCCACTTGTAAATGGTTCCTGGTTGGATTCACATCTCTTTGGAGTTCCCTGTTATCCTGACCAGTTCAGCTAAGCAAAGTTTTTGCTTGCTCTTTTCTGTCCATAGATTGTGGACTTATCCATTCTGTGCTTTCTATGTTTGTCCAGCTTATCAGTGTGAATTAATTCTGTCTTGCTGGAAGCTCTGGGAGGCAGATTTGCCCTCCACACCTTTAGTCAGGTGTGGAGATTTTTTGTAAACTCTGCGTGGATTTTTGTAGTGTTTTATACTGACCGCACAGTATTCCATCCTGTCCTATTTAGCTAGACTGGCCTCCTGTGCTCATCCTGGTTTCATTCTGTGTATGTCTTTTCCCTCTCCACTCACAATCATTATTTGTGGGGGGCTAATCTTTCCTTTGGGGATTTTCTCTGAGGCAAGATATCTTTCCTGCTTCTTTCTTTAGGGGTAGTTAGCTCTTAGGCTGTGACGAGATGCCTAGGGAGAGTTAGGAGCATTCCACGGCTACTTCTAGTGTTGTGTTGAGCTTAGGGACTGCGGTCAGTACAGTTACCACTTCCTTCAGAGCTCGTTCCATGTTGCTCCTAGACCACCGTATCATAACAGGACCCGGCTACACCTGCCATACAAGTCTGTATATCAGTTGGATCCTCCTGCATCAGCTGTGCCTGTCTGTGTATCAACCGGACCCACATGTACCTGCTATGCCAGTCTGTATAACAGCCGGATACACCTGTATCAGCCATGCCAGTCTGTATATCAACCGTACCCATCTGCACCAGTCTATGTATCAGGCAGACCCGCCAGCATTTGCCTCACCAGCCATACCAGTCTGTGCCTGCTTGTGCCAGCCTGCATCTGCTGTTCTTTCCCTCTAGGCTAATTCAGTTGGCAGTGCCTTGGGGGTCAGCTGCTGTGCATCCATGGTCTGTCCTGAATTAGCATCAGGTGTTAATCGACAGCCAAGACCAACCCCACCATCAGAGGCTCTAGTGAGAAGTCAAGCTCTCCTCGGACCATGGCACAGTGGTTCCACCACTCCTGTTACAATTTGCACAGGCCATGGAATCTGCGGGCTCTCAGACTTCCTCTATCTCTGACCTATACCAGGAGGTCTCCTGCCAGAAGGAACATCAGGATAAAATCCTCTATTACCTGTGAACAGTAACCACCCATCTTGATACGCTGTCAATTCTGACCACATCCGCACCTACCCAAGCTGCGACCATCTCTGCCGTGACGCAACAGTTTTCCAGCTATGTGCCCAGCTCTTGACCCCATCTTGACCGTACTTTGAATTCTAGGCTCAACAGTACATTTCCTATCAGGCCAAAGTGGCTTTAATCATGTCTCATCTCAACAGCAAAGTACTAGCATGGCTCAATCCCCTATGGGAGAGAGGGGATCTTCTAGTGTTGAACTTTCAGTGCTTTCTAGAAGCCTTACATAAGGTATTCAATGAGCCTAACAGTGCTTCCTCTACAGCATCTTCTCTACTCAGGCTGCACCAGGATAACCTCACAGTGGGACAATATGCTCTTCCTTTTTGTACCCTGTTGTCCGAACCTGCCTGGGATAATGAGGCTCTGGTGGCTACCTTCTGGCAGGACCTTTCTGGGCGAATCAAGGATGAGCTGGCCGGTCGTGATATACCCACCTCATTGTATGATCAGGTGTCCCTTGCAACCAAGATTGACAAAAGGTTTCAGGAGCATTCCAAAGAGATCATCCATGAAAGAAGATCTGTGCACCTAGCCCCAACCTTCCAATGGAAGATCACTCAGCATACCCCAGCTTTAGTACCTTCCCTGCAGTCTATGCAGAATGACCAGTTGAAGATGGCTAAGCATCACCAGGAGACGTGTCGTGAAGAGGGAAGATGCTTCTATTGTAGCAGGCCTGAATATGTAATCTGATCCTGCTCAGGGAAACCAGGAAATTCCAGAGCCTAGGGTCAGTTGGAGAGGCTACCCTGGGCAAGAATCACTCCTCTCCATTGCCAACTGACAGTTTCTGTCTCCTGTGACAACATCCGTTTTCTAGAGTTTGCCTACCTGGACTCTGAAGGTAATCTCATCCAACAGGCCATTGTGGAGCTGTATAAAAAAAAAAGGATCCGTTGGTGGTTTGATTGGTGGATAAAAAGCCTCTTTCTGAGACCATTCGTTTCATTATCGTGCCAGTGGAACTTCAGGTAGGAATGCTACACTCTCTTTGAGCTGTCTGGTCTTTCTCACCCTCTTCTTCTAGATCTCTCATTGCAGCAGGACACAAACCTGTTTTGGACTGGAGATCTGAAGAACTACTCTGCTGGGGACAGGAATGCCATGAAAATTGCCTTATTCAATTCTGTCCTTCTTGACCCTGGCTTCTCCAGGCTTGCCTTTTGGATATTTAATGTATGCTGACATCTTCGAAAAAAAAGGAGGCAGAGCCGTTAACATCTCATAGGCTGTATAACTGTCTTATCGACCTTTTCCCTGGCTTCTCTCCTCCATGAGGCAGTATTTACCCCCTGTTAGGCTTGAGCCAAGTCTAAGTACATTAAAGAGAATCTAACCAGGGGATTTATTCAGAAGTCTTTCTCCTGGCCAGAGCAGGATTCTTCTTTGTTAGGAAAAAGGACAGCTCACTTTGACCCTGTATGGATTATAGAAATCTCAACCAAATAACAATAAAAAATAAGACTCCCCTGCCTCTAATCTCCAAGCTGTTTGATCATTTCAAAGGTTCCAGAGTCTTCACAAAACTCGACCTCCAGGAGGGGTGTACAGCCTGATTCGAACATACCAGGGGGATGAATGGATGATGGTCTTTAATACCCATGATGGCCACTATGAATATCGGGTAATGCCCTTTAGACTCTGTAATGTGCCTGCAGTCTTTCAAGAACTGATGAATGACATCTTCCGTTACCTCCTCTACATGTGTGTGATAGTTTACCTGGTATTCTCTCCTGATATGCCCACACACCGAAGATATGTTCGCCAGGTTCTGCAGAAATTAAGGAAGAATTTCTGTATGCCAAAAATTAAATGTGCTTCTTTGATCAGACCTCTTTTCTGTTTCTTGGGTACATTATCTATGCGACTGGCCTGAAAATGGATCCCGAGGAGGTGTCCACCATCTTGAAGTGGCCCCTCCTGACATGCTTAAAGCTACCCAGATTTTTCAGATTTGGAAACTACTGTGGCCAGTTCATCTCACATTTTTCCTCATTTTGCACCCCTATTTCTGTCTTGACTGGCAAGGAAGCTAATCCTAAGCTATGGACTCCTGAGGCAGAGAACACCTTTGTGTCTTGGAAGCAGGCCTTCTCCACAGCTCCCATGTTGCATCGACCGAACAATAATAATCAGTTCTTCTTGGAAGTGGCTGCTTCTTCCTCAGGAGCTGGAGCCATTCTAACCCAGAAGTTTCCTTCTGACCGCATGGTAACCTCCAGCTTCTTTACCAAAATCTTCTCAGCTCCAGAACTCCAACAACTACTCGATAGACGATCGCGAACTGTTAGCAATAAAACTGGCTCTGGAGTAGTGGCTATTCTTGCTTGAAGAAGCGATGCATCCGGTGGTTATCTACATGGACCACAAGACTCTAGCCTATCTGCAATCCTCACTGCGGCTTAATCCACAACAAGCCTAGCCGCTTCAACTTTACTCTCCATTGCTAGCTGGCTGATAAAAACACCAAGGCGGATGCTCTCTCTAGATATTGTTTCTCCTTCGACCAGGATGAGGAGCCTCAGCACATCATTGAACCCTCCCAAGTAATTACGGGAGATCCGTGGATTTGTCCCAGCTCCCTTCCGGAAAGACTTAAGTTGCTGAACCTGATAGGAAGCGGGCCCTTCTGTGGGGTCACTCATCTAAGTTGGTTGGTCATGCTGGACAGAAGAAGACACTTCTCATTTCCCGACATTATTGATGGCCGACTGTCACAACCACAAGGGTCGGTACAGTGGACGGCACAATAAACAACAACAGCGGGATGGGAAAAGGGGGGAGAAATGCCCTAATAGTAGGGAATGAGGGAAGGGGTACCTCCTAACTCAGCCTGTGCCAATCCCTAAGCTCCCCTAACACCCTATGCGGGTCCTTCCCCATGCCGCCGTCACAAACCTGGTCCCTAGTTGTCACCTCACTTAAACCTGGCTAGTGCACTGGCCGGCAAGGACTCTAGCCTCACCACTAGAGTTGAGCGACCTTGACCTTTTTAGAGTCGAGCCGGGTTTCGCGAAACCCGACTATCTCAAAAGTCGGGTCGAGTGAAATCGGCCGATTATGACGTAAAGTCGGGATCGACCGAAACACGAAACCCAATGCAAGTCAATGGGGCAGCATAGTCAGCAGTGAGTGGGGGCCAGGAAAACACCTAGAGTGCCCATTTTAATGTCAAAACCATCCATTCTTCTTAATGAAGCTTGTCAAGCGTAATTTACCTTATAATAATTGGAAGGCATTTGAAATTGGGGGTCATTTGGCTAAAGTTGTGGTGGGTAGGGCTGGTTCAAGTAATTAGTGGGCCCAGGAAATCTGGACCACGTCACGGCAGTGGAGCAGGGAGAGGTAAGTATTTCAACTTTGCAAGTGCTGTGAACCTGAGCAAGCAGGGGGGGCCCACTCGTTGGCATTGGCACTGGCACAGGGCCCCTCAAAGTACAGCGGTGTGTTTGCACGGCGGGGGCGCCTCCCACCGGCAGCAACACTTTTGCGTACCATGAGAGGCCCTGTGCCAGTGACGTCGCCAACTAGTATTCCTCCCCCCACCTGATGAAGGAACCTGCACTTTCATCTGCACCTTCCTGTTTGTCCCCGTGTAAGGTGGTATGGTATGCGGGAAGGGGGACCTGACTTTCAGCAGGGTCACAATCTTGCAGTGTAGCGTGCACGGGAAATGTTGCGTTATGGGTCAATGTACCAGCAGACTCATCTATCACTGGCTGGGCAATGGGCAGGATGAGGAGGAAACACAGATATAGGCCCAAAGAATAAAGTGGGCTAAATGCAGTTCAAAATTGGTAACACAGGACTAATCAGGGGGCATTGCCGTGGAGGACAACTGGAATGAGAGGCTGACACAGAGAGTAGGCCCAAATCAGTAAGTAGTCGAAATGCAGTTCAAAATTGGCAACAGTAGTAAACAGGCGGCACAGCTTTGTTCAGTGGAGGAGAACAGCAAGGAGTGGCAGACACCGATAGTAGGTCCCAACCCAACTAGTAGGCCAAATGCAGTCTAACATTAACAACTACTTAACGAGCGCCTGAAAACGGAATTTCAGGGCAGGAAACCAGGAGAACAGCAAGGAGCGGCAGACACCGATAGTAGGCCCCAAACCAACTAGTACACCAAATGCAGTTGTTCCGTTTAACCACAATTTAATGAGAGCCTGAAGATAGAAGTTCAGGAAAGGCAACCTGGAGAACACCTTGGAGTGTAACACACCATCTCTCTACACCCCATACCCAATTTGTAGGCCTAATGCAGCGTAGTTTCCAACAACTACTAAACGAGAGCCGGAAGATCGAAGCAATGGAGAGGAAACCTGGGGAACACCTTGGAGTGTAACACCATCTCTCTACACCCCATACCCAATTTGTAGGCCTAATGCAGCGTAGTTTCCAACAACTACTAAACGAGAGCATGATGATCGAAGCATTGGCGAGGAAACCTGGGGAACACCTTGGAGTGGAACACACCATCTCTCTACAGTGGAACACACCATCTCTCTACACCCCATACCCAATTTGTAGGCCTAATGCAGCGTAGTTTCCAACAACTACTAAACGAGAGCCGGAAGATCGAAGCTCAGGAAAGGCAACCTGGAGAACACCTTGGAGTGGAACACACCATCTCTCTACACCCCATACCCAATTTGTAGGCCCAATGCAGCGTAGTTTCCAACAACTACTAAACGAGAGCCGGAAGATCGAAGCAATGGAGAGGAAACCTGGGGAACACCTTGGAGTGTAACACACCATCTCTCTACACCCCATACCCAATTTGTAGGCCTAATGCAGCGTAGTTTCCAACAACTACTAAACGAGAGCCGGAAGATCGAAGCAATGGAGAGGAAACCTGGGGAACACCTTGGAGTGTAACACACCATCTCTCTACACCCCATACCCAATTTGTAGGCCTAATGCAGCGTAGTTTCCAACAACTACTAAACGAGAGCCGGAAGATCGAAGCTCAGGAAAGGCAACCTGGGGAACACCTTGGAGTGTAACAAACCCTCTCTCTACACCACGGAAGGGCTGATTCTTAGGAAGGAAGGCTGTCGGAAAGAAGCAGGGCGCGTCCGAGGGTGATTATATTCTTATTAGGTATATACTCACCCTCGGACGCGCCCTGCTTCTTTATTTGTAATGAATGTTTATTTGCAATGTGGTTTTGACTTACTCTATTTTTTGGGTAAATAATGATTTTATTATTTTCATTGTTTTGCATCTTCTTGGCAATAATATAAAGAAGACGCGACAGGACAACACTCGGTGGATGCCATATCTGTGTTTAAAATTGAAAAAACTTTTCAGTTAACTACTTGCAGGAGAAAGTTATTGTAGCTGGTGGCCATTTTTAGTACTGTACCAGATTTTTGTTGTATGTGTTTGTTTTTAATGTTAAAATGTCTGCATTTGATATCTCTCCAGTATTTTCTTTTTTATAAGCAAAATACTTATTTTTATATTTTCTGATGTTGGTTCCAGGGGTACACGGGCAGCAGTGGTGTGGTCAGTGGAGGCCTAGTGGAAGGAGTGACCGCAGACAGGCATCGAAGGCCTAAAATAATAACACATGGCTGTAGGCAATTTTAACTTGGTTCCAGGGGTACACGGGCAGCAGTGGTGTGGTCAGTGGAGGCCTAGTGGAAGGAGTGACCGCAGACAGGCATCGAAGGCCTAAAATAATAACACATGGCTGTAGGCAATTTTAAATTGGTTCCAGGGGTACACGGGCAGCAGTGGTGTGGTCAGTGGAGGCCTAGTGGAAGGAGTGACCGCAGACAGGCATCGAAGGCCTAAAATAATAACACATGGCTGTAGGCAATTTTAAATTGGTTCCAGGGGTACACGGGCAGCAGTGGTGTGGTCAGTGGAGGCCTAGTGGAAGGAGTGACCGCAGACAGGCATCGAAGGCCTAAAATAATAACACATGGCTGTAGGCAATTTTAAATTGGTTCCAGGGGTACACGGGCAGCAGTGGTGTGGTCAGTGGAGGCCTAGTGGAAGGAGTGACCACAGACAGGCATCGAAGGCCTAACATAACAAAAATGTCAATACAATGGTATTGTCAGTGGCAGGCATTGAAGGATGTCAGCGCATAGACTAAACATTGGTGGAGCTGTGAGATAATTTTGCAAGTGGTAGAGCACTGTTTGAGCTGGGGTGGGGGGAAACTGTCTTGTGGCCGGCGGTACAGGCCCAGAGCCCCTCATATTACAACGGTGTGTCTGACGTTGGGTGCGCACCACCACCGCCAGAGACACTTTATTGTACTAGGAGGGACCCAGTGGCAGTGCCGTTGACCAAAAGCGGGCTCACCCACCTCTTCAGACAAACTGCACTCTCACGGGTGCTGTCGCCAAGTGTCGATACCACGGCCCCGTGTGGGGAGTTTGGCCATTTAGTGAGGTGTAAACATGTCGTATGCTGGACAATCAGGTGCAGAAAATTACGAGATTGGAAAAGGCATTCAGAATAGTCCACAGGCAAGACCTTTTCATA
This sequence comes from Ranitomeya imitator, assembly GCF_032444005.1. Classification (NCBI taxonomy): domain Eukaryota; kingdom Metazoa; phylum Chordata; class Amphibia; order Anura; family Dendrobatidae; genus Ranitomeya; species Ranitomeya imitator. The sequence goes on from NC_091285.1 coordinate 611,476,537, forward strand.
GGAAAGCTAGGTGTCAGCCGGGCAAGGTGGGGCAAAAGATTTCGAAATCCAGTTGTGGTTCATTTTAATGAAGGTTAGATCATCTACATTTTGGGTAGCCAGACGAGTCCTTTTTTCTGTTAGTATTGAACCTGCAGCACTGAATACTCTTTCTGATAGGACACTAGCTGCCGGGCAAGCAAGCTCCTGCAATGCATATTCTGCCAATTCTGGCCAGGTGTCTAATTTTGATGCCCAGTAATCAAATGGGAATGACGGTTGAGGGAGAACATCGATAAGGGATGAAAAATAGTTTGTAACCATACTGGACAAATGTTGTCTCCTGTCACTTTGAATTGATGCTGCAGTACCTGTCCTGTCTGCGGTCATAGCAAAATCACTCCACAACCTGGTCAGAAAACCCCTCTGGCCAACGCCACTTCTGATTTCTGCCCCTCTAACTCTTCTGGTCTGCTGGCCCCTGCAGCTTGTGTGAGAACGATCACGGGCGCTGTGTGCAGGGAATGCCAGAAGCAAACGGTCAACAAGAGTTGATTGTTTGGTTGCTAATATTATTTCCAAGTTGTCATGTGGCATTATATTTTGCAATTTGCCTTTATAGCGAGGATCAAGGAGGCAGGCCAACCAGTAATCGTCATCGTTCATCATTTTAGTAATGCGTGTGTCCCTTTTGAGGATACGTAAGGCATAATCCGCCATGTGGGCCAAAGTTCCAGTTCTCAAATCCGCGGTTGTGCTTGGTTGAGGGGCAGTTTCAGGCAAATCCACGTCACTTGTGTCCCTCCAAAAACCAGAACCCAGCCTTGCCGCGCCAACAATTTCCAGTGGCCCCGGAAAAGCTTCCTCATTAAAAATATAATCATCCCCATCATCCTCCTCGTCCTCCTCCTCCTCTTCGCCCGCTACCTCGTCCTGTACACTGCCCTGGCCAGACAATGGCTGACTGTCATCAAGGCTTTCCTCTTCCTCAGCTGCAGACGCCTGATCCTTTATGTGCGTCAAACTTTGCATCAGCAGATGCATTAGGGGGATGCTCATGCTTATTATGGCGTTGTCTGCACTAACCAGCCGTGTGCATTCCTCAAAACACTGAAGGACTTGACACATGTCTTGAATCTTCGACCACTGCACACCTGACAACTCCATGTCTGCCATCCTACTGCCTGCCCGTGAGCAAAGTCCACGCACTTTGAGGAGCAGGTCGGATAACCCCGGATAACTTTTCAGGAAGCACTGCACCACCAGGTTTAAGGTGTGAGCCAGGCAAGGAATGTGTTTCAGTTGGGAAAGGGAGATGGCAGCCATGAAATTCCTTCCGTTATCACTCACTACCTTGCCTGCCTCAAGATCTACAGTGCCCAGCCACGACTGCGTTTCTTTCTGCAAGAACTCGGACAGAACTTCCGCGGTGTGTCTGTTGTCGCCCAAACACTTCATAGCCAATACAGCCTGCTGACGTTTGCCAGTAGCTGCCCCATAATGGGAGACCTGGTGTGCAACAGTGGCAGCTGCGGATGGAGTGGTTGTGCGACTGCGGTCTGTGGACGAGCTCTCGCTTCTGCAGGAGGACGAAGAGGAGGAGGAGGGGGTGCGAACGGCTACAGCCAATTGTTTCCTAGACCGTGGGCTAGGCAGAACTGTCCCAAACTTGCTGTCCCCTGTGGACCCTGCATCCACCACATTTACCCAGTGTGCCGTGATGGACACGTAACGTCCCTGGCCATGCCTACTGGTCCATGCATCTGTTGTCAGGTGCACCTTTGTGCTCACAGATTGCCTGAGGGCATGGACGATGCGCTCTTTAACATGCTGGTGGAGGGCTGGGATGGCTTTTCTGGAAAAAAAGTGTCGACTGGGTAGCTCGTAGCGTGGTACAGCGTAGTCCATCAGGGCTTTGAAAGCTTTGCTTTCAACTAACCGGTAGGGCATCATCTCTAACGAGATTAGTCTAGCTATGTGTGCGTTCAAACCCTGTGTACGCGGATGCGAGGCTAAGTACTTCCTTTTTCTAACCATAGTCTCATGTAGGGTGAGCTGGACTGGAGAGCTGGAGATCGTGGAACTAGCGGGGGTGCCGGTGGACATGGCAGACTGAGAGACGGTGGGAGATGGTATTGTTGCCACCGGTGCCCTAGATGCAGTGTTTCCTACTACGAAACTGGTGATTCCCTGACCCTGACTGCTTTGGCCTGGCAAAGAAACCTGCACAGATACTGCAGGTGGTGCGGAAAATGGTGGCCCTACACTGCCGGAAGGGATGTTGCGTTGCTGACTAGCTTCATTGGCCGAGGGTGCTACAACCTTAAGGGACGTTTGGTAGTTAGTCCAGGCTTGCAAATGCATGGTGGTTAAATGTCTATGCATGCAACTTGTATTGAGACTTTTCAGATTCTGACCTCTGCTTAAGCTAGTTGAACATTTTTGACAGATGACTTTGCGCTGATCAATTGGATGTTGTTTAAAAAAATGCCAGACTGCACTCTTTCTAGCATCGGATACCTTTTCAGGCATTGCAGACTGAGCTTTAACCGGATGGCCACGCTGTCCTCCAACAGGTTTTGGCTTTGCCACGCGTTTTGGGCAAGATACGGGCCCGGCAGATGGAACCTGTTGCGATGTTGATGCCTGCTGCGGCCCCTCCTCCTCCGCTTCAGAACTGCTGCCGCCTGCACCCTGTTCCCCCAATGGCTGCCAATCGGGGTCAAGAACTGGGTCATCTATTACCTCTTCTTGTAGCTCGTGTGCAACTTCGTCTGTGTCACCGTGTCGGTCGGTGGTATAGCGTTCGTGATGGGGCAACATAGTCTCATCAGGGTCTGATTCTTGATCAGCACCCTGCAAGGGCAATGTTGTGGTCTGAGTCAAAGGACCAGCATAGTAGTCTGGCTGTGGCTGTGCATCAGTGCACTCCATGTCAGATTCAACTTGTAATGGGCATGGACTGTTAACTGCTTCACTTTCTAAGCCAGGGACGGTATGTGTAAAGAGCTCCATGGAGTAACCCGTTGTGTCGCCTGCTGCATTCTTCTCTGTTGTTGTTTTTGCTGAAGAGGACAAGGAAGCGACTTGTCCCTGACCGTGAACATCCACAAACGACGCGCTGCTTTGACATTTACCAGTTTCACGAGAGGAGGCAAAAGAGCTAGAGGCTGAGTCAGCAAGATAAGCCAAAACTTGCTCTTGCTGCTCCGGCTTTAAAAGCGGTTTTCCTACTCCCAGAAAAGGGAGCGTTCGAGGCCTTGTGTAGCCAGACGACGAACCTGGCTCCACAGCTCCAGACTTAGGTGCAATATTTTTTTTCCCACGACCAGCTGATGCTCCACCACTACCACTACCCTCATTACCAGCTGACAATGAACGCCCCAGGCCACGACCTCTTCCACCATACTTCCTCATTGTTTTAAAAACGTAAACAAACTAACGGTATTTGTTGCTGTCACAAATTACACGGTGAGCTATAACTTCAGTATGATTTAGCTACCCCTTTACAGGTGAGTGAGACCACAACGAAAATCAGGCACAATGTTACACACTCTGTTGTTGGTGGCAACAAATGAGAGAGATGCCACACACGCAGGACTGTCACTGAAGCACAAAATGTAAATATTAATCTCCCACTGATTTGATTTTTTTTTTTTTTAAGGGAGACTTTAGGAAAAAAAAATAATAGAATAAAATGATTTTTTCAGGGAGAATTTAGAAACCAAATAAAACAAAAAAAGGCTTTCTATGGCCCACTGAGTGAGAGATGACGCACACAGGAGTCAGGAGTGGCACACAAGCCCAGAGGCCAATATTTATCTCCCACTGATTGATGTAGTGATTTTTTCAGGTAGATTTTGGAACCCAAATCAAGCTAAAAAAAATAATAGGCTTTCTATGGCCCACAATTGGAGAGAGAGAGAGAGATGGCACACCCAGGAGTCAAGACTGGCACACAAGCAGAAAGGGCAATATTAATCTCCCACTGATTTGTTTTTTTTTTGTTTTTTTTCAGGGAGACTTTAGGAAAAAAAAAATAGAATAAAATGATTTTTTGAGGAAGAATTTAGAAACCAAAGAAAATAAAATGATTTTTTCAGGGAGAATTTAGAAAAGAAATAAAACAAAAAAAGGTTTTCTATGGCCCACTGAGTGAGAGATGACGCACACAGGAGTCAGGAGTGGCACACAAGCCCAGAGGCCAATATTTATCTCCCACTTTTTTTTTTTTGTTCCAGGGAAAATTTATAAACCCAATAAAAAAAATAATAAATAGGCTTTCTATGGCCCACTATCTGAGAGACAGAGAGAGATGGCACGCTTAGGACTGGCACACAAGCCCAAAGGCCAATATTAATCTCCCTTTTTTTTTAAGGGAGAATTTATAAAACCAAAAAAAAATAAATAAATAGGCTTTCTATGGCCCACTATTTGTGAGAGAGATGGCACGCTCAGGACTGGCACACAAGCCCAGAGGACAATATTAATCTCCCACTTTTTTTTTTTTTTCCAGGGAAAATTTATGAACCCATTAAAAAAAAAATAAATAAATAGGCTTTCTATGGCCCACTATCTGAGAGAGAGAGATGGCACGCTTAGGACTGGCACACAAGCCCAAAGGCCAATATTAATCTCCCTTTTTTTTAAGGGAGAATTTATAAAACCAAAAAAAAATAAATAAATAGGCTTTCTATGGCCCACTATTTGTGAGAGAGATGGCACGCTCAGGACTGGCACACAAGCCCAGAGGCCAATATTAATCTCCCACTTTTTTTTTTTTTTCCAGGGAAAATTTATAAACCCATTAAAAAAATAAAAAAATAAATAGGCTTTCTATGGCCCACTATCTGAGAGAGAGAGATGGCACGCTTAGGACTGGCACACAAGCCCAAAGGCCAATATTAATCTCCCACTGATTGATTTATTGATTTTTTCAGGTAGATTTTAGAACCAAAATCAAGCAAAAAAATAAATAGGCTTTCTATGGCCCACTGAGTGAGTGATGATGCACACAGGAGTCAGGAGTGGCACACAAGCCCTGAGGCCAATATTTTTCTCCCACTGATTGATGTAGTGATTTTTTCAGGTAGATTTTAGAACCAAAATCAAGCAAAAAAATAAATAGGCTTTCTATGGCCCACTGAGAGATGGCACACACAGGAGTAAGGAGTGGCACACAAGCCCTGAGGCCAATATTTTTCTCCCACTGATTGATGTAGTGATTTTTTCAGGTAGATTTTATAACCCAAATCAAGCAAAAAAATAAATAGGCTTTCTATGGCCCACTGAGTGAGAGATGACACAGACAGGGATGGCACTCTAGCAGAAATGTCAATCTTAATCTCCCACAAAAAAAAACAAAAAAACAGGGAGTGTCCTTCAATTACTATCTCCCTGCAGTAATCTCAGCCAGGTATGGCAGGCAGCAATAAGGAGTGGACTGATGCACAAATTAAATAAAAAGTGTGTACAAACCAAAAAGATAGCTGTGCAGAAAGGAAGGAACAAGAGGATTTGTGCTTTGAAAAAAGCAGTTGGTTTGCACAGCGGCGTACACACAGCAATGCAGCTATCAGGGAGCCTTCTAGGGCAGCCCAATGAGCTACATCGCTGAGGGGGAAAAAAAAAAATGTAGCTTCCACTGTCCCTGCACACCGAAGGTGGTGTTGGGCAGTGGAAATCGCTACAGCACAAGCGGTTTGGTGGTTAATGGACCCTGCCTAACGCTATCCCTGCTTCTGACGAAGCGGCAGCAACCTCTCCCTAAGCTCAGATCAGCAGCAGTAACATGGCGGTCGGCGGGAACGCCCCTTTATAGCCCCTGTGACGCCGCAGACAGCAAGCCAATCACTGCAATGCCCTTCTCTAAGATGGTGGGGACCAGGACCTATGTCATCACGCTGCCCACACTCTGCGTTTACCTTCATTGGCTGAGAAATGGCGCTTTTCGCGTCATTGAAACGCGACTTTGGCGCGAAAGTCGCGTACCGCATGGCCGACCCCGCACAGGGGTCGGATCGGGTTTCATGAAACCCGACTTTGCCAAAAGTCGGCGACTTTTGAAAATGAACGACCCGTTTCGCTCAACCCTACTCACCACTGCAGATGATACAAACACAGGGGATAGTGACAAGCACAAGACAGACAGGGAAAATAGACAAGTAACTTAGCTTCAGGCACCACTGCCAAGCTCCACACTGCAGGGGACACAGCAACAGGACCCAAAACTCCAGAAGTAGCTGACACCAGAGAGCTGCACACTCCAGGGCTGGTCTACATAGAATAACTCTATCACCAACAGTCATCTGGTGCATCATGCAACTATTTAAAGGATGATGGGAGTGGTCGCCACCCACATCCGTTGACCTAGCAATTCAGCAGATTGCAGCAAGGAAAGCTGACATTAACCCATGCTAGCATGAAAGCAAAAACAACGTTTAAATTAAAGCAGAGCCAAAGCTGTCACGAACCTAAAAATGGATCGTGACACCGACCCTATGCAAGTACAGTTAGGGCCAGAAATATTTGGACAGTGACACAATTTTCGCAAGTTGGGCTCTGCATGCCACCACATTGGATTTGAAATGAAACCTCTACAACACAATTCAAGTGCAGATTGTAACGTTTAATTTGAAGGGTTGAACAAAAATATCTGATAGAAAATGTAGGAATTGTACACATTTCTTTACAAACACTCCACATTTTAGGAGGTCAAAAGTAATTGGACAAATAAACATAACCCAAACAAAATATTTTTATTTTCAATATTTTGTTGCAAATCCTTTGGAGGCAATCACTGCCTTAAGTCTGGAACCCATGGACATCACCAAACGCTGGGTTTCCTCCTTCTTAATGCTTTGCCAGGCCTTTACAGCCGCAGCCTTCAGGTCTTGCTTGTTTGTGGGTCTTTCCGTCTTAAGTCTGGATTTGAGCAAGTGAAATGCATGCTCAATTGGGTTTAGATCTGGAGATTGGCTTGTCCATTGCAGAATGTTCCACTTTTTGGCACTCATGAACTCCTGGGTAGCTTTGGATGTATGCTTGGGGTCATTGTCCATCTGTACTATGAAGCGCCGTCCAATCAACTTTGCAGCATTTGGCTGAATCTGGGCTGAAAGTATATCCCGGTACACTTCAGAATTCATCCGGCTACTCTTGTCTGCTCTTATGTCATCAATAAACACAAGTGACCCAGTGCCATTGAAAGCCATGCATGCCCATGCCATCACGTTGCCTCCACCATGTTTTACAGAGGATGTGGTGTGCCTTGGATCATGTGCCGTTCCCTTTCTTCTCCAAACTTTTTTCTTCCCATCATTCTGGTACAGGTTGATCTTTGTCTCATCTGTCCATAGAATACTTTTCCAGAACTGAGCTGGCTTCTTGAGGTGTTTTTTCTGCAAATTTAACTCTGGCCTGTCTATTTTTGGTATTGATGAATGGTTTGCATCTAGATGTGAACCCTTTGTATTTACTGTCATGGAGTCTTCTCTTTACTGTTGACTTAGAGACAGATACACCTACTTCATTGAGAGTGTTCTGGACTTCAGTTGATGTTGTGAACGGGTTCTTCTTCACCAAATTAAGTATGCGGCGATCATCCACCACTGTTGTCATCCGTGGACGCCCAGGCCTTTTTGAGTTCCCAAGCTCACCAGTCAATTCCTTTTTTCTCAGAATGTACCCAACTGTTGATTTTGCTACTCCAAGCATGTCTGCTATCTCTCTGATGGATTTTTTCTTTTTTTTCAGCCTCAGGATGTTCTGCTTCACCTCAATTGAGAGTTCCTTTGACCGCATGTTGTCTGCTCACAGCAACAGCTTCCAAATGCAAAACCACACACCTGGAATCCACCCCTGACCTTTTAACTACTTCATTGATTACAGGTTAACGAGGGAGACGCCTTCAGAGTTAATTGCAGCCCTTAGAGTCCATTGTCCAATTACTTTTGGTCCCTTGAAAAAGAGGACGTTATGCATTACAGAGCTATGATTCCTAAACCCTTTCTCCGATTTGGATGTGGAAACTATCATATTGCAGCTGGGAGTGTGCACTTTCAGCCCATATTATATATATAATTGTATTTCTGAACATGTTTTTGTAAACAGCTAAAATAACAAAACTTGTGTCACTGTCCAAATATTTCTGGCCCTAACTGTATATATCACAGATTTCTTCTGTGACTGTCCCTCTTGTGCCCAAAACAAGACTGGGAAACAGATTTTGACCGGTCGGTTACTTTTTTTGCCTATACCCTCTGCTCCCTGGCAGTATATTGCAATGGATTTCATCACCGATCTTCCAGTATTGGCTGGGTGTACTGTTACCTGGGTGGTTGTGGATCGCTTTTCCAAGATGGCTCATTTCACTCCACTGTCCTGTCTTCTATCCACCCCAGTAATAGCAGAGAAGTTTACTTTACATATTTTCCTCCTCCTTGGTCTCCTGTTCCAATGACCAGGTAGAGCAGAAAAATATTTAGAATTCAGAGTCCTCAGTGGTTGATACCTTTTAATGGCTAACTGAAAAGATGGTAACAAATTGCAAGCTTTCGAGACTACACAGGTCTCTTCATCAGGCAAAGACTAAAACAAATTCTGAAGAATCACATATTTATGCACAACATAGTATAGGGAAAAAAAAAAAAAAAAAAGAGGGGAAAAAAAACCATGGATAAGCCAGGTGACATGAAGCAGAATTACCATGGGTGATAAACAGTTACGTCCATAAATATTGGGCCAATTCTTAGATAAGGATTGTTTTATTGTCCTGTGATTAGGGTCTCTGTTGTAATGACCCTTCATGGTCTGAGGGGCAAGTTCCTTAGTTGATGTAAAAAGACATAAATCCATGTGACACATTCATTCCTGCATTAAGAGTGTCAAAGGTCATCATCAGTTTATATTCCCAGACTCTCCTGTCATTTATAATGACCACGGACAAGATAAAGATCCCCAATTCACATCAGGACTACAAGATCCCAGGTACTTTCAGCTGTGTCACTTCTAATGTGGTGTACCTAATTATATGTACTAAATGTCCAACTGGGGGTCTGTATGTGGGGGAGACAGGGCAGAAGCTTAGAACAAGAATGAACTCCCATCGCCATACAATAAGAGAAAAAAGAATGGATCTACCGGTGGCAATACATTTCTGTCTCCCAAATCATAACATTATGGACATGAAATTACTTGTATTGAAAGGAAACTTCAAATCGCAGAAAGACAGGAGAGTCTGGGAATATAAACTGATGATGACCTTTGACACTCTTAATGCAGGAATGAATGTGTCACATGGATTTATGTCTTTTTACATCAACTAAGGAACTTGCCCCTCAGACCATGAAGGGTCATTACAACAGAGACCCTAATCACAGGACAATAAAACAATCCTTATCTAAGAATTGGCCCAATATTTATGGACGTAACTGTTTATCACCCATGGTAATTCTGCTTCATGTCACCTGGCTTATCCATGTTTTTTTTTCCCCTCTTTTTTTTTTTCCCTATACTATGTTGTGCATAAATATGTGATTCTTCAGAATTTGTTTTAGTCTTTGCCTGATGAAGAGACCTGTGTAGTCTCGAAAGCTTGCAATTTGTTACCATCTTTTCAGTTAGCCATTAAAAGGTATCAACCACTGAGGACTCTCAATTCTAAATATTTTTCTATCCACTGGCTAACACGGTACCAAGATATATTTCTTTCCTGTATCAAAATGGAGGATACCAGAATGTACCGCATCTTTATGGAACTAAAACCACTTCTGAAGAAACGTGCACAAATGGACAGCGACATTTTTTTCCTATCTAAATGCAAAAAGGAGAATCTAATTCCCAAAGGACTCTGGATTACAAACCCAATTCTTCATACCTACAATACCCATTATGCACAGAACCTGTGTCACAGGACTTCTGAGAGATTAAGGAATCATCTTTTGCATGTCTGCTACAGCATAAAGAGTAAAGTCCAAGGGCAATTTGAAACTCTGAGGAAAACACTTACAGAAGACGCAGAGCAAAAATTACAACTATATTACAACAAACTACGGGCCCATCTGATTCATAACAAGGAAAAGAAACTGCACAGATTGCGCCTCAATTCAGGACTCTATGCAAACAGATACAAAAAGCCAAAACCTGACAACTTGGACAACCACTCCATTCCAGGCACAAATAACTGTGTCATTAATCTCTCAGATTATAAACCCAACAAAGTGGAGCTGGCCGTGCTTTCCAGAGGACTCTCATTTTGTCCCACTAAGGCCCTGGATAAAACTGAACTCTGCAGTGATATGGAACATTTTTTCAGGAGACTGCGCCTGAGGGAATATTTCAGTGATGCAGAAGATTCAGGACCCACCTGGACGGAAGGAAAAGGGATCCTAACAACAAAGAAGAGGTCAGACTGGACACCTCCACCTGGACGCAATCCTCATTTGGATAACTATATAGACTCCTTCAGATATTTGATAAAATCCACCATCATAGATACTAACAGGAGACAAGAATCCAACATCAGTGCCCAGGAGAGAAAGGCCATACAGTCTCTGAAAACCAGCAAAGAAATCATCATCAAACCTGCTGACAAGGGAGGTGCAATAGTCATGATGAACACATCAGACTATATGAGGGAAGCAAACAGACAACTTATGGACACACGCTACTACAAAAAATTGGAGTCGGATCCTACACAGGATTATTACAAGGAACTAAACAAGTTGGTATCTTGTCTGCCCGACGAATCCATAAGAACCAATGACCTGATACCAGAAAGTCCAAGAACAGGGACATTCTACATGCTTCCCAAAATCCACAAATCTGGAAACCCAGGAAGACCAATTATTTCGTGTGTGGGCACCCTTACTGAGCAGGTATCTGGATGGGTAGAGGGTATTCTTAAACCCCTGGTAAAAGATATACCCAGCTTCATTCAGGACACAACTGACCTATTGAATAAACTATCAGCAATAGGTCCTCTACCAGAAGGAACCATCCTGGCCACCATGGATGTGGAATCTTTGTACTCCAATATCCCACACCAGGATGGATTAAATGCCTGCAAATTCTTCCTGGAAAACGCAGGGACTGATGCACATTCTGTGGTGAAACTTATAAAATTCATCCTCACTCACAATTACTTTGAGTTTGACAAGAAGATCTATCTACAGGAGACTGGCACAGCAATGGGAAGTAAAATGGCCCCACAGTATGCAAATCTTTTCATGGCCAAGCTTGAAAGCGATTTTTTGTCCTCATGCCCCATCAGGCCTCTGGCGTACTACCGCTACATTGATGACATTTTAATCATCTGGACGGAGTCTGAGCCACAGCTAAAGACGTTCCATGATCAGTTTAATCAATTTCATCCTACCATCAACTTGACACTCAACTACTCCTGTACTGAAATTAACTTTTTGGACACCATCATTAAGCTGCAGAACAATAAAATAGAGACATCCCTGTATCAGAAGCCAATCGACCGCCCAACATACCTTAAATGGGACAGTTTCCATCCAAAACACATAAAAAACTCTATTGTCTACAGCCAAGCCATCAGATACAATCGTATATGTTCCAACCCCATGGATAGGGATGAGCACCTTGGTCGCCTCAGAAAGATCTTTTTGAATCAGGGCTACCATCCAAGAACAATTGAAAATCAGCTCACAAGAGCCACCAGAATATCAAGGAATCACCTGCTACATTACAAAACTAAAGAAGAAAATAACCGGGTACCTCTAGTGGTTACCTACAACCCAAATCTGGAGGTGCTAAGGGGAGCTGCACGGAAATTGCAACCTTTACTGCAAAAGGATGCCCGCTTACAATCCATTTTTCCAGACCCCCCACTACTGTGTTTTAGGCAGCCCCCAAATCTAAGAAGCATCATTGTCAAGAGCTCCCTGTCCTCTCCAACAGCTGCAGGAACCTTTCCTTGCAACCAGAAAAAAATGTAAAACCTGTCCATTTATAATGACCACGGACAAGATAAAGATCCCCAATTCACATCAGGACTACAAGATCCCAGGTACTTTCAGCTGTGTCACTTCTAATGTGGTGTACCTAATTATATGTACTAAATGTCCAACTGGGGGTCTGTATGTGGGGGAGACAGGGCAGAAGCTTAGAACAAGAATGAACTCCCATCGCCATACAATAAGAGAAAAAAGAATGGATCTACCGGTGGCAATACATTTCTGTCTCCCAAATCATAACATTATGGACATGAAATTACTTGTATTGAAAGGAAACTTCAAATCGCAGAAAGACAGGAGAGTCTGGGAATATAAACTGATGATGACCTTTGACGCTCTTAATGCAGGAATGAATGTGTCACATGGATTTATGTCTTTTTACATCAACTAAGGAACTTGCCCCTCAGACCATGAAGGGTCATTACAACAGAGACCCTAATCACAGGACAATAAAACAATCCTTATCTAAGAATTGGCCCAATATTTATGGACGTAACTGTTTATCACCCATGGTAATTCTGCTTCATGTCACCTGGCTTATCCATGTTTTTTTTTCCCCTCTTTTTTTTTTCCCTATACTATGTTGTGCATAAATATGTGATTCTTCAGAATTTGTTTTAGTCTTTGCCTGATGAAGAGACCTGTGTAGTCTCGAAAGCTTGCAATTTGTTACCATCTTTTCAGTTAGCCATTAAAAGGTATCAACCACTGAGGACTCTCAATTCTAAATATTTTTCTATCCACTGGCTAACACGGTACCAAGATATATTTCTTTCCTGTATCAAAATGGAGGATACCAGAATGTACCGCATCTTTATGGAACTAAAACCACTTCTGAAGAAACGTGCACAAATGGACAGCGACATTTTTTTCCTATCTAAATGCAAAAAGGAGAATCTAATTCCCAAAGGACTCTGGATTACAAACCCAATTCTTCATACCTACAATACCCATTATGCACAGAACCTGTGTCACAGGACTTCTGAGAGATTAAGGAATCATCTTTTGCATGTCTGCTACAGCATAAAGAGTAAAGTCCAAGGGCAATTTGAAACTCTGAGGAAAACACTTACAGAAGACGCAGAGCAAAAATTACAACTATATTACAACAAACTACGGACCCATCTAATTCATAACAAGGAAAAGAAACTGCACAGATTGCGCCTCAATTCAGGACTCTATGCAAACAGATACAAAAAGCCAAAACCTGACAACTTGGACAACCACTCCATTCCAGGCACAAATAACTGTGTCATTAATCTCTCAGATTATAAACCCAACAAAGTGGAGCTGGCCGTGCTTTCCAGAGGACTCTCATTTTGTCCCACTAAGGCCCTGGATAAAACTGAACTCTGCAGTGATATGGAACATTTTTTCAGGAGACTGCGCCTGAGGGAATATTTCAGTGATGCAGAAGATTCAGGACCCACCTGGACGGAAGGAAAAGGGATCCTAACAACAAAGAAGAGGTCAGACTGGACACCTCCACCTGGACGCAATCCTCATTTGGATAACTATATAGACTCCTTCAGATATTTGATAAAATCCACCATCATAGATACTAACAGGAGACAAGAATCCAACATCAGTGCCCAGGAGAGAAAGGCCATACAGTCTCTGAAAACCAGCAAAGAAATCATCATCAAACCTGCTGACAAGGGAGGTGCAATAGTCATGATGAACACATCAGACTATATGAGGGAAGCAAACAGACAACTTATGGACACACGCTACTACAAAAAATTGGAGTCGGATCCTACACAGGATTATTACAAGGAACTAAACAAGTTGGTATCTTGTCTGCCCGACGAATCCATAAGAACCAATGACCTGATACCAGAAAGTCCAAGAACAGGGACATTCTACATGCTTCCCAAAATCCACAAATCTGGAAACCCAGGAAGACCAATTATTTCGTGTGTGGGCACCCTTACTGAGCAGGTATCTGGATGGGTAGAGGGTATTTTTAAACCCCTGGTAAAGGATACACCCAGCTTCATTCAGGACACAACTGACCTATTGAATAAACTATCAGCAATAGGTCCTCTACCAGAAGGAACCATCCTGGCCACCATGGATGTGGAATCTTTGTACTCCAATATCCCACACCAGGATGGATTAAATGCCTGCAAATTCTTCCTGGAAAACGCAGGGACTGATGCACATTCTGTGGTGAAACTTATAAAATTCATCCTCACCCACAATTACTTTGAGTTTGACAAGAAGATCTATCTACAGGAGACTGGCACAGCAATGGGAAGTAAAATGGCCCCACAGTATGCAAATCTTTTCATGGCCAAGCTTGAAAGCGATTTTTTGTCCTCATGCCCCATCAGGCCTCTGGCGTACTACCGCTACATTGATGACATTCTAATCATCTGGACGGAGTCTGAGCCACAGCTAAAGACGTTCCATGATCAGTTTAATCAATTTCATCCTACCATCAACTTGACACTCAACTACTCCTGTACTGAAATTAACTTTTTGGACACCATCATTAAGCTGCAGAACAATAAAATAGAGACATCCCTGTATCAGAAGCCAATCGACCGCCCAACATACCTTAAATGGGACAGTTTCCATCCAAAACACATAAAAAACTCTATTGTCTACAGCCAAGCCATCAGATACAATCGTATATGTTCCAACCCCATGGATAGGGATGAGCACCTTGGTCGCCTCAGAAAGATCTTTTTGAATCAGGGCTACCATCCAAGAACAATTGAAAATCAGCTCACAAGAGCCACCAGAATATCAAGGAATCACCTGCTACATTACAAAACTAAAGAAGAAAATAACCGGGTACCTCTAGTGGTTACCTACAACCCAAATCTGGAGGTGCTAAGGGGAGCTGCACGGAAATTGCAACCTTTACTGCAAAAGGATGCCCGCTTACAATCCATTTTTCCAGACCCCCCACTACTGTGTTTTAGGCAGCCCCCAAATCTAAGAAGCATCATTGTCAAGAGCTCCCTGTCCTCTCCAACAGCTGCAGGAACCTTTCCTTGCAACCAGAAAAAATGTAAAACCTGTCCATTTATAATGACCACGGACAAGATAAAGATCCCCAATTCACATCAGGACTACAAGATCCCAGGTACTTTCAGCTGTGTCACTTCTAATGTGGTGTACCTAATTATATGTACTAAATGTCCAACTGGGGGTCTGTATGTGGGGGAGACAGGGCAGAAGCTTAGAACAAGAATGAACTCCCATCGCCATACAATAAGAGAAAAAAGAATGGATCTACCGGTGGCAATACATTTCTGTCTCCCAAATCATAACATTATGGACATGAAATTACTTGTATTGAAAGGAAACTTCAAATCGCAGAAAGACAGGAGAGTCTGGGAATATAAACTGATGATGACCTTTGACACTCTTAATGCAGGAATGAATGTGTCACATGGATTTATGTCTTTTTACATCAACTAAGGAACTTGCCCCTCAGACCATGAAGGGTCATTACAACAGAGACCCTAATCACAGGACAATAAAACAATCCTTATCTAAGAATTGGCCCAATATTTATGGACGTAACTGTTTATCACCCATGGTAATTCTGCTTCATGTCACCTGGCTTATCCATGGTTTTTTTTCCCCTCTTTTTTTTTTTTTTTTCCCTATACTATGTTGTGCATAAATATGTGATTCTTCAGAATTTGTTTTAGTCTTTGCCTGATGAAGAGACCTGTGTAGACTCGAAAGCTTGCAATTTGTTACCATCTTTTCAGTTAGCCATTAAAAGGTATCAACCACTGAGGACTCTCAATTCTAAATATTTTTCTATCCACTGGCTAACACGGTACCAAGATATATTTCTTTCCTGTATCAGGTAGAGCAGGTCAATCAGATCCTGACCAGTTTTCTGCAGCACTTCGTCAATGCCCAGCAAAATTACTTGGTCAAACTCCTGCCTTGGGCTGAATTCTCATACAACTACCATGTAAGTGAATCTTCTGCCAATTGTCCATTTTTCATGGTCTGTAATAAACATCCCAATATTCCGTTCCCTGTTTCTACTGTCCTCAATATTCCTGCTGCTGAATCAAGGATTTTTCTAGAATCTGGGAAGACACGAATACCACCTTACTGATTCTGAATGGATGAAAAAACATGCAGACAAGAGACGTCTAGATCCTGGTCTAAGTATGACTGTCTCAAGGTAATTCACATATGGTTAAGAGAAAGCCGTCTCACCTAGTACTTGACGTCCAGCTTGCACAGAACCCGGTGGATCCACACCAGATATTTTGCTCAAGGAAAAAAAAGTTGTTGTTCCAGCGTCTAGTAAAATAGTTCTTTCCTTATTTTAGGTCCATTAAAAATTTACAGAAATTGCAAAGGTTGCATAGACAGGGCAAGGGGGCAAGCTGTGATAAAGAATGCAAATGAGCATTTGAAACGCATCTTGCTCCCGTGCCCTGTCTATGCAACCTTTGTAATTTTTGTAAATTTTCCTGCCTCAAGGTACCCTCATATAGAGTAGGCCCTTGCTTCATTCTTTCCATGTGTCTCTCCTCAAGCCTGTCGTCCTCAGTCCTTTTTTCAAAGATCCTGGTACCATTCTTACTCCAGTCCACACTGAAGTCATTTTTGAGGTTGACAACATTCTGGCCTCAAAGAGGGTAAGAGGAAAAACCTTTTTTCTTGTGGATTGGAAAGGATTTGGTCCTGAGGAAAGTTCCTTGGAGTCCAGGGAGAACATCAATATGCCTCTCCTCCTCGAGAGATTTCTTGTGGGATTGAAAATGGGGGTACTTTAGCTCTGATGTCCCTGCATGCTGCCCCTCTCCCCCAGCAATGATGCCGACTTACTCACTACAGCGGCCTTTTGTCCAGCTTCTCCTGCCTCTTCATTGGCTGCCTGAGGTGCGCCCAGGGTGCTCAGAATCCTAGGCGCTGTGCATAGGATGCATGCCCACTCCCTCCTTCTTAAATTAGCTGCATGCCATCCTAAAGTGCCCCAGCCTACAACTGGGAGACACTTGTTATTTAAGGCACCTCCATCTGCATGGAGGTGTGTTGTGAATTCTGCTCTTGGGCTCCCTCTTGTGGTTTCTAGTGGTATGGCTGCTCCTTGGAGTTAGCTGTCATCAGCTGCCTCCACTTATCTTCTCTTCTGCTCGGCTATTTAGGTCTGGCTCTTTCTTCAGCCAGTGCCACTTGTAAATTGTTCCTGGTTGGTTTCACATCTCTTTTGAGTTCCTGTTATCCTGACCAGTTCTGCTAAACTAAGTTTTTGCTTGCTCTTTTCTGTCCATAGATTGTGGACTTATCCATTCTGTGCTTTCTATGTTTGTCCAGCTTATCAGTGTTAATTCTGTCTTGCTGGAAGCTCTGGGAGGCAGATTTGCCCTCCAGTCCACACCTTTAGTCAGGTGTGGAGATTTTTTGTAAACTCTGCGTGGATTTTTGTAGTGTTTTATACTGACTGCACAGTATTCCATCCTGTCCTATCTATTTAGCTAGACTGGCCTCCTGTGCTCATCCTGGTTTCATTCTGTGTATGTCTTTTCCCTCTCCACTCACAGTCATTATTTGTGGGGGGCTAATCTATCCTTTGGGGATTTTCTCTGAGGCAAGATAGTTTTCCTGCTTCTTTCTTTAGGGGTAGTTAGCTCTTAGGCTGTGACGAGATGTCTAGGGAGAGTTAGGAGCATTCCACGGCTACTTCTAGCGTTGTGTTGAGCTTAGGGACTGCGGTCAGTACAGTTACCACGTCCTTCAGAGCTCGTTCCATGTTGCTCCTAGACCACCGTATCATAACAGTACAAGTGGCCAAAAATGAATTAAATGCATCTCAAAAGAAGGAAAAAAGATTTTTTTTTCTGTGCTTTGGTTTGTCTTTTTTTTTTCCTCTTGATATCTGGGTGGTTCAGGATATATGCTTTGGCATGGATGTTCAGGGTTTGTTTTCTCGTGTGGATCAACTTGCTGCAAGAGTACAGAGTATCCAGGACTATGTTGTCCAGACTCCGGCTTTAGAGCCCAGAATTCCTACTCCTGATTTGTTTTTTGGGGACAGATCCAAGTTTTTGAACTTTAAAAATAACTGCAAATTGTTTTTTGCTTTGAAACCCCGTTCTTCTGGTGATCCCATTCAGCAAGTAAAAATCATCATATCCTTGCTGCGTGGTGACCCTCAAGACTGGGCTTTTTCTCTTTAAACAGGGGATCCGGCATTATTGAATGTAGATGCATTTTTTCAAGCGCTCGGATTATTGTATGACGAACCTAATTCTGTGGATCATGCAGAAAAAACCCTGTTGGCCTTGTGTCAAGGTCAGGAAGCGGCAGAGTTATACTGCCAGAAATTTAGAAAATGGTCTGTGCTCACTAAATGGAATGAAGAGGCTCTGGCTGCTATTTTCAGAAAAGGTCTTTCTGAAACCCTAAAAGATGTTATGGTGGGCTTTCCTACGCCTGCCGGTTTGAGCGAATCTATGTCTCTAGCCATTCAGATTGATCGGCGTCTGCGCGAGCGCAAAGCTGTGCACCATATGGCAGTATCCTCTGAGCAAAGTCCTGAACCTATGCAATGTGATAGGATTTTGACTAGAATAGAACGGCAGGAATTCAGACGTCAGAATAGGCTGTGTTTTTACTGTGGTGATTCGGCTCATGTTATCTCTGATTGCCCTAAGCGTACTAAGAAAGCCGCTAGGTCTGTTACCATTAGTACTATACAGCCTAAATTTCTCTTATCTGTGATCCTGATTTGCTTATTGTCGTCCTTTTCTGTCATGGCATTTGTGGATTTAGGCGCTGCCCTGAACTTAATGGACTTAGAATTCGCCAGGCGCTGTGGTTTTTCCTTGCAGCCTTTGCAGAGCCCTATTCCTTTGAGGGGCATTGATTCTACACCCTTGGCCAAGGATAAACCTCAGTACTGGACACAGATGACTATGTACATGGCTCCTGCACATCAGGAAGATTGCCGTTTTCTGGTGTTGCATAACCTGCATGATGTTGTTGTACTGGGATTTCCATGGTTACAGGAACATAATCCGGTGCTGGATTGGAAAACTATGTCGGTGACTAGTTGGGGTTGTCGAGGAGTACATGGTGACGTTCCTTTGATGTCAATTTCCTCTTCCCCCTCTTCTGAGGTCTCTGAGTTTTTGTCGGATTTCCAGGATGTATTTGATGAGCCCAAGTCCAGTTCCCTTCCTCCACATAGGAACTGTGATTGTGCTATTAACTTGATTCCTGGTTGTAAGTTCCCTAAGGGCCGACTTTTCAATCTGTCTGTGCCAGAGCATGCCGCCATGCGGAGCTTTGTTAAGGAATCTTTTGAGAATGGGCATATTCGGCCCTCTTCGTCACCATTGGGAGCGGGTTTCTTTTTTGTTGCTAAGAAGGATGGCTCCTTGAGACCCTGTATTGATTATCGTCTTCTTAATAAGATCATGGTCAAATTCCAATACCCCTTGCCTTTGCTTACTGATTTGTTTGCTCAGATTAAGGGGGCTAGTTGGTTTACTAAGATTGACCTCCGAGGGGCATATAATCTTGTTCGTATTAAACAGGGTGACGAATGGAAAACTGCATTTAATACGCCCGAAGGCCATTTTGAATACCTTGTGATGCCATTTGGGCTCTCTAATGCTCCATCTGTGTTCCAGTCTTTCATGCATGATATTTTCCGCAATTATCTTGATAAATTCATGTTCGTATATTTGGATGATATTTTGATTTTTTCCGATGATTGGGAGTCTCATGTGAAGCAGGTCAGGATGGTGTTCCAGATCCTTCGTGATAATGCTTTATTTGTGAAGGGGTCTAAGTGCCTATTCGGAGTTCAGAAGATCTCTTTTTTGGGTTTTATTTTTTCTTCTTCGCCTATAGAAATGGATCCTGTTAAGGTCCAAGCTATTCATGACTGGATCCAACCCACATCTGTGAAGGGTCTTCAAAAATTTTTGGGCTTTGCTAATTTCTATCGCCGTTTCATTGACAATTTTTCCAGTGTGGTTAAGCCCCTTACTGATTTGACGAAGAAAGGCGCTGATGTTACGAATTGGTCCTCTGAGGCTGTTGAGGCCTTTCAGGAGCTTAAACGCCGATTTCCTTCTGCCCCTGTGTTGCGTCAACCAGATGTTTCTCTTCCTTTTCAGGTTGAGGTCGACGCTTCTGAGATTGGGGCAGGGGCCGTTTTGTCTCAGAGGGAGTCTGATGGTTCTTTGATGAAACCGTGTGCTTTTTTTTCCAGAAAGTTTTCACCTGCGGAACGCAATTATGATGTCGGCAATCGGGAGTTGTTGGCTATGAAGTGGGAGTTTGAGGAGTGACGACATTGGCTTGAGGGAGCTAAACACCGTGTTGTGGTCCTGACCGATCATAAGAATCTGATTTACCTCGAGTCGGCCAAGCGGCTGAATCCTAGACAGGCTCGATGGTCCCTGTTTTTCTCCCGTTTTGATTTTGTGGTCTCGTATCTTCCGGGATCTAAGAATGTTAAGGCTGATGCCCTCTCTAGGAGTTTTTCGCCTGATTCTCCTGGAGTCCTTGAGCCGGTTGGCATTCTTAAGGAGGGGGTGATTCTTTCTGCTATCTCCCCTGATTTGCGGCGGGTGCTTCAGGAATTTCAGGCTGATAGGCCTGACCGCTGTCCAGTGGGGAAGCTGTTTGTTCCTGATAGATGGACAAGTAAGGTAATTTCTGAGGTTCATTGTTCAGTGTTGGCTGGTCATCCTGGGATTTTTGGTACCAGAGATTTGGTTGCTAGGTCCTTTTGGTGGCCTTCCTTGTCGTGCGATGTGCGTGATTTTGTGCAGTCCTGTGGGACTTGCGCCCGGGCCAAGCCTTGCTGTTCCCGCGCAAGTGGGTTGCTTTTGCCTTTGCCGGTCCCTGAGAGGCCCTGGATGCATATTTCCATGGATTTTATTTCGGAGCTTCCTGTTTCCCAGAAGATGTCTGTTATCTGGGTTGTTTGTGACCGGTTCTCTAAAATGGTCCATCTGGTACCTTTGCCTAAGTTGCCTTCCTCCTCAGATCTGGTTCCATTATTTTTTCAGCATGTGGTTCGTTTGCATGGCATTCCGGAGAATATTGTGTCTGACAGAGGTTCTCAGTTTGTCTCTAGATTTTGGCGGGCCTTTTGAGCTAGGATGGGCATTGATTTGTCTTTTTCTTTGGCGTTTCATCCTCAGACTAATGGCCAAACTGAGCGAACTAAACAGACCTTGAAGACCTATTTGAGATGCTTTGTGTCTGCTGATCAGGATGATCGGGTGTCTTTCTTGCCGTTGGCCGAGTTTGCCCTTAATAATCGGGCTAGTTCAGCTACTTTGGTTTCACCTTTCTTTTGTAATTTTGGTTTTCATCCTCATTTTTCTTCTGGGCAGATTGAGCCTTCTGATTGTCCTGGTGTTAATTCTGTGGTGGACAGGCTGCAGCAGATTTGGACTCATGTGGTGGACAATTTGACGTTGTCTCAGGAAAGGGCTCAACGTTTTGCTAACCGCCGTCGGTGTGTTGGTCCCCGGCTTCGTGTGGGGGATTTGGTTTGGTTGTCTTCTCGTCATGTTCCTATGAAGGTTTCTTCTCCTAAGTTTAAGCCTCGGTTTATTGGTCCTTATAAAATTTCTGAAATTATTAATCCGGTGTCTTTTCGTTTGGCTCTTCCTGCCTCTTTTGCCATTAATAATGTTTTCCATAGATCTTTGTTGCGTAGATATGTGGTGCCCGTTGTTCCCTCGGTTGACCCTCCTGCCCCGGTGTTGGTTGAGGGAGAGTTGGAATATGAGGTTGAGAAGATTTTGGATTCTCGTTTTTCGAGGCGGAGGCTTCAGTATCTTGTCAAGTGGAAGGGTTATGGCCAGGAGGATAATTCTTGGGTTGTTGCCTCCGATGTCCATGCCACCGATTTGGTTCGTGCTTTTCACTTGGCTCGTCCTGATCGGCCTGGGGGCTCTGGTGAGGGTTCGGTGACCCCTCCTCAAGGGGGGGTACTGTTGTGAATTCTGCTCTTGGGCTCCCTCTTGTGGTTTCTAGGGTCATCAGCTGCCTCCACTTATCTTCTCTTCTGGTCGGCTATTTAGGTCTGGCTCTTTCTTCAGCCAGTGCCACTTGTAAATTGTTCCTGGTTGGTTTCACATCTCTTTTGAGTTCCCTGTTATCCTGACCAGTTCTGCTAAGCTAAGTTTTTGCTTGCTCTTTTCTGTCCATAGATTGTGGACTTATCCATTCTGTGCTTTCTATGTTTGTCCAGCTTATCAGTGTGAATTAATTCTGTCTTGCTGGAAGCTCTGGGAGGCAGATTTGCCCTCCACACCTTTAGTCAGGTGTGGAGATTTTTTGTAAACTCTGCGTGGATTTTTGTAGTGTTTTATACTGACTGCACAGTATTCCATCCTGTCCTATCTATTTAGCTAGACTGGCCTCCTGTGCTCATCCTGGTTTCATTCTGTGTATGTCTTTTCCCTCTCCACTCACAGTCATTATTTGTGGGGGGCTAATCTATCCTTTGGGGATTTTCTCTGAGGCAAGATGGCTTTCCTGCTTCTTTCTTTAGGGGTAGTTAGCTCTTAGGCTGTGATGAGATGCCTAGGGAGAGTTAGGAGCATTCCACGGCTACTTCTAGTGTTGTGTTGAGCTTAGGGACTGCGGTCAGTACTGTTACCACGTCCTTCAGAGCTCGTTCCATGTTGCTCCTAGACCACTGTATCATAACAGAGGTGCCTGTGCAACATTGTTAGTCTGTTCCTAAACACGCTTGATAGTTCTCAGGTTCTTCTAGTTCCCACTAGTGTCTCTCTGTCCCTAACCTCCTTGACACTACTTGCCTTGTCAGTCTGTATGTCAGCCAGATCTGTCCACACTTTTACAGTACCAGTCTGTACATCAGCCTCATCATCCGCCAGCACCAGCTGTGCCAGTCTGTATATCAGCCAGACCCTCCTGTAGTTGCAGTGCCAGTCTATATATCAGCTGGATCTGCCTGCACCTGCCGTGCTAGTCTGTATATAAGCTAGACCCACCTGCACCTGTCATGCCAATCTGTATATCAGCCAGACCCACCAGCATCAGCCATGCCAGCGCACCAGTATATTTGTCGGCTGGACTTTTCTGTGCAAGTCTATATAA
Source organism: Ranitomeya imitator (assembly GCF_032444005.1). Lineage (NCBI taxonomy): Eukaryota > Metazoa > Chordata > Amphibia > Anura > Dendrobatidae > Ranitomeya > Ranitomeya imitator. The sequence continues at coordinate 611,499,588 of NC_091285.1, forward strand.
GAGCCGGAGCTGCCTGCATCAGCCATTCCAGTCTGCATATCAGCTGGCCACGCCTGCACCAACAGCGTCAGTCTATGTATTAGCCAGACCCGCCTGCACCAGCCATGCCAGTCTGTATATCAGCTGGACCCACTAGCAGTTGCCGTGCCAGCCATACCGTCTGCATCTTCCCATGCCTGCATCTGATGTTCTTTCCCTCTGGGCCGTTCCAGCTGCCAGTCCCTTGGGGGTCAACTGCCATGCGTCCGTGGTCTGTCCTAGAGTAGCACCTGTTGTTCATCGGGAGCCAAATCTAACTCCACCATCAGGGGCTCTAGAGAAAATTTGGTCGCTCACCTATTCATGTCCCTCCAACCTCTCGTTGGACCATGGCATAGTGGTTCCACCACTCCCATTACAACAAACCTTTAACCCATCTCAAAAAGACTACAGTTAAATCTAAAAACAGACTATTGCTATGATTCTCAGAGGGGCATAGGAAGTTGAGATTATTGAAGTTGTTTAATGAGTTTCTTACTATATTCATTAGCTGCCATTGAGTTTGCCTGTGGCATAGGGGTGCCGATGGCCACTGGTAAAATTCATAATAGGTCTAAAATTATTTTTGACTCATTAGCACTACAGAATTTCCAGTTTTTAATGTTACAATCGTTTTGTTAATAAAAAAAGAGCATGAAAAAGTAAATAGGATGAAATCAGGTTACAAGGGGAAGCTCTGCTGTACAAGTTTGTTGCTCTGTGCTTGCTGGGTATCGAACAATAGGCGACAGGTTCAATTAAGGGGAAAATCGTTGAGTTCACTATAGGAAAAACCCATGTCATGGTTTGTTACCTGAAAAACACGACAGGAAAGACAGAGTTTTTTTTTTTGTAGCCTTCAAACTTCAAGCCCTGATGGGATTGGCATTTGCCTACAAAGGTCTGAGCTGTAGGGTGCAGAAAAAAGCTGTGAAAGGACTGTAGAGAGAAGTTATATCCTAAGGGAACACAAGTTACAAGCCAGGAAAATGAATTCTACGTTCTGAGCATCTACTGCTTGCAATGAACAAAACAGATAAGGATCCTGATTTCACTGAAGTTTGAAGGAAGAAGTCTTGAAGCCTTTATTACAAGGTATTTAAATTACCAGCCTCATTTTGATCACTGTGCCAAGTTTTTGCAACTGAGATAGAAAACCTGATGGAGGATAAGCAGCTCTTGTGAAATTGCAGTCACTGTGTAATTTACGGCATCTGCTTTTTATGGATGTAGTCCTGCACAGTTTAGATTAAAAAGCCACTAGTTGTAAAATATAGCAATATTGTGTATATGAGGATTTCTTGTGTGTGTGTGAAAACTGACTCAGCTAGAAAAATAATAGCAAAAATTGTGGCAAAGCAAACTATAGGTAGCACCAACCATGCCGCTTTCGGAGAATGTTGCCCTAGCTTATTGCACCAGTTTAGACTGTTCAAGGAACACTTATGACTACTTCAAAATTTTCTAAAAAAAAGGGAAAATGTCAAATTAGAAATGCTGTGTAGTATACAGGCAACATATTATAGAGGAGGGGGAAATAAATAGAATGATATATCAGTTTGTGGGGAAAGATTCAGAATAACTCGTGTTTTCTTCACTAAAATCTATGCTCATGTTGGGCTTTAAAATTTGTGAGTGGTCATAATCAGTGATCGACTACCTTCCCTGTATAGTATGTATACAGATGTAGCTGACTGTGATACTAGTCACTTCTCATGGTCAAGCCGTGAGTCAGGATAGTCAAGGAGTCCAAGGTCAGAAGCCAGGAGGGTACGTCATAAATAGAAAGAAGAGACAAAAGAATAGTCGGGTAACATCCAAGGTCAGAATACCAGGAGGATAGCGGATAAGAGCAGAAGGGGTTAAACAGACAGATGGTAAGAACAAGGTCCAAGGTCAGGCAACAAAAGATTAACATACAAAATGCAAGACACAAAAAAACAAACAATACTTAGCTGAATGTACATCTGGCAGAGATCTGTGAGAAACAGCTCAGTTAAGTAGCATGGCAATCAGCTAGAAACAACCAGTGCTTCCCAGTCTCAGATTGGATAGTCGAGCTGTCAATCAACACAGACAGCATAGCACGCCCCTGTACCAGACTGGATGACTAAGCTGTCAATAAAAGAAACAGCTTCAGCACGCCCCTGTATCAGATTGGAGGGTTGTAGATGTGAACGGTACATATTATATTTAATACGCTCTGGGTCTATAGATATTAACATTGCAGAGAAAAAATGCACAAACAAGCAACTTTGAATTTGGCCTACTGCACAGTTTTTAAGATCATTTGTCTGTGGGTAGGCACTTCTTTATGCTAAGAAAAGTATGACATTCTTGGCAATGTAATATGAACTATTTGGTTAGTGTATTGAACTAAGAAGGCACCTTATGTATTCTCTATATTATGCAGTAAAAGTAAATGGGTGCTGTATACCACTGCAGAGCTCTGTACTGTCTGTTTACTAAGTATTCTGAAACCGTACAGTACTTAAGAAGTATACTTTTAAAGGCTTAGTTTTTAAAGCCTATTTTTTTTTCCTAAATTCTGTGTTTTATAATGTTTTTAAGCCAATAAAAATGCTGTGGCCAGATGTTAGCTTTAAATCAATAGCGAACATATGAAATGTTCTGCAGGCAGTGCTATTTGTGGCTTATTATGCACTTTTGATGATTTTTTTGGCTCTCTGGCTTTTATTCCAACTGGTGTGGGCAATAAGGGTCCGATGCATTAAGACTGGTATTGTACATGCCAGTCTTGATGAAGGTTTATTTTTGAGTTGGATATGCCTGTAGAGACATGGGGGATTAGCTGGTTCCCTGGTCTGCTAGCCAAAACCGATTGGACCAAGGATTATCCCACTGAATTTCCGGTTTTCCTTTCCCCATGGGCGTAATACTACTCAGACAATGCAGGATGAGGGTAAAACAGTGTGGCAATACTTTATTGAACCACAAAACAGGCAAATGCACATTGAACAGGCTAAGAAAAATACCCAAGATGGTGCAAATTAGAGTCTCACCCTTCCGCTGACTAGCCAAGATAAGAGCAGCTGTTACTTCATAGTTTCCAGGGCCCAGTACACCACCTGTTGCATGCACACAGAGAGGAGGTAACGACAAGCTTATGAAGATGACAGTCCATTCAGGTACAAGGCCAGTTGACCAGAGGGTCACAACCTGGCTTCTCTAAACAGCTCCATGGAGCCAGGTGACCGGTGGGTCCCATTCCCGGCTTTCAAAAAGTATCCATGGGGCTCAGGAGACCAGTGGGTCCAAATCCTGATTACCCCAAATGTATCCATGGTGCAGCAATGGTCAATGGAGCAGATATGTATTCTTTGAGCCGGGGCCGAGTTCCCCTAAGCTGGCATCCTGCAGAATGACAAATCTGTGTCCCTCGTGATGAAGCCATGATGTCTTGGCTGGTTCTTTGGATGTTTTGATGTCTGGATGCATCTCTGTATATTGAAATATCTCTCCTTTTTATAGGTAACAAATGTCCATGAAGCCAGCATTCACAGGTAAAGAAAAAGAATGGTGATGAGACCAACTCGCATTGTTTGATTATGTAATCTATTTGCATAGGTCTTTCTCCTTTGTTTTTCAAATCAACAAACTAGCTGGCATGGACAATGTGTAATTAGCATGGATGGATTTACATCGTGGGACGTGACAGATCATCGGAAGGTATGGGATATTGTTGGTTTATTATTTTTAATTTGTTACGGGTCGAGGGTGTTCAGGTGGATTGAGAGTGGAATAAAATATTACAACAACCTGTGTGTTTATTTCATTAAAATACTTTGCAATATTGTGTGCGTGTTTTTTTAACCATTTCATACTATTGGATTAATAATGGACAGGTGTCATAATTGACGCCTCTCCATTATTAATCTGGCTTAATGTCACCTTACAATAGCAAGGTGACGGTAACCCTTCATTACCCCATATCCCACCGCTACACGGGAGTGGGAAGAGAGTGGCCAAGTGCCAGAATAGGCGCATCTTCCAGATGTGCCTTTTCTGGGGTGGCTGGGGGCAGATGTTTTTAGCCAGGGGGGGCCAATAACCGTGGACCCTCTCTAGGCTATTAATATCTGCCCTCAGTCACTGGCTTTACCACTCTGGCAGAGAAAATTGCACGGGAGCCCACGCCAATTTTTTCCGCGATTTAACCCTTAAATTTAATAGCTAGAGCGCCCAAATTTTGCACGTACACACTACTAACATTAGTAGTGTGCAATATGCAAAAAAATGGGAATATGACATGGTTTAGTGTATGTAAACCATGTCTCATATCATGTCGGGTTTAGGAAGGAGAAATGAAAAGCTGGTAATTGAATTACCGGCTTTTCTGCTATATTGCGCTGAAGTATATATAAATATATATATATATATATATAAATATGTCTCAATGACATATATATATATATATGTCTCAATGACATACAGTATATATATATAAAAATGGCGCTGAACGCGTCATACGAAACCTGACTTTGGTGCGAAGATCGACGACCGCATGGCCGATCCCACACTAGGATCGGGTCGGGTTTCATGAAACCCGACTTTGCCAAGAGTCGGCGACTTTTGAAATTGTCCGATCCGTTTCGCTTAACCCTATTTCTGAGACTACAGTAGTCTCTGAAGTAATGTCATTTTGTATTGAATTTGTAGAAACCTCTTGTTATATCAGTTGTGTTGAACTGTTTAAATTGATCTCGCTTCCTTAGTTTATTGCAAACAGCAGAGAGTTTTAAAACTTTCTAATTAATAGAATTTGCAGTAGAGGTTTCACTTTTTTATTGCAACTGTAATTATGAGGGTTTTTTTATATGTCAGAAAAGAAAAATTATTTTATATAGGAAGCCTAATGGCGGTCATATACAGCAGATAACTATTCAATAGCTCTCTTGACCCCCATGCGCATTCATACCCAGGCATTAACCTATTATCAATGATAATACAAGGATTGGGCAGTTAGATGACATCTGCCTGATATATCTCCTTACACACTACATGACCGGATGGTCCCACCAAAATTGTCTTGTCCAAAAAAACTTTAAAAAGACTTTAAAGTGAATCTGTCAGCAGGGTTTGCTATGTAATCCGAGAGCAGCATAATGTAGGGCAAGAGAGTCTGATTAAATCGATGTGCCACTTACTAGACTGTTTTGTGCAGTTATGATTGAATTACTGTTTTCTCTTCTGTTGGGGATCTAGAAGTAGTCAGAATGCTGAGCTCTGTATAACTCCAGCGTCCTGTGTACCCTGTACATTTTCAGCAAGCCACCAATCAGTAGTATTTTGGGTGGGGTTACACAGATTAGCACGACTGCCGTGCATGTGAGACCTAGTCAGGCAGTGATAATCTCCTGCTGATAAATCACTGATTGTATTGCAACTACAACACACAGCCTAATAAGTAACGCATCACTGGAATCAGGCTCACTTGCCCTATTTTATACTGCTCTCAGATTAAATAGCAACCTGCTGATAAATTCTCTTTAAGAACGTTTGCAGGGACAGGGCTGATGATGTTTATGTGAACAGTAAGTGTAATTACAATCTGTGTGAATATACCTCACTCTTTTTAGCAAAACTCTGCCTGCACTCATCATCATAACTGTGATGATATTCAATAGACTAATAAATATAATAAGCACCCATGCTTCTTAATTTGCTTTATTTTCCGCTAGAGGAAAGTTGTTTCAGTATCTCTGCATTTGTAATCAACTCTCTAGATAACTTGGCACTGATGCATTATTGGAGTAGGTGGGCACAAATGAACTCTCCTGAGAGCTGTCTGCCCAAGCGCAGGGATTTCATTAGACAAATGTAATCTGCACAGAACACCTGCATTTGCTAACTGGTAAATCCGGTACATGAAGATTGATATCTTGTAAATACAGTATGTCTAGATTATCTAAGTTTATCTATTAATTAAAGTCTATTTTGGGTGGGTTTATTACTAAAATCTAATTTCTTAAGAAATGTTTTTCTGAGACAGCTGCCCAGAAATAATATCTTAAAGTCACCCACATTAATTATGTTATCAGTCCAGATATATATTTCAGCTAGCATTACCTTATTTTGTAGTATCTTTTTTTCTGAAAATGATTCATTTCTTCCATTCCTTGGGTCATGTGATCTCATGGTGATCCCCTATGAGCAGGGCCGTATTTGCCACTAGGCACTTGAGGGCATGTGCCTAGGGCGGGACGATGCGAGGGGGTCAGCACCTGAGCAAGTTTTTTGTTCTGTTCTGTTTTTTTTTTTTTTAATTTAAGTCCCGGGTCTCCTCCCCGCTTGCGCCTGCCCGTCTCCCACCTCTCAAGACCTCCCCCGCTTGAGGACGTCATACTCACCTACTCCAGCAATGCCTGGTCTCAGCACCTGCAGCTCCAACTGTGTAAGCGGTCATGTGGTACCGCTCATTAAGGTGATGAATATGGATGCATAAGGTCATGAATGGTTCAGCTTTCCCCCCTTGCATGAATGGCCCAGCTTTCCTCCCCTTGTATGAATGGCCGTTTCTTCCCCCTTGTATGGATGGCTCAGTTTCCTCCCCCTTGTATGAATGGCTCAGTTTCCTCCCTCTTGTATGAATGGCTCAGCTCTCCTCCTTACATGAATGGCTCAGTTTCCTTCCCCTTGCATGAATAGCTCAGCTTTCCTCCCCCTTGTATGCATGGCTCACCTTTCCCCCCTTGTATGAATGGCTCAGCTTTCCTCTCCCTTGTATGAATGGCTCAGTTTCCTTCCCCTTGTATGAATGGCTCAATTTCCTCCCCCTTGTATAAATGGCTCAGCTTCCCCCCCTTGTATGAATGGCTCAGCTTTTCCCCCTTGTATGAATGGCTCAGCTCTCCTTACTTGTATGAATGGCTCAGCTTTCCCCCCTTGTATGAATGACTCAGCTCCCCCCCTTGTATGGTTGCCTCAGCTTAGCCCCTTGTATGCATGGCTCACTTTTCCCCCCTTGTATGAATGGCTCAGCTCTCCCCCACTTCTATGAATGGCTCAGCTTTCCCCTCCTTGTATGAATGGCTCAGCTCTCCCCCTTGTATGAATGGCTCAGCTTTGCCCCCTTGTATGAATGGCTCAGCTCTCCTTACTTGTATGAATGGCTCAGCTTTCCCCCCTTGTATGAATGACTCAGCTCTCCCCCTTGTATGGTTGCCTCAGCTTAGCCCCTTGTATGCATGGCTCACTTTTCCCCCCTTGTATGAATGGCTCAGCTCTCCCCCACTTCTATGAATGGCTCAGCTTTCCCCTCCTTGTATGAATGGCTCAGCTCTCCCCCTTGTATGAATGGCTCAGCTTTGCCCCCTTGTATGAATGGCTCAGCTTTCCTCCCCCTTGTATGAATGGCTCAGCTCTCCCCCTTGTATGAATGGCTCAGCTTTCCCCCCCTTGTATGAATGGCTCAGCTTCCCCCCCTTGTATGAATGGCTCAGCTTTCCCCCCCTTGTATGAATGGCTCAGCTTTCCTCCCCCTTGTATGAATGGCTCAGCTTCCCCCCCCCTTGTATGAATGGCTCAGCTTTCATCCCCCTTGTATGAATGGCTCAACTCTCCCCCTTGTATGAATGGCTCAGCTCTCCCCCTTGTATGAATGGCTCAGCTTTCCTCCCCCTTGTATGAATGGCTCAGCTTCCCCCCCTTGTATGAATGGCTCAGCTTTCCCCCCCTTGTATGAATGGCTCAGCTTTCCTCCCTCTTGTATGAATGGCTCAGCTTCCTCCCTCTTGTATGAATGGCTCAGCTTCCCCCCCTTGTATGAATGGCTCAGCTTTCATCCCCCTTGTATGAATGGCTCAGCTCTCCCCCTTGTATGAATGGCTCAGTTTCCTCCCCCTTGTATGAATGGCTCAGTTTCCTCCCTGTTGAATGAATGACTCAGTTTCCTCCCCCTTGTATGAATGGCTGTTTCCTCCCCCTTGTATGAATGGCTCAGCTTCCTCCCCTTGTATAAATGGCTCAGTTTCCTCCCCCTTGTATGAATGGCCCAGCTTTCCCCCCTTGTATGAATGGCTCAGTTTCCTCCCCCTTGTATGAATGGCCCAGCTTTCGTCCCCCCCTTGTATGAATGGCTGTTTCCTCCCCTTGTATGAATGGCCCAGCTTTCGTCCTCCCCTTGTATGAATGGCTCAGTTTCCTCCCCTTTGTATGAATGGCTCTGCTTTCCCTGGCTCCTGCTCCCATCTTGCACGCGTGGCTCGCTCCCCCATCCTCCCTCCGCCCTCCTTCTTCCTCCCCTCGTCCTCCCTGGCCTTCATACTCACCTTTCCACAACGCGCCGAACCCAGCTCTGTCCCGGCGCGTCAGCTTCTTCCTGCGTGAGCGGTCACGTGGTACCGCTCATTAAGGTGATGAATATGCGTCCATATTCATCACCTTAATGAGCGGTACCACGTGACCGCTAAACACAGGACGAGCTGCAGGCGGTGAGACCAGGCATCGCTGGAGTAGGTGAGTATGACGTCCTCAAGTGGGGGGAGGGGGGTCTTGTGAGGTGGGAGGCGGGCGGGCACAGGTGGGGAGGAGACCCCGGACTTAAATTAAAACATTTTAAAAAATTAAAAAAAGAGAACAGAACAAAAAACTTGCTCAGGTGCCGCTGCCCCCGAATTGTCCCGCCCTAGGCACGTGCCCTCAACTGCCTAGTGACAAATACAACCCTGGGCAGGAGTGACTATTCCTTACTTCATACAGTATATGGGTGAGATTGTTCCATTTTGTTTTATGGTCATTTATTGACTGTTCTCACGACATTGTAAGGTTTTTTCTCTTTCCCCCACCTCATGCATATCTACTGTACAGAGCATTAATATTTCAGAGAGCGGATCGTTGTTGCTGGTCGCTAATTGTTGCCATAGTAGGTCATTGTATACCATAAGCTATGAAACATCTTATCCTAGCTCTCTGTGATATCCCTTACAAGGTGTCAGCTCTTTTGGAACTCCTAAAGTGAACCCGCAGAACCACGACAACAAACCGTCCAAGGGTGAGCTGGCCAGGTGGACCACCCCCAATACAGGGAGTGTTAGGTTCAGGCCTGAGGGAGACTAATGCCGCAGAAGCTGATACCCGGGGACAGGAAGAGGGAGCGGAAAAGACGCAGAACTCGCTATAACAGAGACACATGACAGACTGGCAATGACTGAGACTGAGAATAGGCAGGATATGGCGGACGCCTAGGACGGACTGGATATGACAGAAGCACAGGACAGGCAGGGTATGGCGGAAACACAGGACAGGCTGGGTATGGCAGAAACACAGGACTGGCGGGGTATGGTGGAAACACAGGACAGACTGGATATGCCAGAAACACAGGACAGGCAGGGTATTACGAACGCACAGGACAGAGCAAGGTATGGCGAATGCACGGGACAGAGCAAGGTATGGCGAATGCACAGGACAGAGCAAGGTATAGCGAACGCACAGGACAGAGCAAGGTACAGAGGACCTAGGTCAAATGAGGACAAATGACAATCAGGCATGGAGCAGAGAAAGGAGTTACATTAAATAGGAGAGACGCAGAAGGACTTCCGGGTCAGGGTCCTCCAGGGTCAAAGAGAGGAGAAGCGGCGCGCCAGCATACCAAAGAGGAAGTGCGCGTGCGCAGAAGGAGGTGGAGTGCACATGCACACCCGACGGACACCAGGAAGCTGCGGTGAATCAGGAGGAGAAGCAAGAACGCGCGCCTGCAGGAGGAGGGTAAGTATGTTGGCGAGCGGGCGGCAGGGCGGCAGAGCGGCGGCGCTGAGTGGCTCCGTGACACAAGGTTTTGTTTTTTTTATTTTTCTTTCTACTGGTTTTGGATTTTTTGTCCGGATGGACACTGTTTTAATTGTATATATTGTTAAGCTTTTTTAGTGAGGAACATTAAAAGTTATGTTTTAACTATTTACCACTTACTGCTATTTTACCTTTCTATTGTTAGGTATAACCCTCTATGTGGGCAGTTTTTGTCCTACATGTAACAATAATTTTGGAGTCTTTTATTCCATATGCAAATGTATATATTTTTGCATATATTCAATATTGTGATGGGGTATATACTCGTGTAGTTACAAGAGATGTTAGTGTGTGGTCTGCCTTTGTGGGTGTAGGGTAGCCAATAGTATGCAGCTATAGTGGAATGATTAAAGGGAGCCTCTAGATTTATTTGTACAACATGCATATTGCTTTATTACTGTGTGCATATGTTCACATACTTATCTATCACCATATTTTCCGGGTCCTTCTTTCAGATTATCTGGCTTACATAGCCTCTTCTATATGGACCAAGCTGATTCTCTGAATGCAGTCCTATGAGAGCCATATACAAGATGGCATAGTGTTACATTGAGGAACCAACTTCCTATTCATACAAAGCATGCCATGTTAGCCAGCTAGCCTAAATATTAGTCATATGGCAAAGAAAAGCATCAGGATGTTGCTGATATCATTGGAAATAAAACTAGTAACCCTATAGTCATAACTTCATGCCTACCATTCTGTCCCATTCTGCAGAATATTCTTTTCCTTTGGCGCCATTCAACATACAGTCCTGTCCAATGTAAATAAATATCACCCCCTCTAGCAAACAATCCCATGTAAAAATACATCAACCTCTCCTTTCAACCTCCCCCATATTTATAAAAAGCATTCCCCTCTATATACAGCCTACTTCTGCAGAGCATCACTGCTTATCCCTTTGTATACAGTCCCTTCCTGAAATACATCCCCTGTATACAGTTTCATGCTACAAAACATCACTCGTCTATTCATAGCAAAATCCTGCTGTATATCACTCCTCACAATCCTTGTATATAGTTATATGCTGCAGAACATCAATCCTCTTTACACAGTCCCATCCTGCAGTATATAATTCCTTTCAGTCCTTGCATACAGTCCTATCCTGCAGAACAACAGTCCATTCTACATAGCCCCATCCTGCAGTGTGTCACTCCTCTCAGTCCGCAGCAATACTGTGCATAGTGCATCTGGACCGCATCCAGCAGCGGCACATACCTCCATCACAATATACATCCAGTTTATTGCACAACAGCAATTCAACTACCGCATATACTTTTTGAAGGGCAAATTGGCTAACTGTATACATTCAAGATAAACTATATTGCTCTGAGGAAGGTCCGTGTTGGACCGAAAACATTCAGCAATTGATCTGTTTGTCAGGATGTGAAATAAACAACCTTACCCTTCTTCCGAAAAAATTGAGAGCCAAGTTTGTTTCTTATATTTGTTGATACGGGTTGGAGACCCTACTTGAGCACCAACATCCACCCTCCACAGAGTGCCGTGTATCCTACATTGAGTCCTAGTATATAGTTCTATCCTGCAGAACATCACCTCTCTATACATAGCCCCATCCTGCAGTATATCACTCCTCCCAATCGTTGTATATAGTTTTATCCTTCAGAACATCAGTCCACTCTACATAGCCCCATCCTGCAGTATATCATTCCTCTCAGTCCTTGTATATAGCTATATCCGGCAGAACATCACCCCTCTATACATAGCCACATCCTGCAGTATATCATTCCTCTCAGTCCTTGCATATAGCTATATCCGGCAGAACATCAGTCCTCTATACATAGCCCCATCCTGCAGTATATCACTCCTCTCAGTCCTTGTATATAGTTCTACACTGCAGAACATTCCCCCTCTATACATAGTCCCATCCTGCAGTATATCACTCCTCTCAGTCCCTGCATATAGTTCTACACTGCAGAACATTCCCCCTCTATACATAGTCCCATCCTGCAGTATATAACTCCTCTCAGTTCTTGTATATAGTTCTATCCTGCAGAACATTACCCCTTTATACATAGCCCCATCCTGCAGTATATCACTCCTCTCAGTCCTTGTATATAGTTCTATCCTGCAGAAGATCACCCCTTTATACATAGCCCCATCCTGCATATCATTCCTCTCAGTCCTTGTATATAGCTATATCCGGCAGAACATCAGTTCTCTATACATAGCCCCATCCTGCAGTATATCACTCCTTTCAGTCCTTGCATATAGTTCTACACTGCAGAACATTCCCCCGCTATACATAGTCCCATCCTGCAGTATATAACTCCTCTCAGTTCTTGTATATAGTTCTATCCTGCAGAACATCACCCCTTTATACATAGCCCCATCCTGCAGTATATCACTCCTCTCAGTTTTTGTATGTAGTTCTACACTGCAGAACATTCCCCCTCTATACATAGTCCCATCCTGCAGTATATAACTCCACTCATTTCTTGTATATAGTTCTGGTCTGCAGAACATCACCCCTTTATACATATCCCCATCCTGCAGTATATCACTCAGTCCTTGCATGTTGTTCTATTCGGCAGAACATCAGTCCACTATACATAGCTCCATCCTGCAGTATATCACTCCTCTCAGTCCTTGTATATAGTTATTTAGTACAAAAGTCTCGCACTCAACTTAAATCTCATTTCTTTATTGGGTGAAGAGTAGCACTGGAAACGTTTCAGCTCATATCGAGCTTTCATCAGTCACTACAAGATACATCCAAATATCAAAACAGTGTATAAAACAACAAAAAATAAAAAATATAGCCAAAATAATATAATAAAAATGAACAAAAGTATATACAAAGTCATATCCAGAATCTCGCAGAATAGTATAATAGCCAATAATCATATTACATAAGTACATTCGTCATATTAAATGGCAGTAGGAACTCGCATTTAGATTCCCGCTCGATGAAAATTATCGTGGAAAGAAAAACAGACATACCGTGCTGTGCCTAAGGATTTGTGTAGCTGATGTCCTAAGTGCGACTACAGATAGTGCCTGTTGCCTAGTACAGCAAAGGAGAAGATCAGATGTGGACAAAAAACGGACCAGGAAGCATGGAGTGCAAATACTGACTGATACATACTTACAGCCCAATGACTGCTGTGAGATGGTGGTCTTAATCAGTAGATAAGAACTACAGAGTAGAAGCTGTGGACCAAGATAAGGAAAACAGGGAAAGATACTAAATGCTGTATGGTAAAGCCGCGTGTAGTGCTAATAACATGGTAAGTGCTTTTACCTTAAATCAATATAGTATTGATAGTACGAGGCAGACACCTATAGGGCGGTCAGCACAAGAGCAGGGGCTGCGGAGCATATAAATTAGATTAGGGGGAGAGGAATAGTGGGACCAACTGGACACTTAAAGAGGGATTGAACACCATACCTTACAAATGTAGTGTCGGCGATATAAAACAGGGACCTCAGAGGGGGCCAGCCAGAGAGCAGGGGCTGTAAAAGGACGTGATGTGTATAGTAAGATGTGGAGTAGTAAAACTCCTACACGTCCAAACAGAAGGGCTATGACTCGCAGCAAAGTACCAACCTGTAGGAAGAAGCCACCTGTGTATGGATAATGTCCATGGAGACGCGGAGTCCACCGCCAGTCTGCCACATGGGGCGAGTGCCGCGCTATTTAAGCCCAGCCGCTGCATGATGATAGGAGCGCCGAGACCGGAAGTGACGTCGGGAGTCACGGTCAGGGCGGAAGTGGATGGCCCTGCGCTCCCATATGTGGAATAGCGTTCCACAAGGAGAACGCTATAATAGATACGCTAAAAAACCTAGCCCAGAGTGAGGGGGCCGGATCGCTAAGTCTAAACAGTGGTGGTAATATGTAGAGGCTGTATATATGGTATACGTGAAAAGTGTAAGGGATTGGAGGAGGAGACCTGGGAGGAGATAAGAGGAGGAGTCATAGGAGGAGAGTAATAGCTATGTAGGAGAGGGGATGGATGAGGGCTATCGACAGAGGATAATATGTAGGAAATACAGAACGTATATAGAGAAACATGCTGCAACATAAAAATATGTGCGCTTGCACTGTGTCTATAAACGTAGAATGAGACAGTGGCAACAGTGTCATCCACACATAGAGGTATATCCGTGGTGAATAGTGGCACAAAGAAAGTGCTCCAGACGGTGATTCGTGACGTGCCCTTCAAGGTTAATATAGACGGTTCTAAAAAACAAAATTTAGAGTCAGTACACATATAGATAACGTTCCTCTACATGATATGTATATACGTCAAGATAACATTATAATATCATCATATAAATGCTGACAGTTCATAGTCCCTATTAAGACCTCTGGGCGACAGGGTATCCAACGTGTGGGTCCAATACGCTTCCCGTCTTTTAAGCATGAGGATCCTGTCTCCCCCCCCTGCGTTGTATGGGAACATGTTCAAGGACCTGGAACTTTAGCTGTGCAATACTGTGTTTCGATGTGTGGAAATGATGGGGTAGTGGTAATAGCAGGTTACTACAACGAATCGTGGATTTATGCTTAGATACTCTGTCTCTAATGCATTGTGAAGTCTCTCCCACATATAACAAACCACATGGACATTTTATCACATAAACCACATATGTAGAGTCACATGTGAAGTACCCTCTGATTTTAAATTCCTTGCCGGAACGTGGATGTTTGACCGTATTGCCTTTCTGGACATTGTTGCACTGGACACAGCGTAAGCAGGGGAAGGTGCCATTTTTAGGTGTACCCAGAAACCTCTGTCGTATACTGGTGTTTGTACCAATGTCCGCTTTCACCAGATTATCCCGCAAACTTGGGGCCCGTTTAAAACAAGGAAGGAATGGATTCTGAAATTCCCTAATATTGGGATGGGCTTTTGCAAGGATCGACCAGTTACTACGTATGGTGTTATGTAACCTGTACATAAACGGATGGAACGAATGAACAAATGGAATGCGGGAAGTGGTGTCAGTCCTTGGTCTATTAGTGGTGGTCCTTGATTCCTCCAGGAGAGATGGAGGGTAACCCCTAGCTGTAAATTTTTGTGTCATCTCATGTGTGCGTAGTTCCCTTGTAACACTGTTAGAAACAATGCGTTTGACCCTCTGATATTGTGCCTTGGGTATTGATCTTTTCGTGGATGGCGGATGAAGGCTGTGAAAGTGTAGAATACTATTTCGGTCTGTACTCTTGGTGTAAAGGTCCGTACTTAGAAGGCCGTCCGGGTTTTTCAGTACCAATGTGTCAAGAAAATTAATTTGCCATAAATCGTAGTTCATGGTAAATGTGATGCCAGGCCAAGAGACGTTGAGAAAGGATAGGAAGATATGAAGGGTCTCTTCCGAACCTCGCCATATACAAAAAACGTCGTCTATGTACCTTCTCCACACTACAACATTTTCTCTGAATAAGGAACTGGGGTAAATTGTGCTTTCTTCAAAATCGATCATATACGCATTTGCGTAAGGTGGTGCTGCGTGCGACCCCATAGCGGTCCCCCGTTTTTGTAGATAGAATGTATCTTGGAACAAGAAAAAGTTTGAAGTGAGTATGATTCTCAGTAAGTCGATACATAGTGACATTTGGTCTCTATCCCTATCCGTATTCTCTAAAAGATGACGTACCGACAGGATACCCTCCTGATGCGGGATGGAGGTATAGAGATCCCTCACGACCAGGGTAACCAAGAGGGCGTCAATGGGGACAGTATTGGTTTCACTGATAAGGTGTAAGAACGAACCGGTATCTAGTAAGAATGATCGGGACTCTTGGATGAGTGGGGTAAGAATACGTTCAATATATCTGGCCATTGGAGAAAGAATGGAGTCAGTGGAGGCCACTATGGGTCTCCCTGGTGGGTTCTCCAGATCTTTATGGACCTTAGGCAGGGTGTAGAAGACCGGTATTATGGGGTTTGGATTAAGGAGAAAACTACATGTTTTTTGATCCAATATGCCTAACTCAGTGTACCTATGGAGTATGGTCCCAATTTTATGGCGAATATCAGGGGAAGGATCTCTATCAAGTGGCTGGTAGATTGAGTTATCTCCTAGTTGCCGTGTTATTTCTGCTAGGTATTTAGATCTATCCATCACGACGAGTGCCCCACCTTTATCTGCAGGTTTAATTATAATTGTTTTATCCTCCTGAAGATTTTTGAGGGAGTGTCTCTCCTCAATAGTAAGGTTAGGGGGATAGAATAGATGTCCCCTCTCCATGTCCTCTTTCAGTGATATAAATGAGTCTTTTACAAACCCAATAAATGTTTCAACTGCATGGGAGCTTTGTGGAGGTCTAAAGTGACTCTTGTTTCTCAAACCTAAACTTGATGACGATAGTAATTTGGGGTCATTACTTACGGGGGCCAAATCAATATGGGGAGGAGTAGTGGAAAAGTATGCTTTTAACCTAATCGACCGGAAAAACCTTTGGAGGTCCATATCTAGATCGAAGGTACGGCACCTATACGATGGGCAAAAAGAAAGACCTTTCTGCAGGAGTGAATGTTCAGCCATACTCAAGGTACGGGATGAGATATTAATGACTAGATTGTCCATACCTTCGGTTGAGTAGTCCTGTAGTTGTCCTGATTTCTCCTTATGTTTCTGTCCCCATCTCGTCTTCTTGTGGGGTATCGACGTTGTCCTAAAAAAGGAATTGTGGAAACAGTGGTAGAAGTTCCGGCCTCGTGGTCCGACCCCGAAGTCAAGATATCTGAAGATGTGTGTTGGTTTGGACGTATGTTCATGCGTCGAAAGTTGTCCTGCCATCTGTAGACTTTATTATTCTTATAGTCTTCTGCGTCTCTTGCAAATTTGTTGCGTTTCCTGGCTTCGATATCCTTTTTATGTCTGGTTATCCGAACTTGAATCTCCGTTTTTAGAGTAGATAGCTCCTCCGGTGTACCTGTTGTAGATAACTGTAATTCAATAGCCTTGATCTTTTCAGCTTTATCAGAAATAGCCCGTTGGAGAAACTCTACCGTCAGGGTAATAAGATCTAATGAACACTTATTTAAGACTAGCTGAAGAGCCCGGCGTTGCCTGGGCATAGTAAATATCTGTGGTTAGTTATAGCACCTCACTTCTCTTACTTTCCCATCACGCCTCTCATTTTCCCAATCACATCTTTCATTTCCCCCCTCACATCTCTCATTTTCTCCCTCACACCTCTCATTTTCTCCCTCACTCCTCTCATTCCCCCCTAACACTTGTCATTTCAACCTCACATCTGTCATTTTCTGATCACTCCACTATTTTTCCTCACTCCTCTCATTTTGCACTCACACCTTTTCATTTTCACCTCACACCTCTCATTTTCACCTCATCACCTCAGTATATACATGTTCGTCATCTCCCTTATATATAGTATACATCTGTATGTCATCTCCTGTATATAGTATATACCTGTATGTCATCTCCCCTGTATATAGTATATACCTGCTGTGTGTCATCTCCCCTATATATAGTATATACCTGAATGTCATCTCCTTCTATATATAGTATATACCTGTATGTCATCTCCTCCTGTATATAGTATATACCTGTGTGTCATCTCCCCTGTATATAGTATATATCTGAGTGTCATCTCCTCCTGCATATAGTATATACCTGCATGTCATCTTCTATATATAGCATATACCTGTATGTCATCTCCTCCTGTATATAGTATATACCTGTATGTCATCTCCTCCTGTATATATATGTACCTATATGTCATCTCCTCCTCTATTTAGTATATACCTGTGTGTCATCTCTCCTGTATATAGTATATATCTGTGTGTCATCTCCCCTGTATATAGTATATACCTGTGTGTCATCTCCTCCTGTATTAGACCTCGTTCACACGTTATTTGCTCAGTATTTTTACCTCAGTATTTGTAAGCTAAATTGGCAGCCTGATAAATCCCCAGCCAACAGGAAGCCCTCCCCCTGGCAGTATATATTAGCTCACACATACACATAATAGACAGGTCATGTGACTGACAGCTGCCGTATTTCCTATATGGTGCAATTGTTGTAGTTTGTCTGCTTATTAATCAGATTTTTATTTTTGAAGGATAATACCAGACTTGTGTGTGTTTTAGGGCGAGTTTCGTTTGTCAAGTTGTGTGTGTTGAGTTGCGTGTGGCGACATTCATGTAGCGACTTTTGTGAGATGAGTTTTGTGTAGCAACATGCGTGTAGCAACTTTTTGTGTGTCGAGTTACATGTGACAGGTTAGTGTAGCAAGTTGTGTGCAGCAAGTTTTGCGCATGGCGAGTTTTGCGCGTTGCGAGTATTATGTGTGGTGCCTTTTGAGTATGTGCAAGTTTTGTGTGAGGCAACTTTTGCATGTGTTGCAACTTTTGTGCATGTGGCAATTTTTCCGCCTGTGCAAGTTTTGCGTGTGGCGAGTTTTTCATGAGGAGAATTTTGCACTTGTGGCGAGTTTTGCAAGAGCCTAGTTTTTGCATGTGGCGAGTTCTGCGCGTGGCGAGTTTTGAGTGGCGACTTTTGTGTTTTGACTTTTATGTGGCGAGGTTGGTGTATTTGTGGTGAAATGTGTGCTGAGGGTAATATGTGTTCAAGCACGTGGTAGTGTGTGGCGCATTTTGTGTGTGTTCATATCCCCGTGTGTGGTGAGTATCCCATGTCGAGGCCCCACCTTAGCAACTGTACAGTATATACTATTTGGCGCCATCGCTCTCATTCTTTAAGTCCCCCTTGTTCACATCTGGCAGCTGTCAATTTGCCTCCTACAGTTTTCCTTTCATTTTTTCCCATTATGTAGATAGGGGCAAAATTGTTTGGTGAATTGGAAAGCGCTGGGTTAAAATTTCACCTCACAACATAGCCTATGACGCTCTCAGGGTCCAGACGTGTGACTGTGCAAAATTTTGTTGCTGTAGCTGCGACGCTTCCAACACTTTTCCTTTCACTTTTTTCCCCATTATGTAGATAGGGGCAAAATTGTTTGGTGAATTGGAACGCGCGGGGTTAAAATTTCACCTCACAACGTAGCCTATGACGCTCTCGGGGTCCAGACATGTGACTGTGCAAAATTTTGTGGCTGTAGGTGCGACGCCTCCAACACTTTTCCTTTCACATTTTTCCCCATTATGTAGATAGGGGCAAAATTGTTTGGTGAATTGGAACGCGCGGGGTTAAAATTTCGCCTCACAATATAGCCTATGACGCTCTCGGGGTCCAGACGTGTGACTGTGCAAAATTTTGTGGCTGTAGCTGCGACGGTGCAGATGCCAATCCCGGACATACACACACACATACACACACACACACACACACACATTCAGCTTTATATAGTAGACTAGCTGAAGAGCCCGGCGTTGCCTGGGCATAGTAAATATCTGTGGTTAGTTATAGCACCTCACTTCTCTTATTTTCCCATCACGCCTCTCATTTTCCCAATCACATCTTTCATTTTCCCCCTCACATCTCTCATTTTCTCCCTCACACCTCTCATTTTCTCCCTCACTCCTCTCATTCCCCCCTAACACTTGTCATTTCAACCTCACATCTGTCATTTTCTGATCACTCCACTATTTTTCCTCACTTCTCTAATTTTGCACTCACACCTTTTCATTTTCAACTCACAACTCTCATTTTCACCTCATCACCTCAGTATATACATGTTTGTCATCTCCCTTATATATAGTATACATCTGTATGTCATCTCCTGTATATAGTATATACCTGTATGTCATCTCCCCTGTATATAGTATATACCTGCTGTGTGTCATCTCCCCTATATATAGTATATACCTGAATGTCATCTCCTTCTATATATAGTATATACCTGTATGTCATCTCCTCCTGTATATAGTATATACCTGTGTGTCATCTCCCCTGTATATAGTATATATCTGAGTATCATCTCCTCCTGCATGTAGTATATACCTGCATGTCATCTTCTATATATAGCATATACCTGTATGTCATCTCCTCCTGTATATAGTATATACCTGTGTGTCATCTCCCCTGTATACAGTATATATCTGAGTGTCATCTCCTCCTGCATATAGTATATACCTGCATGTCATCTTCTATATATAGCATATACCTGTATGTCATCTCCTCCTGTATATAGTATATACCTGTATGTCATCTCCTCCTGTATATATATGTACCTATATGCCATCTCCTCCTCTATATAGTATATACCTGTGTGTCATCTCTCCTGTATATAGTATATATCTGTGTGTCATCTCCCCTGTATATAGTATATACCTGTGTGTCATCTCCTCCTGTATTAGACCTCGTTCACACGTTATTTGCTCAGTATTTTTACCTCAGTATTTGTAAGCTAAATTGGCAGCCTGATAAATCCCCAGCCAACAGGAAGCCCTCCCCCTGGCAGTATATATTAGCTCACACATACACATAATAGACAGGTCATGTGACTGACAGCTGCCGTATTTCCTATATGGTGCAATTGTTGTAGTTTGTCTGCTTATTAATCAGATTTTTATTTTTGAAGGATAATACCAGACTTGTGTGTGTTTTAGGGCGAGTTTCGTTTGTCAAGTTGTGTGTGTTGAGTTGCGTGTGGCGACATTCATGTAGCGACTTTTGTGAGATGAGTTTTGTGTAGCAACATGCGTGTAGCAACTTTTTGTGTGTCGAGTTACATGTGACAGGTTAGTGTAGCAAGTTGTGTGCAGCAAGTTTTGCGCATGGCGAGTTTTGCGCGTTGCGAGTATTATGTGTGGTGCCTTTTGAGTATGTGCAAGTTTTGTGTGAGGCAACTTTTGCATGTGTTGCAACTTTTGTGCATGTGGCAATTTTTCCGCCTGTGCAAGTTTTGCGTGTTGCGAGTTTTTCATGAGGAGAATTTTGCACTTGTGGCGAGTTTTGCAAGAGCCTAGCTTTTGCATGTGGCGAGTTCTGCGCGTGGCGAGTTTTGAGTGGCGACTTTTGTGTTTTGACTTTTATGTGGCGAGGTTGGTGTATTTGTGGTGAAATGTGTGCTGAGGGTAATATGTGTTCAAGCACGTGGTAGTGTGTGGCGCATTTTGTGTGTGTTCATATCCCCGTGTGTGGTGAGTATCCCATGTCGAGGCCCCACCTTAGCAACTGTACAGTATATACTATTTGGCGCCATCGCTCTCATTCTTTAAGTCCCCCTTGTTCACATCTGGCAGCTGTCAATTTGCCTCCTACAGTTTTCCTTTCATTTTTTCCCATTATGTAGATAGGGGCAAAATTGTTTGGTGAATTGGAAAGCGCTGGGTTAAAATTTCACCTCACAACATAGCCTATGACGCTCTCAGGGTCCAGACGTGTGACTGTGCAAAATTTTGTTGCTGTAGCTGCGACGCTTCCAACACTTTTCCTTTCACTTTTTTCCCCATTATGTAGATAGGGGCAAAATTGTTTGGTGAATTGGAACGCGCGGGGTTAAAATTTCACCTCACAACGTAGCCTATGACGCTCTCGGGGTCCAGACATGTGACTGTGCAAAATTTTGTGGCTGTAGCTGCGACGCCTCCAACACTTTTCCTTTCACATTTTTCCCCATTATGTAGATAGGGGCAAAATTGTTTGGTGAATTGGAACGCGCGGGGTTAAAATTTCGCCTCACAATATAGCCTATGACGCTCTCGGGGTCCAGACGTGTGACTGTGCAAAATTTTGTGGCTGTAGCTGCGACGGTGCAGATGCCAATCCCGGACATACACACACACATACACACACACACATTCAGCTTTATATAGTAGACTAGCTGAAGAGCCCGGCGTTGCCTGGGCATAGTAAATATCTGTGGTTAGTTATAGCACCTCACTTCTCTTATTTTCCCATCACGCCTCTCATTTTCCCAATCACATCTTTCATTTTCCCCCTCACATCTCTCATTTTCTCCCTCACACCTCTCATTTTCTCCCTCACTCCTCTCATTCCCCCCTAACACTTGTCATTTCAACCTCACATCTGTCATTTTCTGATCACTCCACTATTTTTCCTCACTTCTCTAATTTTGCACTCACACCTTTTCATTTTCAACTCACAACTCTCATTTTCACCTCATCACCTCAGTATATACATGTTTGTCATCTCCCTTATATATAGTATACATCTGTATGTCATCTCCTGTATATAGTATATACCTGTATGTCATCTCCCCTGTATATAGTATATACCTGCTGTGTGTCATCTCCCCTATATATAGTATATACCTGAATGTCATCTCCTTCTATATATAGTATATACCTGTATGTCATCTCCTCCTGTATATAGTATATACCTGTGTGTCATCTCCCCTGTATATAGTATATATCTGAGTATCATCTCCTCCTGCATGTAGTATATACCTGCATGTCATCTTCTATATATAGCATATACCTGTATGTCATCTCCTCCTGTATATAGTATATACCTGTGTGTCATCTCCCCTGTATACAGTATATATCTGAGTGTCATCTCCTCCTGCATATAGTATATACCTGCATGTCATCTTCTATATATAGCATATACCTGTATGTCATCTCCTCCTGTATATAGTATATACCTGTATGTCATCTCCTCCTGTATATATATGTACCTATATGCCATCTCCTCCTCTATATAGTATATACCTGTGTGTCATCTCTCCTGTATATAGTATATATCTGTGTGTCATCTCCCCTGTATATAGTATATACCTGTGTGTCATCTCCTCCTGTATTAGACCTCGTTCACACGTTATTTGCTCAGTATTTTTACCTCAGTATTTGTAAGCTAAATTGGCAGCCTGATAAATCCCCAGCCAACAGGAAGCCCTCCCCCTGGCAGTATATATTAGCTCACACATACACATAATAGACAGGTCATGTGACTGACAGCTGCCGTATTTCCTATATGGTGCAATTGTTGTAGTTTGTCTGCTTATTAATCAGATTTTTATTTTTGAAGGATAATACCAGACTTGTGTGTGTTTTAGGGCGAGTTTCGTTTGTCAAGTTGTGTGTGTTGAGTTGCGTGTGGCGACATGCATGTAGCGACTTTTGTGAGATGAGTTTTGTGTAGCAACATGCGTGTAGCAACTTTTTGTGTGTCGAGTTACATGTGACAGGTTAGTGTAGCAAGTTGTGTGCAGCAAGTTTTGCGCATGGCGAGTTTTGCGCATTGCAAGTATTATGTGTGGTGCCTTTTGAGTATGTGCAAGTTTTGTGTGAGGCAACTTTTGCATGTGTTGCAACTTTTGTGCATGTGGCAATTTTTCCGCGTGTGCAAGTTTTGCGTGTGGCGAGTTTTTCATGAGGAGAATTTTGCATTTGTGGCGAGTTTTGCAAGAGCCTAGTTTTTGCATGTGGCGAGTTCTGCGCGTGGCGAGTTTTGAGTGGCGACTTTTGTGTTTTGACTTTTATGTGGCGAGGTTGGTGTATTTGTGGTGAAATGTGTGCTGAGGGTAATATGTGTTCAAGCACGTGGTAGTGTGTGGCGCATTTTGTGTGTGTCCATATCCCCGTGTGTGGTGAGTATCCCATGTCGGGGCCCCACCTTAGCAACTGTACGGTATATACTCTTTGGCGCCATCGCTCTCATTCTTTAAGTCCCCCTTGTTCACATCTGGCAGCTGTCAATTTGCCTCCTACACTTTTCCTTTCATTTTTTCCCATTATGTAGATAGGGGCAAAATTGTTTGGTGAATTGGAACGCGCGGGGTTAAAATTTCACCTCACAACATAGCCTATGACGCTCTCGGGGTCCAGACGTGTGACTGTGCAAAATTTTGTTGCTGTAGCTGCGACGCTTCCAACACTTTTCCTTTCACTTTTTTCCCCATTATGTAGATAGGGGCAAAATTGTTTGGTGAATTGGAACGCGCGGGGTTAAAATTTCACCTCACAACGAAGCCTATGACGCTCTCAGGGTCCCGACGTGTGACTGTGCAAAATTTTGTTTCTGTAGCTGCGACGCCTCCAACACTTTTCCTTTCACTTTTTTCCCCATTATGTAGATAGGGGCAAAATTGTTTGGTGAATTGGAAAGCGCGGGGTTAAAATTTCACCTCACAACATAGCCTATGACGCTCTCGGGGTCCAGACGTGTGACTGTGCAAAATTTTGTTGCTGTAGCTGCGACGCTTCCAACACTTTTCCTTTCACTTTTTTCCCCATTATGTAGATAGGGGCAAAATTGTTTGGTGAATTGGAACGCGCGGGGTTAAAATTTCGCCTCACAATATAGCCTATGACGCTCTCAGGGTCCAGACGTTTGACTGTGCAAAATTTTGTGGCTGTAGCTGCGACTCCTCCAACACTTTTCCTTTCACTTTTTCCCCATTACGTAGATAGGGACAAAATTGTTTGGTGAATTGGAACGCGCGGGGTTAAAATTTCACCTCACAACGTAGCCTATGACGCTCTCAGGGTCCAGACGTGTGACTGTGCAAAATTTTGTTTCTGTAGCTGCGACGCCTCCAACACTTTTCCTTTCACTTTTTTCCCCATTATGTAGATAGGGGCAAAATTGTTTGGTGAATTGGAAAGCGCGGGGTTAATATTTCACCTCACAACGTAGCCTATGACGCTCTCAGGGTCCAGACGTGTGACTGCAAAATTTTGTTGCTGTAGCTGCGACGCTTCCAACACTTTTCCTTTCACTTTTTTCCCCATTATGTAGATAGGGGCAAAATTGTTTGGTGAATTGGAACGCGCGGGGTTAAAATTTCGCCTCACAATATAGCCTATGACGCTCTCAGGGTCCAGTCGTGTGACTGTGCAAAATTTTGTTTCTGTAGCTGCGACGCCTACAACACTTTTCCTTTCACTTTTTTCCCCATTATGTAGATAGGGGCAAAATTGTTTGGTGAATTGGAACGCGCGGGGTTAATATTTCACCTCACAACGTAGCCTATGACGCTCTCGGGGTCCAGACGTGTGACTGTGCAAAATTTTGTGGCTGTAGCTGCGACGGTGCAGATGCCAATCCCGGACATACACACACACACACACACACACACATTCAGCTTTATATAGTAGATGTGTTCGAATCTAGTAGAGAAATCAGGGGAGTCTTTAAATAATGTGGGACGCAGAGGAACCCGTAGTCCTCTTGGGATTCTTTGTACTCTAATATATTCTGACAGAGTGGCGCAATGAAGTTCAAGATTAGTTTGGGATCTGAGTTCACGTTCTAAATCACGCCCCCGTATTTCACGGGGCGGAATTAGTAAGAAGTCACTAGATAATTGTGATCGAGCGAGAATGCTGGCGGTCTCCTCTGCGTTATAGGAAAACGTGGGGAGTGTGGACATGGCTGTATAGCGTGCTACACTTATGGGTAAAACGTAGTAATTAAACACCGTGTGCACTGCTATATAGGTGGTGCAGAGACTAGGTTCCCAAACCATCAATCAATTAGTACAAAAGTCTCGCACTCAACTTAAATCTCATTTCTTTATTGGGTGAAGAGTAGCACTGGAAACGTTTCAGCTCATATCGAGCTTTCATCAGTCACTACAAGATACATCCAAATATCAAAACAGTGTATAAAACAACAAAAAATAAAAAATATAGCCAAAATAATATAATAAAAATGAACAAAAGTATATATAAAAGTCATATCCAGAATCTCGCAGAATAGTATAATAGCCAATAATCATATTACATAAGTACATTCGTCATATTAAATGGCAGTAAGAACTCGCATTTAGATTCCCGCTCGATGAAAATTATCGTGGAAAGAAAAACAGACATACCGTGCTGTGCCTAAGGATTTGTGTAGCTGATGTCCTAAGTGTGACTACAGATAGTTCCTGTTGCCTAGTACAGCAAAGGAGAAGATCAGATGTGGACAAAAAACGGACCAGGAAGCATGGAGTGCAAATACTGACTGATACTAAAGGTACCGTCACACTTAGCGAAGCTGCATCGATACCGACAACGATCCGGATCGCTGCAGCGTCGCTGTTTGGTCGCTGGAGAGCTGTCACACAGACAGCTCTCTCCAGCGACCAACGATCAGGGGAAAGACTTCGGCATCGTTGAAACTGTCTTCAACGATGCCGAAGTCCCCGGGTAACCAGGGTAAACATCGGGTTACTAAGCGCAGGGCCGCGCTTAGTAACCCGATGTTTACCCTGGTTACCATCGTTAGAGAAAAAAAAACAAACGCTACATACTTACCTACCGCTGTCTGTCCCTGGCGCTGGGCTTCTCTGCTCTGGCTGTGAGCACAGCGGCCGGAAAGCAGAGCGGTGACGTCACCGCTGTGCTTTCCGGCTGCCCGCCGCTCACAGCCAGAGCAGAGAAGCCCAGCGCCGGGGACAGACAGCGGTAGGTAAGTATGTAGCGTTTGTTTTTTTTACTTTAACGATGGTAACCAGGGTAAACATCGGGTTACTAAGCGCGGCCCTGCGCTTAGTAACCCGATGTTTACCCTGGTTACCAGCGAAGACATCGCTGAATCGGCGTCACACACGCCGATTCAGCGATGTCAGCGGGACCTCAACGATCAAAAAATGGCCCAGGCCATTCCGACACGACCAGCGATCTCACAGCAGGGGCCTGATCGCTGCTACGTGTCACACATAGCGAGATCGCTACTGAGATCGCTGTTGCGTCACAAAACTTGTGACTCAGCAGCGATCTCGCTAGCGATCTCGCTATGTGAGACGGGGGCTTATGTATCTTTCCCTGTTTTCCTTATCTTGGTCCACAGCTTCTACTCTGTAGTTCTTATCTACTGATTAAGACCACCATCTCACAGCAGTCATTGGGCTGTAAGTATAGGCCCCGTCACACATAGCGACATCGCTAGCGAGATCGCTGCTGAGTCACAAGTTTTGTGACGCAACAGCGATCTCAGTAGCGATCTCGCTATGTGTGACACGTAGCAGCGACCAGGCCCCTGCTGTGAGATCGCTGGTCGTGTCGGAATGGCCTGGACCATTTTTTGATCGTTGAGGTCCCGCTGAGTAACACACATCGCTGTGTTTGACACCTTACCAACGACCTCGTTGACAGGACGTCCCATTGAATCATCATGAAATAGCATCGTTCTACAGGTCGCTACAGGTCGCTACAGTTCGCCGCATCGCTGCTGCGTCGTTGGGGAGATCGCACTGTGTGACATCTCACCAGCGACCACAGAGCGACGCAGCAACGATCCCTGACAGGTCGTATCGTTGTCGGGATCGCTTAACCCCTTAGCGACCGCCGATACGCCTTTTAACGGCGGCCGCTAAGGGTACTTAAACCACAGCGCCGTTAATTAACGGCGCTGTGGAAAAAGTCCATAGTGCCCCCCAGAGGCCGATTTTCTCCGGGGTCTCGGCTGCCGAGGGTAGCCGAGACCCCAGAGAACATGATTCGGGGGTTTTTTAACCCACCCCGCATTTGCGATCGCCGGTAATTAACCGTTTACCGGCGATCGCAAAAAAAAAAAAAAAAAAAAAGCGATCTCTTTTTAATTTCTCTGTCCTCCGATGTGATCGCACATCGGAGGACAGAGAAAAGGGGTCCCAGGTGGCCCCCCAATACTCACCTAGCTCCCCCGATGCTCCTCGTGTCTCCCGGTGGGCGCCGCCATCTTCAAAATGGCGGGCGCATGCGCAGTGCGCCCGCCGGCCGGCACCGGGAGAATTTTTGGGGTCTCGGCTGCCGGGGGTAGCCGAGACCCCAAAGAGCACGATCGGGGTCGGTATTACCGACCCCTGTTTTGCGATCGCCGGTAATTAACTGTTTACCGGCGACCGCAAAAAAAAAAAAAAAAAAAAAGTAAAGTGTAATTCTCTGTCCTCTGATGTGATCGCACATCAGAGGACAGAGAAATAGGGGGATTCGGGGACCCTAGCATACTCACCTAGGTCCCTGGATCCTCTTGCTGCTCCTCCTGGCCGCCGGCAGCAGAACATGGCGGACGCATGCCCAGTGCGCCCGCCATCTGTCTCCATCTGCCGGCCGGCAGGAGAACAGCAGTTGGGGCTAAAATTAGGGGTAGGGTTAGGGGTAGGGTTAGGGGTAGGGTTAGGGTTAGGGGTAGGGTTAGGGGTAGGGTTAGGGGTAGGGTTAGGTGTAGGGTTAGGGGTAGGGTTAGGGGTAGGGTTAGGGGAAGGGTTAGGAGTAGGGTTAGGGTTAGGGGTAGGGTTAGGGGTAGGGTTAGGGGTAGGGATAGGGTTAGGGCTAGGGTTGGGGCTAAATTTAGGGTTGGGGCTAAATTTAGGATTAGGGTTGGGGCTAAACTTAGGGTTAGGCTTCTTTCACACTTACGTCGGTACGGGGCCGTCGCAGTGCGTCGGCCCGACATACCGACGCACGTTGTGAAAATTGTGCACAACGTGGGCAGCAGCTGTAGTTTTTCAACACATCCGCTGCCCAATCTATGTCCTGGGGAGGAGGGGGCGGAGTTACGGCCACGCATGCGCGGTCAGAAATGGCGGATGCGACGTACAAAAAACGTTTCATTGAACGTTTTTTTGTGCCGACGCTCCGCCAAAACACAACTGATCCAGTGCACGACGGACGCGACGTGTGGCCATCCGTCACGATCCGTCGGCAATACAAGTCTATGGGCAAAAAACGCATCCTGCGGGCACATTTGCAGGATCCGTTTCTTGTCCAAAACGACGGATTGCGACGGAATGCCAAACGACGCAAGTGTGAAAGTAGCCTTAGGGTTAGGGTTGGGGCTAAAGTTAGGCCTAGGGTTGGGGCTAAAGTTAGGGTTAGAGCTGGGATTAGGGTTAGGGTTTGGATTAGGGTTGGTATTAGGGTTAGGGTTGGCATTAGGGTTACGCTTGGGATTAGGGTTAGGTTTGGGATTAGGGTTAAGGTTAGGGTTGTGATTAGGGGTGTATTGGGATTAGGGTTAGGTTTGAGGTTAGGGTTGAGATTAGGATTAGGGGTGTGTTGGATTTAGGGTTTTGATTAGGGTTATGGTTAGGGTTGACATTAGGGTTGTTTTGGGGTAAGGGTTGTGATTATGGTTAGGGTTAGTGATTAGGATTATGGATGAGGTTGGGATTAGGGTTAGGGGTGTGTTGGGGTTAGGGTTGGAGCTAGAATTGGGGGGTTTCCACTGTTTAGGTACATCAGGGGGTCTCCAAACACGACAGCCAATTTTGCGCTCAAAAAGTCAAATGGTGCTCCCTCCCTTCTGAGCTCTGCCGTGCGCCCAAACAGTGGGTTACCCCCACATATGGGGCATCAGCGTACTCGGGATAAATTGGACAACAACTTCTGGGGTCCAATTTCTCTTGTTACCCTTGTGAAAATAAAAACTTGGGGGCTACAATATCTTTTTTGTGAAAAAAAAAATATTTTTTATTTTCACGACTCTGCATTCTAAACTTCTGTGAAGCACTTGGGCATTCAAAGTTCTCACCACACATCTAGATAAGTTCCTTGGGGGGTCTAGTTTCCAAAATGGGGTCACTTGTGGGGGGTTACTACAGTTTAGGTACCTCAGGGGCTCTGCAATCGCAACATAATGCCCACAGACCATTCTATCAAAGTCTGCATTCCAAAAAGGCGCTCCTTCCCTTCCGAGCTCTGCCGTGCGCCCAAACAGTGGTTTACCCCCACATATGGCGCATCAGCGTACTCGGGATAAATTGGACAACAACTATTGCAGTCCAATTTCTCCTGTTACCCTTGTGAAAATAAAAACTTGGGGGCTACAATATCTTTTTTGTGGAAAAAAAAATATTTTTTATTTTCACGACTCTGCATTCTAAACTTCTGGGAAGCACTTGGGCATTCAAAGTTCTCAACACACATCTAGATAAGTTCCTTGGGGGGTTTAGTTTCCAAAATGGGGTCACTTGTGGAGGGTTTCTACTGGTTAGGTACATCAGGGGCTCTGCAAACGCAACATAATACCCGCAGACCATTCTATCAAAGTCTGCATTCCAAAACGGCGCTCCTTCCTTCCGAGCTCTGCCGTGCGCCCAAACAGTGGTTTACCCCCACATATGGGGTACCAGCGTACTCAGGACAAATTGGACAACAACTTTTGGGGTCCAATTTCTCTTGTTACCCTTGTGAAAATTTTGTGGCTAAAAAATCTTTTTTGTGGAAAAAAAAAATATTTTTTATTTTCACGGCTCTGCATTATAAACTTCTGTGAAGCACTTGGGCATTCAAGGTTCTCACCACACATCTAGATAAGTTCCATGGGGGGTCTAGTTTCCAAAATGGTGTCACTTGTGGGGGGTTTCCACTGTTTAGGCACATCAGGGGCTCTCCAAACGCGACATGGCGTCCAATCTCAATTCCAGCCAATTCTACATTGAAAAAGTAAAACGGCACTCCTTCTCTTCCAAGCTCTGCGGTGCGCCCTAACAGTGGTTTACCCCCACATATGGGGTATTGGCGTATTCAGGAGAAATTGCATAACAAAATTTATGGTTACATTTCTGTTTTTACACTTGTGAAAATAAAAAAAATGGTTCTGAATTAAGATGTTTGCAAAAAAAAGTTAAATGTTCATTATTTCCTTCCACATTGTTTCAGTTCCTGTGAAGCACGTAAAGGGTTAATAAACTTCTTGAATGTCGTTTTGAGAACCTTGAGGGGTGTAGTTTTTAGAATGGTGTCACACTTCATTATTTTCTATCATATAGACCCCTCAAAATGACTTCAAATGTGATGTGGTCCCTAAAAAAAATGGTGTTGTAAAAATGAGAAATTGCTGGTCAACTTTTAACCCTTATAACTCCCTAACAAAAAAAAATTTTGTTTCCAAAATTGTGCTGATGTAAAGTAGACATGTGGGAAATGTTATTTATTAACTATTTTTCATGACATATCTCTCTGATTTAAGGGCATAAAAATACAAAGTTTGAAAATTGCAAAATTTTAAAAATTTTCACCATATTTCCGTTTTTTTCATAAATAATCGCAAGTAATATCGAAGAAATGTTACCACTAACATGAAGTACAATATGTCACGAAAAAACAATCTCAGAATCAGCGGGATCCGTTGAAGCGTTCCAGAGTTATAACCTCATAAAGTGACAGTGGTCAGAATTGCAAAAATTGGCCTGGTCATTAAGTACCAAATTGGCTCTGTCACTAAGGGGTTAAGCGTCGCTATGTGTGACGGGGCCTTAAATGCTGTATGGTAAAGCCGCGTGTAGTGCTAATAACGTGATAAGTGCTTTTACCTTAAATCAATATAGTATTGGTAGTACGAGGCAGACACCTATAGGGCGTTCAGCACAAGAGCAGGGGCTGCGGAGCATATAAATTAGATTAGGGGGAGAGGAATAGTGGGACCAACTGGACACTTAAAGAGGGATTGAACACCATACCTTACAAATGTAGTGTCGGCGATATAAAACAGGGACCTCAGAGGGGGCCAGCCAGAGAGCAGGGGCTGTAAAAGGACGTGATGTGTATAGTAAGATGTGGAGTAGTAAAACTCCTACACGTCCAAACAGAAGGGCTATGACTCGCAGCAAAGTACCAACCTGTAGGAAGAAGCCACCTGTGTATGGATAATGTCCATGGAGACGCGGAGTCCACCGCCAGTCTGCCACATGGGGCGAGTGCCGCGCTATTTAAGCCCAGCCGCTGCATGATGATAGGAGCGCCGAGACTGGAAGTGACGTCGGGAGTCACGGTCAGGGCGGAAGTGGATGGCCCTGCGCTCCCATATGTGGAATAGCGTTCCACAAGGAGAACGCTATAATAGATACGCTAAAAAACCTAGCCCAGAGTGAGGGGGCCGGATCGCTAAGTCTAAACAGTGGTGGTAATATGTAGAGGCTGTATATATGGTATACGTGAAAAGTGTAAGGGATTGGAGGAGGAGACCTGGGAGGAGATAAGAGGAGGAGTCATAGGAGGAGAGTAATAGCTATGTAGGAGAGGGGATGGATGAGGGCTATCGACAGAGGATAATATGTAGGAAATACAGAACGTATATAGAGAAACATGCTGCAACATAAAAATATGTGCGCTTGCACTGTGTCTATAAACGTAGAATGAGACAGTGGCAACAGTGTCATCCACACATAGAGGCATATCCGTGGTGAATAGTGGCACAAAGAAAGTGCTCCAGACGGTGATTCGTGACGTGCCCTTCAAGGTTAATATAGACGGTTCTAAAAAACAAAATTTAGAGTCAGTACACATATAGATAACGTTCCTCTACATGATATGTATATACGTCAAGATAACATTATAATATCATCATATAAATGCTGACAGTTCATAGTCCCTATTAAGACCTCTGGGCGACAGGGTATCCAACGTGTGGGTCCAATACGCTTCCCGTCTTTTAAGCATGAGGATCCTGTCTCCCCCCCCTGCGTTGTATGGGAACATGTTCAAGGACCTGGAACTTTAGCTGTGCAATACTGTGTTTCGATGTGTGGAAATGATGGGGTAGTGGTAATAGCAGGTTACTACAACGAATCGTGGATTTATGCTTAGATACTCTGTCTCTAATGCATTGTGAAGTCTCTCCCACATATAACAAACCACATGGACATTTTATCACATAAACCACATATGTAGAGTCACATGTGAAGTACCCTCTGATTTTAAATTCCTTGCCGGAACGTGGATGTTTGACCGTATTGCCTTTCTGGACATTGTTGCACTGGACACAGCGTAAGCAGGGGAAGGTGCCATTTTTAGGTGTACCCAGAAACCTCTGTCGTATACTGGTGTTTGTACCAATGTCCGCTTTCACCAGATTATCCCGCAAACTTGGGGCCCGTTTAAAACAAGGAAGGAATGGATTCTGAAATTCCCTAATATTGGGATGGGCTTTTGCAAGGATCGACCAGTTACTACGTATGGTGTTATGTAACCTGTACATAAACGGATGGAACGAATGAACAAATGGAATGCGGGAAGTGGTGTCAGTCCTTGGTCTATTAGTGGTGGTCCTTGATTCCTCCAGGAGAGATGGAGGGTAACCCCTAGCTGTAAATTTTTGTGTCATCTCATGTGTGCGTAGTTCCCTTGTAACACTGTTAGAAACAATGCGTTTGACCCTCTGATATTGTGCCTTGGGTATTGATCTTTTCGTGGATGGCGGATGAAGGCTGTGAAAGTGTAGAATACTATTTCGGTCTGTACTCTTGGTGTAAAGGTCCGTACTTAGAAGGCCGTCCGGGTTTTTCAGTACCAATGTGTCAAGAAAATTAATTTGCCATAAATCGTAGTTCATGGTAAATGTGATGCCAGGCCAAGAGACGTTGAGAAAGGATAGGAAGATATGAAGGGTCTCTTCCGAACCTCGCCATATACAAAAAACGTCGTCTATGTACCTTCTCCACACTACAACATTTTCTCTGAATAAGGAACTGGGGTAAATTGTGCTTTCTTCAAAATCGATCATATACGCATTTGCGTAAGGTGGTGCTGCGTGCGACCCCATAGCGGTCCCCCGTTTTTGTAGATAGAATGTATCTTGGAACAAGAAAAAGTTTGAAGTGAGTATGATTCTCAGTAAGTCGATACATAGTGACATTTGGTCTCTATCCCTATCCGTATTCTCTAAAAGATGACGTACCGACAGGATACCCTCCTGATGCGGGATGGAGGTATAGAGATCCCTCACGACCAGGGTAACCAAGAGGGCGTCAATGGGGACAGTATTGGTTTCACTGATAAGGTGTAAGAACGAACCGGTATCTAGTAAGAATGATCGGGACTCTTGGATGAGTGGGGTAAGAATACGTTCAATATATCTGGCCATTGGAGAAAGAATGGAGTCAGTGGAGGCCACTATGGGTCTCCCTGGTGGGTTCTCCAGATCTTTATGGACCTTAGGCAGGGTGTAGAAGACCGGTATTATGGGGTTTGGATTAAGGAGAAAACTACATGTTTTTTGATCCAATATGCCTAACTCAGTGTACCTATGGAGTATGGTCCCAATTTTATGGCGAATATCAGGGGAAGGATCTCTATCAAGTGGCTGGTAGATTGAGTTATCTCCTAGTTGCCGTGTTATTTCTGCTAGGTATTTAGATCTATCCATCACGACGAGTGCCCCACCTTTATCTGCAGGTTTAATTATAATTGTTTTATCCTCCTGAAGATTTTTGAGGGAGTGTCTCTCCTCAATAGTAAGGTTAGGGGGATAGAATAGATGTCCCCTCTCCATGTCCTCTTTCAGTGATATAAATGAGTCTTTTACAAACCCAATAAATGTTTCAACTGCATGGGAGCTTTGTGGAGGTCTAAAGTGACTCTTGTTTCTCAAACCTAAACTTGATGACGATAGTAATTTGGGGTCATTACTTACGGGGGCCAAATCAATATGGGGAGGAGTAGTGGAAAAGTATGCTTTTAACCTAATCGACCGGAAAAACCTTTGGAGGTCCATATCTAGATCGAAGGTACGGCACCTATACGATGGGCAAAAAGAAAGACCTTTCTGCAGGAGTGAATGTTCAGCCATACTCAAGGTACGGGATGAGATATTAATGACTAGATTGTCCATACCTTCGGTTGAGTAGTCCTGTAGTTGTCCTGATTTCTCCTTATGTTTCTGTCCCCATCTCGTCTTCTTGTGGGGTATCGACGTTGTCCTAAAAAAGGAATTGTGGAAACAGTGGTAGAAGTTCCGGCCTCGTGGTCCGACCCCGAAGTCAAGATATCTGAAGATGTGTGTTGGTTTGGACGTATGTTCATGCGTCGAAAGTTGTCCTGCCATCTGTAGACTTTATTATTCTTATAGTCTTCTGCGTCTCTTGCAAATTTGTTGCGTTTCCTGGCTTCGATATCCTTTTTATGTCTGGTTATCCGAACTTGAATCTCCGTTTTTAGAGTAGATAGCTCCTCCGGTGTACCTGTTGTAGATAACTGTAATTCAATAGCCTTGATCTTTTCAGCTTTATCAGAAATAGCCCGTTGGAGAAACTCTACCGTCAGGGTAATAAGATCTAATGAACACTTATTTAAGACTAGCTGAAGAGCCCGGCGTTGCCTGGGCATAGTAAATATCTGTGGTTAGTTATAGCACCTCACTTCTCTTACTTTCCCATCACGCCTCTCATTTTCCCAATCACATCTTTCATTTCCCCCCTCACATCTCTCATTTTCTCCCTCACACCTCTCATTTTCTCCCTCACTCCTCTCATTCCCCCCTAACACTTGTCATTTCAACCTCACATCTGTCATTTTCTGATCACTCCACTATTTTTCCTCACTCCTCTCATTTTGCACTCACACCTTTTCATTTTCACCTCACACCTCTCATTTTCACCTCATCACCTCAGTATATACATGTTCGTCATCTCCCTTATATATAGTATACATCTGTATGTCATCTCCTGTATATAGTATATACCTGTATGTCATCTCCCCTGTATATAGTATATACCTGCTGTGTGTCATCTCCCCTATATATAGTATATACCTGAATGTCATCTCCTTCTATATATAGTATATACCTGTATGTCATCTCCTCCTGTATATAGTATATACCTGTGTGTCATCTCCCCTGTATATAGTATATATCTGAGTGTCATCTCCTCCTGCATATAGTATATACCTGCATGTCATCTTCTATATATAGCATATACCTGTATGTCATCTCCTCCTGTATATAGTATATACCTGTATGTCATCTCCTCCTGTATATATATGTACCTATATGTCATCTCCTCCTCTATTTAGTATATACCTGTGTGTCATCTCTCCTGTATATAGTATATATCTGTGTGTCATCTCCCCTGTATATAGTATATACCTGTGTGTCATCTCCTCCTGTATTAGACCTCGTTCACACGTTATTTGCTCAGTATTTTTACCTCAGTATTTGTAAGCTAAATTGGCAGCCTGATAAATCCCCAGCCAACAGGAAGCCCTCCCCCTGGCAGTATATATTAGCTCACACATACACATAATAGACAGGTCATGTGACTGACAGCTGCCGTATTTCCTATATGGTGCAATTGTTGTAGTTTGTCTGCTTATTAATCAGATTTTTATTTTTGAAGGATAATACCAGACTTGTGTGTGTTTTAGGGCGAGTTTCGTTTGTCAAGTTGTGTGTGTTGAGTTGCGTGTGGCGACATTCATGTAGCGACTTTTGTGAGATGAGTTTTGTGTAGCAACATGCGTGTAGCAACTTTTTGTGTGTCGAGTTACATGTGACAGGTTAGTGTAGCAAGTTGTGTGCAGCAAGTTTTGCGCATGGCGAGTTTTGCGCGTTGCGAGTATTATGTGTGGTGCCTTTTGAGTATGTGCAAGTTTTGTGTGAGGCAACTTTTGCATGTGTTGCAACTTTTGTGCATGTGGCAATTTTTCCGCCTGTGCAAGTTTTGCGTGTGGCGAGTTTTTCATGAGGAGAATTTTGCACTTGTGGCGAGTTTTGCAAGAGCCTAGTTTTTGCATGTGGCGAGTTCTGCGCGTGGCGAGTTTTGAGTGGCGACTTTTGTGTTTTGACTTTTATGTGGCGAGGTTGGTGTATTTGTGGTGAAATGTGTGCTGAGGGTAATATGTGTTCAAGCACGTGGTAGTGTGTGGCGCATTTTGTGTGTGTTCATATCCCCGTGTGTGGTGAGTATCCCATGTCGAGGCCCCACCTTAGCAACTGTACAGTATATACTATTTGGCGCCATCGCTCTCATTCTTTAAGTCCCCCTTGTTCACATCTGGCAGCTGTCAATTTGCCTCCTACAGTTTTCCTTTCATTTTTTCCCATTATGTAGATAGGGGCAAAATTGTTTGGTGAATTGGAAAGCGCTGGGTTAAAATTTCACCTCACAACATAGCCTATGACGCTCTCAGGGTCCAGACGTGTGACTGTGCAAAATTTTGTTGCTGTAGCTGCGACGCTTCCAACACTTTTCCTTTCACTTTTTTCCCCATTATGTAGATAGGGGCAAAATTGTTTGGTGAATTGGAACGCGCGGGGTTAAAATTTCACCTCACAACGTAGCCTATGACGCTCTCGGGGTCCAGACATGTGACTGTGCAAAATTTTGTGGCTGTAGCTGCGACGCCTCCAACACTTTTCCTTTCACATTTTTCCCCATTATGTAGATAGGGGCAAAATTGTTTGGTGAATTGGAACGCGCGGGGTTAAAATTTCGCCTCACAATATAGCCTATGACGCTCTCGGGGTCCAGACGTGTGACTGTGCAAAATTTTGTGGCTGTAGC
This sequence comes from Ranitomeya imitator, assembly GCF_032444005.1. Lineage (NCBI taxonomy): Eukaryota > Metazoa > Chordata > Amphibia > Anura > Dendrobatidae > Ranitomeya > Ranitomeya imitator. Next base: position 611,536,471 of record NC_091285.1, read on the forward strand.
TGCGACGGTGCAGATGCCAATCCCGGACATACACACACACATACACACACACACACACACACACATTCAGCTTTATATAGTAGACTAGCTGAAGAGCCCGGCGTTGCCTGGGCATAGTAAATATCTGTGGTTAGTTATAGCACCTCACTTCTCTTATTTTCCCATCACGCCTCTCATTTTCCCAATCACATCTTTCATTTTCCCCCTCACATCTCTCATTTTCTCCCTCACACCTCTCATTTTCTCCCTCACTCCTCTCATTCCCCCCTAACACTTGTCATTTCAACCTCACATCTGTCATTTTCTGATCACTCCACTATTTTTCCTCACTTCTCTAATTTTGCACTCACACCTTTTCATTTTCAACTCACAACTCTCATTTTCACCTCATCACCTCAGTATATACATGTTTGTCATCTCCCTTATATATAGTATACATCTGTATGTCATCTCCTGTATATAGTATATACCTGTATGTCATCTCCCCTGTATATAGTATATACCTGCTGTGTGTCATCTCCCCTATATATAGTATATACCTGAATGTCATCTCCTTCTATATATAGTATATACCTGTATGTCATCTCCTCCTGTATATAGTATATACCTGTGTGTCATCTCCCCTGTATATAGTATATATCTGAGTATCATCTCCTCCTGCATGTAGTATATACCTGCATGTCATCTTCTATATATAGCATATACCTGTATGTCATCTCCTCCTGTATATAGTATATACCTGTGTGTCATCTCCCCTGTATACAGTATATATCTGAGTGTCATCTCCTCCTGCATATAGTATATACCTGCATGTCATCTTCTATATATAGCATATACCTGTATGTCATCTCCTCCTGTATATAGTATATACCTGTATGTCATCTCCTCCTGTATATATATGTACCTATATGCCATCTCCTCCTCTATATAGTATATACCTGTGTGTCATCTCTCCTGTATATAGTATATATCTGTGTGTCATCTCCCCTGTATATAGTATATACCTGTGTGTCATCTCCTCCTGTATTAGACCTCGTTCACACGTTATTTGCTCAGTATTTTTACCTCAGTATTTGTAAGCTAAATTGGCAGCCTGATAAATCCCCAGCCAACAGGAAGCCCTCCCCCTGGCAGTATATATTAGCTCACACATACACATAATAGACAGGTCATGTGACTGACAGCTGCCGTATTTCCTATATGGTGCAATTGTTGTAGTTTGTCTGCTTATTAATCAGATTTTTATTTTTGAAGGATAATACCAGACTTGTGTGTGTTTTAGGGCGAGTTTCGTTTGTCAAGTTGTGTGTGTTGAGTTGCGTGTGGCGACATTCATGTAGCGACTTTTGTGAGATGAGTTTTGTGTAGCAACATGCGTGTAGCAACTTTTTGTGTGTCGAGTTACATGTGACAGGTTAGTGTAGCAAGTTGTGTGCAGCAAGTTTTGCGCATGGCGAGTTTTGCGCGTTGCGAGTATTATGTGTGGTGCCTTTTGAGTATGTGCAAGTTTTGTGTGAGGCAACTTTTGCATGTGTTGCAACTTTTGTGCATGTGGCAATTTTTCCGCCTGTGCAAGTTTTGCGTGTTGCGAGTTTTTCATGAGGAGAATTTTGCACTTGTGGCGAGTTTTGCAAGAGCCTAGCTTTTGCATGTGGCGAGTTCTGCGCGTGGCGAGTTTTGAGTGGCGACTTTTGTGTTTTGACTTTTATGTGGCGAGGTTGGTGTATTTGTGGTGAAATGTGTGCTGAGGGTAATATGTGTTCAAGCACGTGGTAGTGTGTGGCGCATTTTGTGTGTGTTCATATCCCCGTGTGTGGTGAGTATCCCATGTCGAGGCCCCACCTTAGCAACTGTACAGTATATACTATTTGGCGCCATCGCTCTCATTCTTTAAGTCCCCCTTGTTCACATCTGGCAGCTGTCAATTTGCCTCCTACAGTTTTCCTTTCATTTTTTCCCATTATGTAGATAGGGGCAAAATTGTTTGGTGAATTGGAAAGCGCTGGGTTAAAATTTCACCTCACAACATAGCCTATGACGCTCTCAGGGTCCAGACGTGTGACTGTGCAAAATTTTGTTGCTGTAGCTGCGACGCTTCCAACACTTTTCCTTTCACTTTTTTCCCCATTATGTAGATAGGGGCAAAATTGTTTGGTGAATTGGAACGCGCGGGGTTAAAATTTCACCTCACAACGTAGCCTATGACGCTCTCGGGGTCCAGACATGTGACTGTGCAAAATTTTGTGGCTGTAGCTGCGACGCCTCCAACACTTTTCCTTTCACATTTTTCCCCATTATGTAGATAGGGGCAAAATTGTTTGGTGAATTGGAACGCGCGGGGTTAAAATTTCGCCTCACAATATAGCCTATGACGCTCTCGGGGTCCAGACGTGTGACTGTGCAAAATTTTGTGGCTGTAGCTGCGACGGTGCAGATGCCAATCCCGGACATACACACACACATACACACACACACATTCAGCTTTATATAGTAGACTAGCTGAAGAGCCCGGCGTTGCCTGGGCATAGTAAATATCTGTGGTTAGTTATAGCACCTCACTTCTCTTATTTTCCCATCACGCCTCTCATTTTCCCAATCACATCTTTCATTTTCCCCCTCACATCTCTCATTTTCTCCCTCACACCTCTCATTTTCTCCCTCACTCCTCTCATTCCCCCCTAACACTTGTCATTTCAACCTCACATCTGTCATTTTCTGATCACTCCACTATTTTTCCTCACTTCTCTAATTTTGCACTCACACCTTTTCATTTTCAACTCACAACTCTCATTTTCACCTCATCACCTCAGTATATACATGTTTGTCATCTCCCTTATATATAGTATACATCTGTATGTCATCTCCTGTATATAGTATATACCTGTATGTCATCTCCCCTGTATATAGTATATACCTGCTGTGTGTCATCTCCCCTATATATAGTATATACCTGAATGTCATCTCCTTCTATATATAGTATATACCTGTATGTCATCTCCTCCTGTATATAGTATATACCTGTGTGTCATCTCCCCTGTATATAGTATATATCTGAGTATCATCTCCTCCTGCATGTAGTATATACCTGCATGTCATCTTCTATATATAGCATATACCTGTATGTCATCTCCTCCTGTATATAGTATATACCTGTGTGTCATCTCCCCTGTATACAGTATATATCTGAGTGTCATCTCCTCCTGCATATAGTATATACCTGCATGTCATCTTCTATATATAGCATATACCTGTATGTCATCTCCTCCTGTATATAGTATATACCTGTATGTCATCTCCTCCTGTATATATATGTACCTATATGCCATCTCCTCCTCTATATAGTATATACCTGTGTGTCATCTCTCCTGTATATAGTATATATCTGTGTGTCATCTCCCCTGTATATAGTATATACCTGTGTGTCATCTCCTCCTGTATTAGACCTCGTTCACACGTTATTTGCTCAGTATTTTTACCTCAGTATTTGTAAGCTAAATTGGCAGCCTGATAAATCCCCAGCCAACAGGAAGCCCTCCCCCTGGCAGTATATATTAGCTCACACATACACATAATAGACAGGTCATGTGACTGACAGCTGCCGTATTTCCTATATGGTGCAATTGTTGTAGTTTGTCTGCTTATTAATCAGATTTTTATTTTTGAAGGATAATACCAGACTTGTGTGTGTTTTAGGGCGAGTTTCGTTTGTCAAGTTGTGTGTGTTGAGTTGCGTGTGGCGACATGCATGTAGCGACTTTTGTGAGATGAGTTTTGTGTAGCAACATGCGTGTAGCAACTTTTTGTGTGTCGAGTTACATGTGACAGGTTAGTGTAGCAAGTTGTGTGCAGCAAGTTTTGCGCATGGCGAGTTTTGCGCATTGCAAGTATTATGTGTGGTGCCTTTTGAGTATGTGCAAGTTTTGTGTGAGGCAACTTTTGCATGTGTTGCAACTTTTGTGCATGTGGCAATTTTTCCGCGTGTGCAAGTTTTGCGTGTGGCGAGTTTTTCATGAGGAGAATTTTGCATTTGTGGCGAGTTTTGCAAGAGCCTAGTTTTTGCATGTGGCGAGTTCTGCGCGTGGCGAGTTTTGAGTGGCGACTTTTGTGTTTTGACTTTTATGTGGCGAGGTTGGTGTATTTGTGGTGAAATGTGTGCTGAGGGTAATATGTGTTCAAGCACGTGGTAGTGTGTGGCGCATTTTGTGTGTGTCCATATCCCCGTGTGTGGTGAGTATCCCATGTCGGGGCCCCACCTTAGCAACTGTACGGTATATACTCTTTGGCGCCATCGCTCTCATTCTTTAAGTCCCCCTTGTTCACATCTGGCAGCTGTCAATTTGCCTCCTACACTTTTCCTTTCATTTTTTCCCATTATGTAGATAGGGGCAAAATTGTTTGGTGAATTGGAACGCGCGGGGTTAAAATTTCACCTCACAACATAGCCTATGACGCTCTCGGGGTCCAGACGTGTGACTGCAAAATTTTGTTGCTGTAGCTGCGACGCTTCCAACACTTTTCCTTTCACTTTTTTCCCCATTATGTAGATAGGGGCAAAATTGTTTGGTGAATTGGAACGCGCGGGGTTAAAATTTCACCTCACAACGAAGCCTATGACGCTCTCAGGGTCCCGACGTGTGACTGTGCAAAATTTTGTTTCTGTAGCTGCGACGCCTCCAACACTTTTCCTTTCACTTTTTTCCCCATTATGTAGATAGGGGCAAAATTGTTTGGTGAATTGGAAAGCGCGGGGTTAAAATTTCACCTCACAACATAGCCTATGACGCTCTCGGGGTCCAGACGTGTGACTGTGCAAAATTTTGTTGCTGTAGCTGCGACGCTTCCAACACTTTTCCTTTCACTTTTTTCCCCATTATGTAGATAGGGGCAAAATTGTTTGGTGAATTGGAACGCGCGGGGTTAAAATTTCGCCTCACAATATAGCCTATGACGCTCTCAGGGTCCAGACGTTTGACTGTGCAAAATTTTGTGGCTGTAGCTGCGACTCCTCCAACACTTTTCCTTTCACTTTTTCCCCATTACGTAGATAGGGGCAAAATTGTTTGGTGAATTGGAAAGCGCGGGGTTAATATTTCACCTCACAACGTAGCCTATGACGCTCTCAGGGTCCAGACGTGTGACTGCAAAATTTTGTTGCTGTAGCTGCGACGCTTCCAACACTTTTCCTTTCACTTTTTTCCCCATTATGTAGATAGGGGCAAAATTGTTTGGTGAATTGGAACGCGCGGGGTTAAAATTTCGCCTCACAATATAGCCTATGACGCTCTCAGGGTCCAGTCGTGTGACTGTGCAAAATTTTGTTTCTGTAGCTGCGACGCCTACAACACTTTTCCTTTCACTTTTTTCCCCATTATGTAGATAGGGGCAAAATTGTTTGGTGAATTGGAACGCGCGGGGTTAATATTTCACCTCACAACGTAGCCTATGACGCTCTCGGGGTCCAGACGTGTGACTGTGCAAAATTTTGTGGCTGTAGCTGCGACGGTGCAGATGCCAATCCCGGACATACACACACACACACACACACACACACACATTCAGCTTTATATAGTAGATGTGTTCGAATCTAGTAGAGAAATCAGGGGAGTCTTTAAATAATGTGGGACGCAGAGGAACCCGTAGTCCTCTTGGGATTCTTTGTACTCTAATATATTCTGACAGAGTGGCGCAATGAAGTTCAAGATTAGTTTGGGATCTGAGTTCACGTTCTAAATCACGCCCCCGTATTTCACGGGGCGGAATTAGTAAGAAGTCACTAGATAATTGTGATCGAGCGAGAATGCTGGCGGTCTCCTCTGCGTTATAGGAAAACGTGGGGAGTGTGGACATGGCTGTATAGCGTGCTACACTTATGGGTAAAACGTAGTAATTAAACACCGTGTGCACTGCTATATAGGTGGTGCAGAGACTAGGTTCCCAAACCATCAATCAATTAGTACAAAAGTCTCGCACTCAACTTAAATCTCATTTCTTTATTGGGTGAAGAGTAGCACTGGAAACGTTTCAGCTCATATCGAGCTTTCATCAGTCACTACAAGATACATCCAAATATCAAAACAGTGTATAAAACAACAAAAAATAAAAAATATAGCCAAAATAATATAATAAAAATGAACAAAAGTATATATAAAAGTCATATCCAGAATCTCGCAGAATAGTATAATAGCCAATAATCATATTACATAAGTACATTCGTCATATTAAATGGCAGTAAGAACTCGCATTTAGATTCCCGCTCGATGAAAATTATCGTGGAAAGAAAAACAGACATACCGTGCTGTGCCTAAGGATTTGTGTAGCTGATGTCCTAAGTGTGACTACAGATAGTGCCTGTTGCCTAGTACAGCAAAGGAGAAGATCAGATGTGGACAAAAAACGGACCAGGAAGCATGGAGTGCAAATACTGACTGATACTAAAGGTACCGTCACACTTAGCGAAGCTGCATCGATACCGACAACGATCCGGATCGCTGCAGCGTCGCTGTTTGGTCGCTGGAGAGCTGTCACACAGACAGCTCTCTCCAGCGACCAACGATCAGGGGAAAGACTTCGGCATCGTTGAAACTGTCTTCAACGATGCCGAAGTCCCCGGGTAACCAGGGTAAACATCGGGTTACTAAGCGCAGGGCCGCGCTTAGTAACCCGATGTTTACCCTGGTTACCATCGTTAGAGAAAAAAAAACAAACGCTACATACTTACCTACCGCTGTCTGTCCCTGGCGCTGGGCTTCTCTGCTCTGGCTGTGAGCACAGCGGCCGGAAAGCAGAGCGGTGACGTCACCGCTGTGCTTTCCGGCTGCCCGCCGCTCACAGCCAGAGCAGAGAAGCCCAGCGCCGGGGACAGACAGCGGTAGGTAAGTATGTAGCGTTTGTTTTTTTTACTTTAACGATGGTAACCAGGGTAAACATCGGGTTACTAAGCGCGGCCCTGCGCTTAGTAACCCGATGTTTACCCTGGTTACCAGCGAAGACATCGCTGAATCGGCGTCACACACGCCGATTCAGCGATGTCAGCGGGACCTCAACGATCAAAAAATGGCCCAGGCCATTCCGACACGACCAGCGATCTCACAGCAGGGGCCTGATCGCTGCTACGTGTCACACATAGCGAGATCGCTACTGAGATCGCTGTTGCGTCACAAAACTTGTGACTCAGCAGCGATCTCGCTAGCGATCTCGCTATGTGAGACGGGGGCTTATGTATCTTTCCCTGTTTTCCTTATCTTGGTCCACAGCTTCTACTCTGTAGTTCTTATCTACTGATTAAGACCACCATCTCACAGCAGTCATTGGGCTGTAAGTATAGGCCCCGTCACACATAGCGACATCGCTAGCGAGATCGCTGCTGAGTCACAAGTTTTGTGACGCAACAGCGATCTCAGTAGCGATCTCGCTATGTGTGACACGTAGCAGCGACCAGGCCCCTGCTGTGAGATCGCTGGTCGTGTCGGAATGGCCTGGACCATTTTTTGATCGTTGAGGTCCCGCTGAGTAACACACATCGCTGTGTTTGACACCTTACCAACGACCTCGTTGACAGGACGTCCCATTGAATCATCATGAAATAGCATCGTTCTACAGGTCGCTACAGGTCGCTACAGTTCGCCGCATCGCTGCTGCGTCGTTGGGGAGATCGCACTGTGTGACATCTCACCAGCGACCACAGAGCGACGCAGCAACGATCCCTGACAGGTCGTATCGTTGTCGGGATCGCTTAACCCCTTAGCGACCGCCGATACGCCTTTTAACGGCGGCCGCTAAGGGTACTTAAACCACAGCGCCGTTAATTAACGGCGCTGTGGAAAAAGTCCATAGTGCCCCCCAGAGGCCGATTTTCTCCGGGGTCTCGGCTGCCGAGGGTAGCCGAGACCCCAGAGAACATGATTCGGGGGTTTTTTAACCCACCCCGCATTTGCGATCGCCGGTAATTAACCGTTTACCGGCGATCGCAAAAAAAAAAAAAAAAAAAAAGCGATCTCTTTTTAATTTCTCTGTCCTCCGATGTGATCGCACATCGGAGGACAGAGAAAAGGGGTCCCAGGTGGCCCCCCAATACTCACCTAGCTCCCCCGATGCTCCTCGTGTCTCCCGGTGGGCGCCGCCATCTTCAAAATGGCGGGCGCATGCGCAGTGCGCCCGCCGGCCGGCACCGGGAGAATTTTTGGGGTCTCGGCTGCCGGGGGTAGCCGAGACCCCAAAGAGCACGATCGGGGTCGGTATTACCGACCCCTGTTTTGCGATCGCCGGTAATTAACTGTTTACCGGCGACCGCAAAAAAAAAAAAAAAAAAAAAAGTAAAGTGTAATTCTCTGTCCTCTGATGTGATCGCACATCAGAGGACAGAGAAATAGGGGGATTCGGGGACCCTAGCATACTCACCTAGGTCCCTGGATCCTCTTGCTGCTCCTCCTGGCCGCCGGCAGCAGAACATGGCGGACGCATGCCCAGTGCGCCCGCCATCTGTCTCCATCTGCCGGCCGGCAGGAGAACAGCAGTTGGGGCTAAAATTAGGGGTAGGGTTAGGGGTAGGGTTAGGGGTAGGGTTAGGGTTAGGGGTAGGGTTAGGGGTAGGGTTAGGGGTAGGGTTAGGTGTAGGGTTAGGGGTAGGGTTAGGGGTAGGGTTAGGGGAAGGGTTAGGAGTAGGGTTAGGGTTAGGGGTAGGGTTAGGGGTAGGGTTAGGGGTAGGGATAGGGTTAGGGCTAGGGTTGGGGCTAAATTTAGGGTTGGGGCTAAATTTAGGATTAGGGTTGGGGCTAAACTTAGGGTTAGGCTTCTTTCACACTTACGTCGGTACGGGGCCGTCGCAGTGCGTCGGCCCGACATACCGACGCACGTTGTGAAAATTGTGCACAACGTGGGCAGCAGCTGTAGTTTTTCAACACATCCGCTGCCCAATCTATGTCCTGGGGAGGAGGGGGCGGAGTTACGGCCACGCATGCGCGGTCAGAAATGGCGGATGCGACGTACAAAAAACGTTTCATTGAACGTTTTTTTGTGCCGACGCTCCGCCAAAACACAACTGATCCAGTGCACGACGGACGCGACGTGTGGCCATCCGTCACGATCCGTCGGCAATACAAGTCTATGGGCAAAAAACGCATCCTGCGGGCACATTTGCAGGATCCGTTTCTTGTCCAAAACGACGGATTGCGACGGAATGCCAAACGACGCAAGTGTGAAAGTAGCCTTAGGGTTAGGGTTGGGGCTAAAGTTAGGCCTAGGGTTGGGGCTAAAGTTAGGGTTAGAGCTGGGATTAGGGTTAGGGTTTGGATTAGGGTTGGTATTAGGGTTAGGGTTGGCATTAGGGTTACGCTTGGGATTAGGGTTAGGTTTGGGATTAGGGTTAAGGTTAGGGTTGTGATTAGGGGTGTATTGGGATTAGGGTTAGGTTTGAGGTTAGGGTTGAGATTAGGATTAGGGGTGTGTTGGATTTAGGGTTTTGATTAGGGTTATGGTTAGGGTTGACATTAGGGTTGTTTTGGGGTAAGGGTTGTGATTATGGTTAGGGTTAGTGATTAGGATTATGGATGAGGTTGGGATTAGGGTTAGGGGTGTGTTGGGGTTAGGGTTGGAGCTAGAATTGGGGGGTTTCCACTGTTTAGGTACATCAGGGGGTCTCCAAACACGACAGCCAATTTTGCGCTCAAAAAGTCAAATGGTGCTCCCTCCCTTCTGAGCTCTGCCGTGCGCCCAAACAGTGGGTTACCCCCACATATGGGGCATCAGCGTACTCGGGATAAATTGGACAACAACTTCTGGGGTCCAATTTCTCTTGTTACCCTTGTGAAAATAAAAACTTGGGGGCTACAATATCTTTTTTGTGAAAAAAAAAATATTTTTTATTTTCACGACTCTGCATTCTAAACTTCTGTGAAGCACTTGGGCATTCAAAGTTCTCACCACACATCTAGATAAGTTCCTTGGGGGGTCTAGTTTCCAAAATGGGGTCACTTGTGGGGGGTTACTACAGTTTAGGTACATCAGGGGCTCTGCAATCGCAACATAATGCCCACAGACCATTCTATCAAAGTCTGCATTCCAAAAAGGCGCTCCTTCCCTTCCGAGCTCTGCCGTGCGCCCAAACAGTGGTTTACCCCCACATATGGCGCATCAGCGTACTCGGGATAAATTGGACAACAACTATTGCAGTCCAATTTCTCCTGTTACCCTTGTGAAAATAAAAACTTGGGGGCTACAATATCTTTTTTGTGGAAAAAAAAATATTTTTTATTTTCACGACTCTGCATTCTAAACTTCTGGGAAGCACTTGGGCATTCAAAGTTCTCAACACACATCTAGATAAGTTCCTTGGGGGGTTTAGTTTCCAAAATGGGGTCACTTGTGGAGGGTTTCTACTGGTTAGGTACATCAGGGGCTCTGCAAACGCAACATAATACCCGCAGACCATTCTATCAAAGTCTGCATTCCAAAACGGCGCTCCTTCCTTCCGAGCTCTGCCGTGCGCCCAAACAGTGGTTTACCCCCACATATGGGGTACCAGCGTACTCAGGACAAATTGGACAACAACTTTTGGGGTCCAATTTCTCTTGTTACCCTTGTGAAAATTTTGTGGCTAAAAAATCTTTTTTGTGGAAAAAAAAAATATTTTTTATTTTCACGGCTCTGCATTATAAACTTCTGTGAAGCACTTGGGCATTCAAGGTTCTCACCACACATCTAGATAAGTTCCATGGGGGGTCTAGTTTCCAAAATGGTGTCACTTGTGGGGGGTTTCCACTGTTTAGGCACATCAGGGGCTCTCCAAACGCGACATGGCGTCCAATCTCAATTCCAGCCAATTCTACATTGAAAAAGTAAAACGGCACTCCTTCTCTTCCAAGCTCTGCGGTGCGCCCTAACAGTGGTTTACCCCCACATATGGGGTATTGGCGTATTCAGGAGAAATTGCATAACAAAATTTATGGTTACATTTCTGTTTTTACACTTGTGAAAATAAAAAAAATGGTTCTGAATTAAGATGTTTGCAAAAAAAAGTTAAATGTTCATTATTTCCTTCCACATTGTTTCAGTTCCTGTGAAGCACGTAAAGGGTTAATAAACTTCTTGAATGTCGTTTTGAGAACCTTGAGGGGTGTAGTTTTTAGAATGGTGTCACACTTCATTATTTTCTATCATATAGACCCCTCAAAATGACTTCAAATGTGATGTGGTCCCTAAAAAAAATGGTGTTGTAAAAATGAGAAATTGCTGGTCAACTTTTAACCCTTATAACTCCCTAACAAAAAAAAATTTTGTTTCCAAAATTGTGCTGATGTAAAGTAGACATGTGGGAAATGTTATTTATTAACTATTTTTCATGACATATCTCTCTGATTTAAGGGCATAAAAATACAAAGTTTGAAAATTGCAAAATTTTAAAAATTTTCACCATATTTCCGTTTTTTTCATAAATAATCGCAAGTAATATCGAAGAAATGTTACCACTAACATGAAGTACAATATGTCACGAAAAAACAATCTCAGAATCAGCGGGATCCGTTGAAGCGTTCCAGAGTTATAACCTCATAAAGTGACAGTGGTCAGAATTGCAAAAATTGGCCTGGTCATTAAGTACCAAATTGGCTCTGTCACTAAGGGGTTAAGCGTCGCTATGTGTGACGGGGCCTTAAATGCTGTATGGTAAAGCCGCGTGTAGTGCTAATAACGTGATAAGTGCTTTTACCTTAAATCAATATAGTATTGGTAGTACGAGGCAGACACCTATAGGGCGTTCAGCACAAGAGCAGGGGCTGCGGAGCATATAAATTAGATTAGGGGGAGAGGAATAGTGGGACCAACTGGACACTTAAAGAGGGATTAAACACCATACCTTACAAATGTAGTGTCGGCGATATAAAACAGGGACCTCAGAGGTCTTAATAGGGACTATGAACTGTCAGCATTTATATGATGATATTATAATGTTATCTTGACGTATATACATATCATGTAGAGGAACGTTATCTATATGTGTACTGACTCTAAATTTTGTTTTTTAGAACCGTCTATATTAACCTTGAAGGGCACGTCACGAATCACCGTCTGGAGCACTTTCTTTGTGCCACTATTCACCACGGATATGCCTCTATGTGTGGATGACACTGTTGCCACTGTCTCATTCTACGTTTATAGACACAGTGCAAGCGCACATATTTTTATGTTGCAGCATGTTTCTCTATATACGTTCTGTATTTCCTACATATTATCCTCTGTCGATAGCCCTCATCCATCCCCTCTCCTACATAGCTATTACTCTCCTCCTATGACTCCTCCTCTTATCTCCTCCCAGGTCTCCTCCTCCAATCCCTTACACTTTTCACGTATACCATATATACAGCCTCTACATATTACCACCACTGTTTAGACTTAGCGATCCGGCCCCCTCACTCTGGGCTAGGTTTTTTAGCGTATCTATTATAGCGTTCTCCTTGTGGAACGCTATTCCACATATGGGAGCGCAGGGCCATCCACTTCCGCCCTGACCGTGACTCCCGACGTCACTTCCGGTCTCGGCGCTCCTATCATCATGCAGCGGCTGGGCTTAAATAGCGCGGCACTCGCCCCATGTGGCAGACTGGCGGTGGACTCCGCGTCTCCATGGACATTATCCATACACAGGTGGCTTCTTCCTACAGGTTGGTACTTTGCTGCGAGTCATAGCCCTTCTGTTTGGACGTGTAGGAGTTTTACTACTCCACATCTTACTATACACATCACGTCCTTTTACAGCCCCTGCTCTCTGGCTGGCCCCCTCTGAGGTCCCTGTTTTATATCGCCGACACTACATTTGTAAGGTATGGTGTTCAATCCCTCTTTAAGTGTCCAGTTGGTCCCACTATTCCTCTCCCCCTAATCTAATTTATATGCTCCGCAGCCCCTGCTCTTGTGCTGACCGCCCTATAGGTGTCTGCCTCGTACTATCAATACTATATTGATTTAAGGTAAAAGCACTTACCATGTTATTAGCACTACACGCGGCTTTACCATACAGCATTTAGTATCTTTCCCTGTTTTCCTTATCTTGGTCCACAGCTTTTACTCTGTAGTTCTTATCTACTGATTAAGACCACCATCTCACAGCAGTCATTGGGCTGTAAGTATGTATCAGTCAGTATTTGCACTCCATGCTTCCTGGTCCGTTTTTTGTCCACATCTGATCTTCTCCTTTGCTGTACTAGGCAACAGGCACTATCTGTAGTCGCACTTAGGACATCAGCTACACAAATCCTTAGGCACAGCACGGTATGTCTGTTTTTCTTTCCACGATAATTTTCATCGAGCGGGAATCTAAATGCGAGTTCCTACTGCCATTTAATATGACGAATGTACTTATGTAATATGATTATTGGCTATTATACTATTCTGCGAGATTCTGGATATGACTTTGTATATACTTTTGTTCATTTTTATTATATTATTTTGGCTATATTTTTTATTTTTTGTTGTTTTATACACTGTTTTGATATTTGGATGTATCTTGTAGTGACTGATGAAAGCTCGATATGAGCTGAAACGTTTCCAGTGCTACTCTTCACCCAATAAAGAAATGAGATTTAAGTTGAGTGCGAGACTTTTGTACTAATTGATTGATGGCTTGGGAACCTAGTCTCTGCACTGTTGTGAATTCTGTGGCCAAGCTCCCTCCTGTGGTCGAGAGTGGTACTTCGGCTGGTTCTGTCTATGAGCTTCCTTTGGTGGATGAGAGTGGTACTGCGGCTTCTGAGTTTCCTTCCTCAGGTAATGAGGTTGTCGTTAGGTGCTGCTCTATTTAACTCCACCTGGTGCTTTGATCCTGGCCTCCAGTCAATGTTCTAGTATTGGTCTTGCTTCCTCCTGGATCGTTCCTGTGGCCTTCCTATCCTGCATAAGCTAAGTTTTGCTTGTGTTATTTTTGTTTGCTATTTTTTCTGTCCAGCTTGCTATATTGGTTTTTCTTGCTTGCTGGAAGCTCTGAGACGCAGAGGGAGCACCTCCGTACCGTTAGTCGGTGCGGAGGGTCTTTTTGCCCCTCTGCGTGGTTGTTTGTAGGTTTTTGTGTTGACCGCAAAGCTATCTTTCCTATCCTCGGTCTATTCAGTAAGTCGGGCCTCACTTTGCTAAATCTATTTCATCTCTGTGTTTGTATTTTCATCTTACTCACAGTCATTATATGTGGGGGGCTGCCTTTTCCTTTGGGGAATTTCTCTGAGGCAAGGTAGGCTTATTTTTCTATCTTCAGGGCTAGTTAGTTTCTCAGGCTGTGTCGAGTTGCATAGGGAGCGTTAGGCGCAATCCACGGCTACCTCTAGTGTGGTGTGATAGGATTAGGGATTGCGGTCAGCAGAGTTCCCACGTCTCAGAGCTCGTCCTTTGTTTTTGGTAATTGTCAGGTCACTTTGTGTGCTCTGAACTTCAATGTCCATTGTGGTTCTGAATTACCTGTTCATAACAGTACTGGAGGCCCAAAGTACTAATGCTTCTCAATAGAGGGAAAAGAGAAGTTATGAGACCATTTTTTTTTTCTTTGCACTGTGTTCTGTCTTTCTTTTCCCCTTTACATCAGGGTGGTTCAGAACACAGGTGTGGACATGGACATTCAAGGTCTGTTCTCTTTGATGGACAATCTCGCTATAAATGTACAAAATATTCAAGATTTATTGGTTCAGAATCCTTTGTTAGAACCTAAAATTCCTATTCCTGAGTTATTTTCTGGAGATAGAGCTAAGTTTTTGAATTTTAAAAATAATTGTAAACTATTTCTGGCTTTGAAACCCCGCTCCTCTGGTGACCCAGTTCAACAAGTTAAGATCATTATTTCTTTATTACGTGGCGACCCTCAAGACTGGGCATTTTCCTTTGCGCCAGGAGATCCTGCATTATGTAATATTTATGCGTTTTTTCTGGCGCTCGGATTGCTGTTCGACGAACCTAATTCAGTGGATCAGGCAGAGAAAAATTTGCTGGCTCTGTGTCAGGGTCAGGATGAGATAGAGATTTATTGTCAGAAGTTTAGAAAGTGGTCCATGCTCACTCAATGGAATGAATGTGCGCTGGCAGCTATTTTCAGAAAGGGTCTCTCTGAAGCCCTTAAGGATGTCATGGTGGGATTTCCTATGCCTGCTGGTCTTTGTCTTTGGCCATTCAGATCGGTCGACGCTTGCGCGAGCGTAAATCTGTGTACCATTTGGCGGTATTATCTGAGCATAAACCTGAGCCTATGCAGTGCGATAGGACTTTGACCAGAGCTGAAAGGCAAGAACACAGACGTCAGAATGGGCTGTGTTTCTACTGTGGTGATTCCACTCATGCTATCTCCGATTGTCCTAAGCGCACTAAGCGGTTCGCTAGGTCTGCCACAATTGGTACGGTACAGTCGAAATTTCTTTTGTCCGTTACTTTGATCTGCTCTTTGTCTTCCTTTTCTGTCATGGCATTTGTGGATTCAGGCGCTGCCCTGAATTTGATGGACTTGGAGTTTGCTAGGCGCTGTGGGTTTGTCTTGGAGCCCTTGCAGTGTCCTATTCCATTGAGAGGAATTGATGCTACGCCTTTGGCCAAGGATAAGCCTCAGTATTGGACCCAGCTGACCATGTGCATGGCTCCTGCGCACCAGGAGGATATTCGCTTTCTGGTGTTGCATAATCTGCATGATGTGGTCGTGTTGGGGTTGCCATGGCTACAAGTCCATAACCCAGTATTAGATTGGAAATCAATGTCTGTGTCCAGCTGGGGTTGTCAGGGGGTACATGGTGATGTTCCATTTCTGTCTATCTCATCATCCACCCCTTCTGAGGTCCCAGAGTTCTTGTCTGATTACCGGGATGTATTCGATGAGCCCAAGTCCAATGCCCTACCTCCGCATAGGGATTGTGATTGTGCTATCGATTTGATTCCTGGTAGTAAGTTTCCCAAGGGTCGACTGTTTAATTTATCTGTACCTGAGCACACCGCTATGCGGAGTTACGTGAAGGAGTCTTTGGAGAAGGGTCATATTCGCCCGTCATCGTCGCCATTGGGAGCGGGGTTCTTTTTTGTGGCCAAGAAGGATGGTTCGCTGAGACCTTGTATTGATTACCGCCTTCTAAATAAAATTACGGTCAAATTTCAGTACCCCTTGCCGCTGTTGTCTGATTTGTTTACTCGGATTAAGGGGGCTAGTTGGTTCACCAAGATAGATCTTCGTGGTGCGTATAATCTTGTGCGTATTAAACGGGGCGATGAATGGAAAACAGCATTTAATACGCCCGAAGGCCATTTTGAGTACCTGGTTATGCCATTCGGACTTTCTAATGCTCCATCAGTGTTTCAGTCCTTTATGCATGACATCTTCCGAGAGTACCTGGATAAATTCCTGATTGTATACTTGGATGATATTTTGGTCTTCTCGGATGATTGGGAGTCTCATGTGAAGCAGGTCAGAATGGTGTTCCAGGTCCTTCGTGCTAATTCTTTGTTTGTGAAGGGGTCAAAGTGTCTCTTTGGTGTTCAGAAGATTTCATTTTTGGGGTTCATTTTTTCTCCTTCTACTATCTAGATGGACCCTGTTAAAGTTCAGGCCATTTATGATTGGACTCAGCCAACATCTCTGAAGAGTCTGCAGAAGTTCCTGGGCTTTGCTAATTTTTATCGTCGCTTCATCGCTAATTTTTCTAGCATTGCTAAACCGTTGACTGATTTAACCAAGAAGGGTGCTGATGTGGTCAATTGGTCTTCTGCTGCTGTGGAAGCTTTTCAGGAGTTGAAGCGTTGTTTTTCTTCTGCCCCTGTGTTGTGCCAACCAGATGTTTCGCTTCCGTTCCAGGTCGAGGTTGATGCTTCCGAAATTGGAGCAGGGGCTGTTTTGTCGCAGAGAAGTTCTGATTGCTCGGTGATGAAACCATGTGCCTTCTTTTCCAGGAAATTTTCGCCTGCTGAGCGAAATTATGATGTTGGCAATCGAGAGTTGCTAGCCATGAAGTGGGCATTCGAGGAGTGGCGTCATTGGCTTGAAGGAGCTAAGCATCGCGTGGTGGTCTTGACTGATCACAAAAACTTGACTTATCTCGAGTCTGCCAAACGGTTGAATCCTAGACAGGCTCGTTGGTCGCTGTTTTTCTCCCGTTTTGACTTTGTGGTTTCGTACCTTCCGGGCTCTAAAAATGTGAAGGCGGATGCCCTGTCTAGGAGTTTTGTGCCCGATTCTCCGGGTTTGCCTGAGCCGGCGGGTATTCTCAAAGAGGGGGTAATTTTGTCTGCCATCTCCCCTTATTTGCGGCGGGTGCTGCAAAAATTTCAGGCTAATAGACCTGACCATTGCCCAGCGGAGAAACTGTTTGTCCCTGATAGGTGGACGAATAAAGTTATCTCTGAGGTTCATTGTTCGGTGTTGGCTGGTCATCCTGGAATCTTTGGTACCAGAGATTTGGTGGCTAGATCCTTTTGGTGGCCGTCTCTGTCGCGGGATGTGCGTTCTTTTGTGCAGTCCTGTGGGATTTGTGCTCGGGCTAAGCCCTGCTGTTCTCGTGCCAGTGGGTTGCTTTTGCCCTTGCCGGTCCCGAAGAGGCCTTGGACACATATCTCTTTGGATTTTATTTCGGATCTCCCCGTCTCTCAAAGAATGTCGGTCATTTGGGTGGTTTGTGATCGCTTCTCTAAGATGGTCCATTTGGTGCCCTTGTCTAAATTGCCTTCCTCCTCTGATTTGGTGCCGTTGTTTTTCCAGCATGTGGTTCGTTTACATGGCATTCCAGAGAACATCGTTTCTGACAGAGGTTCCCAGTTTGTTTCGAGGTTTTGGCGAGCCTTTTGTGCTAGGATGGGCATTGATTTGTCTTTTTCCTCGGCTTTCCATCCTCAGACAAATGGCCAGACTGAACGAACCAATCAGACCTTGGAAACATATCTGAGATGTTTTGTTTCTGCTGATCAGGATGATTGGGTGTCCTTTTTGCCTTTGGCTGAGTTCGCCCTTAATAATCGGGCCAGCTCGGCTACTCTGGTTTCACCGTTTTTCTGCAATTCTGGGTTCCACCCTCGTTTCTCTTCAGGGCAGGTTGAGTCTTCGGACTGTCCTGGTGTGGATACTGTGGTGGATAGGTTGCAGCAGATTTGGACTCATGTAGTGGACAATCTGACTTTGTCCCAGGAGAAGGCTCAACGTTTCGCTAACCGCAGGCGCTGTGTGGGTCCCCAACTTCGTGTTGGGGATTTGGTTTGGTTGTCATCTCGTTATATTCCTATGAAGGTTTCCTCTCCTAAATTTAAGCCTCGTTTCATTAGTCCATATAGGATTTCTGAGGTTCTTAATCCTGAGTCTTTTCGTTTGACTCTTCCAGCTTCTTTTTCCATCCATAACGTGTTCCATAGGTCATTGTTGCGGAGATACGTGGCACCTGTGGTTCCATCTATTGATCCTCCTGCTCCGGTTTTGGTTGAAGGGGAATTGGAGTATATAGTGGAGAAGATTTTGGATTCTCGTGTTTCGAGACGGAAACTCCAGTATCTGGTTAAGTGGAAGGGTTATGGTCAGGAAGATAATTCCTGGGTCTTTGCCTCTGATGTCCATGCTGCCGATCTGGTTCGTGCCTTTCATGTGGCTCATCCTGGTCGGCCTGGGGGCTCTGGTGAGGGTTCGGTGACCCCTCCTCAAGGGGGGGTACTGTTGTGAATTCTGTGGCCAAGCTCCCTCCTGTGGTCGAGAGTGGTACTTCGGCTGGTTCTGTCTATGAGCTTCCTTTGGTGGATGAGAGTGGTACTGCGGCTTCTGAGTTTCCTTCCTCAGGTGATGAGGTTAAGTCGTTAGGTGCTGCTCTATTTAACTCCACCTGGTGCTTTGATCCTGGCCTCCAGTCAATGTTCTAGTATTGGTCTTGCTTCCTCCTGGATCGTTCCTGTGGCCTTCCTATCCTGCATAAGCTAAGTTTTGCTTGTGTTATTTTTGTTTGCTATTTTTTCTGTCCAGCTTGCTATATTGGTTTTTCTTGCTTGCTGGAAGCTCTGAGACGCAGAGGGAGCACCTCCGTACCGTTAGTCGGTGCGGAGGGTCTTTTTGCCCCTCTGCGTGGTTGTTTGTAGGTTTTTGTGTTGACCGCAAAGCTATCTTTCCTATCCTCGGTCTATTCAGTAAGTCGGGCCTCACTTTGCTAAATCTATTTCATCTCTGTGTTTGTATTTTCATCTTACTCACAGTCATTATATGTGGGGGGCTGCCTTTTCCTTTGGGGAATTTCTATGAGGCAAGGTAGGCTTATTTTTCTATCTTTAGGGCTAGTTAGTTTCTCAGGCTGTGCCGAGTTGCATAGGGAGCGTTAGGCGCAATCCACGGCTACCTCTAGTGTGGTGTGATAGGATTAGGGATTGCGGTCAGCAGAGTTCCCACGTCTCAGAGCTCGTCCTTTGTTTTTGGTAATTGTCAGGTCACTTTGTGTGCTCTGAACTTCAATCTCCATTGTGGTTCTGAATTACCTGTTCATAACACTGCACCACCTATATAGCAGTGCACACGGTGTTTAATTACTTGTATATAGTTATGTCCTACAGAACATCAGTCCACTCTACATAGCTCCATCCTGCAGTATATCATTCCTCTCAGTCCTTGTATATATTTCTATCCTGCAGAATATCACCCCTCTATACATAGCCCCATCCTGCAGTATATCATTCCTCTCAGTCCCTGTATATAGTTCTATCCTGCAGAACATCACCCCTCTATACATAGCCCCATCCTGCAGTATATCATTCCTCTCATTCCATGTATATAGCTATATCCGGCAGAACATCAGTTCTCTATACATAGCCCCATCCTGCAATATATCACTCCTCTCAGTCCTTGTATATAGTTCTACACTGCAGAACATTCCCCCTCTATACATAGTCCCATCCTGCAGTATATAACTCCTCTCAGTTCTTGTATATAGTTCTATCCTGCAGAACATCACCCCTTTATACATAGTCCCATCCTGCAGTATATCACTCCTCTCAGCCTATGTATACAGCTCCATCCTGTAGAGCATCACTGCTCTTAGTTACCTGCCTCCATTGCTAATAGAGGCACGCAGTGTATTAGGTGGCTGCACCAGCAATCTTATGTTGTGAGGGAAACTGATGCCTCAGTGACCCTTCTTCTCTCCCTGCTAACTGCAATATGGTCAGATGACCGACCTGCTCCTACCGTCCCACAGTTAAGCCTGTTTTTGTCAATGTACAATAGGCAGTAAAGTAATCTTTCTTTTTTTAACTCAGAAGATGACAAGGTATGACAGCGCCTAACAGCTACAGCCTGGTCTGTGAAGGTGTCAGCATTGCGTTTCCAACCATCAATCTGTCACAGATTTCTCAAGTTTTAAACTCAAGGCAAATTTATATTCATTATAGAGCAGAGACTAGTCAATGAGATAGTGCAAAACCATTATTTTCTCTGGCAACTCAATTAATCATATATTGAAAAACATATGTTTTAAGTGAACAAGATGTTTTAGCGCCATCTGACATGGTGGCCCTAGGGCCTAAATGGCTCTTACACATGGAACAGCTTCCAGACATTGGCTCTGTCACAGTGAGTCCAAAGAAAAACACCACTATTTTTTTCTATTAGAAGCTTAGTAACAAACAGCAGAAGTCTGATGGAAATGTATAATAATTTTACAACAGCTCTGTGCAAAACAGAATCATTGTATTTTATTATTAATGCAGGTCTGCTAGATTTCATATGGAAACACATAGGTGTAACCCAACCGAAAAGTGGTGCAGATGTTTTAGCTCACCCTGTCCTAAAGAAGTATAAAGGATCTCTTTTAGAGATGAAAGAATCTTTCTGAATGCCAAATTCTTTGGATAAACTAGATTAATGGCAAATTGAAGGTATTCCACAGCCTCCAATTGCCTTGAAAATACATGTATGATGACATTATTGTATTTTCTTTTTACTCTAATCTTATTCACTGCTCTGCTTCCACACACTATCTGTACAGTTTATTCAGTGCTTTATGGTTTTCTAACTATCATTACCATAATCTGTGAACCATGGTGTCCTCTCTCTATTCAGAGTCACTGCAAGATGGCTGCTTCCTTTCCTGTCTCTAGTTTTATATGGGCTGTAATAATCCCTCTTCATTGGTTGTGCTATACCATATGGTTTGACAGCTATAAGGCATTGTGGTGAGGAATTCAAATTTGACAGGTTCAGCAAATTCCTAAAAAAGTCAACATGAATTAGATTTCAATCAAATTGACTAGCTGATCTCTAGTCTCCTTGGCCAATAACTGAAATTCAGTTCTATAAGGGATGTGTGATAGTTGGGAGCCCTGTTACAGATTTTGTAGGGCCAAGGAGTTTTAGGTTGGAATGTGAAAATAAATAGAAGAAGCCGGGAATGGAAAACGGAGGACAAACTATGAAACTTTGTTAGTACCTTCCATCCAGGACCAGACAGACAGCAGAGGGCCCCTTTGCACGAACAGTATTTGTACCTTCTCGTAAACTAAGAAATCATACATTACGTGCAAAGGCTTCAACTTTAATTCACTAACTTCTGTCATCAAATGACCCTAAGTTAATCCCCACTGTTGTACTTTGAGAATGCTAACCTCACAATAATTTGTAGAAAAAAGGTTGAGTCAGTGGGAAACTGCTCCGTTTGCATGACCCCTACCCTTCCTATCACAGACTAATACCCTCTGGCTAAAAACCCAATACACCTAAACTATATTTCTCTTTATAGTTTTCGCTGGAGATGAGTGAATTGATTAGCAGGACCCTGGAGCTTTGGCTGCTTGAGTAGTCCATGTTCATCTGATGGGAGCCCCGAGAACTACTTTCTAACTCCCAGAATCCCCTCCTCCTTTTCTGATTTGTTGGCTCGGCACAATGTCACGTTATGGCATGAAGCACCTGTACTGATCAAAAAAATGGCACAGAGAGATTCTGTCAAGTAGGAGGTAGTTGATAGAGCTCACATCTGGTGGCCAAGGACTACTGACATGGACCAGGGTTCTGTAAATCGATTCACTCATCCCTAGTTTTCACCCTATTTTGCTTCAATTTGAATCTAATTTACCAGTGCCTGCCTCCAGTTAGATATTGCCTTCCAATTCTAAATTTTAGTTTTCGGATTTAAATCAATCTTTTAATTTCAGGTGTCTTTTTTGAATAAACCATTGTGTGTGTACATGGGAATAACACTATTTTTGTTCACTATGTGACCTAAATCCCTCAAAAGGAAACAGAGAAGCACATTGCTAAGGAGAGTAAAACTAATCCCAAACTGTTCTTCAACTATATCAATAGTAAAAGAATAAAAACTGAAAATGTAGGCCCCTTAAAAAATAGTGAGGAAAGAATGGTTGTAGATGACGAGGAAAAAGCTAACATATTAAACACCTTCTTCTCCACGGTATTCACGGTGAAAATGAAATGCTAGGTGAAATCCCAAGAAACAATGAAAACCCTATATTAAGGGTCACAAATCTAACCCAGGAAGAGGTGCGAAACCGGCTAAATAAGATTAAAATAGATAAATCTCCGGGTCCGGATGGCATACACCCACGAGTACTAAGAGAACTAAGTAATGTAATAGATAAACCATTATTTCTTATTTTTAGGGACTCTATAGTGACGGGGTCTGTTCCGCAGGACTGGCGCATAGCAAATGTGGTGCCAATATTCAAAAAGAGCTCTAAAAGTGAACCTGGAAATTATAGGCCAATAAGTCTAACCTCTATTGTAGGTAAAATATTTGAAGGGTTTCTGAAGGATGTTATTCTGGATCATCTCAATGAAAATAACTGTTTAACTCCATATCAGCATGGGTTTATGAGAAATCGCTCCTGTCAAACCAATCTAATCAGTTTTTATGAAGAGGTAAGCTATAGGCTGGACCACGGTGAGTCATTGGACGTGGTATATCTCGATTTTTCCAAAGCGTTTGATACCGTGCCACACAAGAGGTTGGTGCACAAAATGAGAATGCTTGGTCTGGGGGAAAATGTGTGTAAATGGGTTAGTAACTGGCTTAGTGATAGAAAGCAGAGGGTGGTTATAAATGGTATAGTCTCTAACTGGGTCGCTGTGACCAGTGGGGTACCGCAGGGGTCGGTATTGGGACCTGTTCTCTTCAACATATTCATTAATGATCTGGTAGAAGGTTTACACAGTAAAATATCGATATTTGCAGATGATACAAAACTATGTAAAGCAGTTAATACAAGAGAAGATAGTATTCTGCTACAGATGGATCTGGATAAGTTGGAAACTTGGGCTGAAAGGTGGCAGATGAGGTTTAATAATGATAAATGTAAGGTTATACACATGGGAAGAAGGAATCAATATCACCATTACACACTGAATGGGAAACCACTGGGTAAATCTGACAGGGAGAAGGACTTGGGGATCCTAGTTAATGATAAACTTACCTGGAGCAGCCAGTGCCAGGCAGCAGCTGCCAAGGCAAACAGGATCATGGGGTGCATTAAAAGAGGTCTGGATACACATGATGAGAGCATTATACTGCCTCTGTACAAATCCCTAGTTAGACCGCACATGGAGTACTGTGTCCAAACAATAAAACAAACACACTGGCGCTAAGATAAACACGCCGAAGTAAAGCTGCAGGCACCTGGGCGGACTGTGTGCAAAACCCTGCCAGACAAGAACTAAATCTGTAAAACAAACAAACAAGAAGTGCCGCGCTGCACAAAGGCTATAGCTGTATGGTGAGTGAGTTCCAATGTCCTACCTCACAGACGGAGGCTGACAAATGTCCTGGGTTAGAAGGTGGCTGCCACAGAACTGTATCCTCCGAAGTGTGAGAGGGCTGCAGCGTCAGCAGTACATAACTGAAAAGGGAGCGTCCTCCCGTAGTGCAATAGTCCCCTATACGCTCGCCGCTGGAGATCCCGGCTGGCCGCCTCGGCTGATGGCGCCGCCGAACAGTAGCGAAACGAAAAGGGGGCGTGGCTTTTCGTTTCGCTACTGTTCGGCGGCGCCATCGGCCGAGGCGGCCAGCCGGGATCTCCAGCGGCGAGCGTATAGGGGACTATTGCACTACGGGAGGACGCTCCCTTTTCAGTTATGTACTGCTGACGTTGTAGCCCTCTCACACTTCGGAGGATACAGTTCTGTGGCAGCCACCTTCTAACCCAGGACATTTGTCAGCCTCCGTCTGTGAGGTAGGACATTGGAACTCACTCACCATACAGCTATAGCCTTTGTGCAGCGCGGCACCTCTTGTTTGTTTGTTTTGGAGTACTGTGTCCAGTTTTGGGCACCGGTGCTCAGGAAGGATATAATGGAACTAGAGAGAGTACAAAGGAGGGCAACAAAATTAATAAAGGGGATGGGAGAACTACAATACCCAGATAGATTAGCAAAATTAGGATTATTTAGTCTAGAAAAAAGACGACTGAGGGGCGATCTAATAACCATGTATAAGTATTTAAGGGGACAATACAAATATCTTGCTGAGGATCTGTTTATACCAAGGAAGGTGACGGGCACAAGGGGGCATTCTTTGCGTCTGGAGGAGAGAAGGTTTTTCCACCAACATAGAAGAGGATTCTTTACTGTTAGGGCGGTGAGAATCTGGAATTGCTTGCCTGAGGAGGTGGTGATGGCGAACTCAGTCGAGGGGTTCAAGAGAGGCCTTGATGTCTTCCTGGAGCAGAACAATATTGTATCATACAATTATTAGATTCTGTAGAAGGATGTAGATCTGGGGATTTATTATGATGGAATATAGGCTGAACTGGATGGACAAATGTCTTTTTTCGGCCTTACTAACTATGTTACTATGTTATGTTATTTTTCACCAGTTTTCCTTTCTACAGGTTCTGTCTCTAATATAATGAAAAATCTCTCAGCTATTGGGTGAAAACTAGCTGCTATGTAGAGAACACACAGACATGAGGGATCCTGCTTTCCAAATTCTATGTAGCACATATTCAGAAGCAATGTAGCTGTGAATCCAGCTCTGGGGTGAGATAAAACACTTAAAAGGAGCAACAGCATCATTTCTCTGCCTCTCTCAATCACTCTATTCCTCATCCTTCCTTTCCCACCCTTCTCTGATCCTTCGGTGAGCTGGTCCATCGTTTACTTTTTGTCTTGATGAGAAGTGGCTCAAAAGTGGAGAAAAAGCATATTTCTCTGATTACTGTGTTGGTCTCTAGGTATGTTGAAATAAAAGCGAAGATTTAAAAAGTGGGGCCATAACAATGACATATGACAGACATGAAGGGGTCAGATAACTACGATCAACTAAAGTAATGTAAATTTACTACTGTAGATAAAACAGCAGAACCAGCCACAGCTGCAGCCACATGTTCCTCCCTCCTTTCAAGAAAATTAAGTTAAGTGGAATTTTCCTTTTCCATATGCTATTTGAACCTGAGCATAATACATCAATTTAATGTATCCATTTAATATATAGATGTGGCAGGGTGTTTTGTTTATGCTGAAGAACGCAAAGTCTATATGTTTAGGTGAAATTATTAGTGGGCGGTTATAGCATGTCCTAAAACAAATATATCCCAAATGCAGAGGAGCCAGTTAGTAACTACCTTGTCATTTTTATTGGGTAATCATTCCGTCTCGGTGCTGCTAATTAATCAGATACATAATTACCCATTTGTGCTTAGACAGCCCTATAATGTGTGTGCCTAGTGGGTAATTAGCCTGTTCAATTACACGGTGAGACCATGTGACTTCACAAAACTTTTTGAGACTATGCAATCTGCTTTCAATTGTAAAATACCGGAACTAATTTCTAAATTGAATATACCTATCATTTATGAATTTTTGATTATTTGCTCAGTGTTCAGTTTAATTACCAGTACTTTTAGGAGGATTAAATAAGAAATGTTTTGCACCCGGTACAATACATAAATTATTTATAATGTGGGGCCAGATATCTCAAGCTATAAAAAAAAATTGTAAGTGTTGCTCTTAAAGGAGCTCAGCTACGCACAAATGGATTTATACAATTCTTCAATGTTCTTATGTAGGCTACATTGTGACAAATCACTCTGGAGTCGCAGTAAAATTGCATTAAAAAAACCAATCGCGTAGCAACCTCAGTGTTTCATTTTGGGGAAAAAAGTATCATTGGATACTTTTTTTTTCCTTTTAGGCGTGATCCTAATTTTGGCATGACTTTCAGACAAAAGTGTTGATTCATCAGTGTTTACAGCACAATTCTGGTGTAAAACAGTATTTGAAAAGTTGAAAACTTTTTGCACAACGCAAAGTTGAACAAAAAAAATGTGACTTCTGGTATTGACATGCCATTTGTGGATTTTCTTTGCATCCCAAACAATTTTCCTGGCAGTTGTCAACGACATTTTTGTTGGTCTACCTGACCGTGGTTTTGTTTTTAGAGAGCTCCTGATTTTCCATTTGTTAATCACAGTTTGAATGCTGCTGAGTGGCATTATCAATTCCTTGGATATCTTTATGTATCCCGTTCATGTTTTATACAGTTCAACTACCTTTTCCCGTAGATCCGTTGACAATTCTTTTGCTTTCTCCATGACTCACAACTCAGAAACGTCAGTGGCTGGATGAAAGATGCAAGAGTCTGTCTGGATCCCAGACACTCACTCAGCTTTTATGCGCACACACTGATTCAAAGGAAACAGGTCACAGGTGGGGATGTTACCTTTAGTAGCCACACAACCACTAACCATGAGTGGAGAAAAAGCTTTGGTGTTATCATTCATATTCACTGAAATGATACTTCTTGGATCTCGGTCAGACGCCTCTCACTCAGCCAAACTAGATCTCCACTTTGCACTGACGAGGGGCAGAACTCGAAATACAGTGTCCGCAAATTGAGATTCTGGTTTGGTATTTATCCCAAGTCATGTGATAAGGCTCGTTAAAGGGTTGACATTGACTGTTAAGATTGCTACTTCCAATAGGTGGCACTAGAGTTCTAGTCCTCTTCCTCTCTGAAGAGACAATTCGCATATTTCCCAGAGGAGCATTGCAGTTTTAAGTCTCCTCATCTCGACATGCTTAACATGTCACTCTCCGCAAGGAGAAATTATACTTCTTGGATCCCATATTCACTGAAAAAAAGGCCAAGAAAGCAAAAATTCTGCTGGGGTATGTAAACTTTTGAGCATAACTGTGTGTGTGTGTGTGTGTATATATATATATATACTGTATATACATAGATTATCTATCTATATATATGTACACATATATAAACAGAGCAGGAGTAGAAACAGCAATTTGGATAGACAGTTTTTTAGTTTAGATTTGTTTGCTTAATTCTTTGTTTTCTTTCATTTATGTCAACTGTGCTCCCTATAGGATCATAAAAGACATTAGGAGGGTCATTTTAATATGTTAATATATTCTTTATATTGCTGATTTCTCCTGTAAATGGGGTGGTATATTAGGTGCAGCTGCAGTTACAGGGGAAATTCAGCCTCCTGTCTGCATAGCAGAACTGACAGGATCTCCCAGGACCCAGAAGCTTTTGCTCTCTTCCTGTACCTAACAATCACATGATCACAGGAACCAGAGGAGAAAGCGTTGTCAGTGCTTCCTATATACCTAATACACAGAACTTTTTTGTGCAATTGGGAAGGTAAGCAGTCAAATAGAATGGGAACAGAATGGAGAAGACACCTGGATGCATCTTTTACTCTCAGGTTGCTGCTGGAAACTAAATAAATAACACACCAAAGAGACTACCTTCACAAAAGGCCAGTAAAATTCAAATAACTTTATTAACAAACAGAGAAATATTAAAAAAATATATATATATATTGGCGAGTAAACAAAGCAAGGCTCCATTAGTAGTGATAACATAATGCCAACCTAATATAACAATGCATGTGCCATTGTGCAAGTAATCATGTGCAAATATGCAATAAGTAACAATATAGTAAAGTGTAAGTACAACAATATAAAGATACAGTTACCAAATGGAGCGCTCCCGGGGCCCCACCACACCCGATGTGCGTTTCGCACCGAAATGCTTCGTCTGGGGGTGGTTAGGTACCGGCCAGTAATCATATTTATATCCAAAAGAACC
The DNA here is from genome assembly GCF_032444005.1 of Ranitomeya imitator. NCBI lineage: Eukaryota > Metazoa > Chordata > Amphibia > Anura > Dendrobatidae > Ranitomeya > Ranitomeya imitator. Next base: position 611,564,487 of record NC_091285.1, read on the forward strand.
AACAGGGAGAGTGCTTAGATCGAGATATAGTTGGAGTCATGTTAATATTCAAGACAAGGGAGGTCCTCAGGTGTCTACCTTGGCTGGTTAATAAAAATGGGGGGGACTCTATACCCTTTTTTTTATTAAATATTTATTGAATAGGTTTTAAAATGGTTAAGAACACAATTTTATTCTCACATGAAAGGCACTAAATGGTGCAACTTTAAAATATTTCAGTGGAGGCATACATTAATCTAAGGTCTCCCTTGCAGATCAACTGCCTCCAAAGGAGAGTGTGGCAAGCATTGTGTCTCTGCGTCTTCTAAAATACCAAATGACATTATGCAGCCTGCCAATCACAGTAATACCAGTAGCCACCATGGCTACAGCATTACTGTGTATGGCGGGCGATCCCTGCATGTTTATTGGCTGTCTAATAGCCATGAAACGTGTGTGCCAGGGACTCCAGCATGGTGCTCGGGCACCCTGATGCTCAATTGAGTATCAAACACTGGCGACCATGCTCATCACTACTCAGATGTTTAAATTCTATGGGTGGTATGGAACTGGTTACACTCCAGTCCAGATTGTCATGGCTCGCTGGGTTTTCAGGTTAGGTGGTTTAACAGATAATGTAGATGGCCTCACCATTGCACCAGCAGTTTTCCAAAATTTCATCAATGTAGTATTTGCGGACCTCATTGGTCGCTTTGTGGTTATCTATTTAGATGATATCCTAATATATTGTGCTTACACAGATTTTCATTTATTGCATGTTAAAACTGTGCTTCAAAGACTTAGAGAAAATCAATTATTTGTATGGCTTGAGAAATGTACATTTTTTGTTCAGGAATTGACATTTTTGGGGCTCATAATTTCACCACAGGGGTTTCGGATGGATCCCAAGAAGGTGCAAGCCATTGTAGAGTGGGTCCAACCGTAGGACCTAAAAGGACTCCAACGCTTCTTGGGATTCACGAACTACTATCACAGGTTTATCAAAGGTTTCTAGCAGATAGTTAAGCCCCTCACTGATCTCAATGGTAAAGGGGCTGATGTCAGGAATTGGCCCCCCTAGCTAGACAATCTTTTCTCATTCTGAAAAATTGCTTTATGTCCGCACCGGTCTTGGTTCAACCGGACCCATCCACGTCATTTGTGGTTGAAGTTGATGCTTCAGAGGTGGGGGTGGGGGCTGTGTTGTCACAGGGTTCAGCCACTCTGTTTGACTTCCGCCTTGCAGCATAACTGGTGTGATGCCTTGCCATTGCCGGATGAGGGATCTGTGGTCAAATGTTCATTTAAATATTTCCAGAGCTCAAGAGAAATATAAGCATTTCACAAAGTAAGAGGGACTCTGTTCAGATGTTACAGTGTGGCGATAAGGTGTGGCTTTCTACACGTAACATAAGTCTTCGATTACTCTCTGCCAAACTGGGGCCTAAATTCATTGGTCCTTATGAAATAATCGAAGTGGTTAACACGGTAGCATATCGCCTACGTCTTCCTCCCTCTTTAAAACTCCATAATGTATTCCATAGATCCTTGCTTAACCCCTTTACCCCCAAGGGTGGTTTGCACGTTAATGACCGGGCCAATTTTTACAATTCTGACCACTGTCCCTTTGTGAGGTTATAACTCTGGAACGCTTCAACGGATCCCAGTGATTCTGACATTGTTTTCTCGTGACATATTGTACTTCATGACAATGGTAAAAATTCTTTGATAGTACCTGCGTTTATTTGTGAAAAAAACCGAAATTTGGCGAAAATTATGAAAATTTCGTAATTTTCCAACTTTGAATTTTTATGCAATTAAATCACAGAGATATGTCACACAAAATACTTAATAAGTAACATTTCCCACATGTCTACTTTACATCAGCACAATTTTGGAACCAAAATTTTTTTTTGTTAGGGAGTTATAAGGGTTAAAAGTTGACCAGCAATTTCTCATTTCTACAACACCATTTTTTTTTAGGGACTACTTCTCATTTGAAGTCATTTTGAGGGGTCTATATGATAGAAAATACCCAAGTGTGACACCATTCTAAAAACTACACCCCTCAAGGTGCTCAAAACCATATTCAAGAAGTTTATTAACCCTTCTGGTGCTTCACAGGAACTTTTTGAATGTTTAAATAAAAATGAACATTTAACTTTTTTTCACAAAAAATTTAATTCAGCTCCAATTTGTTTTATTTTACCAAGGGTAACAGGAGAAAATGGATGCCAAACATTGTTGTACAATTTGTCCTGAGTACGACAATACCCCACATGTGGGGGTAAACCACTGTTTGGGCGCATGGCAGAGCTCGGAAGCGAAGGAGCGCCATTTGACTTTTCAATGCAAAATTGACTGGAATTGAGATGGGACGCCATGTTTCGTTTGGAGAGCCCCTGATGTGCCTAAACATTGAAACCCCCCCAAGTGACACCATTTTGGAAAGTAGACCCCCTAAGGAACTTATCTAGAGGTGTGGTGAGCACTTTGACCCACCAAGTGCTTCACAGAAGTTTATAATGTAGAACCGTAAAAATAAAAAATCATATTTTTTCACAAAAATTATCTTTTCGCCCCCAATTTTTTATTTTCCCAAGGGTAAGAGAAGAAATTGGACCCTAAAAGTTGTTGTACAATTTGTCCTGAGTACGCCAATACCCCATATGTGCGGGTAAACCACTGTTTGGGCGGATGGGAGAGCTCGGAAGGGAAGGAGCGCCGTTTGACTTTTCAATGCAAAATTGACAGGAATTGAGATGGGACGCCATGTTGCGTTTGGAGAGCCACTGATGTGCCTAAACATTGAAACCCCCCACAAGTGACACCATTTTGGAAAGTAGACCCCCTAAGGAACTTATCTTCATGTGTCGTGAGCACTTTGACCCACAAAGGGCTTCACAGAAGTTTATAATGGAGAGCCGTAAAAATAAAACAAAAATTTTTTCCCACAAAAATTATTTTTTAGCCCCCAGTTTTGTATTTTCCCGAGGGCAACAGGAGAAATTGGACCCCAAAATGTATTGTGCAATTTGTCCTGAGTGCGCTGATACCCCATATGTGGAGGGGAACCACTGTTTGGGCGCATGGGAGGGCTCGGAAGGGAAGGAGCTCCATTTGGAATGCAGGCTTAGATGGAATGGTCTGCAGGTGTCACATTGCATTTGCAGAACCCCTAATGTACCGAAACAGTAGAAACCCCCCACAAGTGACACCATTTTGGAAACTAGACCCCCTAAGGAACTCATCTAGATGTGTTGTGAGAGTTTTGAACCCCCAAGTGTTTCACTACAGTTTGTAACGCAGAGCTGTGAAAATTAAAAAAAAAAATCTTTCCCCCAAAAATTATTTTTTAGCCCCCAGTTTTGTATTTTCCCGAGGGTAAGAGGAGAAATTTGACCCCAAAAATTGTTGTCCAATTTGTCCTGAGTACGTTAATACCCCATATGTTGGGGGGAACCACCGTTTGGGCGCATGGGAGGGCTCGGAAGGGAAGGAGTGCCATTTGGAATGCAGACTTAGATGGAATGGTCTGCAGGCGTCACATTGCGTTTGCAGAACCCCTAATGTACCTAAACAGTAGAAATCCCCCACAAGTGACCCCATATTGGAAACTAGACCCCCATGGAACTTATCTAGATGTATTGTGAGAACTTTGAACCCCCAAGTGTTTCACTACAGTTTGGTCCTTTTTGGAAGTGCATTTGAACAGCAAGGTTGATTGCTGTTGAGGGGAACTAGAAAAAAAAAAAATCTATAAATCTTCAGCATAGCGAGTGTGAGCGAGCTGAGTGTGACCAGAGCGTAAGTGTGGACGGCGGTAAGTGTGACTTGTGATTCAGTGAAGAGGTATTTGGAAAGCCGTTAACAGATACCTGTGTGAATTGGTGTGAGTTGCTGAATTGGGAGTAGCTATATTCATAAGGGGTTAACTTAGGGTGGGGGCTCATAGTTAAGGGTTTATAAGGGGCAGCTGTTTGGGGCTCAAGTCCTTTTTGGAAGTGCATTTGAACAGCAAGGTTGATTGCTGTTGAGGGGAACTAGAAAAAAAAAAATCTATAAATCTTCAGCATGGCGAGTGTGAGCGAGCTGAGTGTGGCCTGAGTGTAAGTGTGGACGGCGGTAAGTGTGTGACTTGTGATTCAGTGACTTTGGATTCAGGGAGTTTCCAAGGGAGGAAGTACTGAATTGCTGTCTGTTTTGTATTAATACTTTGTATTTATTTATTTTTTTATTATTTAACTTTTCTGTCTGGTGCAATCCCCATTAGGAAATGTGCTCCACGATTGTTAATGCCATCCAGTGCACATCTTGCCACATGTATGCAGTCCTTGAGCAGCCGATCGAGGGTGCATACTGCTGTGCGAGATGTGAGCACGTTGTGCATTTGGAAACCCAGATTCTGACTCTAAATGTGCAGCTGATAACACTGAGATCCATTGACAATATGGAGAGGAGTCTTCTGCTCACGGAGCAGATGCTCAATGGGACAGATGAGGGGGGGATGGTGGGATGGAGCTGCAGGATGGTGTAGTAGCAAGCTGGGTGACAGTTAGGAAGCGGGGTAGAGGGAAGAGTGCCAGGGAGGCTAGTCCTGATCTGGAACACCCCAATAAGTTTGCTAAGTTGGCAGATGAGGGGGGTGCCAGTACAGGGGTAGCACTGCTGCAGCCAGGCATGTCCTCTGAAAGCCGGGGGAGTGACTGCTCCAGTAAGGAGGGAAATAGGAGAGCAGGGCAGGCCAGGCAGGTGCTGGTAGTGGGGGACTCAATTATTAGGGGAACAGATAGGGCAATCTGTCACAAAGACAGGGATCGTCGAACGGTGTGCTGCCTACCTGGCGCTCGAGTCCGACACATCGCTGATCGGGTGGACAGATTACTGGGAGGGGCTGGTGAGGACCCAGCGGTCATGGTGCACATTGGCACAAATGACAAAGTTAAAGGTAGGTGGAAGGTCCTTAAAGATGATTTCAGGGAATTAGGCTGCAAGCTGAAAGCAAGGACCTCCAACGTGGTATTCTCCGAAATACTGCCTGTACCACGTGCCACGCCAGAGAGGCAACGGGAGATTAGGGAAGTTAATAAGTGGCTCAAGAATTGGTGTCGGAAGGAGGGGTTTGGGTTCCTGCAGAACTGGGCCGACTTCTCAGTTGGCTACAGGCTCTACGCTAGGGACGGGCTGCACCTCAATGGGGAAGGTGCAGCTGTGCTGGGGGAGAAAATGGCTAGAAGGTTGGAGGAGTGTTTAAACTAGGGATTGGGGGGGAGGGTATTCAATTTATAGGAGGGGAAGATAGTGCAGACAGAAACCTGGGCACAAATATGGAAGTTGGGGGTGGCGGTGGCATGGGGGGTGGGGTTAGAACAGTTAATAATTTAAGAAAGAGTAGAGGTACAGAGAGGAACATCAAGTGCATGTATATTAATGCCAGAAGCCTCGCCAACAAAATGGACGAATTAGAACTAATGTTGTTGGAGCATAATTATGACATGGTGGGGATATCTGAAACGTGGCTGGATGAGAGCCATGACTGGGCTGTTAACTTGCAGGGCTATAGTCTGTTCAGAAATGACCGTACAGACAAGCGAGGGGGAGGGGTGTGTCTATATGTAAAATCGTCCATAAAACCCATCCGGCGTGATAATATAGGTGAATTTAATGAAAATGTAGAATCCCTGTGGGTGGAGATAAGGGGAGGGGGAAAAAATAATAAATTACTGATAGGGGTTTGTTATAAATCTCCCAAAATAATGGAAGCAACAGAGAATATCCTCGTAAAGCAAATAGATGAAGCTGCGACTCAAGGAGAAGTCATTATTATGGGGGACTTCAACTACCCTGAAATAGATTGGGGAACAGAAACCTGTAGTTCCAGCAAAGGTAATCGGTTTTTGACAACTGTGAGAGACAATTACCTTTCACAGCTGGTTCAGGACCCAACAAGAAGGGGGGCACTGCTAGACTTAATATTAACCAACAGGCCAGACCGCATAGCAAATATAAGGGTTGGGGGTTACTTGGGAAATAGCGATCACAAAATAATAAGTTTTCATGTATCCTTTAAAAAGATGTGTAATAGAGGGGTTACAAGGACACTAAACTTCAGGAGGGCAAATTTCCAACGGATGAGAAAGGATCTTGGTGCAATTAAATGGGACGATATCCTGAGACACAAAAATACACAAAGAAAATGGGAGACATTTATTTACATCCTGGATAGGACCTGTGCACAGTATATACCGTATGGGAATAAACATATTAGAAATAGGAGGAAACCAATATGGCTAAATAGAGCTGTAAGGGGCGCAATAAGTGACAAAAAGAAAGCATTTAGAGAATTAAAGGGAGTAGGTAGTGAGGAGGCATTAAATAAATACAAAAAATTAAATAAATTCTGTAAAAAGCAAATCAAGGCAGCAAAGATAGAGACAGAGAGACTCATTGCCAGAGAGAGTAAAAATAATCCCAAAATATTCTTTAACTACATAAATAGTAAGAAACTAAAAAATGATAGTGTTGGCCCCCTTAAAAATAGTCTGGGTGAAATGGTGGATGAGGATGAGGAAAAAGCCAATATGCTAAATGACATTTTTTCATCAGTATTTACACAAGAAAATCCCATGGCAGACAAAATGACTAGTGATAAAAATTCCCCATTAAATGTCACCTGCTTAACCCAGCAGGAAGTGCGGCGGCGTCTAAAAATCACTAAAATTGACAAATCTCCGGGCCCGGATGAGATACACCCTCGAGTACTGCAGGAATTAAGTACAGTCATTGATAGACCATTATTTTTAATCTTTAAAGAGTCCATAATAACAGGGTCTGTACCACAGGACTGGCGTATAGCAAATGTGGTGCCAATATTCAAAAAGGGAACAAAAACTGAACTCGGAAACTATAGGCCAGTAAGCTTAACCTCTACTGTGGGTAAAATCCTGGAGCGCATTCTAAGGGATGCTATACTGGAGTATCTGAAGAGGAATAACCTCATGACCCAGTATCAGCACGGGTTTACTAGGGACCGTTCATGTCAGACTAATTTGATCAGTTTCTATGAAGAGGTAAGTTCCGGACTGGACCAAAGGAACCCAGTAGATGTAGTGTATATGGACTTTTCAAAAGCTTTTGATACGGTGCCACACAAAAGGTTGATACATAAAATGAGAATAATGGGGATAGGGGAAAATATGTGTAAGTGGGTTGAGAGCTGGCTCAGGGATAGGAAACAAAGGGTGGTTATTAATGGAGCACACTCGGACTGGGTAGCGGTTAGCAGTGGGGTACCACAGGGGTCAGCATTGGGCCCTCTTCTTTTTAAACATATTTATTAATGACCTTGTAGGGGGCATTCAGAGTAGAATTTCAATATTTGCAGATGACACTAAACTCTGCAGAGTAATCAATACAGAGGAGGACAATTTTGTATTACAGGATGATTTATGTAAACTAGAAGCTTGGGCTGATAAATGGCAAATGACCTTTAATGGGGATAAATGTAAGGTCATGCACTTGGGTAGAAGTAATAAGATGTATAATTATGTGCTTAATTCTAAAACTCTGGGCAAAACCGTCAATGAAAAAGACCTGGGTGTATGGGTGGATGACAAACTCATATTTAGTGGGCAGTGTCAGGCAGCTGCTACAAAGGCAAATAAAATAATGGGATGCATTAAAAGAGGCATAGATGCTCATGAGGAGAACATAATTTTACCTCTATACAAGTCACTAGTTCGACCACACTTAGAATACTGTGCACAGTTCTGGTCTCCGGTGTATAAGAAAGACATAGCTGAACTGGAGCGGGTGCAGAGAAGAGCGACCAAGGTTATTAGAGGACTGGGGGATCTGCAATACCAAGATAGGTTATTACACTTGGGGCTATTTAGTTTGGAAAAACGAAGACTAAGGGGTGATCTTATGTTAATGTATAAATATATGAGGGGACAGTACAAAGACCTTTCTGATGATCTTTTTAATCATAGACCTGAAACAGGGACAAGGAGGCATCCTCTACGTTTGGAGGAAAAAAGGTTTAAGCATAATAACAGACGCGGATTCTTTACTGTAAGAGCAGTGAGACTATGGAACTCTCTGCCGTATGATGTTGTAATGAGTGATTCATTACTTAAATTTAAGAGGGGACTGGATACATTTCTTGAAAAGTATAATGTTACAGGGTATATACACTAGATTCCTTGATGGGGCGTTGATCCAGGGAACTAGTCTGATTGCCGTATGTGGAGTCGGGAAGGAATTTTTTTCCCCAAGGTGGAGCTTACTCTTTGCCACATGGGTTTTTTTTGCCTTCCTCTGGATCAACATGTTAGGGCAAGTTAGGTTAGGCTATGGGTTGAACTAGATGGACTTAAAGTCTTCCTTCAACCTTAATAACTATGTAACTATGTAACTATAACGCAGAGCCGTGAAAATAAAAAATCTTTTTTTTCCCACAAAAATTATTTTTTAGCCCCCAGTTTTGTATTTTCCCAAGGGTAACAGGAGAAATTGGACCCCAAAAGTTGTTGTCCTATTTGTCCTGAGTACCCTGATACCCCATATGTTGGGGTAAACCCCTATTTGGGCACACTGGAGAGCTCGGAAGGGAAGAAGCAATGTTTTACTTTTTCAACGCAGAATTGGCTGGAATTGAGATCGGACGCCATGTCACGTTTGGAGAGCCCCTGATGTGCCTAAACAGTGGAAACCCCCCAATTATAACTGAAACCCTAATCCAAAAACACCGCTAACCCTAATCCCAACAGTAACCCTAACCACACCTCTAACCCTGACACACCCCTATCCCTAATCCCAACCCTATTCCCAACTGTAAATGTAATCTAAACCCTAACTGTAACTTTAGCCCCAACCCTAACTGTAGCCTTAACCCTAGCCCTAACCCTAACCCTAACCCTAGCACTAACCCTAGCCCTAACCCTAACCCTAGCCCTAACCCTATCCCTAACCTTAGCCCTAACCCTAGCCATAACCCTAACCCTAGCCCTAACCCTAGCCTTAACCCTAGCCCTAGCCCTAACCCTAACCCTAGCCCTAACACTAATGGAAATAAATACATTTTTTTAATTTTTCCCTAACTAAGGGGGTGATGAAGGGGGGTTTGATTTACTTTTATAGTGAGTTTTTTAGCGGATTTTTATGATTAGCAGCCGTCACACACTGAAAGACGCTTTTTATTGGAAAAAATATTTTTTGCGTTACCACATTTTGAGAGCTATAATTTTTCCATATTTTGGTTCACAGAGTCATGTGAGGTCTTGTTTTTTGCGGGACGAGTTGACGTTTTTATTGGTAACATTTTCAGGCACGTTACATTTTTTGATCGCTTTTTATTCCGATTTTTGTGAGGCAGAATGACCAAAAACCAGCTATTCATGAATTTCTTTTGGGGGACGCGTTTATACCGTTCCGCGTTTGGTAAAATTGATCAATCAGTTTTATTCTTCGGGTCAGTACGATTACAGCGACACCTCATTTATATCATTTTTTTATGTTTTGGCGCTTTTATACGATAAAAACTATTTTATAGAAAAAATAATTATTTTTGCATCGCTTTATTCTCAGGACTATAACTTTTTTTGTTTTGCTGATGATGCTGTATGGCGGCTCGTTTTTTGTGGGACAAGATGACGCTTTCAGCGGTATCATGGTTATTTATATCTGTCTTTTTGATCGCGTGTTACTCCACTTTTTGTTCGGCGGTATGATAAAAAGCGTTGTTTGCACTCTGTCAGATCGTCAGATCACTGATCTGAGAGCAGTGCAGGCTGCTTCACAGTGCCTGCTCTGAGCAGGCTCTGTGAAGCCACCTCCCTCCCTGCAGGACCCGGATCCGCGGCCATCTTGGATCCGGGCCTGGAACAAGCAGGGAGGGAGGTAAGACCCTCGCAGCAACGCGATCACATCGCGTTGCTGCGGGGGGCTCAGGGAAGCCCGCAGGGAGCCCCCTCCCTGAGCGATGCTTCCCTGCACCGCCGGCACATCGCGATCATGTTTGATCGCGGTGTGCCAGGGGTTAATGTGCCGGGAGCGGTCCGTGACCACTCCTGGCACATAGTGCCGGATGTCAGCTGCGATAGGCAGCTGACACCCGGCCGCGATCGGCCGCGCTCCCCCCGTGAGCGCCGCCGATCGCGCTGGACGTACTATCCCGTCCGTGGTCATGGGGGCCCACCCCACCTCGACAGGATAGTATGTCCGATGTCAGAAAGGGGTTAAACCCTTGGGTTCGGTGGTGGAGGATCCAGGTTCCCTTCCACCCCCGGTATTGGTTGATGGACACATGGAATTTGAAGTACAACACATTGTACATTCATTCCCGGGGGGTTCGTTGGTCTTTACAATACCTGGTACATTGGAAGGGGTACGGTCCAGAAAACTGGTCTTGGATGCCAGCCAGATTGGTGCATGCTGATTGCCTGGTTCGGGCATTCCATGCTAGATATCCTGGGAGACCTGGAGATCCAGATGCCCCCCCTTCCCCCGTTGAATGGGGGTACTGTCATGGTTCTCTGGGTTTGCAGGTTAGGTGGTTTAAGGGCTAATGTGGATGGCCTTTCTTTGGGATCTTGGGAGGGTTCTTATAGCCTCATTGTGGGGTCATTCTCTGTCGTTTATACTCTGAGCTGAGTGTGTAGGTCAAGTTTCAAATGTGCAACTTCGGTCTATTCATTATCATACAAAAGCACTAACCAACAATTGGGAGGATAGGGACAGGGAGGAATAAATTAAATGGGAAACAGGACTAGGAGATGCACGCACATGTACAACAGCAGACAACAGAACACTACAACTCCAACCCCAAGCTTCAACTACTTAGTTTTAGTACACAGCACAGGAAGACAAATCCCAGAGCCTGTATATATAGAGGGAGTTAAGGGTACGCAGTTGCAGCTGAGAACAACCAGGCTGTATGGTCTTAGCGAGCATGGAAATAGTCCTTAACTCTTTCAGCACTGAAGGAAAGGGAACTCCATTTAAATTAGGACATAAATCACACCATCTCTAAAGTGGACTGCGATTCATTACTCGACTTAACCGTCTAACTCCAAGTCTTTCAGAGGGACGTGATACACTCATGACACTATCAGAAAGGTTCATCATTTATAACTAGTGAAGGTAAAGGGCCTAGGACAGGACTGATTACATGAGATGAATAGATTGTCCCTGGTGGGAGTTCCAGAGCGTCAGCACTGCAGAAGATAAGTACCGGCCATACTGGTACCCTGGGAGGAAAGAAGACGTAGGTTGAGTAAAGGACTCTTGCTAGGCAGGACTGGGTTGTGGTGAAGTAACCCCCATTTTCATGTAATGTACCAGGGTGCAAGAGATAAGTGCCTCGCCCATGGCTACCGCCCTGCACCCTGTAACGGTCACCTATTGTTCAATTTGTGGGCCATACTCATGCTTTCTATGGCTTTCACATGTCATTTGCACTATCATGATATAGCATTGTTTTCTTAACTATTTTGGGCAGAATCAAGGGTTGTTACCCCTTTAATCACTTCTGCTTTCAGTGCTAAATATCTTAGAACGCATTTCCATCAATCTGTTTTCTGGTGTAATGAACACACGTATTACGGTATTACTTGCTGGGTTATTGTGGATATATATTACATGTTTTCTTTTTTTTCACATCTTCTGTTTGTCACATTTCCCAAGATGAAACAAAAAAAATCCATGTACTTTTCTAATGGCTCACATCACAAAAAATAAAAGCTGAGGAAAGATTAACAGATTTGTCATTTGTTTTCCCATAAACTGCCGAAATAATAATTACGTATACACCAGTGCTCAATAAATATTTGATGACATTCAGTCTTTCGTATTTCCTTGGAAAGGAGGCAGATTAGTGACTTTTACTTTAATTATACTCTGAAGAAACCATCAAAAAACAGGGAATGTAATAATGACATTGGTCAGATTGTCTGGTAGTTGCTAAACTTTAGGATCTGTATAGTGGGTGCAACACCTCTATTACCTGCGACTATCTATAAGGGCTCGTTCACACCACCGATTACTATTTGTTTTAATAGATAGCACTCCTCCTGATGATATTCTATGGGGCTGTCCGATTTTTCCTTTGGACCGACTGGTCAACCGAAAAAAAACAACTTTGAGTTCGTGAAAGAAATCAGAACGCACTCGAATGACATCTGAGTGCGATTCGATTTTCATGGACTGACAGAATGGAGAAGATGGAGAACCTTTTCTTTTTCTCTCCACATCCGGAAAAATGGATTCAACTCTGACGAAACTGTGATTAAACTCCTATCAACGTCTGATCAGAATAATTGGATGTTTTTCGTCAGATGTGCAGAAAACGGTCCTATGACCCTACCCTAAGCTGGTGCAAAGAGCACTTGACCAACCATCTCTCATTCTGGAGTATCTGGCATACCCATGCATTCATTTTTTTTAGAATTAAAGGTGGTTCGCAAATTATTTTAGAGGTTTTGCTATCAGATCCATAATTGATTCATTAAGATCAATGAGAGGTACGTAATGCTTTTATTCACCTGTGGTGGGGCTGCACGAGAATTGAAAACTTGATAGCGATTCCCCCGACAGATCACAATTGAGAGCCTCAGCAATAGGATTCTATGTGATCAACTTTCACCACTAGATTCTTCTACCAATGATGAATTGTCCAAAGAAGAAATCCTCTTTAACTAATGAGATATCCTTAGCTTACAAAAATATACTGCTAAAAAAGAAATAGCCACAATAAAAATTAGGCATCAAAGGCAAATGCCATAATTACAAATCTTCTAGGTTTGTGTCTCCATAGTAACAGACTACAAACACGTTCTGTGTAGTCTGTTTCTGCAGTCATTCTCCCTCCTATTGGCTCTCAACTTCTTTCTGATATAAATGTGATAACAGGAAACTTGTGATTGAGAATTTTTATTATAAGTGCATTAGGTTGCCGCAGACAACCTTGACATCCCTTAATAAAGCAAGGCAGAATAATATGAAGAAACACATGGCCCTATAGCAAAACTCAGAATACTGCTGATTAACATTTATAACATATCCATCGCATGTGACAAATATATGACTTTGGGGGCCCAATCTGGAGAACAGGAATCCTGTGTGGCTCATTTAACCCCTTCCCGACCTTTGACGCATACGCTGCGTCATGAAAGTCGGTGCCATTCCGACCCATGACGCAGCATATGCGTCATGGAAAGATCGCGTCCCTGCAGGCCGGGTGAAAGGGTTAACTCCCATTTCACCCGATCTGCAGGGACAGGGGGAGTGGTAGTTTAGCCCAGGGGGGGTGGCTTCACCCCCTCGTGGCTACGATCGCTCTGATTGGCTGTTGAAAGTGAAACTGCCAATCAGAGCGATTTGTAATATTTCACCTAAAAAACTGGTGAAATATTACAATCCAGCCATGGCCGATGCTGCAATATCATCGGCCATGGCTGGAAACACTTATGTGCACCCACCCCACCCCTCCGATCGCCCCCCCAGCCCCCCGATCTGTGGTCCGCTCCCCTCGGTCCTGTGCTCCGCTCCCCTGTCCTCCTGTCCGCTTCCCCCGTGCACCAATCACACCCCCCGCGCTCCAATCAAACCCCCCCGCACTCCGGTCCCCCCCCGCACACAGCGACCCCCCCCCGTGCTCCGATCCACCCCCCCGCACAGCGATCCCTCACCCCGTGCTCCAATCCTCCCCCGTGCTCCAATCCTCCCTCCCGTGTTCTGATCCACCCCCCCATGCTCCGATCCACCCCCCCGTGCTCCGACGCCCCCCCGTGCCCTGATCTCCCCCCCCCTTATACTTACCTGGCCGCCCGAGGTCCGTCCGTCTTCTTTCCTGGGCGCCGCCATCTTCCAAAATGGCGGGCGCATGTACAGTGCGCCCGCCGAATCTGCCGGCCGGCAGATTCGTTCCAGAGTGAATTTTGATCACTGAGATAGGTTATATCTCAGTGATCAAAATAAAAAAAATAGTAAATGACCCCCCCCCCTTTGTCACCCCCATAGATAGGGACAATAAAAAAATAAAGAATTTTTTTTTTTTTCACTAAGGTTGGGGTAAGAACTAGGGTTAGGGTTAGGGGTAGGGTTAGGGTTAGGGGTAGGGTTAGGGGTAGGGTTAGGGCTAGGTTTAGGGCTAGGGTTAGGGCTAGGGTTAGGGGTAGGGTTAGGGGTAGGGTTAGGGCTAGGGTTAGGGTTTCGGTATGTGCACACATATTCTGGTCCTATGCGGATTTTTCCGCAGCGGATTTGAAAAATCCACAGTGCTAAACCGCTGCGGATTTATGGTGGATTTACCGCGGTTTTTCTGCGCATTTCACTGCGGTTTTACAACTGCGATTTTCTATTGGAGCAGTTGTAAAACCGCTGCGGAATCCGCAGAAAGAAGTGACATGCTGCGGAATGTAAACCGCTGCGTTTCCGTGCAGTTTTTCCGCAGAATGTGTACAGCGATTTTTGGTTCCCATAGGTTCACATTGAACTGTAAACTCATGGGAAACTGCTGCGGATCCGCAGCATTTTCTGCAGCGTGTGCACATACCTTTAGAATTAGGCTATGTGCACACGGTGCGGATTTGGCTGCGGATTCGCAGCAGTGTTCCATCAGGTTTACAGTACCATGTAAACATATGGAAAACCAAATCCGCTGTGCCCATGGTGCGGAAAATACCGTGCGGGAACGCTGCGTTGTATTTTCCGCAGTATGCCAATTCTTTGTGCGGATTCCGCGGCGTTTTACACCTGTTCCTCAATAGGAATCCGCAGGTGAAATCCGCACAAAAAACACTGGAAATCCGCGGAAAATCCGCAGGTAAAACGCAGTGCCTTTTACCCGCGGATTTTTCAAAAATGGTGCTGAAAAATCTCATACGAATCCGCAACGTTGGCACATAGCCTTAGGGTTGGGTTGGAATTAGGGTTGTGGTTAGGGTTAGGGGTGTGTTGGGGTTAGGGTTGTGGTTAGGGGTGTGTTGGGGTTAGGGTTGTGATTAGGGTTATGGCTACAGTTGGGATTAGGGTTAGGGGTGTGTTGGGGTTAGTGTTGGAGGTAGAATTGAGGGGTTTCCACTGTTTAGGCACTTCAGGGGGTCTCCAAACGCAACATGGCGCCACCATTGATTCCAGCCAATCTTGTATTCAAAAATTCAAATGGTGCTCCCTCACTTCCGAACCCCGACGTGTGCCCAAACAGTGGTTTACCCCACATATGGGGTACCAGCATACTCAGGACAAACTGCGCAACAATTACTGGGGTCCAATTTCTCCTGTTACCCTTGAGAAAATAAAAAATTGCTTGCTAAAACATCATTTTTGAGGAAAGAAAAATGATTTTTTATTTTCACGGCTCTGCGTTGTAAACGTCTGTGAAGCACTTGGGGGTTCAAAGTGCTCACCACATATCTAGATAAGTTCCTTGGGGGGTCTAGTTTCCAAAATGGGGTCACTTGTGGGGGGTTTCTACTGTTTAGGCACACCAGGGGCTCTGCAAACGCAACGTGACACCCGCAGACCATTCCATCAAAGTCTGCATTTCAAAAGTCACTACTTCCCTTCTGAGCCCCCACGTGTGCCCAAACAGTGGTTTACCCCCACACATGGGGTATCAGCGTACTCAGGAGAAACTGGACAACAACTTTTGTGGTCCAATTTCTCCTGTAACCCTTGGGAAAATAAAAAATTCTGGGCTAAAAAATTATTTTTGAGGAAAGAAAATGTATTTATTATTTTCACGGCTCTGCGTTATAAACTTCTGTAAAGCACTTGGGGGTTGAAAGTGCTCACCACACATCTAGATAAGTTCCTTTGGGGGTCTAGTTTCCAAAATGGGGTCACTTGTGGGGGGTTTCTACTGTTTAGGCACACCAGGGGCTCTGCAAACGCAACGTGACGCCCGCAGACCATTCCATCAAAGTCTGCATTTCAAAAGTCACTACTTCCCTTCTGAGCCCCCACGTGTGCCCAAACAGTGGTTTACCCCCACACATGGGGTATCAGCGTACTCAGGAGAAACTGGACAACAACTTTTGGGGTCAAATTTCTCCTGTTACCCTTGGGAAAATAAAAAATTGCGGGCTAAAATTCATTTTTGAGAAAATAATTTTTTTATTTTATTTTCATGGCTCTGCGTTATAAACTTCTGTGAAGCACTTGAGGGTTCAAAGTGCTCACTACACATCTAGATTAGTTCCTTTGGGGGTCTAGTTTCCAAAATGGGGTAATTTGTGGGGGATCTCCAATGTTTAGGCACACAGGGGCTCTCCAAACGCGACATGGTGTCCGCTAATGATTGGAGATAATTTTCCATTTAAAAAGCCAAATGGCGTGCCTTCCCTTCTGAGCCCTGCCGTGCGCCCAAACAGTGGTTTACCCCCACATATGGGGTATCTGCATACTCAGGACAAACTGGACAACAACATTTGTGGTCCAATTTCTCCTATTACCATTGGCAAAATAGGAAATTCCAGGCTAAAAAATCATTTTTGAGAAAAGAAAAATTATTTTTTATTTTCATGGCTCTGCATTATAAACTTCTGTGAAGCACCTGGGGGTTTAAAGTGCTCAGTATGCATCTAGGTAAGTTCCTTGGGGGGTCTAGTTTCCAAAATGGGGTCACTTGTGGGGGAGCTCCATTGCATAGGCACACAGGGGCTCTCCAAATGCGACATGGTGTCCGCTAACAATTGGAGCTAATTTTCCATTCAAAAAGTTAAAAGGCGCGCCTTCCCTTCCGAGCCCTGCCGTGTGCCCAAACAGTGGTTTACCCCCACATATGAGGTATCGGCGTACTCGGGAGAAATTGCTCAACAAATTTTAGGATCCATTTTATCCTGTTGCCCATGTGAAAATGAAAAAATTGAGGCGAAAATAAATTTTTTGTGAAAAAAAAGTACTTTTTCATTTTTACGGATCAATTTGTGAAGCACCTGAGGGTTTAAAGTGCTCACTAGGCATCTAGATAAGTTCCTTGGGGGGTCCAGTTTCCAAAATGGGGTCACTTGTGGGGGAGCTCCAATGTTTAAGCACACAGGGTCTCTCCAAGCGCGACATGGTGTCCGCTAACGATGGAGATAATTTTTCATTCAAAAAGTCAAATGGCGCTCCTTCCCTTCCGAGCCTTACCATGTGCCCAAACAGTGGTTTACCCCCACATGTGAAGTATCGGTGTACTCAGGAGAAATTGCCAAACAAATTTTAGGATCCATTTTATCCTGTTGTCCATGTGAAAATGAAAAAATTGAGGCTAAAAAACTTTTTTTGTGAAAAAAAAGTACTTTTTCATTTTTACAGATCAATTTGTGAAGAATCTGGGGGTTTAAAGGGCTCACTATGCATCTAGATAAGTTCCTTGGGGCGTCTAGTTTCCAAAATGGGGTCACTTGTGGGGGAGCTCTAATTTTTAGGCACACGGGGGCTCTCCAAATGTGACATGGTGTCCGCTAAAGAGTGCAGCCAATTTTTCATTCAAAAAGTCAAATGGCGCTCCTTCCCTTCCAAGCCCTGCCGTGCGCCCAAACAGTGGTTTACCCCCACATATGAGGTATCAGCGTACTCAGGACAAATTGGACAACAACTTACGTGGTTCAGTTTCTCCTTTTACCATTGGGAAAATAAAAAAATTGTTGCTGAAAAATCATTTTTGTGACTAAAAAGTTAAATGTTCATTTTTTCCTTCCATGTTGCTTCTGCTGCTGTGAAGCACCTGAAGGGTTAATAAACTTCTTGAATGTGGTTTTGTGCACCTTGAGGGGTGCAGTTTTTAGAACGGTGTCACTTTTGGGTATTTTCAGCCATATAGACCCCTCAAACTGACTTCAAATGTGAGGTGGTCCCTAAAAAAAATGGTTTTGTAAATTTCGTTGTAAATATGAGAAATCGCTGGTCAAATTTTAACCCTTATAACTTCCTAGCAAAAAAAAATTTTGTTTCCAAAATTGTGCTGATGTAAAGTAGACGTGTGGGAAATGTTATTTATTAACTATTTTGTGTCACATAACTCTCTGGTTTAACAGAATAAAAAATCAAAATGTGAAAATTGCGAAATTTTCAAAATTTTCGCCAAATTTCCGTTTTTATTACAAATAAACACAGAATTTATTGACCTAAATTTACCACTAACATGAAGCCCAATATGTCACGAAAAAACAATCTCGGAACCGCTAGGATCCATTGAAGCGTTCCTGAGTTATTACCTCATGAAGGGACACTGGTCAGAATTGCAAAAATCGGCAAGGTCTTTAAGGTCAAAATAGGCTGGGTCATGAAGGGGTTAAAGGGAATCTGTCACCAGATATTGCTTTGTAATTTGAGAGCACCATAATGTTGGAGTAGAGACCCTGACTAAAGAGATGTGTCACTTACTAGGCTGCTTTTTGTATTTTCAATGCAATCATTGCTTTATTAGCAGGAGACTAACAATACAGGACAACTGTCCTCGTGCCTCCTAGTCCAACCATGTTCCCACCACTGATTAGCAGCTCTCTGTCACTATACAAAGTACACACAAAGTGTGGGATTATACACAGCTCAACAACTGAGCTCTGCTAGACCTGCAGCATAACTCTTTCATAGCTGCTGCACCCAGTAAACTAATATATCCCTGGAATCAGGGACTCTGTCCCTACCTTACAATGCCGTCAGATTTCTTAGTAAAAACCTTATCAAATGTCTTCCTATGTCTGATTGTTGGAACTAGCTCTGGCATTTAATCTTCCACCTTGGGTTCGAAACAGATGAAAGTTTTCAGTGTCGACATGTGACAAGCACTGTGAACGAAGGAGGCTGGCTGACTGCTCATTTCAATAGTCACATCAGCTCCCCTCTCTATCACAAATGATGCAAAGAAAGGTTTATGGAAAACCAAAGCCAAGTGGAGCTGATGGAGACATTAGTGGACATTTAGAAATAATATTATAGTAGTAAGTTCTACCGTATATATTTATCATTTAAACACTTATAAAAACATATATAAAGATATTTATTTGCTGGACAACCCCTTTAATGTCAGCTATAATTTTATACCACAGTACACAGAGCACCAAATGTTCTGCTTCTTTTCATACATTAAACATTGTCTTGTAGTTTGGAAGGAAGGATCATGAAGCAATTTTTATCATATCACAAAAAAGTGTCAAAAACTTACTTAAAGTTCCATAATAATATTGAAAGTTGTTCTGGAGCCTTCTCCCTTTTGAGAAATCTGTCTGAAATGACTTGTCTGTTCTGCTCAAAGCTAAATTGGCAATGTACTGACAGTAGAAAAAAGGAAAACCGCATGACAGCAGTCACGCCATGTCATTTTCCATCTCAGCCTGCATTATTAATCAGATTTTTCTAAAAATAAACGTAAGTGGAGAATCTAGTTAAACAAGCACTGTTGTATATGAACAGCCGCTAAGGAGTATAGTTTATGTTGTTGTTGGGGTTTCTTTTTTAGCAAAGAAAAAAATTTAGTGGTTTTGCTGTGGCTTTTAGAAAGTTACTGTAGGCAAAGATTTGTGTAAAAGGCAACTAAAAGGAAAGCACGACCAAGGTCAAGCACCTAGAGAGCTAGCCAAGAGAAAGATGCTTACAACCTAGAGTATGTTGTAATCTACAGTTGTGCTCAAAAGTTTACATACCCCGGCATAATTTTTGCTTTCTTGGCCTTTTTTCAGAGAATATGAATGATAACAACAAAACTTTTTCTCCACTCATGGTTAGTGGTTGGATGAAGCCAACTGAGAAAATAAAGAACCTCATCCACAACTACCACAAAGGACTTCAAGCTGTCATCGATGTTAGAGGGGGCAATACACGGTATTAAGAAATGGGGTATGTGAACTATTGATCAGGTCATTTGGATGTTTTGGGTTGTCATTATGATTTAAAAAGAGAAAACACAGTAGTTTGGCAGTAAATGGCTTCACCCAACCACTAACCATGAGTGGAGAAAAAGTTTTGGTGTTATCATTAATATTCTCTGAAAAAAGGCCAAGAAAGCAAAAGTTCTGCCGGTATATGTAAACTTTTGAACACAACTGTAAAAAATGATGGTGAGTTTGGGAGGTGACAAGTGTAAGGGCAGAATGTCCAGCCTTACACATCCTCCGCTGCTTAATGTCTCCCCACTAGTCACCACAGCATATCTTCTCCGGCCTACATCTACTTTGCAAGTGTTCTTTTATCTGAATGCTGTGGCATTGTAAAATCAATACTGTTTTCTGAGATGTGAAAACATTTAAGAGTAAAGGTACCTTCACACATAACGATATTGTTAACGATATCGTTGCTATTTGTGACGTAGCAACGATATCGTTAATGAAATCGTTATGTGTGACAGCGACCAACGATCAGGCCCCTGCTGGGAGATCGTTGGTCGCTGAATAAAGTCCAGAACTTTATTTCGTCGCTGGATCTCCCGCGGACATCGCTGGATCGGCGTGTGTGACACCGATCCAGCGATGTCTTCACTGGTAACCAGGGTAAACATCGGGTAACTAAGCGCAGGGCCGCGCTTAGTAACCCGATGTTTACCCTGGTTACCATGCTAAAAGTAAAAAAAAACAAACACTACATACTTACCTACAGCCGTCTGTCCTCCAGCGCTGTGCTCTGCTCTCCTCCTGTACTGGCTGTGAGCCGGAAAGCAGAGCGGTGACGTCACTGCTCTGCTTTCCGGCTCCCAGACAGTACAGGAGGAGAGCAAAGAAGCAGAGCGCAGCGCTGGAGGACGGACGGCTGTAGGTAAGTATCTAGTGTTTGTTTTTTTTTTACTTTTAGCATGGTAACCAGGGTAAACATCGGGTTACTAAGCGCGGCCCTGCGCTTAGTTACCCGATGTTTACCCTGGTTACCGGCATCGTTGGTCGCTGGAGAGCGGTCTGTGTGACAGCTCTCCAGCGACCAAACAGCGACGCTGCAGCCATCCGGATCGTTGTCGGTATCGCTGCAGCGTCGCTTAATGTGAAGGGGCCTTAAGGGTACCGTCACACAGTGGCATTTTGATCGCTACGACGGCACGATCCGTGACGCTCCAGCATCGTAACAATATCGCTCCAGCGTCGTAGACTGCGGTCACACTTTGCAATGTACGACGCTGGAGCGATAATTTCATGACGTATGTGCGATGTAGAAGCCGTTGGTTACTATGCGCACATCGTATACAATATCGTGCACACCTTTGTTACACCATGCGATCATGCCGCCACAGCGGGACACTAGACGACGAAAGAAAGTTTCAAACGATCTGCTACGACGTACGATTCTCAGCGGGGTCCCTGATCGCAGGAGCGTGTCAGACACTGCGAGATAGCTGGAACGTCACGGATATATCGCTGGAACGTCACAAATCGTGCCGTCGTAGCGATCAAAATGCTACTGTGTGACGGTACCCTATGTCTTCTAAGGACTAGATTCATTTGGAGATTTGATGTCTGGAATATTAAAGTGAATCTGCCACCAGATTTTTGCCACCTAATCTGTAATAAAAGGGGTTGTCCACTACTTGGACAACCCCTGCTCATTCCTCATGTTTGACCTCATTAAAATAAAAACACATACTGTGTACTCATGAGAAAATCCACGGCAGGAGTTGACCATATTCACCACCGATTTCATCCTTTGCAATACCAAGGATCAGGTCAGTGATAAAGGTGCACCATTACATAGTAGTAAAAGCAGCAATATCTGCACAATATCTGCACAATGTCTGTGTGGATATCTCCACTGTTTTATCATCTGGAGATTATCATTGGAGGACTAGTAAACCTGCTGCCAGGTAGGCCTTCATTTTCATGAGCTCTGTATAGCTCCGCCCCACAACTGTATGCAGTTTTCTATGTACACTGTGCATAGGCAGATAGCTTCTAATCCGTGGTGAGGGTGGGGTTATACAGAGCTCAGTATTCAGAGCACTGCTAGATCTGCATCAGATAATACAGTGATTTTAATCAAAATGACAGCAAGCAGCTTAGTAAGTGACACATTGCTGGGATCGAGGTCTCTACCCCTAATTGATGCTGCAGATGAGGTTAGTAAAAATGTGGCAACACATTGCCTTAAGTGATTTTTGAAGTCAATAGTCAAATTAATTTTTAAATATGACATCTAGGGTCTTAATTCATTTTGTGAGTTAAGAATTAATTTTATGGCATGCATGTGGTTTTGTGAAAGGTTCTGAATTCATTTTTACATCAATTTGGGGGTCTGGTAAAGGAGTTTAAATGAATTTTCAGGTCCGAGGAATGCATCAATTATGGATTGACTACAAAACATTCCAAATAATTTTTGTACAGGAGAATGTATTGCCGGCACCTCCTTCTGTGATTGTTATAGCTGTAATTCAACTTCTACCTGTATTGCTGAACACCAGACAACTACAGAAATGTGGATGCACACCAAACAGGGATAATCAAATAATGTCCCAAAAAAAAGAAGATAGTGGCACTCACCAACCAAACTAAAACAGCCCTTTACTCAATCTATTAAAACGAGTACAGCGGGGAAGAGGTGGATGCCTTCTGTGGACGATGGCCGTTTCGTACGAACTGCACTTCAGTGGGTCCAGTACACCGTGCACTGGCGAGATTCATGAGTGTGCAGTCACAAAGAGGGACTGCAGACTTATTGACTTGGACCGGACCGGTTCTGAAGCTGTCCTATAAATAAGGAGTGGAGAGGAGGTCGAGCATCTCTCAAGTCAAAACGTGGCACTGCAGAGCCTAGTTCACGGGTTCCAGAGCCCCATTCACGGAATCGCTGGGGGTACGACTGCCATTAATTTGATGATAACTTATTTAGTTTGGGAATAAGTTTTTAAAATATACCAACAATTTTCAAAATGTTCTTTTGCATAGAAGTTTTATCATAACCAGAAATAGGAAATTATCCTTCCTCAGGTGATAAAGAGCAGCTACAGAAATATGTGTTCTATTAAAGGGAACCTGTCACCGTGAAAATACAGTCCAATCTGCAGGGGCACCATGTTATAGAGAAGGAGGAGCTGAGCAGATTTATACAAAGTTTTGTTAGGAAAGATTCAGTATAATCTCTATTTTAATAGTTTAAACCTCTACTATTTCTGGGATTTTTGGTCCAGTGGGCGGTCCTATCAGTGATTTACAGCTACCTCTGGACCGCCCACTGGACCAAAAATCCCAGAAAGGGCAGAGGTTTAACTGACTATAACACCAGTAATACTATATCTTTTCTCACTAAACTATATATCAATCTACTCAGCTCCCTCTGCTCTATAACATGGCACCTACAGATTGGACTGCATTTCCATGGTGACAGGTTCCCTTTAAGGAAGTAAGTAGTGAAAAATGCTTACTTCCAAGAACAGTGGTGAGTGACTTTGGTCCGAAATGAAGACTTTTAATAGAATAATATTCTCCAGCGGCAATACTCGGTGCTTTCTATTCGATGCCTTCTAATGAATGCCAGATAGGGCGCTCGTCAGCGATTCACAGAATAAAGGTACCGTCACACTTAGCGACGCTGCAGCGATACCAACAACGATCCGGATCGCTGCAGCGTCGCTGTTTGGTCGCTGGAGAGCTGTCACACAGACCGCTCTCCAGCGACCAACGATGCCGGTAACCAGGGTAAACATCGGGTAACTAAGCGCAGGGCCGCGCTTAGTAACCTGATGTTTACCCTGGTTACCATGCTAAAAGTAAAAAAAAACAAACACTAGATACTTATCTACAGCCGTCTGTCCTCCAGCGCTGCGCTCTGCTTCTCTGCACTCCTCCTGTACTGTCTGTGAGCCGGAAAGCAGAGCGGTGACGTCACCGCTCTGCTTTCCGGCTCACAGACAGTACAGGAGGAGTGCAGAGCACAGCGCTGGAGGACAGACAGCTGTAGGTAAGTATCTAGTGTTTGTTTTTTTTTACTTTTAGCATGGTAACCAGGGTAAACATCAGGTTACTAAGCGCGGCCCTGCGCTTAGTTACCCGATGTTTGCCCTGGTTACCAGTGAAGACATCGCTGGATCGGTGTCACACACGCCGATCCAGCGATGTCTTCAGGGAGTCCAGCGATGAAATAAAGTTCTGGACTTTATTCAGCGACCAACGATCTCCCAGCAGGGGCCTGATCGTTGGTCGCTGTCACACATAACGATTTCATTAACGATATCGTTGCTACGTCACAAATAGCAACGATATCGTTAACCCCTTCATGACCCAGCCTATTTTGACCTTAAAGACCTTGCCGTTTTTTGCAATTCTGACCAGTGTCCCTTTATGAGGTAATAACTCGGGAACGCTTCAACGGATCCTAGCGGTTCTGAGATTGTTTTTTCGTGACATATTGGGCTTCATGTTAGTGGTAAATTTAGGTCAATAAATTCTGCGTTTATTTGTGATAAAAACGGAAATTTGGCGAAAATTTTGAAAATTTCGCAATTTTCACATTTTGAATTTTTATTCTGTTAAACCAGAGAGATATGTGACACAAAATAGTTAATAAATAACATTTCCCACATGTTTACTTTACATCAGCACAATTTTGGAAACAAAATTTTTTTTTGTTAGGAAGTTATAAGGGTTAAAATTTGACCAGCGATTTGTCATTTTTACAACGAAATTTACAAAACCATTTTTTTTAGGGACCACCTCACATTTGAAGTCAGTTTGAGGGGTCTATATGGCTGAAAATACCCAAAAGTGACACCATTCTAAAAACTGCACCCCTCAAGGTACTCAAAACCACATTCAAGAAGTTTATTAACCCTTCAGGTGATTCACAGCAGCAGAAGCAACATGGAAGGAAAAAATGAACATTTAACTTTTTAGTCACAAAAATTATCTTTTAGCAACAATTTTTTTATTTTCCCAATGGTAAAAGGAGAAACTGAACCACGAAAGTTGTTGTCCAATTTGTCCTGAGTACGCTGATACCTCATATGTGGGGGTAAACCACTGTTTGGGCGCACGGCAGGGCTTGGAAGGGAAGGAGCGCCATTTGACTTTTTGAATCAAAAATTGGCTCCACTCTTTAGCGGACACCATGTCACGTTTGGAGAGCCCCCGTGTGCCTAAAAATTGGAGCTCCCCCACAAGTGACCCCATTTTGGAAACTAGACGCCCCAAGGAACTTATCTAGATGCATAGTGAGCACTTTGAACCCCCAGGTGCTTCACAAATTAATCCGTAAAAATGAAAAAGTACTTTTTTTTCACAAAAAAATTCTTTTAGCCTCAATTTTTTCATTTTCACATGGGCAACAGGATAAAATGGATCCTAAAATGTGTTGGGCAATTTCTCCTGAGTACACCAATACCTCACATGTGGGGGTAAACCACTGTTTGGGCACATGGTAAGGCTCGGAAGGGAAGGAGCGCCATTTGACTTTTTGAATGAAAAATTATTTCCATCGTTAGCGGACACCATGTCGCGTTTGGAGAGCTCCTGTGTGCCTAAACATTGGCGCTCCCCCACAAGTGACCCCATTTTGGAAACTAGACCCCCCAAGGAACTTATTTAGATGCCTAGTGAGCACTTTAAACCCTCAGGTGCTTCACAAATTGATCTGTAAAAATGAAAAAGTACTTTTTTTTCACAAAAAAATTCTTTTTGCCTCAATTTTTTCATTTTCACATGGGCAGTAGGGTAAAATGGATCATAAAATTTGTTGGGCAATTTCTCCCGAGTACGTCGATACCTCATATGTGGGGGTAAACCACTGTTTGGGCACTCGGCAGGGCTCGGAAGGGAAGGCGCGCCATTTGACTTTTTGAATGGAAAATTAGCTCCAATTGTTAGCGGACACCATATCGCGTTTGGAGAGCCCCTGTGTGCCTAAACATTGGAGCTCCCCCACAAGTGACCCCATTTTGGAAACTAGACCCCCCAAGGAACTTATCTAGATGCATATTGAGCACTTTAAACCCCCAGGTGCTTCACAGAAGTTTATAACGCAGAGCCATGAAAATAAAAAATAATTTTTCTTTCCTCAAAAATGATTTTTTAGCCTGGAATTTCCTATTTTGCCAAGGATAATAGGAGAAATTGGACCCCAAATATTGTTGTCCTGTTTGTCCTGAGTACGCAGATACCCAATATGTGGGGGTAAACCACTGTTTGGGCGCACGGCAGGGCTCGGAAGGGATGGCACGCCATTTGGCTTTTTAAATGGAAAATTAGCTCCAATCATTAGCGGACACCATGTCACGTTTGGAGAGCCCCTGTGTGCCTAAACATTGGAGATCCCCCAGAAATGACACCATTTTGGAAACTAGACCCCCAAAGGAACTAATCTAGATGTGTGGTGAGGACTTTGAACCCCCAAGTGCTTCACAGAAGTTTATAACGCAGAGCCATGAAAAAAAAAAAAAAATTATTTTCTCAAAAATGATCTTTTAGCCTGCAATTTTTTATTTTCCCAAGGGTAACAGGAGAAATTTGACCCCAAAAGTTGTTGTCCAGTTTATCCTGAGTACGCTGATACCCCATATGTGGGGGTAAATCACTGTTTGGGCACATGCCGGGGCTCGGAAGTGAAGTAGTGACGTTTTGAAATGCAGACTTTGATGGAATGCTCTGTGGGCGTCACGTTGCGTTTGCAGAGCCCCTGATGTGGCTTAACAGTAGAAACCCCCCACAAGTGACCCCATTTTGGAAACTAGACCCCCAAAGGAACTTATCTAGATGTGTGGTGAGCACTTTGAACCCCCAAGTGCTTCATAGAAGTTTATAATGCAGAGCCGTGAAAATAATAAATACGTTTTCTTTCCTCAAAAATAATTATTTAGCCCAGAATTTTTTATTTTCCCAAGGGTTACAGAAGAAACTGGACCCCAAAAGTTGTTGTCCAGTTTCTCCTGAGTACGCTGATACCCCATATGTGGGGGTAAACCACTGTTTGGGCACATGCCGAGGCTCGGAAGTGAAGTAGTGACGTTTTGAAATGCAGACTTTGATGGAATGCTCTGTGGGCGTCACGTTGCGTTTGCAGAGCCCCTGATGTGGCTTACCAGTAGAAACCCCCCACAAGTGACCGCATTTTGGAAACTAGACCCCGAAAGGAACTTATCTAGATGTGTGGTGAGCACTTTGAACCCCCAAGCGCTTCATAGAAGTTTATAATTCAGAGCCGTGAAAATAATAAATACGTTTTCTTTCCTCAAAAATAATTATTTAGCCCAGAATTTTTTAATTTTCCCAAGGGTAACAGGAGAAATTTGACCCCAATATTTGTTGTCCAGTTTCTCCTGAGTATGGTGATACCCCATATGTGGGGGTAAACTACTGTTTGGGCACATGCCGGGGCTTGGAATTGAAGTAGTGACGTTTTGAAATGCAGACTTTGATGGAATGCTCTGCGGGCGTCACGTTGCGTTTGCAGAGCCCCTGATGTGCCTAAACAGTAGAAACCCCCCACAAGTGACCCCATTTTGGAAACTAGACCCCGAAAGGAACTTATCTAGATGTGTGGTGAGCACTTTGAACCCCCAAGTGCTTCATAGAAGTTTATAATGCAGAGCCGTGAAAATAATAAATACGTTTTCTTTCCTCAAAAATAATTATTTAGCCCAGAATTTTTTATTTTCCCAAGGGTTACAGGAGAAATTGGACCCCAAAAGTTGTTGTCCAGTTTCTCCTGAGTACGCTGATACCCCATGAGTGGGGGTAAACCACTGTTTGGGCACACGTCGGGGCTCAGAAGGGAAGTAGTGACTTTTGAAATGCAGACTTTGATGGAATGGTCTGCGGGTGTCACGTTGCGTTTGCAGAGCCCCTGGTGTGCCTAAACAGTAGAAACCCCCACAAGTGACCCCATTTTAGAAATTAGACCCCCCAAGGAACTTATCTAGATATGTGGTGAGCACTTTGAACCCCCAAGTGCTTCACAGACGTTTACAACGCAGAGCCGTGAAAATAAAAAATCATTTTTCTTTCCTCAAAAATTATGTTTTAGCAAGCATTTTTTTTGATTCACAAGGGTAACAGGAGAAATTGGACCCCAGTAATTGTTGCGCAGTTTGTCCTGAGTATGCTGGTACCCCATATGTGGGGGTAAACCACTGTTTGGGCACACGTCAGGGCTCGGAAGTGAGGGAGCACCATTTGACTTTTTGAATACGAGATTGGCTGGAATCAATGGTGGCGCCATGTTGCGTTTGGAGACCCCTGATGTGCCTAAACAGTGGTAACCCCTCAATTCTACCTCCAACACTAACCCCAACACACCCCTAACCCTAATCCCAACTGTAGCCATAACCCTAAACACAACCCTAACCGCAACACACCCCTAACCACAACCCTAACCCCAACACACCCCTAACCATAACCACAACCCTAATTCCAACCCTAACCCTAAGGCTATGTGCCCACGTTGCGGATTCGTGTGAGATATTTTCGCACCATTTTTGAAAAATCCGCGGGTAAAAGGCACTGCATTTTACCTGCGGATTTTCCGCGGATTTCCAGTGTTTTTTGTGCGGATTTCACCTGCGGATTCCTATTGAGGAACAGGTGTAAAACGCTGCGGAATCCACACAAAGAATTGACATGCTGCGGAAAATACAACGCAGCGTTTCCGCGTGGTATTTTCTGCACCATGGGCACAGCGGATTTGGTTTCCATATGTTTACATGGTACTGTAAACCTGATGGAACACTGCTGCGAATCCGCAGCAAAATCCGCACCGTGTGCACATAGCCTAATTCTAAAGGTATGTGCACACGCTGCGGAAAACGCTGCGGATCCGCAGCAGTTTCCCATGAGTTTACAGTTCAATGTAAACCTATGGGAAACAAAAATCGCTGTACACATGCTGCGGAAAAACTGCACGGAAACGCAGCGGTTTACATTCCGCAGCATGTCACTTCTTTGTGCGGATTCCGCAGCGGTTTTACAACTGCTCAAATAGAAAATCGCAGCTGTAAAACCGCAGTGAAATGCGCAGAAAAACCGCGGTAAATCCGCCATAAATCCGCAGCGGTTTAGCACTGCGGATTTATCAAATCCGCAGCGGAAAAATCCGCAGAGGACCAGAATACGTGTGCACATACCGAAACCCTAACCCTAGCCCTAACCCTACCCCTACCCCTAACCCTACCCCTAGCCCTAACCCTAACCCTAGCCCTAACCCTACCCGTAACCCTAACCCTACCCCTAACCCTACCCCTAACCCTACCCCTAACCCTAACCCTATTCTAACATTAGTGGAAAAAAAAAATGTCTTTATTTTTTTATTGTCCCTACCTATGGGGGTGACAAAGGGGGGGGGTCATTTATTATTTTTTTTATTTTGATCACTGAGATAGATTATATCTCAGTGATCAAAATGCACTTTGGAACGAATCTGCCGGCCGGCAGATTCGGCGGGCGCACTGCGCATGCGCCCGCCATTTTGGAAGATGGCGGCGCCCAGGGAGAAGACGGACGGGACCCCGGCTGGATCGGTAAGTATGATGGGGTGGGGGGGGATCGGAGCACGGGGGGGGGGATCGGAGTGCGGGAGGGGTGGAACGGAGCACGGGGGGGCTGGAATGGAGCACGGGGGGGTGGAACGAAGCACCGGGGGGGTGGATCGGAGTGCAGGGGGGGTGATTGGAGCACGGGGGGGTGATTGGAGCACGGGGGGAGTTGACAAGAGCACGGGGGGGAGCGGAGCACTGGACGGAGGGGAGCCGGAGCAGTGTACCGGCCAGATCGGAGGGCTGGGGGGGCGATCGGAGGGGTGGGGTGGGGGCACACTAGTATTTCCAGCCATGGCCGATGATATTTCAGCATCGGCCATGGCTGGATTGTAATATTTCACCCGTTATAATGGGTGAAATATTACAAATCGCTCTGATTGGCAGTTTCACTTTCAACAGCCAATCAGAGCGATCGTAGCCACGAGGGGGTGAAGCCACCCCCCCTGGGCTAAACTACCACTCCCCCTGTCCCTGCAGATCGGGTGAAATGGGAGTTAACCCTTTCACCCGATCTGCAGGGACGCGATCTTTCCATGACGCCGCATAGGCGTCATGGGTCGGAATGGCACCGACTTTCATGACGCCTACGTGGCGTCAAAGGTCGGGAAGGGGTTAACAATATCGTTATGTGTGAAGGTACCTTAAGGCTGCCATCACACTATCAGTATTTGGTCAGTATTTTTCCTCAGTATTTGTAAACCAAAACCAGGAGTGGGTGATAAATGCAGAAGTGGTGCATATGTTTCTATTATACTTTTCCTCTAATTGTTCCACTCCTGGTTTTGGCTTACAAATACTGAGGTAAAATACTGACCAAATACTGATAGTGTGACGGCAGCCTAAGAGCTCTCGATTTGTGTGTTTATTTATGTGTAGTTCTCAGCTCCGAATAAATGGAAACCCTTTCCTTGTTTCCCATCCGCTGTCCACAGGAATCCATGCTCATCTTGTGAGAACAAGGCAGAGGGGAATCGGGTCAGCGTGCAAGGCATTTCCAGGCACAGCTGGCCATTTGGTTTCTAATTGGAAAGTAAACACAGGCCCTGAGGTATTATTTCACAGCTCACCTTTGTGCCATATGCTTGCAGAGAGAATCTCAAATCTCCATCTCGCAACCTTCACGTGTATTGGGCTTGCACAGTGCAGGAAAATGTCAGTGCCTTTGGATTCCAACTGCACGCTCTTCTGCCTTTCTCTTCGTTTCTTAGAGCTGTACTGTAAGGAATGGAAGAATGAAAAGTAAATGATATGTGTCATCCATATATACTGTATATATACAGATGTAGTGGAGTGAGGTTGGTCATTTAAAGAGAATCTGACACCCTTTTTTTTATATGAGGTAAAAATATCATTCAATTTGGCATCAGCTGTGCATTATAGCAGTACCTTTCATACCCCCTGACTCCCCACCTTTGATGACTACATACCTTTTTAATCTCTCTGGCTTTGTATGTA
This sequence comes from Ranitomeya imitator, assembly GCF_032444005.1. Classification (NCBI taxonomy): domain Eukaryota; kingdom Metazoa; phylum Chordata; class Amphibia; order Anura; family Dendrobatidae; genus Ranitomeya; species Ranitomeya imitator. The sequence goes on from NC_091285.1 coordinate 611,595,343, forward strand.
AATCTCCTCGGTCTGGTCTGATGGACGGGGCTTATTCGCCTTCTCTCCCTGTTCTGCCCATTCTAGCGAAGGTCAGGTTTCGTATCTAGCTTTAAAAAGGTTTAATACCATAGTTTTGGTTTTGCTGTGTTATAGCACTACCCAGTGGTGGTTAAATTTACTACCTGTGTTTTTCAGTAAATTATTAGAGTGTTGCATTCTGGGATTCACCAAGGTATCATGGGAAGGGGAAACTCCATTTTCTCTCTGTGTATTTCCCTGGACACACGTGTTAATCTGCTGTGTTGAACTACCTCACTTACTTCCCATTCCGGTTAAGTTTATCCGGTAAGACCATTATCCCTGTTCTTGCTATGTAATGTTGTACAGAGTGTGATTAACTGTATAGCAGCCAGTACACAGGAAATGTGATTTCAGTTACCTGCTGTATGTAGTTATTATAGAAGTTGCATCATCCTGTATGCTTTCCCTGTTAGTTGCAGTCATGTTATTATTTGCCCAATACTTATACAAATCATTTGTATTCTTATAGTTTCACCGCGCTCATGTTTACCAATAAACAAGTTAGACTACAGAGAACAGTCTGCTTATTTGGGAGACAGAAGTGGTTTATGCCGTATGTCGGATCACACACCGTATCAACGTGTATGAAGACAGAACAGTAAAACGGATTCTTGACGCCAGCTTGGCAAGTAAAACAGAAGCTAAATACCAGCAGAGGCTAGCAAAACCAGGCTAGACGCCAGCAATAACAAGACCACTTACACAGCCGCTTGTACCTCACCGCACAGCCTGCAGATACCGCAGCGGCCGCCATATTGCCCGCCAAGCGCTACACGTCTCAGTCTACGCTGAAGTCATTCCTACCCGCTCTGAGACGTCCTACAGCCTGCAAACGGACACACGATGTCTGCAAGTCTAGCATCCTCAGTCAGGACGAGGTCTCAAACAAGCCGCTCTAGCAAGTCTTCCTCGAAAAGGTCTGTCACCCTCGCCCGAGCAGAAGCTGAGGAGGCGAAGGTAAGATCCTCCTTCGCTGCACAAGAGATGCAGTTAAAGTTAAGACAAGCAGAGCAAGAAGCAGAAAGAGCCCGCCTGCAAGCAGATAGAGAAGCAGAAAGAGCCTGCCAAGAAGCAGAAAGAGCCCGCCTGCAAGCTGAGCAAGAAGCAGAAAGAGCCCGCCTGCAAGCTGATAGAAACGCAGATACAGCACGCCTGCGAGCGACCTTAGAAAAGCTTTCCGCCGAAAAAGAAGCAGCAGCCGCAATAGCCAAAGCTGAGTTCTTAGAAGCCGTGGAGTTTCCCGAATCTGAGCGTGACAGCGACGTACGTGGACCAGACCTTGTTCGTCAGGACCCTGCTCAACGCGTCTCAGAATATGTCCACCAACATCCCGGAATTGAAGACAACTCTGATCCGTTACACCAACCAGCCTATACAGATTACCAGAGATCCTTCCTCCAAACACCGTACTGGAAGCAGGAAGGTATACTGCGAAACGACGTTGACCACCACTACCGTCTTACAGAACAGAAGGTACGGCCTCCTCCCAGACTGACAGGGACACCCTTCGCTTCAGAACGGTTTTATACAGACTTTCCTAAGCCAGAAGCTCCTACCAGGTATGAGGATGCACCACACACACTGAATGACAACAGCACACCAGCTCATGTTGACACTGACTCAGCCACTATGAACTTTGCAAGGTTCTTTACCCGCCGGGAGCTGGTGACCAAGGGACTTGTAAAGTTCACCGATCGAGCTGAAAGCTACAGAGCTTGGCGAGCCTCCTTCCAGAACGCCATCAGAGACTTGCATCTTTCCAGTAGTGAAGAGTTAGATCTACTGGTTAAGTGGCTTGGGAGTGAGTCAGCTGAACACGCCAAAAGAATCAGGAACATTAACATAAAGTACCCACACACAGGACTTCGCATGGTGTGGGAGAGACTTGAAGAATGTTATGGGTCAATAGAAGCTATAGAAAATGCTTTGTATAAAAGAATTGATGATTTCCCCAAGATAGCAAATAAGGGTTATCAAAAGCTCAGGGAACTGAGCGACTTGTTAATGGAGGTACATGCTGCTCAGGCAGAAGGTGACCTACCAGGGTTGGCATTCCTGGACACTGCCAGAGGTGTCAGCCCAATCGTCCAAAAGCTCCCTTACAACTTACAAGAAAAGTGGGTCAGTCACGGGTCCCGTTACAAACAGGCTCATAAGGTGCCATTTCCTCCTTTCAGGGTGTTTGTAGACTTTGTTGCTCAGCAGGCTAAAGTTAGAAATGACCCCAGTTTCGATTTCACTATGTCATGTACCACTGCCTCCGGTGTAAAACCAAGTAAAACACCAGTGGCAGTACACAAAACTAATGTTACCTCCACAGGTTTTCCTTACAGGGCAAGTAAGTCCTCTCCAGAGGAGGACAAACCTCAGGATCTCAGCAAACACTGCCCCCTACACAAGAAACCTCATCCTCTACTAAAATGTAGAGCCTTCAGGGAGAAGCCTCTAGAAGACCGTAAGAGCTTCCTAAAGGAAAACAAGATATGCTTCAGATGCTGCGCGACCACCTCACACTTCGCCAAGAACTGTGAAACCAGTGTGAAATGCGCAGAATGCAGTAGTGTGGAGCACAACACGGCTTTACACCCTGGACCACCCTCAGGGGTATCGTCACGAGTAGAAGAGTCTGCCGAAAAACAGACGGACACTGACATTGACACCCCAGTGGTCACTTCTCAGTGTACAGAGATCTGCAAGGAATTTGTAGCAGGGAGATACTGCTCGAAGATCTGTCTTGTCAGAGTATTCCCAGCGAGCCAACGGGATAAGGCAATCAAGGTATATGCAATATTGGACGATCAGAGCAACAGGTCTCTAGCTAAGCCCTTTCTCTTCGACACCTTTAACATTGCTGGTCCCGGCTCTCCGTACTCCTTGAAGACATGTGCAGGTACTGTCGAGACGGCGGGGAGAAAGGCGACCGGATTCAAAGTAGAGTCTATAGACGGTCAAACCTGCTTATCCTTGCCATCGATACTGGAGTGCAATCAAATTCCCGACAACAGGTCGGAGATACCTACACCAGAGGTAGCAGCTCATCATACCCACTTGAAATGTATAGCTCACCTGATACCGGAGCTTGACCAAGGAGCTCCTATCGTCTTACTCCTCGGAAGAGACATTTTACAGGTCCACAAGGCTAGAGGACAGATCAACGGCCGACAAAACGCCCCATATGCTCAGAGACTTGACCTAGGATGGGTCATTGTGGGAGACATCTGTTTGGGTGGAGCACACAGGCCGACATCAGTCAACAGCATGCTCACCAATACCCTCGAGAATGGATGCCCATCTCTCTTCCAGCCATGCGAGAGCAGTTTCCTGATTAAAGAATTGCCACACAACACCCCTCCATCTTGTCCGTTAGCTGATCCCTCCTGTGAAGACCATGCATGCGACGGTGAGCAAGATCATATAGGGTGCACAGTTTTCCACAGGACAAGAGAAGACAACCAGGTAGCAACGTCCATAGAGGACAGACTGTTCTTGGACATCATGGAGCGAGAGATAGTAAGAGATGAATCACAGAGTTGGGTCGCACCTTTACCATTCAAACCACAGAGGCAACGCTTACCCAACAACAGAGAACTTGTGTACAGTCGATTTGTCTCCCTTACACGCAAACTGCAGAAGTCATCAGAGACAAAAGAACACTTCTTTACCTTCATGGAGAGAATATTCCAGAGTGGCCACGCGGAAATTGCACCTGTACTTCAAGATTCCGAGGAATGTTGGTACTTACCTATTTTCGGCGTGTATCATGCGAAGAAACCTGGTCAGATAAGAGTGGTATTTGACTCAAGTGCCAGATACGAAGGTGTTTCTTTAAACGACGTCTTTCTATCTTTTCCAGACCTCAACAACAGGCTTCTGGGAGTACTTCTTCGTTTCCGCAAAGATGCAGTAGCATTTATGGCCGACATACAACAGATGTTTCACTGCTTCCTTGTTAAAGAAGAACACAGAAACTACTTGAGGTTTTTCCGGTACCGCGATAATGACCCCTACAAGGACATCGTGGAATATCGTATGAAGGTACACATCTTCGGGAACAGCCCTTCCCCTGCTGTCGCTATCTATGGGCTTAGACATTCAGCCAGAGAGGGTGAAGCTAAGTACGGATCGGATGTAAGATCTTTTGTGGAAAAGGATTTCTACGTAGATGACTGCCTGAAATCCACACCCACAGATGAGTCGGCAGTCAGTCTCCTGAAAAGGGCGCAAGAAATGCTCGCTTCATCCAATTTGAGGTTGCACAAAATTGCTTCCAACAGCCAAAAACTAATGGCAGCCTTTCCCTCTCAAGATTACTCAACCGATTTAAAAGACTTGGATTTAAGCACGGACTCCCTCCCTATGCAGCGGAGCCTGGGTTTACTTTGGGATTTGAAAAGGGATGCATTCACCTTCCAGATCAGCGAAGAAGAGTAACCTTTCACGCGTAGAGGTGTCCTGTCCGTTGTGAACAGCTTGTACGATCCTCTGGGATTTGTAACTCCTGTAACTATCCAAGGTAAATTGATGTTGAGAGACTTCACCCAAGAGACGTCCGATTGGGATGATCCGCTTCCCAGTGAGAAAAGAGACTTGTGGGTAAGATGGAAGAACTCTTTAGAAGCCCTGTCAAGTCTCTACGTTGCACGACCATATGCTTCTGTGCCATCAACAGAAATCAAGATGCAAAGGCTTTGTATGTTCTGCGATGCCTCAACCAAAGCAATTGCAGCAGTGGCGTATTTGAAAACTATTGACATCAACGAACAATGCCACGTGAGGCTTGTTATGAGCCGGACAAAACTGGCCCCGCTCCGTGAACACACAGTACCCAGACTGGAACTCTGTGCAGCTGTGTTAGCAGTAGAGTTAGCTGAACTTATCTCAACAGAAATGGACCTGGAGGTCAAAGAAATCGAGTTCTACACTGACAGCAAGGTAGTGTTGGGGTACATTTGCAATGAAACTCGTCGTTTCTATGTCTACGTCAGCAATCGGGTGCTAAGGATCAGGAGATCCACCGACCCTAAACAGTGGCATTATGTGTCCACAAACCACAACCCTGCGGACCACGCAACCAGATCCATTGAAGCAAGACACCTTAAGGACACAACCTGGTTTACTGGCCCAACATTCTTACACCGTTCGACGCCATACACGGACGAGTCAAACATCTTTGAGCTGGTAGATCCGGAGGCAGTTAAAGAAATCCGCCCTCAGGTATCCGTCCTACGTACGGTGACTAAAGACAATTACCTCAAATCCCACCGTTTCAATAGGTTCTCAACTTGGAACTCGCTTGTTCGTACCCTTGTTTGTTTAATTCATGTGGCTCGATCCTACAAGTCAACGTCACCAGCCACCCAGAAACCTTGCAAAGGTTGGCACCACTGCAAGCTTGCCTTTACCGTTCCAAGCATTGAAAATGCCAAGAACGTTATAATTCGTACCATACAGCGTGAATGTTATGCCAAAGAAATAGATAACCTCAATAAAAACCAACCTGTCTCTAAAGACAGTGTCTTGAAGAAGCTTGATCCAATCATCGACCAAGATGGGCTGTTAAGAATTGGAGGTTGTCTTCAAGAAGCTGAAGTGGAATTTGGGGAAAAACACCCTATAATAATTCCTGGACATCATCATGTCACGACCCTGCTTGTGCAACACCACCACGTCTTGGTGAAACATCAGGGCCGACTGTTTACCGAAGGAAATCTACGAACTGCTGGACTATGGATAGTTGGAGCAAAGCAGTGCGTGAGTAAACTCATTTACAACTGCGTGATTTGTCACAAACTCCGTGGCGGGACTCAAAAGCCAAAGATGGCCAATCTCCCACCAGACATACTTAGTACAGAACCTCCTTTTACCAACGTCGGACTGGACGTATTCGGGCCATGGTCTGTGGTTGCACGGCACACTAGAAGAGTCCAAGCCAACGCCAAATGCTGGGCGGTTATGTTCACCTGTATGTCCATCAGAGCAGTCCACATCGAAGTAATTGAGTCCATGGACACTTCAGGGTTTATAAATGCACTCCGACGTTTCATCGCCATCAGAGGGCCCGTGAAGCACATACGCTCCGATAGAGGTACCAACTTTGTAGGAGCAGTGAAAGAACTTCAAATTCCTTCCAACCTAGACACCACCAGTGTGGAAAGAGACTTGAACGAGCAGGGATGCACCTGGACTTTCAATCTTCCACACTCTTCTTACATGGGAGGTGCTTGGGAGAGGATGATAGGAATGGCACGCAGAATCCTTGACTCCATCTTCTTGCAAGCAGGTAGCGCAAGACTCACACATGAAAGTTTGACCACATTCCTGGCAGAAGTTTCGGCCATCATTAATGCTAGACCATTGACTTCACTTTCTAGTGACTCTGAGGATCCGACCATTTTCACCCCTGCCATGTTACTTACTCAGAAAGCCAGCGTTCTCAGCGCTCCACCTGGAGAATTTAGCAACAAGGACCTCTACAGGCGACAATGGAGACAAGTCCAAAGTCTCTCCAATACCTTCTGGGACAGATGGAGGAAGCAGTACCTCTCTACCTTACAACCCAGGAAGAAGTGACAGACCGACAAACCAAACATCAAAACCGGTGATGTCGTTCTCATGAAAGACAGCCAGTCTCACCGTAATGAGTGGCCACTAGGCCTCATCACTAAGATACTCCCAAGCAAAGATGGGAAGGTGCGTAAGGTCGAGGTCAAAGTAGGCAAGTCCGGGGAGAGTAAACTATTCCTCAGACCAGTTGCGGAACTTGTCTTATTGTTTTCGCCAAAAGAACCTGTGGGTGGCATCGTTTGATGCCAAGCGGGGAGTGTTCTGCCCATTCTAGCGAAGGTCAGGTTTCGTATCTAGCTTTAAAAAGGTTTAATACCATAGTTTTGGTTTTGCTGTGTTATAGCACTACCCAGTGGTGGTTAAATTTACTACCTGTGTTTTTCAGTAAATTATTAGAGTGTTGCATTCTGGGATTCACCAAGGTATCATGGGAAGGGGAAACTCCATTTTCTCTCTGTGTATTTCCCTGGACACACGTGTTAATCTGCTGTGTTGAACTACCTCACTTACTTCCCATTCCGGTTAAGTTTATCCGGTAAGACCATTATCCCTGTTCTTGCTATGTAATGTTGTACAGAGTGTGATTAACTGTATAACAGCCAGTACACAGGAAATGTGATTTCAGTTACCTGCTGTATGTAGTTATTATAGAAGTTGCATCATCCTGTATGCTTTCCCTGTTAGTTGCAGTCATGTTATTATTTGCCCAATACTTATACAAATCATTTGTATTCTTATAGTTTCACCGCGCTCATGTTTACCAATAAACAAGTTAGACTACAGAGAACAGTCTGCTTATTTGGGAGACAGAAGTGGTTTATGCCGTATGTCGGATCACACACCGTATCAACGTGTATGAAGACAGAACACTCCCCACCTCCTGTCTTGCTCTACGCATTTATTTTTCTTCATTCCTCCGTTCATGTACATTTTCCGCGCTTGCGCATTGAAATGGCCTCTCGCACGTGCCCAACAGTGGGCAAAGCATAAAAATCATTATTTCGCATGCGCCGGCATTTTACATTACGTTCTGTGCCCCGGAAGTCTTGCCATGCAAGGGGGCATAGAACATAATGAAAAATGCGCAATAGTGATTTTATGCTTTGACCACATTTGGGCAAAGCATACTGCGCAGGCGCGGGAGGCCAATTCAATGCGCACGCGTGGAGACTGTACGGGATCTGTGCTATTCACAGATCTCATTACATCCAGCAAGCCGAGGTGCGTCAGGAGAGAGGGCGAATAAGCCCCGCCCATCGGACCGGACCGAGGAAATTTACATACAATGCAGGAAATATTAAAAATGTACTTAGTCATCAAAGGTGGGGAGTCAGGGGGTATCAAAAGTACTGCTGTAATGCAGAACTGACCCTGAAGTGATGGATATTTTTACCTCTTATAAAAAAGGGTGACAGATTCCCTTTTATAGGGAAAAAAATTAGTTTCTTATTGCAACTTTTTTTTCAACCATATTGGAGTCAAACTCTTCCTTAGTGCAGATATAGAGGTAATTAACACAGAAATATACCGTAACAGATTATTATATTCTTCAGGGATAAAGCATTTCCCCCTTCCCCAGAGACCAGGTAGTGACAGGGAAGTTGCATGCAAAACCTTATCTGTAAGTATAGCCTTACTATTCGGCCTTGCCAAAGCTTCCAGTAGTGTAATAAAGTTGTTATTAGCTCACCTACATAGTAACATAGTAACATAGTTATTAAGGTTGATGGAAGACTTTAAGTCCATCTAGTTCAACCCATAGCCTAACCTAACATGCCCTAACAGGTTGATCCAGAGGAAGGCAAAAAAAACCCATGTGGCAAAGAGTAAGCTCCACTTTGGGGAAAAAAAAATCCTTCTCGACTCCACATACGGCAATCAGATTAGTTCCCTGGATCAACGCCCTATCAAGGAATCTAGTGTATAAACCCTGTTACATTATACTTTTCAAGAAAGGTATCCAAACCCCTCTTAAATGTAAGCAATGAATCACTCATTACAACATCATACGGCAGAGAGTTCCATAGTCTCGCTGTTCTTACAGTAAAGAATCCGCGTCTGTTATTATGCCTAAACCTTCTTTCCTCCAGACGTAGAGGATGCCCCCTTGTCCCTGTCTCAGGTCTATGATTAAAAAGATCAGCAGAAAGGTCTTTGTACTGTCCCCTCATATATTTATACATTAATATAAGATCACCCCTTAGTCTTCATTTTTCCAAACTAAATAGCCCCAAGTGTAATAACCTATCTTGGTATTGCAGACCCCCCAGTCTTCTAATAACCTTGGTCGCTCTTCTCTGCACCCGCTCCAGTTCAGCTATGTCTTTCTTATACACCGGAGACCAGAACTGTGCACAGTATTCTAAGTGTGGTCGAACTAGTGACTTGTATAGAGGTAAAATTATATTCTCCTCATGAGCATCTATGCCTCTTTTAATGCATCCCGTTATTTTATTTGCCTTTGTAGCAGCTGCCTGACACTGGCCACTGAATATGGGTTTGTCATCCACCCATACACCCAGGTCTTTTTCATTGACGGTTTTGCCCAGAGTTTTAGAATTAAGCGCATAGTTATACATCTTATTACTTCTCCCCAAGTGCATGACCTTACATTTATCCCCATTAAAGGTCATTTGCCATTTATCAGCCCAAGCTTCTAGTTTACATAAATCATCCTGTAATATAAAATTGTCCTCCTCTGTATTGATTACCCTGCAGAGTTTAGTGTCATCTGCAAATATTGAAATTCTGCTCTGAATGCCCCCTACAAGGTCATTAATAAATATGTTAAAAAGAAGAGGGCCCAATACTGCCCCCTGTGGTACCCCACTGCTAATCGTGACCCAGTCCGATTGTGCTCCATTAATAACCACCCTTTATTTCCTATCCCTGAGCCAGCTCTCAACCCACTTACACATATTTTCCCCTATTCCCATTATTCTCATTTTATGTATCAACCTTTTGTGCGGCACCGTATCAAAAGCTTTTGAAAAGTCCATATACACTACATCTACTGGGTTCCCTTGGTCCAATCCGGAACTTACCTCTTCATAGAAGCTGATAAAATTAGTCTGTCATGAACGGTCCCTAGTAAACCTGTGCTGATACTGGGTCATGAGGTTATTCCTCTTCAGATACTCCAGTATAGCGTCCCTTAGAATGCCGTCCAGGATTTTACCCACAGTAGAGGTTAAGCTTACTGGCCGATAATTTCCGAGTTCAGTTTTTGTCCCCTTTTTGAATATTGGCACCACATTTGCTATACGCCAGTCCTGTGGTACAGACCCTGTTATTATGGAGTCTCATGACTATGACATGACCTCTGTCAAAGTCTGCACAGCAAAACTGACAAATGAGCTGCAGAAAACAAAAGCATGCTAATTATGGCTGTTCCTGTGACCATTGTAAAAATTACAATAGTACAGCAGGATGTATTTGCTTAATGGAATCTGTATTGAAAAATTAGCAAAGAAATACCGGAGATTAGTACATTCTTCAGAAAATTATAGAGTACATCCCCCTCACACAGAGATCAGGTAGTGACAAGGAAAATGCATATTTCATTTGTATTTCATTACCATTCTGCCTTATCGAATCTTCGAACAGTATAATAATAATAATAATAATCTTTATTTATATAGCGCCAACATATTCCGCAGCGCTTTACAGTTTAACAGCTTCAAACACAACAGTCATAAGTAACAATGTTAACAATACAATAATTAAAGCAGCACAAGACGACCCTACTCGTGAGAGCTTACAATCTACAATGAGGTGGGGGAGATACAAAGTACAGGTGTGTATTTACAATGATGGATTTACAATGATGGTCCAGCCATCTTCAGGGAGTGGGGGATTTGGATAATATGTCATCATCTGATTATACATTTTCCGCAAAGGGAACCTGACAGCAAACACATGCTGCAAGATCCAGTGTCTGATACATGCTGCTCATGGATCAGGCAGCATGGATCAGCTGTCAGGTTCCCTTCATCTCTTTGGTATGTTTTTGAGATTTTCGTTACTTTGACCTTGGTTGATGTACAGTAGTCATTTTTACTCTAGTTTTGTTTAATAATCCAAAATTAATGCACTGGGATGTCACAAGGACGCAAGCTAAATGCCAAAAAATTTTTTTTCTTCATTCTAATGAGATGTTTTTTTGTGCCACAGTAACTGACTCCTCTAATCTGTTCCTACCTGGCCGTGATTGATCACCATTATAGTAGGACTGCTAGCATATAGTGTGCATCAGTTTCAACAATCTTACCATTAGGGGAGAATGTCAATCATATCGCATAGAGTTATACTGGCAGTTTTGAAAGTTACATGACCTGACAGCTTTCCTTTGAATCTGTCTCATATATATTTTAGATCTGATGATGCTGAAGAACTTAAATCCATGGCAGAAAGGAAAGAATCCAACTGCAGAGCTCATGTGTCAAATTGTGTTCAGTCTCTGCCCACATAGCTTGACTGACAGCTGCAGCTTGTACTAAGCAGTGTGAGATCTCAGCAGCAGCAGGGAAGAGTGTTGTGAATTCTGTTGTCGAACCCCCTCCTGTGGTCGTGAATGGTACTTCGGCGAGTTCTGTCTATGGGCTCCCTCTGGTGGATATGAGTGAAGCTGCTGCTTCTGAGGTTCCTTACACAGCTGATGTAATTTATCCTTTGGTTGGCTGCTCTATTTAACTCCTCTCAGATCGTTACTCCATGCCAGCTGTCAATGTTTTTGCATTGTTCAGTTCGCTCCTGGATCTCTCTGGTGACCTGCCTTCTCCTGCAGAAGCTAAGTTCCTGATAGTCATTATTTGTTCACTGTTTTCTTGTCCAGCTGGTTATCATGATTTTGTCTTGCTAGCTGGAAGCTCTGGGATGCAGAGTGGGCCTTCCGCACCGTGAGGTATCTTTCCGGTTTATTGCAGGCAGTTAAGAATAATCAAAATCCTTACATTTGCCTGGCTGATACTGTGCTCTGTACTAGGAGAAGAGATGTCTGCAGGAGCTCCAGTATTTGGCTGCCTGAAAAGTAGGTTGTTGCTGCCTTCCTGACAATATGTTCCATCAGCATGTTACTGTGAATAGTCTACTGGCATTGGAAAATCATGAATGAACCGGTCTGGTGCTTCCACATATCACATATGCTCTAAATAACTAAGCATGTGGGGATCATGTAGAAAATGTGCAGCTTTTATATTAAAAAAGTGTCCACATCGTTGAATGGTAAATCCATAGAATATTATAAATATTACATTTTTATGGATGTACTACCCAAACAATCTATTGATGACAGAGGGGGCACCAAAGCTTGAAATCTCTGACACGTGGACGAGGGACGGCCACAGGAGGATGGGTGCAGCAAAAATCAGCAGACATGCTCAAAGATTAGATAATATAATATGAATATTTACTAACCAGTTTAAAAAACGAAGGAACGGATTGTAGGTAATCAGTGTATAAGTAACAAATACAATGACAGCAGTTACTCTCAATAACACTGACTAAGAGTATATGCAGGTACACTTAAACAGAATTAACAGTTATATGCAAGCAAAATACAATACGATTAAAGGGACACTGTCACCTGAATTTGGAGGGAACAATCTTCAGCCATGGAGGCGGGGGTTTTGGGTTTTTGATTCACCCTTTCCCTACCCGCTGGCTGCATGCTGGCTGCAATATTGGATTGAAGTTCATTCTCTGTCCTCCGTAGTACATGCCTGCACAAGGCAATCTTGACAGAGAATGAACTTCTATCCAATATTGCAGCCAGCATGCAGCCAGCGGGTAGGGAAAGGGTGAATCAAAAACCCAAAAACCCCACCTCCATGGCTGAAGATTGTTCCCTCCAAATTCAGGTGACTGTCTTTTAACCTTTTCTATGCATAAATGAATAAAATGACAATATTGTGCCAGTACTTTAGTAATCGCCTACTCGGAGCAGTTTTCAAAGTGTCTCTTACAGAAGAGGCCTTTTCTCCTAACTAACTGAACTTCTATAAGGCTATTTACAGTGGGGCAAAAAAGTATTTAGTCAGTCAGCAATAGTGCAAGTTCCACCACTTAAAAAGATGAGAGGCGTCTGTAATTTACATCATAGGTAGACCTCAACTATGGGAGACATACTGAGAAAAAAAAATCCAGAAAATCATATTGTCTGTTTTTTTAACATTTTATTTGCATATTATGGTGGAAAATAAGTATTTGGTCAGAAACAAAATTTCATCTCAATACTTTGTAATATATCTTTTGTTGGCAATGACAGAGGTCAAACGTTTTCTGTAAGTCTTCACAAGGTTGCCACACACTGTTGTTGGTATGTTGGCCCATTCCTCCATGCAGATCTCCTCTAGAGCAGTGATGTTTTTGGCTTTTCGCTTGGCAACACGGACTTTCAACTCCCTCCAAAGGTTTTCTATAGGGTTGAGATCTGGAGACTGGCTAGGCCACTCCAGGACCTTGAAATGCTTCTTACGAAGCCAGTCCTTCGTTGCCCTGGCGGTGTGCTTTGGATCATTGTCATGTTGAAAGACCCAGCCACGTTTCATCTTCAATGCCCTTGCTGATGGAAGGAGGTTTGCACTCAAAATCTCACGATACATGGCCCCATTCATTCTTTCATGTACCCGGATCAGTCATCCTGGCCCCTTTGCAGAGAAACAGCCCCAAAGCATGATGTTTCCACCACCATGCTTTACAGTAGGTATGGTGTTTGATGGATGCAACTCAGTATTCTTTTTCCTCCAAACACGACAAGTTGTGTTTCTACCAAACAGTTCCAGTTTGGTTTCATCAGACCATAGGACATTCTCCCAAAACTCCTCTGGATCATCCAAATGCTCTCTAGCAAACTTCAGACGGGCGCGGACATGTACTGGCTTAAGCAGTGGGACACGTCTGGCACTGCAGGATCTGAGTCCATGGTGGCGTAGTGTGTTACTTATGGTAGGCCTTGTTACATTGGTCCCAGCTCTCTGCAGTTCATTCACTAGGTCCCCCCGCGTGGTTCTGGGATTTTTGCTCACCGTTCTTGTGATCATTCTGACCCCACGGGGTGGGATTTTGCGTGCAGCCCCAGATCGAGGGAGATTATCAGTGGTCTTGTATGTCTTCCATTTTCTAATTATTGCTCCCACTGTTGATTTCTTCACTCCAAGCTGGTTGGCTATTGCAGATTCAGTCTTCCCAGCCTGGTGCAGGGCTACAATTTTGTTTCTGGTGTCCTTTGACAGCTCTTTGGTCTTCACCATAGTGGAGTTTGGAGTCAGACTGTTTGAGGGTGTGCACAGGTGTCTTTTTATACTGATAACAAGTTTAAACAGGTGCCATTACTACAGGTAATGAGTGGAGGAAAGAGGAGACTCTTAAAGAAGAAGTTACAGGTCTGTGAGAGCCAGAAATCTTGATTGTTTGTTTCTGACCAAATACTTATTTTCCACCATAATATGCAAAAAAAATGATAAAAAAATAGACAATGTGATTTTCTGGATTTTTTTTTCTCAGTTTATCTCCCATAGTTGAGGTCTACCTATGATGTAAATTACAGACGCCTCTCATCTTTTTAAGTGGTGGAACTTGCACTATTGCTGACTGACTAAATACTTTTTTGCCCCACTGTATATATGCGCATATATATTGAGATGTAAGATGGTGCCGGTACATCCTGAAACTGAAGTAGAAGGGTCTTGGCTTGGCTGAGTTCCGAAAAATCAGAAACGCCATCTTAAAGCTCCTAGGGAATGTCAATCTCTCCAACACAGGACTTCCCTAAGTCTTTAGAGATAGAAATGCTGTCTTTAAGCTCTTAAGGAATGCCAATTTCTCCAGTACAAGTCTTCCTTAAGTCCTTGAGATTAGACCTCACGTGGCCTAGCCCAAGATGCTGTGTACTTGGTTGTGCTCAACGAGTCGGTTCATGTAAAGATGAACAACACGGCCCAGAGATACCAGCAACAGGTCCAGAGTCGCACTGTCATATCCAGACTTTCTCCAAGGATCTGCAGCTTCTCTTCCAAGGGATGATCAACACGGCCCAGAGATACAAACAACAGGGTCAGAGTCACACACTGCCCTGTCCAGACTTTCTCCAAGGATCTGCTGCTTCACTTCCACACAGAACCTCTTTGACTCCTCCCAAAGCCCACCAACTGCCAAAAACCTACACGCTCCAACTCTGGTCTCTTACCACTGTCCTCTACTGGCCAGATCACATATTACATCACAAATCTGAAATAATACAGTAAACTGTGATTAACCCTTACATTCTACCCCACTAACATTTTGACTTCTCGGTAAAAATAGCAGCAACTGAGATCTGGCACCACTCAAAGTTGTTTTGGAGGAATGTTTGTGGCAGGATGCCCACTGTGAGATGCTTCGACCTATGCAAGGCAACAGGGTCCAAGAACTCTATAGGGCCCTCAGCTTCTCTCTCCCTTTGTAGTTGCACCTCTGGTTTGGGTGCCATAGCTGTACTGTCTCTTAAAGTGAACCAGTCAGCATGATTTTGCACAGTAACCTACAGACAGTATCAGGTCGGCGCCATTATACTGATTAAAATGATACCTTGGTTGCTGAAATCCATCTTGTGGTAGTTGTTTAATCTTTTTTTTAGTTTTTAGTTATTGATATGCTCATGCCCCTGGGCAGGGCTAAGGAAGATCTTCATGTGATGCTCTGCTCATGTGATGCAAACTGCTGACTTGTTGCTGATCCCTCAGTCACCTTCCCCCAGTTCACTTAATGAATACCTCTACATACTGGAGAAAAAGAAACCCTTCTGCAGGCAGGTGTCAGCCTTGACACCTGTGCTGCAGAATAATCGCACATTTAGTGTCCTAGTAATAACTGTTCTTGATGTTATTGAGCAAATACAAGCAAAAATTGAAAAAGGCACCCACTGTGCTTACGCAGTAGAAGCTATCGGTGTATATAAAGATCCAATAGCTGCTATTGCGCTGGTGCCGGCGGTGCCATCTGGCTGGAGAAGAAAAAAAAATCCTCCTCCAAGATTGCGCCGCCTGCACAGTAGCAGCTCTCGCAGATCGCCGTCAAGCACTATTGGTGCAACCCATGGTCTCTGTCTCTTCCGCGCTACTCCACTACTTTGCATCTATGATATCATGGCTTTTACTACTTCCCAGTACAGGTTGGGGGGAATTTGTTGATGTCGCTCACGGATCGGAGGTGTGTCTCCTGTCAGAAACTCATGTTCAATGCGGGCTTTACATCCAAAATCATCTTCATTTCTGTAGAAAGCAAATTGAAACTCCCACAACAGGTCTTCTGAGTTGCCCGCCAGGGCCGTAGGGTACTCGGTACCATGTCCGTTACTTAAAGGGGGATGTCACAGTGACGGCGACCCGGTCCGTGGCCCTGGGTGCCCATGTTAAAGGGGATGTCCTTAAAAAGGTTTTGAATAAAGTTTGTGTTCGTGACGCCACCTGTGGTTTTCAGTTAGAGGGGACCGAAGCTGCTTAAAGGGGTCCACTGGGGTGATGTTATGGCAGCTAGATGGTATAACTTCCCACAGGTGAAGTAGGTCCCCAGGGCTCCCGGGATGTAGGTGAAGATGGTGAATGGTGCAGTAAAGAACGGAGGACACGGGTTTGCAGTCTCTTTACCTGGTTTACTGAAGACTTCAGGCAGCCACAGTCCAGGGCACCAGATCACAGGTACAGGCAGGTTCCGGCCAGCTTGGAAGCAAGTTCAGAGTCCCCTTTACAAGGTGGAGTTAGAAGCCTTCCTACCAGCGCTTTAATGTAGTCCCTTGCTGCCTGTGGCTTCAATCAAGGTCCTCACAGTTCTCTCTGTCCTTCATAAAGGTGGGACACAAACCTGTATGACAGGTGACTCGAGCCTTTTCACAGGGTCACTATCACGACCCGGGCTCTATGTGCCACTGTGTCTCCTGGGTATTAGGGCGGACAGGTTACGTGTAGTCCAGCTGTCCTGACGGTTTCTGCTGTGCCACCTAGAGTCCGACACAATCTCGGTCTTCTGGCTACCGAGAATCTGCGCTCTACAGGGAAATAGCCCATACACGGCTGTTCTCAACTGGTGTCACTCTTCTGCGCTTCCCTCTCCTGCATGCTCACTATACACTGTTCTTCCTTCTCTGTTTCCCTGTCCAGGAGCTGCAGCACCCTCTTGGCTGCATGGCTCCTTCAGTCCTTCAGACTGCTCTCTTCTTTCCTTCCTCTTTCTGCCAGGAGATGCAGACCCAGACGTCTGCTCAGCTATTCTACTTCCATACCAGCTCTGCCTCAGCTCAAGTTCCGTGACAAGCTCCTCTCTGGCTTTCTCCAACTCTCCTTTCAGCCTCAGACTGTTTCAGTCTGCTGTCTGGCCTTCTCTCTCTCCTCCTACTCACTCACTCTGCTCTGTTTCTCTGACAGACTGACTCCTTTCCCTCCAAGCCAGAATATATATATATAGGGGAGCCACCTACAAACTTGGTCAGGGCTCCCCTTCTGGCCTGGAGGGTGAACATGTTGTGTGCTTTGTGGTTACCTGATAGAAGAGATCTTCCCTTGCTTCCAAGCATGACATCACTTTCCCCATGAGGAAAGCAATGCCAGTGTGACAACCAGGACTCTGGGGTGTCTGTTGTGAATTCCGCTCTTGGGCTCCCTCCGGTGGTTGTAAGTGGCACTTTTGTGAGTTCTGCTCTTGGGCCCCCTCCGGTGGTTTTAAGTGGAATGGCTGCTCCTTGGATTTAGCAGTCTGCAGCTGCTTCCACTGATTGTCTTTCTGCTCGGCTATTTATGCCTGGTTCTTCCCTTCAGCCAGTGCCACTTGTCAATGGTTCCTGGTTGGATTCACATATTTGCTTGGATTTCCCTGATATCCTGAACAGTTCAGCAAAGATAAGTCCTTGCTTTGCTCTTTTCTGTCCACATGTTGTGGACTTATTCATTCTGTGCATTCTATGTTTTGTCCAGCTTGTCAGTATGGATTAATTCAGTTAAGCTGGAAGCTCTGGGAAGCAGATTTACCCTCCACACCTTTAGTCAGGTGTGGAGATTTTTGTAAACTCTGTGTGGATTTTTGTAGTTTTTAATTTCCAGAGAACACCTGGGCACCTTAGGGATAGTACTGATGTCCTGAATTTCATGGAGGGGTTTATATGGCAGTCTAATTTCTCTTGGATCACTTCAGATGTCACCTCGTTATATACCTCTATACCACATGAAGTGGCGATATTTGCTCTTAAATTTCACATGCAGAAGTATAGTGATTTTTCCGTAGATTTACAGTCTTATGTCATAGAGGTCACTTCTTTTCTCATGACTACAAATTTTTTCTGCTTTAACCAAGTATATTTCATGCAAACCAGTGGTGTCTCAATGGGTGCCAAATATTCACCTTCCATTGCTAATCTGGTTATGAGTTGGTGGGAAGAATCTTACATATATAATGATGAGAATCCATTTAAAGACTGTATACGTTGGTACGGTAGGTACATTGATGACCTGATATTTATCTGGAGTTCTGATGTATCTACCGTACAGGATTTAACAAACTATTTAAATTATAATCCATTCAATCTCAAATTTATTTCACGCCAAGACCACACGTGTATAGAGTTTCTAGATTTAAAATTAAAGGGGATACCTAATACCCCGATTGTTACTTCTACTTTCCGGAAAATTACAGCAGGGAATACAATATTGCGTGCAAATAGTCACCATCCTAAACATACTATCAAAAGTATCCCTATAGGGGAGATGGTAAGAGCTAAACGTAATTGTAGCACATTAGAAGATTATTCCCAAGAGATCGAGGGCATAAAGGATAGACTTGTGCAGAGAGGCTACAGTGACTGGCATTTAAAAAGAGCAGAAAAAATTGTCGCTCGACGACCTCGTTTTCATAGTAAACAAAACCAAAGTTTATCTCCTCAAAATCCAATCACTGTGGTCTTCCAGTACAGTAATCAATTTAATGCAATTAGAAAAATATTGACTAATAATTTGACCATTCTTAAGGAAGATGCTGATATAGCTCAAATTTTGAGTAATGGATACAGAATTGTGTCTAGAAGAGCCCCCTCTTTAGGCTCTAGTCTATCTCCGAGTTCTCTTCATGCCCACCCTGCACAACCTTCTCATTGGCTCAGCACAAAAGGCTTTTTCAAATGTGGTGCGATGGCTTGTAAAACTTGCAAATTTTCGAGCAAATGCTACAATTTCACTGATGCCAGTAATCAAAATGTTTATCCCATCAAGACTTTCATGAACTGTAACACCAAAAATGTGGTATACATTATGGAATGCATGGCATGCCATCTTAAATACGTGGGGAGTACCATACGGTCTTTAAAAACACGTATTCGTGAACATATTTACGATGTTGAAAATATTAGTGCTAATAGGAACACTTCACAAGCTTCACAACATTTTATTAATTATCATCAATCTAACCTTGAGTCACTCAAAATTTATGCGATTGAAAAAATTCATAAACCATTTAGAGGAGGAGACATCGAGGTGACCCTGAGAAACAGGGAATCATGGTGGATCTTTAAACTCGGAACAAGAATTCCACATGGTTTAAACAAAAGGAAAGATCTCATGCTCTTCTATTAGTATTCTGAGGGTTTACAAACAATGAAGCTGCTTTTCTGACATCTAATAACTAAATTTGTAGTTCATATTTCCCGTATAATTAATGACTCTTTTGTGAGGCTAATAGCTATCAATTTGTCCTTCTGTTTCCCCTTGTTTCCCCTTGCTTGCTGGCCGCTGTTACATTGTCACGGCGTCTGCAGCTGTGCGTTCACTTACTTGCTCCAACCTATTTTGGCTGTTACAGCTCCCTGTTTGGGAGATTCCTGCCATTGATTTTTCTGTTTTTCCATCCATGGTTGTCTGTGAGCTCACTATTTTTTAAGGTACCAGGGAATTTTGTAGTTTTATTTATTATAAGATTTACATGTATGTCTCATTTTTTCCAGAACTCATATGAGTTTGTGTCTACTTAAGGATAGCCTTTTTTTTTTTTTTTTTTTTTTTTTCCCTTGCTTGCTGGCCGCTGTTACATTGTCACGGCATCTGCAGCTGTGCTTTCACCTATTTGCTCCAACCTATTTTGGCTGTTACAGCTCCCTGTTTGGGAGATTCCTGCTAATATTAGTTTTTTTTTCTATATTGTTATGTGGGTTCATGACATATGAGACTGTACATACTATTATATTATTTTTCTATCATATTCTTGGATTTATTTAATGATTATTGTAATGTCATTTTGTTTTTTTATTTTTTCATATAGTTCCTGTATTTTGTGTTATTTCTGTTTTTTCTGCATTTATGTTTAGCCAAAACATTTGTTTTTGTCTTTCCATCAAGCTTGTCTTGCTTTCATTACCATGTGTGCCTATTTTTGCTTGATTAGACAATTCTACCAATTGCAACACTGGAGTGATAACCGGATACTAGTATAAAAGTATAGACATGTCTTGTATTAGGTATCATGATTAAGGGTGCTTAGTCACCGGAAACGCGTTGACCTTGTTTTTATAATTTTTTCTGTATGCTGATGTTTTGTCCTTTCACTATATTTTAAGTGAAATAAATTATGGATTTTTCACTATTTCGTTGAGCTGGATCTCCTTCTCTTTCCTGTTCGTCCACGCCCTGACACAGCGGTTCCGTGCTCCGAGCTCCTGGGAATGTCGGTATGGTGAGCTGGATTTTGTTTTTCCAGTTTTTAATACTGACCGCACAGTATTCTATCCTGTCCTATCTATCTAGCTAGACGGGCCTCCTGTGCTACATCCTGGTTTCATTCTGTGTATGTCTTTTCCCTCTCCACTCACAGTCATTACTTGTGGGGGGCTATCTATCCTTTGGGGATTTTCTCTGAGGCAAGATAGCTTTCCTATTTCTATCTTTAGGGGTAGTTAATTCTCAGGCTGTGACGAGGTGCAGGAACCGGACACCGGGAGCCCAAAGCTGTGTTGCACTCCAGGTGACACAGCAGAACCGGAGGGTAAAGGACTTTACCACACCCACACATGAAGGTGCAGCAGTAAACGAAGAGAACTGAAACATCAGTTGGTCATGATCACGCAGGATATTAATTCATTTGGAGCAGTGTTGACGTGTGCGCCGGAGCTCAAAATCTAAGATGGCAGCCATCCCCTGTCCTGGGGCCACCAACCTTAACAAAGTATTGGCTGCTTTTTATGTCAACGATTTTGTTAACGATATCGTTGCAACGTCACGCTTTTTGTGACGTAGCAACGATCCCGC
The DNA here is from genome assembly GCF_032444005.1 of Ranitomeya imitator. NCBI lineage: Eukaryota > Metazoa > Chordata > Amphibia > Anura > Dendrobatidae > Ranitomeya > Ranitomeya imitator. The sequence goes on from NC_091285.1 coordinate 611,616,225, forward strand.
TAACGATCTCGTTATGTGTGACAGCGACCAACGATCAGGCCCCTGCTGGGAGATCGTTGGTCGTTGGGGAATGATCATGACCTTTTTTTGGTCGCTGATCACCCGCTGTCATGTGTCATGTGTGTTCACTTGTAACCAGGGTAAATATCGGGTTATGTTTACCCTGGTTACCCGGGTGCTGCAGGGGGACTTCGGCATCGTTGAAGACAGTTTCAACGATGCCGAAGTCGTTCCCCTGATCGTTGATCGTTGGCACCGGTGCTCAGGAAGGATATAATGGAACTAGAGAGAGTACAAAGGAGGGCAACAAAATTAATAAAGGGGATGGGAGAACTACAATACCCAGATAGATTAGCGAAATTAGCATTATTTAGTCTAGAAAAAAGATGACTGAGGGGCGATCTAATAACCATGTATAAGTATATAAGGGGACAATACAAATATCTCGCTGAGGATCTGTTTATACCAAGGAAGGTGACGGGCACAAGGGGGCATTCTTTGCGTCTGGAGGAGAGAAGGTTTTTCCACCAACATAGAAGAGGATTCTTTACTGTTAGGGCAGTGAGAATCTGGAATTGCTTGCCTGAGGAGGTGGTGATGGCGAACTCAGTCGAGGGGTTCAAGAGAGGCCTGGATGTCTTCCTGGAGCAGAACAATATTGTATCATACAATTATTAGGTTCTGTAGAAGGACGTAAATCTGGGGATTTATTATGATGGAATATAGGTTGAACTGGATGGACAAATGTCTTTTTTCGGCCTTACTAACTATGTTACTATGTTACTATGTTGGTCGCTGGAGAGAGCTGTCTGTGTGACAGCTCCCCAGCGACCACACAACGACTTACCAACGATCACGGCCAGGTCGTATCGCTGGTCGTGATCGTTGGTAAGTCGTTTAGTGTAACAGTACCTTTAGATATACTAGCCAGGGAACAACTCTCTTAGTCGTACTACCTAGGGACAGCTGTCATATAACCCTACTACCCAGAGACAGCTCTCTTATAGCTTCTGGTCAGTCTGTGCATTGCAGTCCTTGCTTATACCATGTTACACGGACGTCTGCATGAGCCCTTACAATTACAAGTGACCCTTTGAAGTCAACCATAATGCTGATGTGGCGCTCTGTGAAAATAAGTTTGACACCCCTGCCTTATGGGATCCAATTTGTTTGTGCATCCAAAAATTTGAATGGACAACTCTCATCAGTCAAATGGACAAAACTAGTGCACGGTGTGGTTTTTTTTCACATGTAAATTCAGTCCATGAAAAAAAACCATGCATATGAACAGCCCAGTTGAATAACATTGGTCCAAGTGCTGTCACTTTTTTCCAGGACAGGACTCAGACCAAAAATACAAATATATGTAAATTACATATAGCTCAAACACTGCTACTGTTCCCACACCATAACTGTGATGCACAATTACGATTGTCTGCATTAAAGGGGTTAATCAATGAGCACAAGATAATACCTATCTGCATTTCTGCATTATGCAGCAGTCGGACCCCCACAATTCAATACATTTTCACCAGAGAAATCCTTTTATGTATTATCTGCCACTGTGTCACAGAACCGTGAGAGGTTAAACTTTCAAGTATTTAATTCATAATGGAAATAAAGAAACTTCTCGATATGGATAGCAGAAAGAACAAGTGATTCCCATTCACAACATAATCCACTATACCAAGATCAATCTACCAATAGTACCATATAAAAGATGACAAATACTGCCATACCATAACCAGACAACATATTACCAATACATAGTAAACAAATAATACCACATACAAGGGATAAATACTGCTACACCTTGACTAGACCACATATTACCACCACATAGTGACCGAAAAATAATACCATACTAATCATTAACAAAACCTACAGTACTAACACTTATATTATCATCATTGGTATTATGCACAGGAGTTCTGCAGATAGTATTGTGGGGATTATGAGATGCACTGATTTGTAAGATGCCCAAATTTGGGGGAGGAAAATAGGAAAAAAATGTTTTAATAAAATGGTGGTGCGTGTTATAGTCCATTTGCATGGTAGCTTACATGGAATGGGGTCCCAGGAGGCAGGGTCGACAGGAGTGGTGTGATGCTGTGGGCCCCAGGCTGGTAGAAGGGGTGTTCATTAGAGGCAGGAGTGGGGCAATTCTGTGGGACCCAACCTGGTAGGAAGGGGTGTTCAGCGGTAGGGGGGCTCCACTGACATTTTGTGCCCTCACACTTTCCATGGTTATCAATCTCGGTGCTGAGATTTCAATCTGCGCATGCTCCGCATCCATTTTCCTGAAGTCCACCATGTTGAAAACATTGGAAAACATGGGGGCTTTGGGCTTTCCACAGAATATCCCTCCTACAAGCCTGGTGCTCACAGCATCGCCCCATTCCTTCCACTGTCACCAGCTTTCTCCAGCAGCGACCCTGCAAACCCGCTCCACCTCAGCCAGTAAGCTACACTTGTTTTAAAGATCAAAGACAGGATGGTCAGCAAGCAATGCGTTTCGAACATGGTTGTTCTTTGCTTAAAAAAGAACAGTGTTCGAAATTGATGAAATTGATTAAATAAATATATTTGATATAAATATTTGATGACATAAAGATACTATTTGATATTTTACCAGTAGCTGTAACTTCCTTCACTTTTTCCTACATTTTCAACACAAGTGGTTGGCTCGTGGTTCTATGCATACTGGATCCTCATGAACTTCAATGGTGAGCTGGCATTACCTTTCTTTTTTTGCCATTTGAAGTTCACCAATGACCATTTGGATGATCCATAGGAGGCATAGGAGAAGGTCATGTGGTCAGGTGAGACGAAAATAGAACTTTTTGTCATCAATTCTTCTCATTGTGTTTGGAGGAAGAAGGGTTCGTTAAACTCCAAGTACACCCTCTCAACCGTGAAGCATGGTGGGGGAAACATGATACTTTTCTGTAAAGGGCACAGGACGACTGCGCCGTATTGAAGGGAGGATGGATGGAGTCATGTATTGTTAAATTTTGGCAAACAAACTCCTTACCTCAGTAAGTGCATTGAAGATGGGTCGTGGGTGGCTTTTACAGGATGACAATCGCACAAAACACACAACCAGGGCAACTAAGGAGTGGCTCCATAAGAAGCATATCAAGATCCTGGAGTGGCCTAGCCAGTCTCCAGACCTGAGCCCAATAGAAAATCTTTGGAGGGAGCTGAAACTCATTATTGTCCAGCGACAGCAGGAGGAGGCCAAAATCCCTGCTGCAGTGTGTGCAAATTTGGTAACATAGTAACATAGTAACATAGTTAGTAAGGCCGAAAAAAGACATTTGTCCATCCAGTTCAGCCTATATTCCATCATAATAAATCCCCAGATCTACGTCCTTCTACAGAACCTAATAATTGTATGATACAATATTGTTCTGCTCCAGGAAGACATCCAGGCCTCTCTTGAACCCCTCGACTGAGTTCGCCATCACCACCTCCTCAGGCAAGCAATTCCAGATTCTCACTGCCCTAACAGTAAAGAATCCTCTTCTATGTTGGTGGAAAAACCTTCTCTCCTCCAGACGCAAAGAATGCCCCCTTGTGCCCGTCACCTTCCTTGGTATAAACAGATCCTCAGCGAGATATTTGTATTGTCCCCTTATATACTTATACATGGTTATTAGATCGCCCCTCAGTCGTCTTTTTTCTAGACTAAATAATCCTAATTTCGCTAATCTATCTGGGTATTGTAGTTCTCCCATCCCCTTTATTAATTTTGTTGCCCTCCTTTGTACTCTCTCTAGTTCCATTATATCCTTCCTGTGGTCATGAACTACAGGAAACGTCTGAGTAATGTAATTGCAAACAAAGGTTTCTGCCTGTACCAAATTTTAAATAATGTTATTCTACTATATCAAATAATTATTTCATGTAATAAAATGCAAATTAATTATGTAAAAATCATTCAATGTGATTTTCTGGATTTTTTTTAGATTCTGTCCCTCACAGTTGAAGTGTACCTACGATAAAAATTACAGACCTCTACATTCTTTGTAGGTGAGAAAACTTGCAAAATCGGAATTGTTGCAAATACTTCTTTTTCCCATTGTATAACACCCCCATGTAAGACGTGAGATCTACATTATATAATCAAATGCCTTGAAACATACAGAAATAATAATAGTAATTGCAGATCTTTAACAGATGGGCTGATCATGTGTGTATCCGCGCCAAATAGATGACATTTGCATATTCTGCCAGTCCTGCTTTATTTCTTGATATCCCAATAGGTTCCACATATTGAGTTTTTATTTAATTTCATAAGAATGGTAATAGTGATAATAAAAAAGGGGAAATTAAATAAGTGGATTTTTTTGTGTGGTGTTTGGCAGAGTAATAGAACCCTGAATTGAGCTCTTTCGTTGCTGTATTCAATTAATCACACTTTTCTTTATCCAGACTTGGTGGGGTGCCCAAAATGACGTGCCACGTACACAAATAACCCAGGACCAACACCAATCATTAAAGCTGCCATTAAACCTGTAATTTATTGATATCACTTTACTTTTCATTTACAAGAAGAAAAAAAAACACATTCACGCACAAAACAGAAAAGTTCCCTTGTACCAGGAGCCTTGATTAAGCAGCTTATCGGTGCCAAGGTGGTATTATTGAATTGCAGATGTTGTAAGAGACACCTAATGAACAAACAACAAGTGTAGGGAGCTCTAATCTTATTTATACAGACAGCCATTTACTTGGGACTTTAAACATATGGTGCGTTTTTATTTGCGTTGTGCGTTGCGTTGCCGACGCAGCGGCGCACAACGCAAATGTGAACGTAGCCTAAGCCCTTTATTGCTGGTAAAAAAACCTCTCCTCCCGTGACTCCCAATAGGGATGGAATTGCCGTAATTAGGTCTCCAGGGCGCCTGATGTTCTAGTAACATGATCAGGGAGGAGATTGACTGATCATATTTCGATTTTCTCCTTTAATTGTTGACAAAGTTTGATTTGACTTTGTTGGCATGGACAATGTCCACTTTTTCTAATTTATCTTAGATGGGTCCTCTCAAAGCTGGTCATCACAGGAGGTTATTCGGCTGGCACTTTCAGTGAATGGCTGTAATGTGTGGAGGAGTAAGGCTGGTTTCACACATCAGTTTTTTGGTATTTGCGCTACCTGTTTCTTTGCAGACATATGTCCATAATTCTGATTTGAACACATTAGCTGCATTCAATACGAACTATAAAATGCTGCTAATTACAGTCATAACGATCTGGAGAAAGCTTAAAAAAAAATCCCTGATACATGAAATTTATTTTTCTTACAGACAGGGAAACATTGTTTTATTTTTATGGACTGTCCAGAAATTTCTGACATTCATGCTCACAACCAACCTCCCCATACACATATACTGTACATGAGCTGGTTGCAAGTCTTCCACTGGCCTTAGAAATAGCAACCAAACTCACAACACTTCTGTTGCAGAATCTGCATCCCCCATGGTTCCCCTCAGCCAGGCTTTGTGAACAATGAGGCTCTATGCCCATACATGACAATGTACAACAGATTTTTTCAAAAGTTTTGCTTCCTTGAAAATGTGAGATAATTATGATAAACCCATTTAAGCTAAGCATAAATATAATTTCTAAAAGTCTGTATCAAGTAGAAATCTTGAGAAACATGAGATTAATTTAATTGGTCAAGTAGAAAAATGTGGTCTGGTTGCTGCAGCCGTAAATTGAACACTTATGTAGGCCTTGTGAACTTAGCCTTTGAGAGACCATATAGTTAATCGACCTTTCATATCAGTATTCCCCATATGTATACAGGTGGAGGTAAGCATCAATAGAAGTTAATTTTCTTTTCATTCTTATTTCACACTTGTACTTAAAGTGCTCTACTGTATATAGAAGAATTGTCATTGCCAGGAAACTCAATGAGATTCATAGATTAACATTGTAGGAAAGGTCTGACGTTACTATCTGACATATATGTAGTGTGTGTGAGAGATTACATTCTGTCGATTATTTAGTCTGAACCGTTCTTTTCTATCTGCTAATGTATTCCACTCTGCAGCTGGAATGTCATGCCGCCATGCTCCACCGCTCAGACGTACATCATCTGAAAATTAATGATTTCCACATCTGCACAGTTTTTCTTACTGAGCCATTAATCCTGTATTTTGTCACTAGATGCTTGCATCCCACATGTATTATTTTGGACCTATTTGCATTACGCCACTATGGGCATAGAACACAAAATCATTGTAAATTATTCATTAATCACTGTCTGCCAACTATACCCTCTTGTGAGTTTTGATAACGCAGATGGTTTAAATGCAGTAAACAATTTAATACCGTAAGGAACTCATGATGATGAATAGGGACATAATACCAAAAGTGCCCTGTACTTCCCCATGGCACACACTAAACTGCGGAGATTAGCTGGAAGTCTCCAATATAAGTGTGAAGCCAGTCATTTGGATCACTGCTCTATAAAGAGTATTCATTATTGGTGGTGGGCGAACGAGCTCGGTGATACTTGGGTATCACTTGCACAGTGAGCAATATGTGGTGCTCAATGTAAAACTAAAAACCCGCCCCCCATCTTTGGTGCCTGTTACGCAGCCAACAAGCATTTGGGGATTGCCTGTGAGTCACTGTAGTGCCTTTTCCATCTTGGTTGTGGCATTACTGTGATTGGCTGGCCATCTGACATAATCAGGGATTATAAAAGGACAGGTGCCACCCGACTCGGCACTCTGACGCCATTGCACACCTCTGTGACATTTCAAATTGGATGGAGAGAGTGCTTGTCTAGGACTGTGTGCACAATATAATGAATCAGAGGGCTATAGTCTTGACACTGGTGCTGAAGCTGAGCTATTATACTAACAGCCCTTCTAAAGGCTAATACAATACTCATACAATCTGCATTTAGCCTAGGGAGGGAGAAAGTTGCAGGAGCAGGGAGAGTGACAAAATCTAGTCGAAAGAACAGGGATTAGGCCTGTTGTCAATTGGCAATTATATAGCTGCAGCTTTTTGTGGGGGCTGAAAAAATTAAATATATTTTGATCCATCAAGTATTGTCTGCTTTGAGGTCTTTTTTTGTGCTATATAATAAACCCAAAAATCGTTGAAATATTTTCCTTGGATACATTTCCCAGCCATACACTATTCCGTAGTGTGGAATACATTTCTGTGATCTCCAAAACTGAAAAAAAGCTATTAAAAATGTCGTAGGCTTCCACTTGTCAGACATACAGTGTTATGTGGTCTGTGAACAATTCTGTGATCTCTAAGGCTATGTGCCCACGTTGCAGAATACAAGCAGATTTTTCCTGATCAAAACCGCACTGTTGTGAATTCTGTTGTTAAGCTCCCTCCTGTAGTCATGAATGGTACTTCGGCTGGTTCTGTCCATGGGCTTCCTCTGGTGGTTGTGAGTGGGGCTGCGGCTTCTGAGGTTCCTTCCACAGGTGACGAGGTTAATTTGTTAGCTGGCTGCTCTATTTAACTCCACCTAGATCTTTGCTCCATGCGACCTGTCAATGTTCCAGTATTGGTCTAGTTCGCTCCTGGATCGTTCTTGTGACCTGTCTTCCCAGCAGAAGCTAAGTTCCTGCTTGTTTTTCTCTGTTTGCTATTTTTTCTGTCCAGCTTGCTATTTTGATTTTTGTCTTGCTTGCTGGAAGTTCTGGGACGCAGAGGGAGCGCCTCCGCACCGTGAGTCGGTGCGGAGGGTCTTTTTGCACCCTCTGCGTGGTCTTTTTGTAGTTTTTTGTGCTGACCGCAAAGTTACCTTTTCTATCCTCCTTCAGTAAGTCGGGCCTCACTTTGCTAAATCTATTTCATCTCTGTGTTTGTAATTTTCATCTTAACTCACAGTCATTATATGTGGGGGGCTGCCTTTTCCTTTGGGGAATTTCTCTGAGGCAAGGTAGGCTTTATTTTTCTATCTCTAGGGCTAGCTAGTTCCTTAGGCTGTGACGAGTTGCATAGGGAGCGTTAGGAGCAATCCACGGCTATTTCTAGTGTGTGTGATAGGATTAGGGATTGCGGTCAGCAGAGTTCCCATGTCTCAGAGCTTGTCCTGTATTATTTGTAACTATCAGGTCATTCCGTGTGCTCTTAACCACCAGGTCCATTATTGTCCTCACCACCAGGTCATAACAGTACAGGTGGCCCAAAAAGTATTAATGCATCTCAATAGAGGGATAAGAGAAGTTCTGAGACCATTTTTTTTTCTTTGTAGTGTGTTTTGTCTCTCTTTTCCCCTTTACCACTGGGTGGTTCAGGATACAGGTGTAGATATGGACATTCAAGGTCTGTCCTCTTGTATGGATAATCTCACTGCAAGGGTACAGAACATTCAAGATTTTGTGGTTCAGAATCCGATGTTAGAGCCTAGGATTCCAATTCCTGATTTGTTTTTTGGGGATAGATCTAAGTTTCTGAATTTCAAAAATAATTGTAAATTGTTTCTTGCTTTGAAACCTCGCTTCTCAGGTGACCCTGTTCAACAAGTGAAAATCATTATTTCTTTGTTACGTGGCGACCCTCAAGACTGGGCATTTTCCCTTGCGCCAGGAGATCCGGCATTGCGTGATGTTGATGCGTTTTTTCTGGCGCTTGGATTGCTTTGTGATGAACCAAATTCAGTGGATCAGGCAGAGAAAATCTTGCAGGCTCTGTGTCAGGGTCAGGATGAGGTAGAGATATATTGTCAGAAGTTTAGGAAGTGGTCTGTACTCACTCAGTGGAATGAATGTGCGTTGGCAGCAATTTTCAGAAAGGGTCTCTCTGAAGCCCTTAAGGATGTCATGGTGGGATTTCCCATGCCTGCTGGTCTGAATGAGTCTATGTCTTTGGCCATTCAGATCGATCGACGCTTGCGTGAGCGTAAAGTTGTGCACCATTTGGCGCTATTATCTGAGCATAGACCTGAGCCTATGCAATGTGATAGGACTTTGACCAGAGCTGAACGGCAAGAACACAGATGTCAGAATGGGTTGTGTTTTTACTGTGGTGATTCCACTCATGCTATCTCCGATTGTCCTAAGCGCGCTAAGCGTTTCGCTAGGTCTGCCACCATTGGTACGGTACAGTCGAAATTTCTTTTGTCCGTTACTCTGATTTGCTCTTTGTCATCCTATTCTGTTATGGCATTTGTGGATTCAGGCGCTGCCCTGAATTTGATGGACTTGGAGTTTGCTAGGCGCTGTGTTTTTTTCTTGGAGCCCTTGCAGTATCCTATTCCATTGAGAGGAATTGATGCTACACCTTTGGCCAAGAATAAGCCCCAGTACTGGACCCAATTGACCATGTGCATGGCTCCTGCACATCAGGAGGATATTCGCTTTTTGGTGTTGCATAATCTGCATGATGTGGTCGTTTTGGGGTTGCCATGGCTACAGGTCCATAATCCAGTATTGGATTGGAAATCTATGTCTGTGTCCAGCTGGGGTTGTCAGGGAATACATGGTGATGTTCCATTTTTGTCTATTTCATCATCCACCCCTTCTGAAGTCCCGGAGTTTTTGTCGGATTACCGGGATGTATTTGGTGAGCCCAAATCCAGTGGCCTACCTCCTCATAGGGATTGCGATTGTGCTATCAATTTGATTCCTGGTAGTAAGTTTCCTAAGGGCCGACTGTTCAATTTATCTGTGCCAGAACACGCCGCTATGCGGAGTTATATAAAGGAATCCTTGGAGAAGGGTCATATTCGTCCGTCGTCGTCTCCATTGGGAGCAGGGTTCTTTTTTGTGGCCAAGAAGGATGGTTCTTTGAGACCTTGTATTGATTACCGCCTTCTTAATAAGATCACAGTCAAATATCAGTACCCTTTGCCGCTGCTGTCTGATTTATTTGCTTGGATTAAGGGGGCTAGTTGGTTCACCAAGATAGATCTTCGTGGTGCGTATAATCTTGTGCGTATTAAACAGGGCGATGAATGGAAAACAGCATTTAATACGCCCGAGGGCCATTTTGAGTACCTGGTTATGCCATTCGGGCTTTCCAATGCTCCATCAGTATTTCAGTCCTTTATGCATGACATCTTCCGAGAGTACCTGGATAAATTCCTGATTGTATATTTGGATGATATTTTGGTCTTGTCGGATGATTGGGAGTCTCACGTGAAGCAGGTCAGAATGGTGTTCCAGGTCCTTCGTGCTATTTCTTTGTTTGTGAAGGGGTCTAAGTGTCTCTTTGGGGTTCAGAAGGTTTCATTTTTGGGTTTCATTTTTTCCCCTTCTACTATCGAGATGGTCCCTGTTAAAGTCCAGGCCATTTATGATTGGACTCAGCCGACATCTGTGAAGAGTCTGCAAAAGTTCCTGGGCTTTGCTAATTTTTATCGTCGCTTCATCAGTAATTTTTCTAGTGTTGCTAAACCGTTGACTGATTTGACCAAGAAGGGTGCTGATGTGGTCAATTGGTCTTCTGCGGCTGTGGAAGCTTTTCATGAGTTGAAGCGTCGTTTTTCTTCTGCCCCTGTGTTGTGCCAGCCAGATGTTTCGCTCTCGTTTCAGGTCGAGGTTGAAGCTTCTGAGATTGGAGCAGGAGCTGTTTTGTCGCAAAGAAGTTCTGATGGCTCGGTGATGAAACCATGTTCCTTCTTTTCTAGAAAGTTTTCGCCTGCTGAGCGCAATTATGATGTTGGCAATCGAGAGTTGTTGGCCATGAAGTGGGCATTCGAGGAGTGGCATCATTGGCTTGAAGGAGCCAAGCATCACGTGGTGGTCTTGACGGATCACAAGAATTTGACTTATCTCGAGTCTGCCAAACGGTTGAATCCTAGACAGGCTCGTTGGTCGCTATTTTTCTCCCGTTTTGATTTTGTGGTTTCGTACCTTCCGGGCTCTAAGAATGTGAAGGCTGATGCCCTGTCAAGGAGTTTTGTGCCCAACTCTCCGGGTGTTCCTGAGCTGGCGGGTATTCTCAAAGAGGGGGTAATTTTGTCTGCCATCTCCCCTGATTTGCGGCGGGTGCTGCAAAATTTTCAGGCTGATAGACCTGACCGTTGCCCAGCGGAGAAACTGTTTGCCCCTGATAGATGGACTAGTAGAGTTATCTCTGAGGTTCATTGTTCGGTGTTGGCTGGTCATCCTGGAATCTTTGGTACCAGAGATTTGGTGGCTAGATCCTTTTGGTGGCCGTCTTTGTCGCGGGATGTGCGTTCTTTTGTGCAGTCCTGTGGAACTTGTGCTCGGGCTAAGCCCTGCTGTTCTTGTGCCAGTGGGTTGCTTTTGCCCTTGCCGGTCCCGAAGAGGCTCTGGACGCATATTTCTATGGATTTTATTTCGGATCTCCCTGTCTCTCAAAAGATGTCGGTCATTTGGGTGGTTTGTGATCGCTTCTCTAAGATGGTCCATTTGGTACCCTTGTCTAAATTGCCTTCCTCCTCTGATTTGGTGCCGTTGTTTTTCCAGCATGTGGTTCGTTTACATGGCATTCCGGAGAACATCGTTTCGGACAGAGGTTCCCAGTTTGTTTCGAGGTTTTGGCGATTCTTTTCTGCTAGGATGGGCATTGATTTGTCTTTTTCCTCGGCTTTCCATCCTCAGACAAATGGCCAAACCGAACGTACTAATCAGACTTTGGAAACATATCTGAGATGCTTTGTTTCTGCTGATCAGGATGATTGGGTGTCCTTTTTGCCTTTGGCTGAGTTCGCCCTTAATAATCGGGCCAGCTCGGCTACTTTGGTTTCGCCGTTTTTCTGCAATTCTGGTTTCCATCCTCGTTTCTCTTCAGGGCAGGTTGAGTCTTCGGACTGTCCTGGTGTAGATACTGTGGTGGATAGGTTGCAGCAGATTTGGACTCATGTGGTGGACAATTTGACATTGTCCCAGGAGAAGGCTCAACGTTTCGCTAACCGCCGGCACTGTGTGGGTCCCCGACTTCGTGTTGGGGATTTGGTTTGGTTGTCGTCTCGTTATGTTCCTATGAAGGTTTCCTCTCCTAAGTTTAAGCCTCGTTTCATTGGTCCGTATAAGATTTCTGAGGTTCTCAATCCTGTGTCATTTCGTTTGACCCTTCCAGCTTCTTTTGCCATCCATATTGTATTCCATAGGTCGTTGTTGCGGAGATACAGTTAGGGCCAGAAATATTTGGACAGTGACACAATTTTCGCGAGTTGGGCTCTGCATGCCACCACATTGGATTTGAAATGAAACCTCTACAACAGAATTCAAGTGCAGATTGTAACGTTTAATTTGAAGGGTTGAACAAAAATATCTGATAGAAAATGTAGGAATTGTACACATTTCTTTACAAACACTCCACATTTTAGGAGGTCAAAAGTAATTGGACAAATAAACATAACCCAAACAAAATATTTTTATTTTCAATATTTTGTTGCAAATCATTTGGAGGCAATCACTGCCTTAAGTCTGGAACCCATGGACATCACCAAACGCTGGGTTTCCTCCTTCTTAATGCTTTGCCAGGCCTTTACAGCCGCAGCCTTCAGGTCTTGCTTGTTTGTGGTTCTTTCCGTCTTAAGTCTGGATTTGAGCAAGTGAAATGCATGCTCAATTGGGTTTTGATCTGGAGATTGACTTGGCCATTGCAGAATGTTCCACTTTTTGGCACTCATGAACTCCTTGGTAGCTTTGGCTGTATGCTTGGGGTCATTGTCCATCTGTACTATGAAGCGCCGTCCAATCAACTTTGCAGCATTTGGCTGAATCTGGGCTGAAAGTATATCCCGGTACACTTCAGAATTCATCCGGCTACTCTTGTCTGCTCTTATGTCATCAATAAACACAAGTGACCCAGTGCCATTGAAAGCCATTCATGCCCATGCCATCACGTTGCCTCCACCATGTTTTACAGAGGATGGGGTGTGCCTTGGATCATGTGCCGTTCCCTTTCTTCTCCAAACTTTTTTCTTCCCATCATTCTGGTACAGGTTGATCTTTGTCTCATCTGTCCATAGAATACTTTTCCAGAACTGAGCTGGCTTCTTGAGGTGTTTTTTCTGCAAATTTAACTCTGGCCTGTCTATTTTTGGTATTGATGAATGGTTTGCATCTAGATGTGAACCCTTTGTATTTACTGTCATGGAGTCTTCTCTTTACTGTTGACTTAGAGACAGATACACCTACTTCACTGAGAGTGTTCTGGACTTCAGTTGATGTTGTGAACGGGTTCTTCTTCACCAAATTAAGTATGCGGCGATCATCCACCACTGTTGTCATCCGTGGACGCCCAGGCCTTTTTGAGTTCCCAAGCTCACCAGTCAATTCCTTTTTTCTCAGAATGTACCCAACTGTTGATTTTGCTACTCCAAGCATGTCTGCTATCTCTCTGATGGATTTTTTCTTTTTTTTCAGCCTCAGGATGTTCTGCTTCACCTCAATTGAGAGTTCCTTTGACCGCATGTTGTCTGCTCACAGCAACAGCTTCCAAATGCAAAACCACACACCTGGAATCCACCCCTGACCTTTTAACTACTTCATTGATTACAGGTTAACGAGGGAGACGCCTTCAGAGTTAATTGCAGCCCTTAGAGTCCATTGTCCAATTACTTTTGGTCCCTTGAAAAAGAGGACGCTATGCATTACAGAGCTATGATTCCTAAACCCTTTCTCCGATTTGGATGTGGAAACTATCATATTGCAGCTGGGAGTGTGCACTTTCAGCCCATATTACATATATAATTTTATTTCTGAACATGTTTTTGTAAACAGCTAAAATAACAAAACTTGTGTCACTGTCCAAATATTTCTGGCCCTAACTGTACGTGGCACCTGTGGTTCCATCCGTTGATCCTCCTGCCCCAGTGTTGGTTGAGGGGGAGTTGGAGTCTGTGGTGGAGAAGATTTTGGATTCTCGTATTTCGAGACGGAAACTCCAGTACCTGGTCAAGTGGAAGGGTTATGGTCAGGAAGATAATTCCTGGGTCTTTGCCTCTGATGTTCATGCTGCCGATCTGGTTCGTGTCTTTCATTTGGCTCGTCCTGGTCGGCCTGGGGGCTCTGGTGAGGGTTCGGTGACCCCTCTTCAAGGGGGGGTACTGTTGTGAATTCTGTTGTTAAGCTCCCTCCTGTAGTCATGAATGGTACTTCGGCTGGTTCTGTCCATGGGCTTCCTCTGGTGGTTGTGAGTGGGGCTGCGGCTTCTGAGGTTCCTTCCACAGGTGACAAGGTTAATTCGTTAGCTGGCTGCTCTATTTAACTCCACCTAGATCTTTGCTCCATGCCACCTGTCAATGTTCCAGTATTGGTCTAGTTCGCTCATGGATCGTTCTTGTGACCTGTCTTCCCAGCAGAAGCTAAGTTCTGCTTGTTTTTCTCTGTTTGCTATTTTTTCTGTCCAGCTTGCTATTTTGATTTTTGTCTTGCTTGCTGGAAGCTCTGGGACGCAGAGGGAGCGCCTCCGCACCGTGAGTCGGTGCGGAGGGTCTTTTTGCGCCCTCTGCGTGGTCTTTTTGTAGTTTTTTGTGCTGACCGCAAAGTTACCTTTCCTATCCTCTGTCTGTTCAGTAAGTCGGGCCTCACTTTGCTAAATCTATTTCATCTCTGTGTTTGTAATTTTCATCTTAACTCACAGTCATTATATGTGGGGGGCTGCCTTTTCCTTTGGGGAATTTCTCTGAGGCAAGGTAGGCTTTATTTTTCTATCTCTAGGGCTAGCTAGTTCCTTAGGCTGTGACGAGTTGCATAGGGAGCGTTAGGAGCAATCCACGGCTATTTCTAGTGTGTGTGATAGGATTAGGGATTGCGGTCAGCAGAGTTCCCACGTCTCAGAGCTTGTCCTGTATTATTTGTAACTATCAGGTCATTCCGTGTGCTCTTAACCACCAGGTCCATTATTGTCCTCACCACCAGGTCATAACACCGCACATCTTTGCCAGGGAAAATGCATGTGGATTTTGATGCGTTTTTTTGTGTTTTTGATGCGTTTTTGTAAATGTTTTTTAAGCATTTTTGAGCACAAATAAAGTTGGGACAAAAGAAAAAAAAAAACTCCTACGAGGTAATTTCCTAGTCCATCCCCTCGTCTCCATTTTATTTGCTTACATTACAGCCAGACACAGTGCCCCCATAATCATGCCAGACACAGTGCACCCATAATGCTGCCACAGTGCCCCCATATTGCTGCCAGGCAAAGTGCCCCCATAATACTGCCAGACACAGTGCCCCCATAATGCTGCCAGGTACAGTGCCCCCATAATACTGCCAGATACAGTGCCCCCATAATACTGCCAGACCCAGTGCCCCCATAATGCTGCCACAGTGACCCCATAATGCTGCCACAGTGCCCCCATAATACTGCCAGACCCAGTGCCCCCATAATGCTGCCACAGTGACCTCATAATACTGCCAGACACAGTGGCCCCATAATGCTGCCAGACCCAGTGCCCCCATAATGCTGCCACATTTTCCATTGATAGTACCCAAACTTTAATAAGACTGAAAAAAATATTTTAAAAATGTTGTCGGCTTTCATTTGTCAGCCAAACAGTGTTGCATGGTCTCTAAATATTTACTTGATCTCTAATATTGGAAAAAACTTTAAAAATTGTTGTAGACTTTAATTTCTGAGCCATACAGTGTTAAATGGTCCATGAGCATTTCTGTGATCTCTAAAACTGAAAAAAAGCTTTTAAAAATTTGGAGGCTTCCATTTCTCAACCATACTGTGTTACGTGATCTGTGAACATTTATGTGATCTCTAAAACAGAAAAAATGCTTCGATTTCTCAGTCATACAGTATTACATGGTCTCTGCACATTTCTGTGATATATAAAACTGAAAAAAAAAATTTAAACTTTTTTCTGGATTGAATTTGATTGTCATCCATACAATTTTGCATTCTTTCTGCTACATTACGGTGAAGTAAACTCCCAAAAACCACTTTAATTGCTGCAGGTGACCAATTTTTTTCTTTTATTAAAAATAAACTTGGTTTCAAGAGTCAGAGCAATTACAAAACGTGTAAGATGTGCTTTATGGGATGGCAAAGTGGAAGTGCTGATGATGGTGAATGCAGATGCCGAGGACAAGGGGCAGGTGTGACTATGCCTGTTGGTGGAGCACAAAAAACACGCCCATCCACGACACGTATGTTCCTGTCCCATTTTGCAGGAAGGCACGGTACATCAATTCTGAAGTCAGAGCAGTGCGAACAAGTGGTTGGACAAAAGATAATGCTTTCAGCAGGCTCGGCAGCACCACACGGTCCAGTCTTACCAGCCTAATGTCTGGATCACGTAATCCTGACCCTATTTCTCCTTCGTTCCACAATGGCGAGTCCCAGGAGACTAGCGATTCCTCACTAGCACAATACGAGGAGCTCTTTTTAAAACATAATCTCTTGATCGTGACCTCTCATCCTGCATACCCCAAAACGGACAGGAGGATGTGCTGTTTAGTGATGCACAAAAGTTAGAGCAGCCATGGCCACAAGAACATGATGGTGGGAAATGGCAAATTTGGGATAAGGAGGAAAATGATGATGAGAAACAGTTGCCGCTAAGGCTGGGGTCACACTGCATTAGTGCAACCCGTTTAGCGCTAAGCGCTTGCGGGTTGCGCTAACGCAATGTCTTTTTCGGGGTCGCGTTAAACGTCCCCGCTCTCGCAGATCCCCGATCTGCGAGAGCAGGGAACGGACCTCGGGCACGCCGCGGACGCTGCAAGCAGCGTCCGAGGCGCGCTACAACAGAACGGCACATCGCTAGCGCGTGCCGAAAATGACACGCGCTAGCAATGCGCTTTTACATTGCGGGCAATGTGAGCGCTAACGGACGCGTTGCACGGCGTTAATTTCGCCGTGCAACGCTGTCCGCTAGCGCTCACATTAAAACGCAATGTGAACCTAGCCTAAGTCTGGTTGTTGGTAATTCATGAAGTTAGGAGGACCAGCGTGTGGTGGTGCAAGATGAGGTGGTGGATCACTAAGTCAGCTGGGAAGATGGCATGCAGAGCAATGCCAGCAGCGCTGAGGGGTAGAGAGCGGCAGCACTGAAACAGACACAAAGAGATAGAGAGGTGAACAGAGGGACAAGTCAAGAAACTGCTCTGCAGTTTCTCCATCAAAGCTTTAGGTGTACCCCAGTCTGGAACTTTTTGAAATAGAGTTCTAAGACAAATAATATGGCCATTTTCAATCTGTGCCAAGCCAAGATCAGCAGAGACCTGATCACTAAGTGATTAACCACCACCAGCATAATCAGGCACATGTCATCTAAGCACCCGACTCGCTGGGTGGGCCTAATGCTTGGGTTCATGATTGGTGCCATCGGGTGGCACCACTGTTTTTTCCACTGTGCTTTCCAATCCCCTGTCCAAAGCCCCAGCACAGATGCCTCCAGCCCTGCACCTATGTTTGCACATTCTTACTTACCATCATCAGGCACTTTTAAATTCTTGTGTCAGCATAGCATTTAGCTGGAATGAAAAAGATAGTTCCCAGCCACCCACGCACAGGCCCAAATGCTAAACGGGCACTTTTCCAGGCTGCTTGCCATGGAAATGTTGCCATTTAGGCTGGTAAACATGAAGGATTTCCGCCGACTCATGGAGGCAGCCGTCCCTCTGTACTCCATGGCATCCCTGCTTTGTACCAGCATGTGTCCAGGATCATTACTCATCCCTTACCAATGCACTTACTGGCATCATCCATTTAACGACCGACAAGCGCTTGCGGTCAGGGATGCTACATTTCTCTGATGGCACACTGGCTGAACATTGTGGAGGCTGGGGCTGAGTAATGCCCTGGCATGGCGCATGTGCTCCCAACACTGAGGATTGCTGGCCCTACTTCCATCAGAGTTTCCTCCTCCACCTCATGTTCTTCCTTATCCTCCATCTCTAATTTGCTATCTCAGAGCACCTTGTCCACATCAGCTGGAAACTCTGCAGCACTGTCTCGGCGAAGCGGCAACAGGCTCTTCTAAAACTAATTTGCCTAGGAGACAAATCACACACTGGAGTTACTTAAAGGAATAAGAGACCAAAATGATATGGTCGTGTGTGATAAAGGGCATAGCCTGGTGATAGCTGTGAAGCTTGGCAAGCTCACACATACACTATGCTTGGCACATGTGCTCAACTTGGTAGTTCAGCAGTTTCTGAATTCATACCCAGATTTGCCAGAGCTTCTGGTCAAGGTATGCCATGTCAGCATCCATTTCCGCAAGTCAGCTACAGCCGCCGCTCCTCTGGCAGTATGGAAGCAGCGCATACAAGTGTCAGTTCAACAACTGGAGTGTGACATCATCACATGCTGGAACTCCACACTGCACATGCTGGAAAGGCTTTGTGAGTAGAAGAGACCAGTGTTTGAGTACCAGCTCCAACACGCCCGTTGGTCAGCCTCCACATATAACAACTGGTGAGTGTGCATGGATATTTGACATTCATGTGCTTCCTCAAGACTTTAAGGACTCCACAAAGATGGTGAGCACCGATGACGCCATTGTCAGCACAACTATCACTTTTGTGCCTACTTAAAAAGTTGCTGCTCACAATTAAACATGAAGCTTTGCATGTGAAGTAGCTGGGGATGGAAAAAGACATAGCACACAGAGTAGCCAGCCCAGCCTTGTGTCATCTGCTCAGTTTAGATTTGGCATCAATGAGGAGGTGGATGCTGAGGAGGAGGAAGAGGAGGAACAGGAACTGATGGCTAGCATAACATAGGCTAGTAGCTACACCACCTTCATACTGCCTCTCCTACATGGATGGGTGGAGAATAGCAATGAGGAGGAAGAGAGGGAGGAAGAGCAGATGGAGAGTTGTCATCATGGTGGAGAAAAGAAACTGTTGGCTGTATGGAGCTTGGTACATATGTTTGACTTTATGTACTGCTGCCTTACATGTGACCCTCACGTTGCATTCATCTTTGCCACATAAGAGCACTGGTTGTTTACCCTGCTAGACCCACACTACAAGGAGAACTTTGCATCTCTTCTTCCTGAGGTGGAGAGGTCTTCGAAAATGGTGCTATACCAGAAGGCCATTGTGGAAAATATGTTGAAAAAATTCCCTCAGACAACACTATGGGCAGCGGGCAAGCTTCCTTGCCCAACCAAGGAGAGGCCAGGGAGACACACAGCAGATGCATGAGTGCACTGTCAAAGGTGTGAACCAATTTCATGACATGAATGGGTATTTTTAGCAAGGAGCGAAAAGCTGCTAAGGACGGTCAAGCAATACCTGGCTGACCAAACCAGCATTCTCTCTAATTCCTCTGCAACTTTCAATTATTGGGCCTCAAAGCTAGACACCTGGCATGAGTTGTCCCTCTATGCCTTGGAGGTGTTGTACTGCCCTTCCGCTAATGTCTTATCTAAGCAGGTGTTTAGTGCCATTGGGGAGACATAACAGACAGGCACTTTTGCCTGGCAACAGAGAATGCAGGCAGGCTCACTGCAATAAAAATGAACAAAGCCTGGATTAGCACACACTTTTCCTCACCACCAGATGACAGCAGTAAATAAAGTGCTTGTAATATTCAATATTTTAATGAGTCCCCCCAGTTGTTGCTTTTCTGGGGTCTATGGATGACTCCGCTCATAATTTCTGCCTGGCATTGCACTTTCTACTCATTCATAGGCATTACATTGTCTTGGGTACATTCTGTTGCAATATAAACCTCCAAAAATTTATAGGTATTCTGTTGCTCGCCTATAGACTATTACATAGTCTGGAGTTCATTTTGCCGGTATATAACCCTCATAAAACTTGCTCAAAGTTTATCGGTATTATATTGCTCATCCATAGGGTAGTACATGGATGGAAAAAGCTACGAGGAAAAAGCTTACATATTAAACACCTTCTTTTCCACGGTATTCACGCCGGAAAATGAAATGCTAGGTGAAATCCCAAGAAACAATGAAAACCCTATATTAAGGGTCACCAATCTAACCCAAGAAGAGGTGCGAAACCGACTAAATAAGATCAAAATAGATAAATCTCCGGGTCCGGATGGCATACACCCACGAGTACTAAGAGAACTAAGTAATGTAATAGATAAACCATTATTTCTTATTTTTAGGGACTCTATAGCGACGGGGTCTGTTCCGCAGGACTGGCGCATAGCAAATGTGGTGCCAATATTCAAAAAGGGCTCTAAAAGTGAACCTGGAAATTATAGGCCAGTAAGTCTAACCTCTATTGTTGGTAAAATATTTGAAGGGTTTCTGAGGGATGTTATTCTGGATTATCTCAATGAGAATAACTGTTTAACTCCATATCAGCATGGGTTTATGAGAAATCGCTCCTATCAAACCAATCTAATCAGTTTTTATGAAGAGGTAAGCTATAGGCTGGACAACGGTGAGTCATTGGACGTGGTATATCTCGATTTTTCCAAAGCGTTTGATACCGTGCCGCACGAGGTTGGTACACAAAATGAGAATTCTTGGTCTGGGGGAAAATGTGTGTAAATGGGTTAGTAACTGGCTTAGTGATAGAAAGCAGAGGGTGGTTATAAATGGTATAGTCTCTAACTGGGTCGCTGTGACCAGTGGGGTACCGCAGGGGTCGGTATTGGGACCTGTTCTCTTCAACATATTCATTAATGATCTGGTAGAAGGTTTACACAGTAAAATATCAATATTTGCAGATGATACAAAACTATGTAAAGCAGTTAATACAAGAGAAGATAGTATTCTGCTACAAATTGATCTGGATAAGTTGGAAACTTGGGCTGAAAGGTGGCAGATGAGGTTTAACAATGATAAATGTAAGGTTATACACATGGGAAGAAGGAATCAATATCACCATTACACACTGAACGGGAAACCACTGGGTAAATCTGACAGGGAGAAGGACTAGGGGATCCTAGTTAATGATAAACTTACCTGGAGCAGCCAGTGCCAGGCAGCAGCTGCCAAGGCAAACAGGATCATGGGGTGCATTAAAAGAGGTCTGGATACACATGATGAGAGCATTATACTGCCTCTGTACAAATCCCTAGTTAGACCGCACATGGAGTTCTGTGTCCAGTTTTGGGCACCGGTGCTCAGGAAGGATATAATGGAACTAGAGAGAGTACAAAGGAGGGCAACAAAATTAATAAAGGGGATGGGAGAACTACAATACCTAGATAGATTAGCGAAATTAGGATTATTTAGTCTAGAAAAAAGATGACTGAGGGGCGATCTAATAACCATGTATAAGTATATAAGGGGACAATACAAATATCTCGCTGAGGATTTGTTTATACCAAGGAAGGTGACGGGCACAAGGGGGCATTCTTTGCATCTGGAGGAGAGAAGGTTTTTCCACCAACATAGAAGAGGATTCTTTACTGTTAGGGCAGTGAGAATCTGGAATTGCTTGCCTGAGGAGGTGGTGATGGCGAACTCAGTCGAGGGGTTCAAGAGAGGCCTGGATGTCTTCCTGGAGCAGAACAATATTGTATCATACAATTATTAGGTACTGTAGAAGGACGTAAATCTGGAGATTTATTATGATGGAATATAGGCTGAACTGGATGGACAAATGTCTTTTTTCGGCCTTACTATGTTACTATGTTACATCTTTTCAGTATATTTCATTGCTATATAAGCCTCTAAAAACTTTATTGGTATTATTTTGCTCATCCATAGACTTTTACATATTTTTGGGTAAATTTCAGTGGTATTTAAGCATCAAAAAACTTGTTAATAAATTTATTGGTATTATATTCCTTACCCTTAGATTAGTAAGGGGTCTTGAGCCTATTTCTTTAGTATATAACCATAAAAAAACTTGTTCTAAAATTTATCGGTATTATATTGTTCATCCACAGGGTATTACTTCGTCTTGGGTACATTTTTTTGTTATATAAGCTTCCAAAAACTTGTTCCAAAAATTTATTGGTATTCTATTGCTCACCTATAGACTATTCCGTGGTCTAGAGTACATCTCGTTGGTATATAACCCTCAAAAAACTTGTTCCAAAATGTATCAGTAATATATTGCTGATCCATAGGGCATTACATATTCTTGGGTACCTTTAGGTTCTATATAAGCTTCAAAAAACCTTGTTCTAAATTTATCGGTATTACATTGCTCACACATAGGGAATATTTCGTTCCTACAAAAGCCTCAAAAAACTTGTTCAAAATGTATCAGTACTATATTACTCATCCAATGGGTACTACATATTCTTGGGTACATTTCATTGCTATATAAGGGTAAAAAAACTTGTTCAAAATTTATCGGCATTGTATTTCTCAGCCATAGATTATTCCACAGTCTGGCGTACATTTTGTTGGTATATAACCCTCAAAAAACTTGTTCAAAATTTATTGGTATTATATTGCTCAACACTAGGTTTTACACCTTCCTGGGTACCTTTCGTTGCTATATTAACCTCAAAAAAACTTGTTCAACATTTTATCAATATTATATTGCTCATTCATAGATTATTCCATTGTTTGGTGTACATTTCCTTCGTATATAACCGTCAAAAGTGCATAACCTTTATGAGTCTAGGAGAACCAATATACAATTTGCACAGAATGTGTATGAGGCCCTCCTTTATATCCAATACAGGGTGTATCTAAGTTCCTTATTTTTAGCAGTTCTTGCTTCCTTCATATATTACCCTGAAATTTCCTATTTTTTAACAGACAAATCCTCTCAATTAGCCAAACCAGATCTCCACTATGCACTGACGAGGGGCAGTACCCCGAAACACAGTGTCTGCAAATTGAGATTCTGGTTTGGCTATTATCCTAAGTCATGTGACAAGGCTCGTTAAAGGGTCGACATTGACTGTTAGGATTGCTACTTCCAATAGGTGGCACTAGAGTTCTAGTCCTCTTCCTCTCTGAAGAGACAATTTGCATATTTCCCAGAGGAGCATTGCGGCTTTAAGTCTCCTCACCTCGACATGCTTATCATGTCACTCTCTGCAAGGAGAAACGATACTTCTTGGATCCCGGTCAGACGCCTCTCAATCAGCCAAACCAGATCTCCGCTTTGCACTGATGAGGGGCAGTACCCCGAAACACAGTGTCTGCAAATTGAGATTCTGGTTTGGCTATTATCCTAAGTCATGTGACAAGGCTCGTTAAAGGGTTGACATTGACTGTTAGGATTGCTACTTCCAATAGGTGGCACTAGAGTTCTAGTCCTTTTCCTCTCTGAAGAGACAATTTGCATTTTAATAGACAAATCAAATTTGTGCCTGGCTGCACCATGAAAAATAAAATACATATAAATATGTGAGGAATATGGTCGATATTTTGGCCAACATATGCAAGCTCACGACCTGCATCAAGGGTCCTTGCAAGTCCTAACACTAAACTCAATTGCAAAGCTACAAAAAGAGGACTAAAAATCCTCCAAAAATTCAAGAATTAATACAGTAGAAAAAGGGCAGCATTGTTTACCTGCCCAGGTCTCTGAACAAATACACTATCAGGATGCAGAAAACCTATGGAGTAAAGATGGAAGCAACACAGGTGCAAAATACTGAAATTTTTTGCACTTTATTTTTCAGGGTGCAGTCAGGCCCAGCATTTTTGGTATTGTAAACTGGGGTGTCTGTTCACATGGGATGCATTTAGATAGTGCTGGGCAGCCCACCTGATCGAATAGTATGGGTGTCACTAATAGACTGTGAACCAAATACTGCATTACCTGTATTTGAACATCTCCCTATACAAGCCTCTATTGTGCAATCATATACTGAGCAGTCACCTCCTCCATGAATTGGTAGGCTGTGAGTGGTTGTCTTATCAGTATTTTGCACCTCTGTGGCCGCCATCTTTACTACATGGGTTTGCTGCATCCTGATTGCATTGTTCGGAGACCTGGGCAGGTAAGCACTAGTGATGAGCGAGTGTACTCGTTGCTCGGGTTTTCCCGAGCATGCTCTGGTGATCTCTGAGTATTTATGACTGCTCGGAGATTTAGTTTTCATCTCGGCAGCTGAATGATTTACAGCCACTAGCCTGCTTGATTACATGTGGGGATTCCCTAGCAACCAGGCAACCCCCACATGTACTCAGCTTGTCTAGTAGTTGTAAATCATTCAGCTGCTGCGATGAAAGCTAAATCTCCGAGCAGTCATAAATACTCGGAGGTCACCCGAGCGTGCTCGGGAAAACCCGAGCAACGAGTACGCTCGCTCATCACTATTAAGCACTGCTGCCCTTTTTCTGCTGTATTAATTCTTGAATTTTTGGAGGATTTGTCCTCTTTTTGTGGCTTTGCTATTAATTTTAGTGGACTTCAATTCTACAGTATTGTGATGTATTGTACAAACCAATACAGGTTAAGACACCTCAGTAATATGTAAGAAATAAAAATATCACCCCCCCACTTTTCTGGAATGTAAATAACAAAATGATAATATTAAAAATCAATTTATTTTACATTTCCACATGTATAACGTCCTGAAATAATACAATATAATATTTGTCCCACTCGGAAAAAAAAAATCTGGCATAAAAGCTTTGACAATTTGTAAAATTTAGGCGCAACTTGGAGTTGAGCCAAATTTTTGCAACTTTTGTCATTTTCACGCCAGTTTCTACCAGTGCCGACAAAATGGGCGGAGGTATGGTGAGACAGGGGTGCGGCACGTTCGGGATCCCACAGCTTGTCCAATTCATAATATGTAACATTCTCTGTGCAATGTTGTAAATGTAGAGGGAAAGAGGGTATACATCTGAGCTGCCAGAGGTCCAATTTGCAATAGGAGATCAAGAGTGTTTTGATGCGGTTTTTATTTATCAATGAGTTTAGAAGTATTCATACTTCTTCATCAGGACAAACCACAATGATGGGATGCAGCCTCCAAAAATGTGGGAATAAATGTTTAATATTATTTATTTTACAAATAAAAAACGTTTCAAAACACTCATGGTCTATCGCATTTTGCACCTCTGGCAGCATGTCTTTACATCCACTTTCCCTCCAAATTTGCATCTTATCACTCATGGTGAATCTGCCCTAGCCTATTCCGACAAGGTAGTACAGGAATAGTGACTGTCACAACCCCATCAGGTGAGCACATCCTGTTTTTACTTATTCTTTTTAAACCGGATAAGACCTATTATGCCCACTGTCGTTCACACTTTTACTTCACTCATACTCTGTGCCAGAAATGTCACTCTGGTGTAAGGTTTTTGGTGTAGCTCACAGAGGCGCAAGCCACTCGTCAGGTGCTCCTGATTCATGAAGAGACGTGCAACTCTTCATGAATCAGGAGCCTCTGACTCTAGTATGCCCTTTCATCAAGATAGTCTTGATTTATTGGGCCCTTAGATTTTCTAGTCCGTTTCTGGCTCTTGGAAGGTGAGGATGAATAAATGAAAGTAAAAAAGGGAAAAATGGGGGCATGAGGATCAAGTCACTCTCTAGCTGTAAGGAATAGAACTAAGCAAAAGCACATGTGAAAAAGACTTGGTTATACTAATAGATTACAGACTGCACATGAGTCAACAGTGTGATGCAGCAGCAAAAAACGGCAAACACAGTTCTAAGATGTATTAAGAGAACCATAGAGCCTAGATCACATGAAGTAATTATCCCCCTCTACTCCTCCTTGGTCAGGCCTCATCTGGAATACTGTGTCAAGTTCTGGGCACCACATTTAAAAACAAATTGAAAAACTGGAGCAAGTTCAGAGAAGAGCTACCAGAATGGTGAGGGGACTGCAAAGTATATACTACAAGGAACATGATCTGGAAATGTTTAGCTGGCAAAAAAAGAAGGCTAAGAGGAGATTTAATAACTGTCTACAAATATCTGAAGGGCTTTCATGGTTGGTGTAGAGGGATCATCCTTCTCATTTGCACATGGAAACACTAGAAGCAATGGAATGAAACTGAAAGGGAGAAGATACAGATTAGATATAGAAAAAACTTTTTGACAGTGAGGGTGATCAATGAGTGGTACAGGCTGCCGTGAGAGGTGGTGAGTTATCCTTCAATGGAAGTCTTCAAACCGAGGCTGGACAGAAATCTGTCTGACATAGTTTAGTGAGTCCTGCATTGAACAGGGGTTGGACACAATGACCCTTGAGGTTCCTTCCAAATCTTACATTCTATGATTAAAACTGTAAAAGTGTAAAATAAATGAATTTAAAGAAAACAAAAATGATTTTTATTCATCGTCATTTAGGTAGATATTTAATTAATTTGTATTGCAACATATATTATTTCACAGGTATCTTTGAAACTATATAGATCCTGTTGCCAATATCCCTATTGGAATACCCACCCCATGTTTTACCCCTAAATATTTTTAATTTTGAGTGAAATCAGAGAGATGCGGAGAAAGTATACTCAATGGAACGTTTCTCCTTTAAATCTGTAAGTGATCTACATGCTGCCTGTGCTTGTACAACACTTGGCCTTTTCCTCATTTCGTATACATAGCCTGATAGATTTGGTTTCTGCTCCAATAACCTTAATTTGTGTTCTGCAACATGTTATCAGTCTCTCATTGTGTAAATGCCTTAAAAGATGAACGCGTAAATATTGTTCTGCTTTCGTGAGCAAGCCATTAATGGTGTTTAAAACACGTCTGAGAGGCCGAAAAAGGCCAATTTGATGTTTATAGCATTTTTGGGTAACCGCAGTTATAATCCCATAACGCTACCTGCTAAAAGCAGACATCAGATGCCTGAGGATTTCTTGCTAACAAAGGCAAAAGTACAGAAAATATTTTCCAGCCATTCCGCTGTGACTACATATAGAAAGACAGAAATGAAATGTGACAAAATGCATTCTGGACAGATGCCTTTTACCAGTAAGAATTAACCCGTCAGTGACATATATTGACATGGGTATGCATAAATATGTCTACTGTTACATTTTACTTACTTTAGTTAAATACTCAAATTTCTCACAAATCCAGTACATTATCGTGACATGCTACCAAAGCACTTGATAAGCTGCAATTCACATTACAAACACATGATGAACACACAGTTACATATAGCAGAAACATCTCCTAACAGATTATCACAAAATTGAGTTTATTTTAATTTTTTTCAAATGCTGTTCATTTTATGCCATTAATCTTGGGACATGTTCAGCCAAGAAAAAGGGTAAGCAAGAGCACATTTTCAGAGGGTATTTCACTGAAAAACCGCTTGCAATGGTCCATAAAATAAAAAAGACACAAGGGAAAAATAAAAGAATAAAGTCACATACAGTAAAGGTGTTAAGAGTTACCCTATTCTCACACTGTCCTTTAAGGACACCAATGTATAATTTAAGCAGAAAGCATATACAGCGAGTGAAATAAGTATTGAACAAGTCATCACCAATTTTCTAAGTAAATCTATTTCTAAAGGTGCTATTGACATGAAACTCTCATTGGATGTCAGTAACAACTAGAGATGAGCGAATATTTCAATATTCGGTTCGGATCATGATCGCCTAATTTGCAATATTTGCCGATTTAATCGTCAATTTAATCGCCAAATAAAGCCGAACGCCATACACTTCACAAGCGCCAGTATTTCCCACACAGGCGTAGCGGTTCTGATCGGCGGTAACATTACCACCATCAGAGCCCTGTGGGGGTCACACTGTCAGATGTCGGCGTGACCC
The DNA here is from genome assembly GCF_032444005.1 of Ranitomeya imitator. NCBI lineage: Eukaryota > Metazoa > Chordata > Amphibia > Anura > Dendrobatidae > Ranitomeya > Ranitomeya imitator. The sequence continues at coordinate 611,643,739 of NC_091285.1, forward strand.
CGCAGAGATGCGGTGACCCACGGTAAAAAGCTTACCGCAGGTCAGCGGGAGCCGCAGTCTATACGTATTCTATGTGTATATATCTATTATATTCTAACCTGTCACGCTGTGATGTGGCACCGCAATTATTTTCCAGCACTTTTACCGAATTTTTCCAATTTTAACAAAAAAAAGTTCTTGTGTTTCCAATCACAAATCCGAATGTGCCTTATTAGTGCCAAATTTATGTTTCACGATCATTTTCTGAGCATATTCCCTTGTCTCTTGTAACAACCCATCCAATCCACACAGATGTCCATAAATTAAGTTATGTATGATAATGACAAATGACACAGGAAAAAAGTATTGAACACACTGAAATTTATTACTTCATACAAAAGCCTTTATGGTGATGACTAGGGATGAGTAGACCTGTGAAAGTTTGGGTTCTGGTACCAAACCCGACCTTTATTCCGAAGTTCGGTTCAGGTATCAGAACTGTACCTGAACTTGAACTAGAATCCAAACCCCATTGAAAATAATGAGAACTGAACTTTTGAGCTGAAAAAAGCTCCCTCTCTTACTCTCTCTTCCCGGACTTAACAACGGAACTCTGAACAGTGCAGTGGACTTCCAGGAGGAGTCCATGTTCGGCATTTAGCACCGGACACTAACTGTCCTGTATGAACCCTGAACTTTTAAGTTTGGATTCGCTTATCTCTAGTGATGACAGATTCAAGACTCCTCCTGTATGGAGAAAGTAGTCTCATGCATTGATCAGGTGTGATTTTGGCCCTTTCTTCCACACAAACACTCCTGAAATCCTGGAGATTCCGTGGATTCCTTCTATAAGGTCTGAGCTTTAGTTCCTTCCATAAATTTTTTATTGGATTCAGATCAGGTGCTTGGCTGGGCCAATCTAGCAGCTTTATTTTCTTTCTCTGAAATCAATTGAGGGTTTCCTTGGCTGTGTATTTGGGATCATTGTCTTAGCTGAAATATCCACCCTCATTTCATCATCATCATCCTTGGAGATGGCAGCACATTTTTATTAAGAATATCTTGGTATATTTGTCCATTCATACTTCCTTCAACCATATGAAATTTGCCACTGCCGTATTCTGAAAAATAGCCCTACACCATGATTTTCCCAACTCCAAACTTCACTGTCAGTATGGTGTATTTTAGGGTGACATGCAGTGCCTCCTGACCTCCACATATGGTGTGTATTATTGCATCCCAGTATTTTATAGGCTTGTCTAAATGTTGTTGAACAAACTTTGAACGTGTTTGAACATGCTTTTTGTTCAGCAATGGAGTCTTGCGTGTTGAGCATGCATACAAGCTAAGGAAGTTGAGTGAATTACTTATAGTTTTCTTTGAAACAATTGTACCTGCTGATTCCAGGTTTTTCCGTAGCTCTTCATAGGTGGTCCTTGGCTCTTGGACAACTCTTCTGATAATTCCTTTCGCTTTTCTGTCTGAAATCTTGCAAGTAGCATCTAGTTATGGCCAGGTTTATGGTGAAATTATGTTTTTTCCACTTCCATACTATGGCCATAACAGTGCTCACTGTAACCTTCAGTAGTTTAGAATTTTTTCTGTAACTAATGCCATCAGTATGTTTTGCAACAATAAAGTTGCAAAGGTTTTGCGACAGCTCACTTGTTTTATCCATCATAAGAGGTTTCTTGTGTGGCACCTTGGTAACGAGACCCTTTTTTATAGATCATCAGATGAACAAGCTGATATTATTGTTCACTAAGTGGCAAGAGTGCGTTCTAATTACTGTTAGATTTCAACTGGAGTCAAGACATTCCATGGCTTTTTGTACCTCTCTTTCTTCATAAGTTCAATACTTTTTCGCCAGTGTCATTTTTCTTTATTACTAGACATGAGCGAACCTGAACTTAAAAGATCTTGTTTCATACAGTACATTTAGTGTCAATTGCTAAATGTCGAACACGGACTTCTCCCAGAAGTCCATTTCAATGTTTGGAATTCAAAGAGAAGATTGGGAGGTGAGAGAGAATTTTCCAGCTCAAAAGATCGGGTGTCCATTGTTTTCAATGGAGTTTGGGTTCTGATTCAAGTTCGGGTAAAGTTCTGGTACCCAAAGCGAACTTTCGAATAAAATTCAGGTCTGGTACCAGAATCCAAACTTTCACGCATCCACTCATCCCTAACTATTACTAGGGATGAGCAGACCCATAGAAGTTTGGATTCTGGTACCTGCCCCGAACTTTAGTCCAAAGTTTGGTTCGGAACTAGAACTTTACCCTAAATGGGCCTTTTTAAAGATATTTCTGCGGGGACCAAGAGTTTCTAGTTATATGTTTGGTAATTACCAGATCGAATTACAAGTGTGATGCTATGATTTGGATAATTTAAAGGAAACCTGTCATTAGAAAGTTGGTAGTGAAGGGGGTAGGAGCTTGACATGCTGTGAAAAACATAGGAATGGTTGCAGACAAATAAAGCTGGTGGGTGCTGTACCAGCTGGTGGCTTCAGCCAAAATTGAAGTGATGAAAGAGTGATGCCTGCACATTCACTGAGGTAAAATAAAAATTTATTTTCTGAGAACGGTTTAAAAAAGTTTTAAATGAGAGGGACAACCCTCCAAACCTTATGCGTTTCTAGCGCACTTCAGCGCCCTTAGTCATTGGAACATTGTCATTAGCTACAGAACTGTCATTAGATAAATTCTATCTACACCACGGGCAGAATGAGTTAAGGCCTGACTATGCGATTGGAGCTAGGTTAGGTTTTTCTGTGCCATTGCGTATCAGAGAAAACATTGTTTGAAAAGCTGGCTAGGGGCCATATGGAGAGGCTAAACTAGTACGGCATCAACCCTGGCCAGCTGAATCCAGCAACAGTCCAGTTCATTGGCATGTCTCTCCTACGTATGGATTGTGACATAGAGAAGCTAGGAGCTGCGCCCGACTAGTCAGGTTTCTTGCTATGGTCCGTGGACACGTTTTCAAACTATGGTTTTCCATGATATGTCATGGTGCAGAGTAAAGCTTACTTGAGTGCAATCACACAGCCAGGCTCTGATTCATGCTGCCTATGGTTCGGGTAGCATGAATCTAATGGCAAGTTCTCTACAAATAAGCCAAATAGCATCAACACATTTTAATTAAATCTGACAATGAACAATGACATAACTTAAATTTTGGGCCCCATATTTAAATATATAACAGAGTTCCCACTCATGGTGTGCCATTTTTATAATACTGGTGTCAATTGTGGCATCCAACTATTATGACTGTTGCCACTGATTCCACAGCAGATAAGCCGAGCATTACTTCCCATTACGTTGTCTATGATATGACATATTTATCTGTATCTTCTCTGTATGAGCTATATTTTGGTGTTCTAACAGGCCAAATATAAAAGGGTAACGCTTAGTGTGTGTGACTTTATTCTTTTATCCCCTAGTTTGTATGGCGTTTAGTGCACCATTGCAAATGTATTCTTACCGAAATACTGTGTTCCTGGCTGCCAGGAACTGACTGGTTATTTTGCTGTTGGGCTAAGGAAGGACCAATCGCTAGATGAAAAACAGATCACATGATGGGCATATTGCATTTTCACAGTTGAAATAAGGTCAAGGTTCATGAAATATAGTAGTTTTGTGGTCCTGAGGACCAAAGTGGTGAGGAGCTTTCCATTCATAGTAACTAGTGCGCCCATCGAGTGACATATTGGTAAGGCATGTTGTAGCTCCTCAAAGACCCCCAGCATTACTGTAGAGTAGAAAAGGTCTTAAATTCACATCAGCACAGTTTGATCGAGTGGGAACTCCGGAGGAGTGGAGTTCAAGGCCAAAGACCCCAAATTCAACAAAACTGGTGATCTGCAGCTCTTCTACCTTCCTCTGGAAATTCTGTGATGATTGACCCCCCAGGAGTAGGGGCCACATTGTAACTGCACCCTCCTCTTCACCTATATCCCAGCCACTGAAACCTAGCCTTCGTCACTACATCACTGCACAGAATGCTGCGTCAATGCTGATTGTGCAAGGAAAATGGTTCTTTATTGCTAAGAAATAAGCCATATATCTGTCTTGTATTTTTTTCTTCCAAATGTGTTTACAAATTGTTGAAGGTTACAAACCTACTGATCGCTGAAGCATCTAATAAAAAGTTTTGACACTATTAATGGCTTTCCTTTGCTTGTCACTCGGTTTAGATAATGCAATTTCCCAGAATCCAGCTTAGTCACATCACAAATCAAATCTCCAAATGGCAACATGAAAAGACTATCTGTTTATTGTTTGTATATTTTTACCCGTAGCTCAGGCAGCAGGAAGCTTCTATCATCATATTTAATTATCTTCCCTGCTTACCGCTTCTTTGTGGCTGTATTAATGCAGCATCGAGCAATATTTTGTAGAAGAAAAGATCGGAAGCTACACTTAAATGATCCGTACCTCTTTGGGTTAAGTGGCTTCACATCTACAACTAGCGCGACGGGAGGATTTCTTGCTTAGGTATATATGAAGTGTTTCCCCAACAAAGAACTGTGAAGGTTTAATGCCATTTCTCAATGGTTTCCGACTGTTATGTAAAATGCAATTTTACAGGTACGTCCACGTTTACCTTTTTACTAATTTCGTTAAGGACACCAATATCTCACAATACAAATATAATAGTAACTAATACTGTTTTTTGCTTGGCGCCAGTTTCAAATGTGAATCTATTTAAACAGTATGTAACAGTGTTGCACATCTATGTCTTCTCCTGAGAAAGAAGGCTTTTGATTTTGAAACGCGTTGAGAATCTGAATGAACCACCAAGTTACATGCAGCAATTTTACAGGCAGCAATTTGCATCATAGCCACTGGATAGCCACATAAAGACACTTCTACTATATAATTGTCTAAGGGTCACTTCCGTCTTTCTGTCCTTCTGTCTGTCACAGATATTCATTGGTCGCGGCCTCTGTCTGTCATGGAATCCAAGTCGCTGATTGGTCTCGCCAGCGGCCTGTCATGGCTGCCGCGACCAATCAGCGACAGCCACAGTCCGATTAGTCCCTCCATACTCCCCGTAGTCACCGCTCACACAGGGTTAATGCCAGCGGTAACGGACCGCGTTATGCCGCGGGTAACTCACTCCGTTATCGCTGCTATTAACCCTGTGTGACCAAGTTTTTACTATTGATGCTGCCTATGCAGCGTCAATAGTAAAAGGATCTAATGTTAAAAATAATATAAAAATTAAAAAATCATTATATATTCACCTTCCGCCGCCTTTCTCGCTTTTCACGATGCTCCGGTCCGCGAGAAGGACCTGCCATGATGTCACGGTCATGTGACCGCAACGTCATCACAGGTTCTGCGCTCATACCAACTCTGGGACCGGAAGCTGCCACGTGCACCGTACACAGGCGACAGGACTACAAGAGGCCCTCGGAAGGTGAGTATATGTTTATTTTTTATTTTTTAACCTGTGACATACGTGGCTGGGCAATATACTACGTAGCTGGGCAATATACTATGTGGCTTTCTGCTGAATACTACGTCGCTGTGCAATATACTACGTGGCTCTGTGCTGTATACTACGTCACTGGGCAATATACTACGTAACTGGGCAATATACTACATAACTGGGCAATACACTACGTGGCTGGGCAATATACTACATAACTGGGCAATATACTACGTGGCTGGGCAATATACTATGTCACTGGGCAATATACTACGTGGCTGGGCAATATACTACGTGACTGGGCAATATACTATGTGACTGGGCAATATACTACGTGGCTGGGCAATATACTACATGGCTCTGTGCTGTATACTACGTAACTGGGCAATATACTATGTCACTGGGCAATATACTACGTAACTGGGCAATATACTACGAGGCTGGACAATATACTACGTGGCTGGGCAATATACTATGTCACTGGGCAATATACTACGTGGCTGGGCAATATACTACGTGGCTGGGCAATATACTACATGGCTCTGTGCTGTATACTACGTAACTGGGCAATATACTATGTCACTGGGCAATATACTACGTGGCTGGGCAATATACTATGTCACTGGGCAATATACTACGTGGCTGGGCAATATACTATGTGGCTGGGCAATATACTACGTGACTGGGCAATATACTACGTGGCTGGGCAATATACTACGTGGCTGGGCAATATACTACGTGGCTGGGCAATATACTGCGTGGCTGGGCAATATACTACGTGGGCTGTGCAATATACTATGTGGACATGCATATTCTAGAATACCCGATGCGTTAGGATCGGGCCACCATCTATTAATACATAAGCATCTTTTGACAGAGCATCGAAGAAGTAATTTTTGTAAAGCTGGTCATCTTGCTTCACTCATCTCAAGTTATCATGAGCCACGTGGAACGGTAAGAAATAACACATTGGTGCAATACATCTATATAAATTCACTTTCCCTAGTAATAAGAGTAGAAGTGTTTTCAATAATCAGCAAGCACACAGTCTTATGACAGGTAAGTATAAAAAAAGTTTTGCAAAATCATGTTTCTTTTCCAACCCTTGTCATCTTGATACACTCATCTTGGGATATTTTTAGGAGATTGGGTGTGAATTGATTCACAAGAACCAGTCCAGCGGACTGGTCATTATTTTAACCCCGCTGCTCAGGAGTCCTAAGAACCCACTATTATCTATGGTTTTCCATTTGATTAGCCAGCCTAGCGCAATGTCACATGTACGTCAAGCTGCGATAATGATGTCACATCAGGATAGCTAATCAAAATAAGAGTTGGGTATGACATCAAGTGAGTAGTAGTTTTTGGGACACAGATAACTGACAAAGCCAGTAGACCAGGTACTGTGAGTCGATTTGCACCAATATGAAGCCCAGTGGTATAGGAAGAAAAGACACATCTGGATATTATTACCCAACCCTTTGCACAGAATCAGTCTCAGCAAGACGCTGGGAGCAACGCCTCCGCTGAGCAGGCCCCACTGCGGCCGGTACAGAATGGGAGACCGCAGCAGACAGGGATCGAGATTCCCCCTGTGCAGCAGAGGAAACTCGACTCCTAACACCGTGTCTATGGTCTGGTAACAAAATTCTCATTGGGGTCTGTTACAAACCCCCAAATATAACAGAAACCATGGAAAGTCTACTTCTAAAGCAGATAGATGAAGCTGCAACCCATAATGAGGTCCTGGTTATGGGGGACTTTAACTACCCGGACATTAACTGGGAAACAGAAACCTGTGAAACCCATAAAGGCAACAGGTTTCTGCTTATAACCAAGAAAAATTATCTTTCACAATTGGTGCAGAATCCAACCAGAGGAGCAGCACTTTTAGACCTAATACTATCTAATAGACCTGACAGAATAACAAATCTGCAGGTGGTCGGGCATCTAGGAAATAGCGACCACAATATTGTACAGTTTCACCTGTCTTTCACTAGGGGGACTTGTCAGGGAGTCACAAAAACACTGAACTTTAGGAAGGCAAAGTTTGACCAGCTTAGAGATGCCCTTAATCTGGTAGACTGGGACAATATCCTCAGAAATAAGAATACAGATAATAAATGGGAAATGTTTAAGAACATCCTAAATAGGCAGTGTAAGCGGTTTATACCTTGTGGGAATAAAAGGACTAGAAATAGGAAAAACCCAATGTGGCTAAACAAAGAAGTAAGACAGGCAATTAACAGTAAAAAGAAAGCATTTGCACTACTAAAGCAGGATGGCACCATTGAAGCTCTAAAAAACTATAGGGAGAAAAAGACTTTATCTAAAAAACTAATTAAAGCTGCCAAAAAGGAAACAGAGAAGCACATTGCTAAGGAGAGTAAAACTAATCCCAAACTGTTCTTCAACTATATCAATAGTAAAAGAATAAAAACTGAAAATGTAGGCCCCTTAAAAAATAGTGAGGAAAGAATGGTTGTAGATGACGAGGAAAAAGCTAACATATTAAACACCTTCTTCTCCACGGTATTCACGGTGGAAAATGAAATGCTAGGTGAAATCCCAAGAAACAATGAAAACCCTATATTAAGGGTCACCAATCTAACCCAAGAAGAGGTGCGAAACCGCCTAAATAAGATTAAAATAGATAAATCTCCGGGTCCGGATGGCATACACCCACGAGTACTAAGAGAACTAAGTAATGTAATAGATAAACCATTATTTCTTATTTTTAGGGACTCTATAGCGACAGGGTCTGTTCCGCAGGATTGGCGCATAGCAAATGTGGTGCCAATATTCAAAAAGGGCTCTAAAAGTGAACCTGGAAATTATAGGCCAGTAAGTCTAACCTCTATTGTTGGTAAAATATTTGAAGGGTTTCTGAGGGATGTTATTCTGGATTATCTCAATGAGAATAACTGTTTAACTCCATATCAGCATGGGTTTATGAGAAATCGCTCCTGTCAAACCAATCTAATCAGTTTTTATGAAGAGGTAAGCTATAGGCTGGACCACGGTGAGTCATTGGACGTGGTATATCTCGATTTTTCCAAAGCGTTTGATACCGTGCCGCACAAGAGGTTGGTACACAAAATGAGAATGCTTGGTCTGGGGGAAATTGTGTGTAAATGGGTTAGTAACTGGCTTAGTGATAGAAAGCAGAGGGTGGTTATAAATGGTATAGTCTCTAACTGGGTCGCTGTGACCAGTGGGGTACCGCAGGGGTCAGTATTGGGACCTGTTCTCTTCAACATATTCATTAATGATCTGGTAGAAGGTTTACACAGTAAAATATCGATATTTGCAGATGATACAAAACTATGTAAAGCAGTTAATACAAGAGAAGATAGTATTCTGCTACAGATGGATCTGGATAAGTTGGAAACTTGGGCTGAAAGGTGGCAGATGAGGTTTAACAATGATAAATGTAAGGTTATACACATGGGAAGAAGGAATCAATGTCACCATTACACACTGAATGGGAAACCACTGTGTAAATCTGACAGGGAGAAGGACTTGGGGATCCTAGTTAATGATAAACTTACCTGGAGCAGCCAGTGCCAGGCAGCAGCTGCCAAGGCAAACAGGATCATGGGGTGCATTAAAAGAGGTCTGGATACACATGATGAGAGCATTATACTGCCTCTGTACAAATCCCTAGTTAGACCGCACATGGAGTACTGTGTCCAGTTTTGGGCACCGGTGCTCAGGAAGGATATAATGGAACTAGAGAGAGTACAAAGGAGGGCAACAAAATTAATAAAGGGGATGGGAGAACTACAATACCCAGATAGATTAGCGAAATTAGGATTATTTAGTCTAGAAAAAAGACGACTGAGGGGCGATCTAATAACCATGTATAAGTATATAAGGGGACAATACAAATATCTCGCTGAGGATCTGTTTATACCAAGGAAGGTGACGGGCACAAGGGGGCATTCTTTGCGTCTGGAGGAGAGAAGGTTTTTCCACCAGCATAGAAGAGGATTCTTTACTGTTAGGGCAGTGAGAATCTGGAATTGCTTGCCTGAGGAGGTGGTGATGGCGAACTCAGTCGAGGGGTTCAAGAGAGGCCTGGATGTCTTCCTGGAGCAGAACAATATTGTATCATACAATTAGGTTCTGTAGAAGGACGTAGATCTGGGGATTTATTATGATGGAATATAGGCTGAACTGGATGGACAAATGTCTTTTTTCGGCCTTACTAACTATGTTACTATGTTACTATGTTACCATGTAGAGTATTTCTTCCACATAATCTCAATATGCCAAGACAAGAGGCACCTGGAGCCTGAGGGAGGCTTTTTCTCTTCTCTTCGAGGTACTGTCCTCCGACTCCTTCTCCCCTCCTATAGCCTTCTTGGTTCTTTCATTTCCTTTTCTTTTCATTCACATGGTCACCCACTTTCACCCTGCGTCATGGATGTTTGGTTACATTGTTGTCATAAGACCCTTTTTTGAAAAAAGTGCCAGGGTTTCGCTTAACAGGGCTAAAAGCTGCTAATAGCACATGCAAAATGTTTTCCACATTTTTAACACAATTTTTCTGGTATAGAGGGTGGTAAGACCATCCATACATTTTCTTTGAAATGATGGAGCTTTTTAGAGAGAACTAAATTGGCTCACATTTAAGGAATTCAAGGCTCAAAGGTATGATTTGATTTGTTTGAGTAATTAAAGGGTAAGTTATTGAATATTGAGTGATAGTAAAACATCCAGAAGTATTACTGCTACAGAAAGAAGCCAAAAGACCGCAGCGTCTGTTTTCTCCTACTCCTGCATTGATTAGAAGCATTTCACCTTCTTGTTAAACGGTGTAAATTTCTTTTAGCAGTGCAGGGGTTAATATGCTCTGTTGAGAGCTCCTGGAGCATTTAGGCTCTCAGCTGTGCACTGTTAGCCACTCCCATCTCCTATATAAACTGTGTCTTAGCTAGCCTCATTGTCAGAGATAGCTTATGCTGCATGGCTGGAGGTTGTTGTTGGTGGGTACTGGAGTAGGTGGTTGGTGGATTTATCTGTGACTGTTGCTTTGTTTTGAGTGTGTGATAATTCCCTCTCTTCTCCTACTTTGGTTTTACCCCATCCTCCACTCCCCAGTGCATCCCTCTGTTATATGTGTGAGTATATTTGTGTGTTTGGTATTTTTCATTACCCCTGTTCATATTACCTTGCTAGTTTGGTTGGTGTACTACAGTATACTACTACTCCCCTATCCCTGGGTGGGGGAAGGGTACAGACTGAGGGCAGATTCAGAAGCTAAGGCAAAGTACTTGGCCCCATCATCTTCGCCATCAGAAGTAATCCAGGGAGCAGGGTGAGCTAAGGCACCCCCTAGCATTACGGAAAAGGAAGGAGCAACATAGTCATGGCATCTTCGACTCCTGGAAAAGTTGCAAAAGATCCCAGGCACACACTGGAGCCTTCAGAAACCTCTAATAGAGCATGGCATATGATAGTTTCATGTGTGTAACACCAGAGTGTTCCATCATTCGAATGAGCCTCAGTGTCTAAATTGACATTCAAAGTAAACAAATACTGGAGGAGATATGGAAGAGCCCTGGCCTGGGTATGGTTATGGAAATAATGTAAAGCACTCAAAGACCTCTCAGATAATCATCAAAAAAAGTTGGCAGGTATGATGTTGACCTAATGTTCCCATGTAAATTCTTACCTGAAATCCTCATTATAGAATATGTTGTTGTTAGGGGCTCTTCTTGTGAGATGGATTCACTAAGTGACAGGTCAGATAATAATAATAATCTTTATTTATATAACACCAACATATTCCGCAGCGCTTTACAGTTTAAAATGCAAGTCATAAGTAACAACGTTAGCAATACAATAATTAAAGCAAAATAAGACGACCCTGCTTGTGAGAGCTTACAATCTACAATGAGGTGGGGGAGATACATAGTACAGGAGCTTATTTACAATTATGTGATTATGTACAGTTAAGTTCATATATATTTGGACAGAGACAACATTTTTCTAATTTTGGTTATATACATTACCACAATGAATTTTAAACAAAACAATTCAGATGCAGTTGAAGTTCAGACTTTTAGCTTTCATTTGAGGGTATCCACATTAAAATTGGATGAAGGGTTTAAGAGTTTCAGCTCCTTAACATGTGGCACCCTGTTTTTAAAGGGACCAAAAGTAATTGGACAGATTCAATAACTTTAAATAAAATGTTCACTTTTAGTACTTGGTTGAAAACCCTTTGTTGGCAATGACTGCCTGAAGTCTTGAACTCACGGACATCACCAGACTCTGTGTTTCCTCCTTTTTGATGCTCTGCCAGGCCTTCACTGCGGTGGTTTTCAGTTGCTGTTTGTTTGTGAGCCTTTCTGTCTGAAGTTTAGACTTTAACAAGTGAAATGCATGCTCAATTGGGTTGAGATCAGGTGACTGACTTGGCCATTCAAGAATATTCCACTTCTTTGCTTTAATAAACTCCTGGGTTGCTTTGGCTTTGTTTTGGGTCATTGTCCATCTATAGTATGAAACGACGACCATTCAGTTTGGCTGCATTAGGCTGGATCTGAGCACACAGTATGGCTCTGAATACCTCAGAATTCATTTGGCTGCTTCTGTCCTGTGTCACATCATCAATAAACACTAGTGACCCAGTGCCACTGGCAGCCATGCATGCCCAAGCCATCACACTGCCTCCGCTGGGTCTTACAGATGGTGTGGTATGCTTTGGATCACGAGCTGTACCACGCCTTCGCCATACTTTTCTCTTTTCATCATTCTGGTAGAGTTTGATCTTGGTTTCATCTGTCCAAAGAATGTTCTTCCAGAACTGTGCTGGCTTTTTTAGATGTTTTTTTAGCAAAGTCCAGTGTAGCCTTTTTCTTCTTGATGCTTATGAGTGGCTGCACCGTGCAGTGAACCCTCTCTATTTACGTTCATGCAGTCTTCTCTTTATGGTAGATTTGGATATTGATACGCCTACCTCCTGGAGACTGTTGGTCACTTGGCTGGCTGTTGTGAAGGGGTTTCTCTTCACCATGGAGATTATTCTGCAATCATCCACCACTGTTGTCTTCTGTGGGCGCCCAGGTCTTTTTGCATTGATGAGTTCACCAGTGCTTTCTTTCTTCCTCAGGATGTACCAAACTGTAGATTTTGCCACTCTTAATATTTTAGCAATTTCTTAGATGGGTTTTTTCTGTTTTCGCAGCTTAAGGATGGCTTGTTTCACCTGCATGGAGAGCTCCTTTGACACCATGTTTAATTCACAGCAAAACCTTCCAAATGCAAGCACCAGATCTCAAATCAACTCCAGGCCTTTTGTCTGCTTAATTGAGAATGACATAACGAAGGGATTGCCCACACCTGTCCATGAAATAGCCTTGGAGTCAATTGTCCAATTACTTTTGGTCACTTTAAAAACAGGGTGGCACATGTTAAGGAGCTGAAACTCCTAAACCCTTCATTCAATTTTAATGTGGATACCCTCAAATGAAAGCTGAAAGTCTGAACTTCAACTGCACCTGAATTGTTTTGTTTAAAATTCATTGTGGTAATGTCTATAACTAAAATTAGAAAAATGTTGTCTCTGTCCAAATATATATGGACCTAACTGTATTTACAATGATGATCCAGCCATCTTGAGGGAGTGGGGGATAGACGGATATAGTGAATGGGCTACACACGTGCCCTTACACATAAAATGACTTTGATTAGGGAACGTGATAGGCCGCTCTGAACAAATGTGTTTTGAAGGAGCGCCTAAAACTATGCAAATTGTGGATGGTCCTAATTTCTTGGAGTAGAGCATTCCAGAGGATTGGCGCAGCGTGGGAGAAATCTTGTGGTCGGGAGTGGGAGGTACGGATTAGTGCAGAAGTTAGTCGAAAGTCATTTGCAGAGCGCAACGGTCGGTTAGGCCGATAGACAGAAATAAAGGAGGAGATGTAAGGGGGTGCCGAACTATGAAGAGCTGTCTTTATGGGTGAGAACAAGTACTTTGAATTGTATCCTGTAATGAATGGGCAGCCAGTGTAACGACTGGCGAAGAGCGGACACGTCTGAATACCGATTAGCCAGGTAGATGACCCTGGCTGCTGCATTAAGGATGGACTGGAGAGGGGAAAGTTGAGTAACAGGGAGGCCAATTAATAGAGCGTTACAGTAATCCAGGCGAGAGTGGATCAGGGCGACAGTGAGGGTTTTTGTTGTTTCCATGGTGAGAAAAGGGTGAATTCTAGAAATGTTCTTTAGGTGTAAGCGGCACGAGCGGGCAAGAGATTATATATGGGAAGTGAAGGAGAGATTGGTGTCAAATGTAATACCCAGACAGCACGCCAGCTGCCCGGGTGTTATTTTGGTGCCACCCATGGAGAGGGAAAAGTCAGATTTAGGGAGGTTAGTAGATGGTGGGAGCAGTAGAAGTTCAGTTTTTGAGATGTTGAGTTTCAGATAGAGGGCGGACATGATGTCGGAGACTGCGGACAGACAGTCACTGGCGTTCTGTAGTACAGAGGGAGTAAGGTCAGGGGATGACGTATATAGTTGTGTGTCATCAGCATAAAGATGGTACTGAAAGCCAAATCTGCTGATGGTCTGTCCAATTGGGGCCCTGTAGAGAGAGAACAGAAGTGGGGGACAACAATGACTAAAGGTGATGGTAAAGCGGGCAAGACTTGATGGATGGCAAGTGTAGCAGTGAGGACCGAGACAGCAGGCAGACAAGAGGAGCAGAAGACACAAGAATACACAGAGACAGGGATGTAGACATATACAGTAAATGAAGATGTTTAGTGAATCCAGGACTTGCAATGTGATCACTCAGAAGCAGAGCTGTTATGCTTACAGCAAGCCAATGCATAGTCATTAGAAGCAGTGATGAACAGGCAAACTAGTTTGTAGAATAGATATGGTCTTTTGCAGCAGCATTTTTTAATGTGAACAGCTCCAAAGAAGAGTTTGTGTTGCATACAGCAGATGAAGGGTTAACAGCAGGTCTGAACAAGAAAGTCATTACAGATTGCAGAAATAATTGCAGCTGAGACATCTGGCTGGTGAGACAAACTCAAAAGTGCAGGTTAACTGGATATAAAGCTTACTAAATAATTAGACAGACGTGATTGTCACAGTCAATCTTGAAAGGACTTAGGTGATAATGTCACGTGACGTGTGGAGCCCAACAAGGAGAACAGAAAAAGACCGCAGCCACAGGAGAAGGGAGCAGGACCCAGCTCTGTAGCTCTGATAAGTGAGTAACAGAGAGTACTTCATTCTACCTGACAAAATATTGATTAGCATTTGCCAGACTTGTGATATAGTAACAGTCAGTGCACATCTCAGGTGACAGCTGCAAATCACTACTTTTCTGCATTTAGCGAAATGTAGCAATTTCTCCTGCTGCTCTGGCCCATCTGCCTCACTCCAGTGTTTTAATGGCAGATGACCTGTATCCTGTTTCAAATTTTAAAGTCAACTTATGTGCATGTGAGCAGCTTGCAGGATGCAGTAACAAACAGGAGGCAGATCAAGAGTTAACAGATTTATTAACAGGGGTATACTCCACGCAGGGAGGTAATGGGTTAAGTAGAGGGTAGGGGATGTGATACTAGCACAGTATGAGCACAGGGTGAGGTAACGAAATAAGCAACTGTTCATGAAAGGGTTAACTTATCAGTTCGCCAGTTTCCTGGCTGCAGAGCCTTGGGTTCCAGCGGTGGCGCCTAAGCAACTGACACGTGATGACTCCGGTGTCATCCGGAGGAAGCTGGGGGTTTGGTTCCCGGTGATGGCGGCGAGTCCTCATTGTACCGAGCGTAGAATTGATCCAAGGTTCATTGCATGGGGTGCAGCACAGTCTAACACCGCTGGAGCGTGTCTCAGCTCGGCAGTAGTAAGCGGGTGAGGAATGGCACAGTTCCCTGTCAGTCACCCGGTCTGTCTTAGGCGGCATGTGCAGTAACCACCAGCCCGGAGCGTCTGTAGATTTCGGTCATGGGAGACAACGGGTACATGGCAGATGTCTGTCTACAGTCACTGTACCTGAACACAGGGAATCTACAGCGCAAGCCTGCGTTATTACGATGCTCAGAGAACGGAGCACCAACCTTCCACTGCTGTGCACTCTGTCTTCCCGCCAAGTCTGCCCTCTCTTTCCCACGCACAGAACTTTTTTCATCGTCACGCCCCCTACTGTCAAGTGCAAAGGTCGGTCCGGGTTGGAAAGCTTTCCCCCGGGCATCAATGGTGACAACCCCGACAGTTCCGGAATTGACGCAAGAGCGGTACCCCCAGTCCGGTCTATTTTCTTACACGCAGATCATCATTGAGCCTAAATCTTAATCCACAAATGCTCCCGCCTATGGCCACTGAAAAATCAGTGAACTAGAGCAGGAGGAGAAGACCCTACACAAAATCCCACCCTTGTGCACTGAAATATCATTAGAAGACAACTTCAAATGCTGATTAAACAAGAGCCACAGATGAGATTCCTTCGCTTAAGGTATTAATTGAATCAGTGTAACAGCGCCATTATGGCCTTGCCTTTAATTTATATTGCTAAATTCTGCTGACATCTTATTTTAAAGAGAACCTATCTGTGATATCATCTGTGCAGGTATCTTTGTGAAGCTTGCATTTTTTCTATGTGGACTGGAATTAAAAAAATGCTTTTAAGAGGTCTGAAATCAGAATTTTTTTTGGACCTGAGAATACTACTACATTTTATTATTATTATTATTATTATTATACATTTTTATAGCGCCATTTATTCCATGGCGCTTTACATGTGAATACGGGCAAATATAGACAAATACATTAAACATGAGCAGATAACAAGGCACACGAGTACATAAGGAGGGAGGACCCTGCCCGCGAGGGCTCACAGTCTGCAGGGGGTGGGTGAGGATACATCCGGATTGATTAGATGATCTCTGAGACTGCTGGCAGTAACTTCTTTTCTAAGCACCGTTCTGCCTTTGTCACTGGTCCTGCACGT
This sequence comes from Ranitomeya imitator, assembly GCF_032444005.1. Lineage (NCBI taxonomy): Eukaryota > Metazoa > Chordata > Amphibia > Anura > Dendrobatidae > Ranitomeya > Ranitomeya imitator. The sequence goes on from NC_091285.1 coordinate 611,660,138, forward strand.
CTATATCTGCTCTCGATAGATTATGTCCATGGCTATCGCTCCACAAGCATCTACCTCTCCCCTTGGAGGATGCAGAAATAATACTGCTGCTTCCTAGGTCAGTGACATTTCTACAACATGGAATCTTATAGCCCCCGGTTGAGTTAGATTTCTCTTGGAGAAGATAAAACAGTATGGTGAGATATAGCCATGAGCATCTTGTACCTGCTCATGGAGAACCCCTTATTTTTAGGCCGTGCTATATCAATATATACATTTACAATGAGTCTTTGTTGTATATGTGAATGAATGAGCTCAGATTCAGGACAGAAGAATAATTTAGACTGATTCCTATATCTATAGCTGGATTTTCAGAAATGTCTATTACTGGACCTTGAGGCTCTGTGTACTGGTGAATCTCAGTCAATGTTGTTTTTAGGTCACAGCTGGCTGAAAGCTGGGATGTAAAAAAAAAATACAAAGTCGTTTTTAACCACAAGGGGGCACAATGACTCTATCTTCGCTCTGTGTTGCGCACATTCTCCAGAATTGGCTTTCTGCTAATAAAAGACCATCAACATATTTTGACATTTTTTAAAGCACAAGTCAGACTTGTAACCAGCTCTGCGCAAAAAAAGAAAAGGATTTTTTTTTATCAGGACATCTTACTACTACCATGCATTATCTTACTGTATGAAAGCTTGAGGGAAGGTATCTGCTGCATGTCCTACTTAATTCATTATAGGACACGGCATGAATGGTAAGGATCTACATGTTTAGTATTCAACCGATGAGCCATAACATTAAAATCACCTGCCTAATGTGTAGGATCAGCAGTTGTCTGTCCTTGAACCACTTTTGGCAACAATTAACCACTACATACTGTAAACAGCCCGGATCTGACTTTTTAGCAATAATCTGACCTAGTCATCTAGCTAGCACAATTTGACCCTTGTTAGTCATCTGTCACGGTGTGACCAGACCCAAAGGGAGGTCGGTCAACGGACGGCACAACTCACAACAGGATAGAAAAGGCAAGAGGAAGGCCCTGCCCATAGGGAACGGTCACCATCTGAGCTCAAACCTGAGCCTGTCCCTGCGCATCCTAACGCCCTATGTGAGTCCTTCCCCCCCGCTGCCGTCAGGATACCTTGTCGCTAGTAGTCACCTATTACTGCCCTGGTTAGTGCACTGGCCGGCAAGGAGCACTAGCCTCACCTCTGCAGATAATACACACAGGGGAAAGTGACAAACACCAAAAGGGACAAGGTAACAAAAACACCACTCTTAGCTTATGAACACCACTGCTAAGATCCATGCCGCAGAAAACAACAACAGCTAGACTCCAATAACCAGACGTGGCTATCACCAGAGAGCTGTTCCTGCTTGGCTGGTCTCCAGAAAGCAGCTGTATGACCAACAGTCAGCTGATGCATCAGGTCATCTTTTAAAGGATGTAGGAGTGGTCACCACCTGCATCAGCTGACCCAGCAGCACTGCGGTAACGTCAGATTGCGAGCGGGGGAAAGAAACTGACATTAACCCCCAATGGTCCAAATGGAAAAAAGTTTTAAACTGAGTGGAACCAGAGCTGCCACAAATCCAAAAATGGATCATGACATCATCCTTAGGATTCTTGGATTTAGGAATCCTATTTAATAAAGAAATAGTACTGGGTCACTATTGTAATTTTAATTAGTATTGATCACTTTTAAGTACCGTATATAATCGTGTACAAGCTGAGATTTTCAGCACTTTTTTTGTGCTGAAAACGTCCCCCTCGGCTTATACACGAGTCATTGTCCCAGGGGGTCAGCAGGGGAGGGGGAGTGGCAGGAGGCGGCGGCTGTCACATCATACTCACCCACTCCTCGTGCAATCGCTGCAAGTCCTCCTTACATCACTCTGTTGTCCGGCACCGGCAGCTTCTTCCTGTGTTCAGCGGTCACGTGGTACCACTCATTAACCCCTTCCCAACCTGTGACACAGCGTATGCGTCATGAAAGTCGGTGCCAATCCGACCTGTGACGCATATGCTGTGTCACAGAAAGATCGCGTCCCTGCAGATCGGGTGAAAGGGTTAACTCCCATTTCACCCGATCTGCAGGGACAGGGGGAGTGGTAGTTTAGCCCAGGGGGGGTGGCTTCACCCCCCCGTGGCTACGATCGCTCTGAGTGGCTGTTGAAAGTGAAACTGCCAATCAGAGCGATTTGTAATATTTCACCTAAAAAACTGGTGAAATATTACAATCCAGCCATGGCCGATGCTGCAATATCATCGGCCATGGCTGGAAATACTAATGTGCACCCACCCCACCCCACCGATCGCCCCCCCAGCCCTCCGATCTGTGCAGCGCTCCCCTCCGTCCTGTGCTCTGCTCCCCCGTCCTCCTGTCCGCTCACCCCGTGCTCCAATCACACCCCCCGTGCTCCAATGAAACCCCCCGTGCGCCGATCCCCCCCCGCACAGCGATCCCCCCCCGTGCTCCGATCCACCCCCCTGCACAGCGATCCCCCACCCCGTGCTCCAATCCACCCGCACGCACACCGATCCTCATCCATGCTCCGACGCCCCCCCCCGTGCTCCGACGCCTCCCCCCCGTGCTCTGACGCCCCCCCGTGCCCTGATCTCCCCCCCCCTTATACTTACCGAGCCTGCCGGTGTCCGTCTTCTTACCCGGGCGCCGCCATCTTCCAAAATGGCGGGCGCATGTGCAGTGCGCCCGCCGAACCTGCCGGCCGGCAGATTCGTTCCAGAGTGAATTTTGATCACTGAGATATAACCTATCTCAGTGATCAAAATAAAAAAAATAGTAAATGACCCCCCCTTTGTCACCCCCATAGGTAGGGACAATAAAAAAAAAAATAATTTTTTTTTCCACTAAGGCTGGGGTAAGAACTAGGGTTAGGGGTAGGGTTAGGGGTAGGGTTAGGGTTAGGGGTAGGGTTAGGGGTAGGGGTAGGGTTAGGGGTAGGGGTAGGGTTAGGGTTCGGGATGTGCACACGTATTCTGGTCCTCTGCGGATTTTTCCGCAGAGGATTTGATAAATCCGCAGTGCTAAACCGCTGTGGATTTACCGTGGTTTTTCTGCGCATTTCACTGCGGTTTTACAACTGCGATTTTCTATGGGAGCAGTTGTAAAACCACTGCGGAATCCGCAGAAAGAAGCGACATGCTGCGGAATGTAAACCGCTGCGTTTCCGTGCAGTTTTTCTGCAGCATGTGTACAGCGATTTTTGTTTCCCATAGGTTTACATTGAACTGTAAACTCATGGGAAACTGCTGCGGATCCGCAGCGTTTTCCGCAGCGTGTGCACATACCTTTAGAATTAGGCTATGTGCACACGGTGCGGATTTGGCTGCGGATTCGCAGCAGTGTTCCATCAGGTTTACAGTACCATGTAAACATATGGAAAACCTAATCCGCTGTGCCCATGGTGCGGAAAATACCGCGTGGAAACGCTGTGTTGTATTTTCCGCAGCATGTCAATTCTTTGTGCGGATTCCACAGCGTTTTACACCTGTTCCTCAATAGGAATCCACAGGTGAAATCCGCACAAAAAACACTGGAAATCCGCGGTAAATCCACAGGTAAAACGCAGTGCCTTTTACCCGCGGATTTTTCAAAAATGGTGCTGAAAAATCTCATACGAATCCGCAACGTTGGCACATAGCCTTAGGGTTAGGGTTGGGTTGGAATTAGGGTTGTGGTTAGGGGTGTGTTGGGGTTAGGGTTGTGATTAGGGTTATGGCTACAGTTGGGATAAGGTTTAGGGGTGTGTTGGAGTTAGAATTGAGGGGTTTCCACTGTTTAGGCACATCAGGGGTCTCCAAACGCAACATGGCGCCACCATTGATTCCAGCCAATCTTGTATTCAAAAAGTCAAATGGTGCTCCCTCACTTCCGAGCCTCGACGTGTGCCCAAACAGTGGTTTACCCCCACATATGGGGTACCAGCATACTCAGGACAAACTGCGCAACAATTACTGGGGTCCAATTTCTCCTGTTACCCTTGAGAAAATAAAAAATTGCTTGCTAAAACATCATTTTTGAGGAAAGAAAAATGATTTTTTATTTTCACGGCTCTGCGTTGTAAACGTCTGTGAAGCACTTGGGGGTTCAAAGTGCTCAGCACATATCTAGATAAGTTCCTTTGGGGGTCTAGTTTCCAAAATGGGGTCACTTGTGGGGGGTTTCTACTGTTTACGCACACCAGGGGCTCTGCAAACGCAACGTGACGCCCGCAGACCATTCCATCAAAGTCTGCATTTCAAAAGTCACTTCTTCCCTTCTGAGCCCGGGCAAGTGCCCAAATAGTAGTTTACCCCCACATATGGGGTATCACCGTACTCAGGAGAAACTGGACAACAAATATTGGGGTCAAATTTCTCCTGTTACCCTTGGGAAAATTAAAAAATTCTGGGCTAAAAAATTATTTTTGAAGAAAGAAAACGTATTTATTATTTTCACTGCTCTGTGTTATGAACTTCTGTGAAGCACTTGGGGGTTCAAAGTGCTCACCTCACATCTAGATAAGTTCCTTTCGGGTCTAGTTTCCAAAATGGGGTCACTTGTGGGGGGTTTCTACTGTTTAGCCACATCAGGGGCTCTGCAAACGCAAAGTGACGCCCGCAGAGCATTCCATCAAAGTCTGCATTTCAAAACGTCACTACTTCACTTCCGAGCCCCAGCATGTGCCTAAACAGTGGTTTACCCCCACATATGGGGTATCAGCGTACTCAGGAGAAACTGGACAACAACTTCTGGGGTCAAATTTCTCCTGTTACCCTTGGGAAAATAAAAAATTGCGGGCTAAAAAATCATTTTTGAGAAAAGACATTTTTTATTTTATTTTCATGGCTCTGCGTTATAAACTTCTGTGAAGCACTTGAGGGTTCAAAGTGCTCACCACACATCTAGATTAGTTCCTTTGGGGGTCTAGTTTCCAAAATGGGGTCATTTGTGGGGGATCTCCAATGTTTAGGCACACAGGGGCTCTCCAAACGCAACATGGTGTCCGCTAATGATTGGAGCTAATTTTCCATTTAAAAAGCCAAATGGCGTGCCTTCCCTTCTGAGCCCTGCCGTGCGCCCAAACAGTGGTTTACCCCCACATATGGGGTATCTGCGTACTCAGGACAAACTGGACAACAACATTTGTGGTCCAATTTCTCCTATTACCATTGGCAAAATAGGAAATTCCAGGCTAAAAAATCATTTTTGAGGAAAGAAAAATTATTTTTTATTTTCATGGCTCTGCATTATAAACTTCTGTGAAGCACCTGGGGGTTTAAAGTGCTCAGTAAGCATTTAGATAAGTTCCTTGGGGGGTCTAGTTTCCAAAATGGGGTCACTTGTGGGGGAGCTCCATTGCATAGGCACACAGGGGCGCTCCAAATGCGACATGGTGTCCGCTAACAATTGGAGCTAATTTTCCATTCAAAAAGTCAAAAGGCGCGCCTTCCCTTCCGAGCCCTGCCTTGTGCCCAAACAGTGGTTTACCCCCACATATGAGGTATCGGCGTACTCGGGAGAAATTGCTCAACAAATTTTAGGATCCATTTTATCCTATTGCCCATGTGAAAATGAAAAAATTGAGGCGAAAAGAAATTTTTTGTAAAAGAAAAGTACTTTTTCATTTTTACGGATCAATTTGTGAAGCACCTGAGGGTTTAAAGTGCTCACTAGGCATCTATATAAGTTCCTTGGGGGGTCCAGTTTCCAAAATGGGGTCACTTGTGGGGGAGCTCCAATGTTTAAGCACACAGGGTCTCTCCAAACGCGACATGGTGTCCGCTAACGATGGAGATAATTTTTCATTCAAAAAGTCAAATGGCGCTCCTTCCCTTCCGAGCCTTACCATGTGCCCAAACAGTGGTTTACCCCCACAAGTGAGGTATCGGTGTACTCAGGAGAAATTGCCAAACAAATTTTAGAATCCATTTTATCCTGTTGTCCATGTGAAAATGAAAAAATTGAGGCTAAAATAATTTTTTTGTGAAAAAAAGTACTTTTTCATTTTTACGGATCAATTTGTGAAGCACCTGGGGGTTTAAAGTGCTCACTATGCATCTAGATAAGTTCCTTGGGGCGTCTAGTTTCCAAAATGGGGTCACTTGTGGGGGAACTCCAATTTTTAGGCACACGGGGGCTCTTCAAACGTGACATGGTGTCCGCTAATGAGTGGAGCCAATTTTTCATTCAAAAAGTCAAATGGCGCTCCTTCCCTTCCAAGCCCTGCCGTGCGCCCAAACAGTGGTTTACCCCCACATATGAGGTATCAGCGTACTCAGGACAAATTGGACAACAACTTTCGTGGTTCAGTTTCTCTTTTTACCATTCGTAAAATAAAAAAATTGTTGCTGAAAGATCATTTTTGTGACTAAAAAGTTAAATGTTCATTTTTTCCTTTCATGTTGCTTCTGCTGCTGTGAAGCACCTGAAGGGTTAATAAACTTCTGGAATGTGGTTTTGTGCACCTTGAGGGGTGCAGTTTTTAGAATGGTGTCACTTTTGGGTATTTTTAGCCATATAGACCCCTCAAACTGACTTCAAATGTGAGGTGGTCCCTAAAAAAAATGGTTTTGTAAATTTCGTTGTAAAAATGAGAAATCGCTGGTCAAATTTTAACCCTTATAACTTCCTAGCAAAAAAAAATTTTGTTTCCAAAATTGTGCTGATGTAAAGTAGACGTGTGGGAAATGTTATTTATTAACTATTTTGTGTCACATAACTCTCTGGTTTAACAGAATAAAAATTCAAAATGTGAAAATTGCGAAATTTTCAAAATTTTTGCCAAATTTTCGTTTTTATCACAAATAAACACAGAATTTATTGACCTAAATTTACCACTAACATGAAGCCCAATATGTCACGAAAAAACAATCTCAGAACCGCTAGGATCCGTTGAAGCGTTCCCGAGTTATTACCTCATAAAGGGACACTGGTCAGAATTGCAAAAAACGGCAAGGTCTTTAAGGTCAAAATAGGCTGGGTCATGAAGGGGTTAAAGAAATGAATATGGACGCGTTTCCACTCCAATAGGTGTGGAGCGCATATTCATTACTTTAATGAGAGGTACCACATGAACGCTGAACACAGGAAGAAGCTGCCGATCCTGGGAGAACAGAGAGATGCAGGGACATGCAGCAAAAGCACGAGCAGGGTGAGGAGAAAGGGGAAGGACAGAGAAGGATGGAAGAGGATGGGGGAGGACAGGGGGGAGCCGAGCGGAGCCATGCATACAACTGGGGGAGGACGGAGGAGCCATGAACACAACAGGGGGAGGGCGGAGGAGCCATGCACACATCAGGGGGAGGATGGAGGAGCTATGCATACAACAGGGGGAGGATAGAGGAGCCATGTACACAACAGGCGGAGGACGGAGGAGCCATGCATGCAACAGGCGGAGGATGGTGGAGCAATGCATACAACAGGGGGAGGACGGAGGAGCCATGAATACAAAAGGGGAGGATGGAGGAGCCATGCATACAACAGAGGGAGGACGGAGGAGCCATGCATACAACAGGGGGAGGATGGATGAGCCATGCATACAACAGGGGGAGGACGGAGGAGCCATGCATACAAAAGGGGAGGACGGAGGAGCCATGCATACAACAGAGGGAGGGCGGAGGAGCCATGCATACAACAGGGGGAGGTCGGAGGAGCCATGCCCACAACAGGGGAGGACAGAGGAGCCATGCACTCAACAGGGGAAGCCACACATACCAGTCATATCGAGTCAATAAGCCTTCCCAGTTTTCCGTGGCAAAATTAAGTGCATCGCCTTATACTCGGGTCGGCTTATACTCAAGTATATGTGGTAAGTATAATAAAAGTCATGTTTGAATACATTCCTTAAATAAAGTTTACTGCATTTATCCCATGAGTAATTTGACATGCACAGGAGCATGGTGAAGCGTAGACGAGCTATAGCATGGGTACACTCAGTTTTGGGCACTGGTGGACAGGTACAGAAGAGGGCCCCTATGCAAGAACAATATATGAGCACTTTGCAGTTATAAACCTCATCACAATGCTCAATTCCACCTGCTTTGGAGATGGTAGTGGCCCCCTTATTTCTTGCGGCTGCACAGCTAACACCAATTATATGTCTGCCCCTGGATCTGGGTCTTGATGCCCTGTGCCTTATGTCATAAATGGCTCTTGACAGATGGGAAGATCCTAATATAGTTGTTACATCAAAACCCAGGAGCTTCTTCATACCTCTATCAAGACTGGGCAACCATAAAGCATGTTTAGAACTCCTCCTATGTCCATAAGCAAAGCAAGATCAGCCAAACAGAGAAGGTGAAATCATCCTTAGTTAGTCCATGAGTTTGGAAGAAGAGGGGTAAACACATTGAGACCTCCTATCCATCAGAATTTAGTGTATGATGGCCATTCTCTGCTATGTACGCCATTTGAATTGAATGGTTTAACACATGACATTTGCTATGTTGAAAAGATCGTCTCTTCCTTTCAATTTTTTTCCTCACCAAAATCGAGAAGATTTTTTCTGCTGCTAGGTCACCAGTGCCACTGAAAATGTCCCTGAAAATTGGCTACAACTCTGCTGTTGCTTTTCATTAGTCCCTTTCTGTCTCTTCTCTACCTGTCCCATCACTTCTACTTGCTTTTTTTTACGCATGTGAACTTTATTTCATTTCTTTTTTCCAAAGTTGCTAAAAGGTAATGAAAACCTTAGAAGAAAAAAATTGTTTTCTCCAAATGAAATTGGCTTTGAATATTTTACATTTCCTTCACGTTTTCCATACTGAGTGGCGCTTGTGACGTTGCACTGTATCTCTACTTCTTCATTATCGGCATATACAGTAAGTTTTTGCGCTTTTCATTTATTCTTCAAAGCAATTATATTTTACTTCTAATCCTAATTTAGTAAATATCACCAAGTGTGTACTTGTAATAATCCTATTAACAAACCATCTGGATTTTGTACTATAAAGCTTATGTCACTATAAAATAAAATAAAAAAAATCTGAAAGTAAGAACCTCTAAGTACTTTTCTTCTAGAAATCTTTTAAATATTTCACTAAGCCATTTCTAGCTTTTCTACTCTAGTATGGAAATGCTTGATATAACCAATAATGGCAGCTATTACAATTTACCACGTAGTGCACTGGAAAACAGGAAAAAAAAATCCAAGTGCAAAATGTGCAATTCCACAATGTTTTTTTTCTTTAGTTTTTATTTAGTATATTCAATATATTGTAAAAATGACCTGGTAACATGATTTCCCAGGTCAGTATGAGTATGCAGATACCAAACATGTACTGAGTTTTTTTTTTAAATTAAGTTGTGAAAAAAATTCAAACATTTGTAAAAAAAAAAGTGTCCATTGTTGCCATTTTCAGAGAATTTCTAATTTTTTGGTATCTGGGTCTGGGAGGGGGCTTATTTGTTGCACCCTGAGCTGACTTTTTTAGCCTCTTCGGCTACATGCCCACGATTATGACATAGCTCATCTGCACTGCGTCCAAAACACTGCGTTCTATGATACAAGGTCAGTGAATGGGATTTATGAGCCGCAGCATGTCAATTTCTGTTGAGGAGACGCTAACCTCCACAACAGAAATATCCACAATAGAGTGTATTGGATGTGGTAAATCCGCATAGTTCAGTGAACACATGTGAATGAGTGCAGTGTTTTGGATGCAGTGAAAATACGCCAAAGCACTGTACCCTTATTGCATTTTATTGCAATGTTGTGATGACCCAAAAAAACGTAATTCTGGCGTTTTTCATTTTTTACTCTTGTCACACCATTTACCAATCGGATTAATTTCTTTTATATTTTCATAGATCGGACATTTCTGAATGTGGTGATATCAAATATGTGTATTTTCATTTTTTAATTGTTTCTATTTTTATTTGGGTAAAAGTGGAGTGATTTGGACTTGTGTTTTTTATTTTTTTTATATTTTTCAACCTTTTTAACAGCGGGGGGTGGGGGGGAGGAGAGGGGGCGCACAGGGGGTGGGAGGGGGTTGGGGACAGGGATCTTTTTTTTAAACACCAAAAAAAAAAAGATTTTTCATATCTTCTCTCCAGCAAACGCTGACGCTTAACTGTAGCGCTGTCTCCTGCACGGTGCGTGTGGTACCCAGTCGGCACACGGACGGCACACGGATGCCGCATGTGTGCCACACTGATGTGCCTTGTGAGCAGATGGACACACGGTTAATTCCAGTACTGATTTTTCCGGTACCGGAATTATCTGGACGTGTGGGACAGGCCTTATACAAAGCAGGGCTTCAGTATTTCTATGTATAGCAGAAATCATGAACACCTGCCACAGGCCTGTGTTCACAGGACGATCATGATGACAGGTACGGGGGTCTTCAGCTGTAATGACCCTGTGATCATGTGACGGGCACACGGATTGTGCGGGATCAATGACGCGCTTCCAGTCTGCGTGTGTTAAATGTCGCTGTCAGTGGCATTTAACTGGTCAACAACGGCGGGTGGATCTCAGATCAAACTAGGGCCGTTAGAGGCAATTAATGGCTGATTAATTAAGCCATCAAGTTCGGGGAAAGATGTGGGCTCAGTATGTGAGCCTGCATTAAAAGCCCATGATGCACATACATGTACATCAATGGTTGTGAAGGGGGTTAAAAAAGATTTCATTTTTAATGCTTCAAAAGAAGTTCCATATCAATACTTCCATATGTAAAAATGTGCTGACATGTTCACTTTAAAACAACACTAAGCCTGGAAATATATGTTTAACCCCTTAACGACCGCGATACGGCTTTTAACGGCGGCAGTTAAGGGTACTTAAACCACAGCGCTGTTAATTATCAGCGCTGTGGAAAAAGTGTATAGCGCCCCCCAGAGTTGGATTTTCTCTGGGGTCTGGGTTGCCGGGGTAGCCGAGACCCCAGAGAACATGATTCGAGTTGGCTTTTACCGTCCCCCGGGTTGCGATCGCCGGTAAATAGCCGTTTACCGGCGGCCGCAAAAAAAAAAAAAAAAAGCGGCTTGTCATTCTCTGTCCTCTGATGTGATCGCACATCAGAGGACAGAGAAATAGGGGGATTCGGGGACCCTGTCATACCTACCGGTGTCCCTGGGTCCTCCTGTGTCCCCTTGTGGCCGCCGGCTTCTTCCTCCGGGAAGAAAATGGTGGGCGCATGCGCAGTGCGCCCGCCGTGACGTGCCGGCCGGCAGAGGAAGATTATTCCTCTTGTTTTATTTTGGCGACTGTGAAATCCTATCACAGTGATCAAAATAAAAAAATAGTAAATACCCCCCCCCCCCTTTATCACCCTCTTAGTTAGGAAAAAGTGGTAAAATAAAAAAAAGTATGTATTTCTATTTTCCTGTTAGGGTTAGGGCTAGGGTTAGGGTTGGGGCTAAAGTTTGGGTTAGGGCTAAAGTTAGGGTTAGGGCTAGGGTTGGTGCTAAAGTTAGGGTTAGGGTTGGGGCTAAAGTTAGGGTTGGGGCTAAAGTTAGGGTTGGGGCTAAAGTTAGGGTTAGAGTTGGGATTAGGGTTAGGGTTTGTGTTAGGGTTAAGGTTGGCATTAGGGTTAAGGTTGGGGTTAGGGTTAGGTTTGAGGTTAGTCTTGAGATGACTAGGGGTGTGTTGGGCTTAGGGATTTGATTAGGGTTCGGGTTGGATTAGGGTTAGGGGTGTTTTGGGGTTAGGGTTTTGATTAGGGTTATGGATTGGGTTGGAATTAGCGTTAGGGGTGTGTTGGGGTTACGATTGGAGTTAGAATTGGGTGGTTTCCACTGTTTAGGTACATCAGGGGGTCTCCAAACGTGACAGCCAATTTTGCGTTCAAAAAGTCAATTGGTGCTCCTTCCCTTCTGAGCTCTGCCGTGCGCCCAAACAGTGGTTTACCCCCACATATGGGGTATCAGCGTACTAAGGACTGATTGGTGTTAGGGCTGGCGGAACGCACCAAGTAGATTTAGATATTATTATTGGTGCGTTCGCAGTCCGAGGTCCAGTGTGCAGGAGACCAACCTGCTGCTAGCAAAAGGTGGCACAATATAGGGTAGAAGCGAATTCTGTTACTTCACAGAGTCGAACAGAAGGGAAAACGCTGTGCCCTGTTAGCACACCTGTGCTTGGCACACCTGTGCAAAAAAATGATCTGTATGTGGCATGTTCACGCAGAAATGCAGAGCATATGGCTCAAAGCCTATTAGTGACGCCATATAGCGGGCTAACCATTGCTGACTATAATGTATTCTGTGTGAACAGAGGCCACAGTTTACAGGGCCATCTAGGGCCCAGCTGCACCCTGAGAAAATATAAAATGCCCCAAAACATAACAATGTATGCAAGGTATTGGTTGGTATTATGGCCACAATACTTAAGCTGGCAACCTAAGTCCCTAGATGACCCTGTAAACTGTGGCCTCTGTTCACACAGGATGCATTATAGTCAGCAATGGTTAGCCCGCTATATGGCGTCACTAATAGACTTTGAGCCATATGCTCTGCATTTCTGTGTGAACATGCCACATACAGATCATTTGTTTGCACAGGTGTGCCAAGTGGCCAAATCCTGATTGTAGGCTGGCTGCATTATCGCTATTATTGCACCTGTGTATCTGCCATCTGCCATCTTTACTTGGGTCCGCTGCACCTTGGCTAGTGCAATTGTTTGGAGGCCTTGGACAGGTAAGCATCTCTGCCTGTGTACTGTTTTCTTTTGTCAAGAATAGTGGAGGTTTTTCCTCTTATGGTGTTTTTTAAGTTCGTTAAGGGGTCTAGTTTCCAAAATGGTGTCACTTGTGGGGGGTTTCCACTGTTTAGGCACATCAGGGGCTCTCCAAACGCGACACGGTGTCCAATCTCAATTCCAGCCAATTCTGCATTGATAAAGTCAAACGGCGCTCCCTCTTTTCCAAGCCCTGCCATGCGCCCAATCAGTGGTTTACCCCCACATATAAGGTATCGGCGTATTCAGGAGCAATTGCACAAATTTTGCGGTTCATTTTTTTTTACCATTGTAAAAATAAAAAAATTGGTTCTGAAGTAAAATGTTTGCGAAAAAAAGTTAAATGCTCATTTTTCCTTCCAGATTGTTTCAGTTGCTGTGAAGCACATCAAAGGTTAATAAACTTCATGAATGTGGTTTTGAACACCTTGACGGGTGTAGTTTTTAGAATGGTGTCAAGTTTGGGTATTTTATGTCATGTACACCCCTCAAAGTGACTTTAAATATGAGATGGTCCCTAAAAAAAATGGTTTTGTAAATTTTGTAAAAATGAGAAATCGCTGGTCAACTTTTAACCCTTATAACTTCCTAACAAAAAAAATGTTGTTTCCAAAATTGTGCTGATGTAAAGTAGACATATGGGAAATGTTATTTCTTAACTATTTTGTGTGACATATCCCTCTGATTTAAGGGAATAAAAATTCAAAGTTTGAAAATTGCAAAATTTTACAAATTTTTCACCATATTTCCGTTTTTTCATAAATAGTCACAAGTAATATCAAAGAAATGTTACCACTAACATGAATTCAATATGTCACTAAAAACAAACTCAGAATCAGCGGGATCCATTAAAGCGTTCCAGAGTTATATCCTCATAAAGTGACAGTGGTCAAAATTGTAAAAATTGGCTCCGTCATTAAGTACCAAATTGGCTCTGTCACTAAGGGGTTAAATAAAACAAGAACTGTAGTCGCTCTCACTGTTTGTTAGTCTGCAGCATTATCTGTATGATCCTGAAAGCTAGTCTAGCAGAAATCTTTTCCCGGTGGCTGACTAAAGTTCCATCTTCTTAGGCTTCTTTCACACTTGCGTCGTGTGACGTATGTCGCAATCCGTCGTTTTGGGAAAAATACGGATCCAGCAAATGTGCCCGCAGGATGCGTTTTTTTCCCATAGACTTGTATTGCCGACGGATCACGACGTATGGCCATATGTTGCGTCCGTCGTGCACTGGATCCGTCGTGTTTTGGCGGACCGTTGGCATTGTAAAAACATTCAAGGGAACGTTTTTTCGTACGTCGTGTCTGCCATTTTCTACCGCGCATGCGCAGCCGGAGCTCCGCCCCCTCCTCCCCCGACTTTAGAATGGGCAGCGAATGCATCGAAAAACTGCATCCGCTGCCCACGTCGTGCATAATTTTCACAACGTGCGTCGGTACGTCGCTCCGACGCTTAGCGACGGACCCGTACCGACGCAAGTGTGAAAGTAGCCTTAGGCTTCTTTCACACTTCCATCAGCAGGCGGCCGTCATAATGCAACGCATCGACAGATGCGTCAAAAATAGTGAAAAACGGATGCAACGCATCCAGTTTTTCGATGGATCCTCTAGACGGTTCCATTGAAAAACTGGATCCGTTTCATCCGTCTTGACCGTTTTCCCATCCGTTTCATCCGTTTTTTTGACGGATCCGTTTTCCATGCCTACAAATGGGAGTCTCCCAAATGTAATTGGCTACTGGAAAATAAGGGAAACCTGTATATTGAGTGTTTTACACCCCATCTTTGACAAGGTTTAGAGCAAGTGGCAGAAATGGAAGGAATTCTAGCAAATATCGTTACCATCTATTCGGATTTTGCTTTTGAGGCCAATAGGTTGGTAGTAATAGTTCGTGAAAACGAGGCAGCATGAGAGCGCATCCTTCATCAGCGACATCGCCGTTGACCCGTGGCGTCTATTCAACGCTGTACATGGAATTGAGGCAAAACCCGGAGAAGTTTTTCAATTATGTGCGTATGAGACCTGAAAACTTTGACATTTTGGTGGAACGCGTTGGAGAAGTAATCCGCAGAAAGGACACGTATTTGCGCTTTTCCATATCACCGGCGGAGCGTCTGATAGTGACACTTCGGTAAGCCTTTTGTTTGTTTTTATTCTGATTTCTCATTCTTCATACTTAAGGCTATGTGCACACGTTGCGTTTTTTTTCTGCAGATATGCAGCGAATTTGACGCTGCGTATGTGCAGCATTTTTCCTTGTGTTAACAGTACCATGTCAACCTATGGCAAACCACATCCGCAGTGACCATGCTGCAGAAAATACTGCGCTTAAACACTGCGTTGCATTTTCTGCAGCATGTCAATTCTTTGTGCGCTTTTCACAGCATTTAACACCTGCTCCATAATAGGAATCCGCAGGTGTAAAAACACCGCTTTAAATCGGGCAAAAAACCTCAGAAAATCCACAGGTAATCCGCAGTGCGTTCAACCAGCATATTTTTCAAATAAGGTGCGGAAAAATCCACATAATATTCTTCAACGTGGGCACATAGCCCATATAAATGTATTTATTTTTTTTTGGATTACAAAACTTATTGCCTGTAAACTGTGGGGTGGAGATACTATCGGAGGGGCTGGAAGGGTGGAACATGTCGATAGTGGGGGGAAAGGCTACTGGGTTGGGGTTGATATGAAGTGGAAGGGGGGGGAAACATGAGGTTGAGCAGGGAGGACAGGTTGGGCGGGGGGTTAGGTTGGTGTAGGTGAGAAATTGCAAGGCACAGGTAGCTGGGCCGGAGAAAAAATATTTAACGGGGAAGGAAACAGTGAGGAAGATATTTGGATTTGGGACTGGTTTAGAAATTGGGACTGGTTTTGGAATTGGACTGGTTAGGGAAACGGCAAGGATTTTAGTACTGGAAAGGATTGGTAGGAGAGACAGTGGCTGTGGGGGAGGTGTAGGGGCTTGGGAGGTGGCTTGCGCTAGATCAACATGGCAGCCTTGCATTACATGCATCTGCTGGTCAGGAGTTAAATTTTTCATGCTCGCGAGCATTGCCTGAATAAAAACATTATTTGGTGACTGACTTGCATCTGAATGCAGCCTATCCAAATGACTGCTGAGTTCAACGATGCTTTTATTCACCATGATGAACCCAGCAGTCACTTGCTAGGCCAAAAGCTTGATCAAGTTCTGAAAGGCTGCATTCAGATGCAAAGGTGTTCTAGAGGTGGCAGCATCAGAGGGGTGGGGTAAAGGGAAAGCTAACTCTTCACCAGCAGCTTCATGTAAGGAAGTCTGCGATCTCTGAGTGACCGCCACCGCTTCATTACCCTTTCACCTGTAAAGAGAAGAACAAAAAAAAAAATGGGTTAACTACAACACATTCCGTCCTGCTACCGAAATTACTGAAATGTGACTACTCACGTGCTCGAGTCTGCTGCCTAGGTTCAAGGTCCTCCCAGTTGACCACAACGATGAAGCATATTTGCTCCCAGAGCCGACGGGTAATGAATTGATCAGCATGGCCATGTTCCACCACGGCTCCCGCTCGCGTACCTCTTCGATGAGGCGGTCCACATCAATTCCACCTTCCTCAATATTTGAGTTGGGAGCATGCTGTGAAGACTGTTAAAAAATAATAAGAAAAAAAAATTACTACAATGAAATACACAACTACCAAAAAAAAAAAAAAAAAGGACTTGCTGGAGGCTGACCGCTGCGGAGGATCTTCATGGCGTTGGCCGGAATGTGCAGCAGACTAGAAAGAAGTAAAATGAATTATGTTGGATGTAGGCATATGTTTTGTGTGTACTGTGATGTATGATGATCTGTTTTGTATGTGTTGGGTGCACTGATGTCTGAAGGAACTGTTTCTGCACAACTTACACTCTGCGCGGCCGCTCTGGGGATTTCTCCACCCACCCCGTGTCCTTCTGAGAGGCCCTCTGCTGCTTCATCTTCCTGTGAAAACATAAGTAATGCATATATAGTGTTGAAATTTTGCCTTAACAAGAAAAAAAAATAAAAAACAATTTTGAAAATTACCTCAATACGCCTACGCTGTGAAGGGGGGCTCCCAGAAGAATACATTTTTTTTCTGCAAGCATAAAGACACTTGTTAGCTACCATACAAATTGTATTCAAAGCTTTGTGGTCTTTAAGGCCGGCCTCACACTAGCGAGTTTTACGGACGTAAGAGCGCAGAAACTACGTCCGTAAAACTCGCATAACATACGGCACAATTATTCTCTATGCCCCTGCTCCTATCTGCCGTATTTTACTGATCAGTATTATACGGCTTTCTACGGCCGTAGAAAATCGCAGCATGCTGCGTTTGTCACCGTATTGTGCAAATAAAACGTCAATGAAAGTATATGGAAGCCCCAAAAATACGGATTACACACGGACCAGCAGTGTGACTTGCGAGGAATACGCAGCGCTGTTAGAGAGAAAAGCCGGTAATTCAGTGCGGTGTACAATAAAATCACACTGACAGCTTACAGAAGAATAGGTAGAATAAATGTGTACACATAGAATAGGTATATATATATATGTCAGTGAGACACATATATGTATATATATTAATATTTCATCCAGCGCGATATAGCAGAAAGCCGGTAATTCAATTATCGGCTTTTGCTTTCTCCTTCCTAAACCCGACATGATATGAGACATGGTTTACATACAGTAAACCATCTCATATCCCCCTTTTTTTTGCATATTCCACACTACTAATGTTAGTAGTGTGTATATGCAAAATTTGGCCGTTCTAGCTATTAAAGGGTTAAATGGCGGAAAAAATTGGCGTGGGCTCCCGCGCAATTTTCTCCGCCAGAGTAGTAAAGCCAGTGACTAAGGGCAGATATTAATAGCCTGGAGAGGGTCCATGGTTATTGCTCCCCCCCCCCCCCCCTGGCTAAAAACATCTGCCCCCAGCCACCCCAGAAAAGGCACATCTGGAAGATGCGCCTATTCTGGCACTTGGCCACTCTCTTCCCATTCCCGTGTAGCGGTGGGATATGGGGTAATGAAGGGTTAATGCCACCTAGCTATTGTAAGGTGACATTAAGCCAAATTAATAATGGAGAGGCGTCAATGTTGACACCTATCCATTATTAATCCAATAGTAGTAAAGGGTTAAAAAATACACAAACACATTATTAAAAATTATTTTAATGAAATAAAAACAAAGGTTGTTGTAATAATTTATTCTACGCTCAATCCAATCACTGAAGACCCTCGATCTGTACCAAAAAAAAAAAAAAACAACAATATCAATACCTTCCGAAGATCTGTAAAGTCCAACGATGTAAATCCATCTGAAGGGGTTAAAATATTTTGCAGCAAGGAGTTCTGCTAATGCAGCGCAGCTCCTTGCTGCAAAACCCCGGAGAATGAAGATAAAGTAGGTCAATGACCTATATTTACCTTCATTTGCGGTGAGGCGCCCTCTGCTGGTTGTTCCTAGATCATGGGAACTTTCCTAGAAAGCTCCCAGGCTCGAGTTCATAAGAGGCGCCCTCTGCTGGTTGTCCTCATATGAACTCGAGCCAGGGAGCTTTCTAGGAAAGTTCCCATGATCTAGGAACAGCCAGCAGAGGGCGCCTCACCGCCAATGAAGCTAAATATAGGTCAATGACCTACTTAACCTTCATTCTCCAGGGTTTTGCAGCAAGGAGCTGCGCTGCATTAGCAGAACTGCTTGCTGCAAAATATTTTAACCTTTTCAGATGGATTTACATCGTTGGACTTTACAGATCTTCGGAAGGTATGGATATTGTTGGTTTATTTTTTTTTGGTATAGATCGAGGGTCTTCAGTGATTGGATTGAGCGTAGAATAAATTATTACAACAACCTTTGTTTTTATTTCATTAAAATAATTTTTAATAATGTGTTTGTGTTTTTTTTAACCCTTTACTAGTATTGGATTAATAATGGATAGGTGTCATAATTGACGCCTCTCCATTATTAATTTGGCTTAATGTCACCTTACAATAGCAAGGTGGCATTAACCCTTCATTACCCCATATCCCACCGCTACACGGGAATGGGAAGAGAGTGGTCAAGTGCCAGAATAGGCGCATCTTCCGCATGTGCCTTTTCTGGGGTGGCTGGGGGCAGATGTTTTTAGCCGGGGGGGGTGGGGGCAATAACCGTGGACCCTCGCCAGGCAATTAATATCTGCCCTCAGTCACTGGCTTTACTACTCTGGCGGAGAAAATTGCGCGGGAGCCCACGCCAATTTTTTCCGCCATTTAACCCTTTTATTTAATAGCTAGAACGGCCAAATTTTGCATATACACACTACTAACATTAGTAGTGTGGAATATGCAAAAAAATGGGGATATGAGATGGTTTACTGTATGTAAACCATGTCTCATATCATGTCGGGTTTAGGAAGGAGATAGCAAAAGCCGGCAATTGAATTACCGCCTTTAAAGCTAACTAGCACTGTATGAAATATTAATATCTATATATAATTGTCTAAGGGTTTTTCCGTCTGTCTGTCTGTCTGTCTTTCTGTCTGTCTTTCTGTCCTGGAAATCCCGCGTCTATGATTGGTCGAGGCCACCAGGCCTCGACCAATCAGCAACGAGCACAGCGACGATGATATCATAAAGGATGTAGACATCTCACGTTTCTGATTCAGCGACGGGCACAGTATCAACGTAGAGACCGGCACAGCATCGACGTAGAAATCCCGCGTCTCTGATTGGTCGAGGCCGCCAGGCCTCGACCAATCAGCAACGGGCACAGCGACGATGATGTCATAATGGTTGCCATGGCGACGATGATGTCATAAAGGTTGCCTCGATCAATCAGCGACGGACACAGTCTGCCGCGAATTCTGGAATCATCATTGTCCATATACTACGGGGACATGCATATTCTAGAATACCCGATGCGTTAGAATCGGGCCACAATCTAGTATATATATATATATATATATATATATATATATATATATATATATATATATATATATATATATATATATATATATATATATATATATATATATATATATACAGTATATATGTTTTTTAATTCTAACGCATCGGGTATTCTAGAATATGCATGTCCCCGTAGTATATGGACAATGATGATTCCAGAATTCGCGGCAGACTGTGCCCGTCGCTGATTGGTCGAGGCAACCTTTATGACATCATCGTCGCATGGCAACCATTATGACATCTACGTCGATACTGTGCTCGTTGCTGATTGGTCGAGGCCTGGCGGCCTCGACCAATCAGAGACGCAGGATTTCCAGGACAGACAGACAGACAGACAGAAAGACAGACAGACAGACAGACGGAAAAACCCTAAGGCAATTATATATATAGATAGACAGTATATATGTTTTTTTTTTTTTTTTACACATGGATCCCTTGTATAGCCGTATGTCGGTTTTGCAAGCCTGCGAGAAAAACACGCAGTACGGATGCCATACGGATTACATACGGAGGATGCCATGCGCAAAAAATGCTGACACACCCTGCCTACAGAGGAGCTACGGACCACTATTTTGGGGACTTTTCAGCGTATTATGGCAGTAAAAAACGGACCGTATTTTCATACTCTGAGTGTGAAGCCGGCCTAATACTTACATCAGGAGTAATTTAAGATGGGTACACCCACTTCGGCCTGGTATAGCCTGGCTGCACAATCTTCGGCCTGTTATGGCCTGGTACTGCAAGTATAAAACAATTTTGAAAATTATGTTTAGGCAGCTGAATTTTAACATAAAAAGGCCATGTGAGGGCTTATTTTTTGCGGGATGAGTTGTACTTTTGGATGACATCATTGGTTTTACCATGTCGTGTACTAGAAAACGGGAAAAAAATTCCAAGTGCGGTGAAATTGCAAAAAAGAGGAATCCCACACTTGTTTTTTGTTTGGCTTTTTGCTAGGTTCACTAAATGCTAAAACTGACTGACAGATATTATGATTCTCCAGGTCATTATGAGTTCATAGACACCTAACATGTCTAGGTTCTCTTTTATCTAAAAAAAAAAAAATTGCGCAATTTTCCGATACACATAGCGTCTCCATTTTTCATGATCTGGGGTCGGTTGAGGGCTTATTTTTTTGCGTTCTAAGCTGACGTTTTTATTGATACCGCGTTTGTGCAGATAAGTTTTTTTGATCGCCTGTTATTGCACTTTAATGCAATGTCGCGGTGACCAAAAAAACGTAATTCTGGCATTTTTAATTTTTTTCTCGCTACACTGTTTAGTGATCAGGTTAATGCTTTTTTTCATTGATCGGGCGATTCTGAACTCGGCGATACCAAATATGTGTAGGGTTTTTTTTTTAACTGTTTTATTTTGAATGGGGCGAAAGGGGGTGATTTAAACTTTCATATTTTTTTTTATATTTTCACTTTTTTTTTCACTTTTTTTTTTAACTTTTGCCATGCTTCAATAGCCTTCATGGGAGGCTAGAAGCTGACACAACTCGATCGGCTCAGCTACATAGGAGCGATCATCAGATCGTTGATATGTAGCTGAATTGCAGGCTTGCTATGAGCGCCGACTACAGGGTGGTGCTCACAGCAAACCGGCATCAGTAACCATAAAGTTCTCAAGGACCTCTATGGTTACTATGCAGAAGCATCACTGACCCCCAATCATGTGACGCGGGTCGGCGATGCGCTCATTTCCGGCCCAATGGCCGGAAGTGATCGGTTAAATGCCACTGTCTGCGTTTGACAGCGGCATTTAACTAGTTAATAGCGGTGGGTGAATCGCGATTTCACCCACCGCTATTGCGAGCACATGTCAGCTGTTTAAAACAGCTGACATGTCCCGGCTTTGATGCGGGCTCACCGCTGGAGCACTGCATCAAAGCGGGGGATCATCACCTCGGATGTACTATCCCGTCCAAGGTCAAAAAGGGGTTAAAATTTTGTAACCAATACAATTTTCACAAAAAAAAAAAAAAATGGACACAGACACGCAAACTGCCTTGACACACACACTGACACCACATTTTACACATGCCACACTACTTTGGTAATATATGACTGTAATAAAAAAAAGCCTGCATGCAACACACGCACACACACACACACCGCCTATAATACACATGCGCCACACACACATACAATGACACCACATTTTACACACGCCACACTAATTTAGAAATACATGAAAGTAAAAACAAACAAACAAAAATGCATGCATGCACGCACACCCACAAAAATGGCAGGACTCACGCTGGCTGGCAGGATGCTGGCTGGCAGGCCTCCGGCTGGACGCTGGCTGGCTGGCAGGTCTCTGGCTGTCTGGTAGTCCTGTGGCTGGTAGTCCTCTGGCTGGCTGGCAGGAGTTTTGCTGGCACATTGAGGAATGAAGCCACGGGCCAGGTTTATATAGATTATGGGCTGTCTGGCCAATTGGCTACTAAATACTGATTTGGAGCATGCTCAGTGTAAAAAAACGGATTCCAGCACTGAATTCCATCATGCGACGTGCCATGATGGATCCTGCGTCCATAGGCTTCTATTCTAGCCAACGACGTATGCGGCAGGATCCGTCGTAGCACGTTTTTCTAACGCCGATAAACGTTTCATTGTACGTTTTTCCAGACGACGTGTCGCCAAATTCCGCAGGATCCAGTGCACGACGGACGAAATGTGGGGTCATATGTCACGATATGTTGGTAATACAAGTTTATGAGAAAAATGTATCCTGCGGGCAAATTTGCAGGATGCGTTTTTTTCACAAAACGACACATTATGATGGGGAATGAAAGACGGAAGTGTGAAAGAGGCCTTAGACAAAGGACATCTTTTGTCTTAGGCCTCTTTCACACTAGCGTCGCACTGCGATGGGCCTACGTACCGACGCATCCTGTGACAATGCAGCACAACGGGGGCAGCGGATGCAGTTTTACAATGCATCCGCTGCCCCATTGTGAGTTGCGGGGAGGAGGGGGCGGTGTTCTGGCCGCGCATGCGCAGTCGGAAATGGCAGACACGATGCACAAAAAAAGTTGCAAGCAACTTTTTTTGTTCCGATGGTCCGCCACAACATGACGCAACGGTTGCGACGTGTGGCAATGCGTCGCAATGCATCGCTAATGTTAGTCTATGGGGAAAAAACGCATCCTGCAGACAACTTTGCAGGATGCGTTTTTTCTCAAAAACGACGCATTGTGACGTGCGTCGTGCGACGCTAGTGTGAAAATAGCCTTGCTACAGCCAGGTCAAATGGGAGATGCTTTTGCTGCAGCCAACCACATGACCATAAGGTGGAGGAAGTGGGGTTGGGGATATGGCTGAGTTCCAGAGATACAGTAAAGATTTCTTTATATCCTTTTCAGATTTCTGTGGGGGGATCTTCATGTGGTGCTCTGATTAGCTATTCATCAGTATGGCTTCTGACAAATCACTGACCCCTCACTGACCTGCCCCCTATTTTACATAATGAATATTATATATCTTTCTTGGGGAAAAAAAATCCCCTTCTGCAGGCAGACGCCAGCGGTGCAGCCTGATCGCATATGTAATGTGCATATAATTAATTTGTTTAAGGTTATCCTGAAATTAATAATAAAAAAAAAAATCAGTTTTAAAACTGCACAGTACCAGCTATAGGTGATCCGGCGGTGCCATCTCTGTAGAGAAAAAAAATCTCCTCCTCCAAGATGGCGCCGGCGGCGCCTGTGCAGTAGCAGCTATCGGCGATCGCTGATACCTGCTACTGTGCAGGCACTGGCAGCGCCATCTTGGAGGAGGAAATTTTTTTTTCTCTACAATTATGGTGCAGCTGGCGCCTGCTCAGTAGCAGCTATCAGCTCACCGATAGCTGCTACTGAGGAGGCGCGCCTGGAGCCATTTCAAACTTTTTTTATGACTCTCAGGTTAACCTCAAACAAATGAGTTATATACACAATATACAGTATATGCAATCAGGCTGCAGCGCAGGTGCCACCGCAGGCACTTGCCTGCAGAAGGGGATTTTTCCCCCATGATATATAAATATTTATATCTAGCTGAAGAGCCCAGTGTTTCCTGGGCATAGTAAATATCTGTGGTTAGTTATAGCACCTCACTTCTCTTATTTTCCCATCACCCCTCTCATTTAGCACCTCACTTCTCTCATTTTCTCCCTCACACCTCTCATTTTCTCTCTCACATCTCTCATTTTCTCTCTCACACCTCTCATTTTCCCCTCACTCCTCTCATTCCCTCCTCACTCCTCTCATTCTCCTCTCTCCTCTCATTTTCGACCTCACATCTGTCATTTTCTGATCACTCCATTATTTTCCCTCACTCCTCTCATTTTGCACTCACACCTTTTCATTTTCACCTCACACCTCTCATTTTCCCCTCAGTATATACATGTTTGTCATCTCTCTTATATATAGTATACACCTGTATGTCATCTCCTGAATATAGTATATACCTGTATGTCATCTCCCCTGTATATAGTATATACCTGTATGTCATCTCCCCTGTATATAGTATATACCTGCTGCATGTCATCTCCTTCCGTATATTGTATATACCTATGTGTCATCTCCTCATGTATATAGTATATACCTGTATGTCATCTCTTCTGTATATAGTATATACCTGTATGTCATCTCCCCTGTATATAGTATATACCTGTATATCATCTCCCCTGTATATAGTATATACCTGCTGTATGTCATCTCCTCCTGTATATTGTATATACCTATGTGTTATCTCCTCCTGTATATAGTATATACCTGTGTCATCTCTTCTGTATATAGTATATACCTGTATGCAATCTCCTCCTATATATAGTATATATCTGTATGTCATCTCCCCTATATATAGTATATACCTGTATGTCATCTCCCGTGTATAGTATATACCTGTGTGTCATCTCCTCCTATATATAGTATATACCTGTATGTCATCTCCTCCTGTATATAATATATACCTCTATGTCATCTCCTCCTATATATAGTATATACCTGTATGTCATCTCCTCCTGTATATAGTATATACCTGTAAGTCATCTCCTCCTGTATATAGTATATAGGTGTCATATCCTCCTGTATATAGTATATACCTGTATGTCATCTCCTCCTGTATATAGTATATACCTGTATGTCATCTCCTCCTTTAAATAGTATATACCTGTAAGTCATCTCCTGTATATGGTATATACCTGTGTGTCATCGGCTCCTGTATATAGTAAATACCTGTGTGTCATCTGCTCCTGTATATACCTGTGTGTCATCTCCCCTATATATAGTATGTACCTGTATGTCATCTCCTCCTGTATTAGACCTTGTTCACACGTTATTTGGTCAGTATTTTTACCTCAGTATTAGTAAGCTAAATTGGCAGCCTGATAAATCCCCAGCCAACAGGAAGCCCTCCCCCCTGGCAGTATATATTAGCTCACACATACACATAATAGACAGGTCATGTGACTGACAGCTGCCGTATTTCCTATATCGTACATTTGTTGCTCTTGTAGTTTGTCTGCTTATTAATCAGATTTTTATTTTTGAAGGATAATACCAGACTTGTGTGTGTTTTAGGGCGATTTTCATGAGTCAAGTTGTGTGTGTTGAGTTGCGTTTGGCGACATGCATGTAGCGACTTTTGTGACATGAGTTGTGTGGCGACTTGTAAATTCTGCTTTTGGGCTCCCTCCGGTGGTTGTAGGTGGTAATGCAGTTGTCTCTGGGCTGCAGTCCTGGACAGGTGTATCTGCTGATTGCAATTCTGACTGGGGTATGTAGGTTTGCAGGACTCATTAGTCCTTGCCAGTTGTCAATGTTTCTTGGGAAGTGTTGGATCTCTTTCTGGCTTCTCCTGCTTAGCTGCCAATTCAGCAAAGATAAGTGTCTGTTTCTTTTTCTATGGCACACAAGCTGTGTGCTTGTTTTTTATTGTATTCCTGCTCTGAGTTTAGTAGTCTCTGGAGTTGCAGATATACGTTCCACGTCTTTAGTTAGATGGAGGAATTTTTTGTATAATCTGCTGTGGATATTTTTGGAAGGGTTTTAATACTGACCACACAGAACTCTGTCCTATCCTTTCCTATATTAGCTAGAGTGGCCTCTTGTGCTAAATCCTGTTTTCTGACTGTGTGTGTCTTCCCTCTCCTACTCACAGCCAATATTTGTGGGGGACTGCCTATCCTTTGGGGTTCTGCTATGAGGCAAGGTAGTATTCCTATTTCCATCTTTAGGGGTATTTAATCCTCCGGCTGTGACGAGGTGTCTAGGGCTTGTTAGGTACACCCCACGGCTACTTCTAGTTGCGGTGTTAAGATCAGGATTTGTGGTTAGTATAGTTACCACCTATTCCAGTGAAAGTTTTCATGCTGCTCCAAGGTCACCGGATCATAACAGTACAACTGGCCCATAATGAGTTAAATGCATCTCAGAAGAAGGGAAGAAAGGTGTTGAGCCATTTTTTTTTCTTCAGTCTGCTTTATCTTCTCTTCCCTCTTTATCTCTGGGTGGCTGAGGAGCCTTGTGCAAGCATGGATGTTCAGGAATTAGTTTCTCGTGTAGACCAGCTTGCTGCTAGGGTACAGGTTATTTCTGATTATATTGTTCAAACTCCTGTTTTAGAGCCGAAGATTCCTACTCCTGATTTGTTTTTTGGTGACAGGTCCAAATTTTTGAGTTTTAAAAACAACTGTAAACTATTTTTTGCTCTGAGACCTCGATCCTCTGGTGATTCCATTCAGCAGGTTAAAATCGTCATCTCCCTGCTGCGTGGCGACCCGCAGGATTGGGCGTTTTCCCTGGAATCTGGGAATCCGGCTTTTACTTAATGTATACTCCTTTTTTCAGGCTTTAGGATTATTATATGATGAACCTAATTTTGTGGATCAAGCTGAGAAGACCTTGTTGGCCCTGTCTCAGGGTCAAGAGGCGGCAGAATTATGTTGTCAGAAATTCAGAAAATGGTCTGTGTTGACTAAATGGAATAATGATGCTTTGGCGGCAATTTTCAGAAAGGGTCTTTCTGAATCCGTCAAAGATGTTATGGTGGGGTTTCCCACGCCTTCCGGTATGAGTGATTCTATGGCTCTGGCCATTCAGATTGACCGGCGCTTACGGGAGCGCAGAACTGTGCGCGCTGTGGCGTTGTTCTTAGAGCAGACTCTTGAGCCAATGCAGTGTGATAGGATTCTGTCTAAAACGGAACGACAAGGATTCAGACGTCAGAATAGGTTGTGTTATTATTGTGGCGATGCTTCTCATGTTATTTCAGTCTGCCCTAAGCAGACAAAGAGGATCGCTAGTTCATTTACCATCAGTACTGTACAACCTAAATTTCTTTTATCTGTGTCCTTGATCTGCTCATTGTCATCATTTTCTGTCATGGCGTTTGTGGATTCAGGCGCCGCCTTGAACTTAATGGACTTTGAGTTTGCCAGGCGTTGTGGTTTTCCTTTGCAGCCTTTGCAGAACCTTATTCCTTTAAGGGGCATTGATGCTACACCCTTGGCTAAAAATAAGCCCCAGTTTTGGACACAGGTGACCATGCGCATGGTGCCAGCCCAACAGGAAGATTGTCGATTTCTGGTGTTGCATAATTTGCATGATGCTATCGTGCTGGGTTTTCCGTGGTTGCAGGTACATAATCCTGTGTTGGATTGGAAGTCCATGTCTGTGACTAGTTGGGGTTGCCGGGGGGTTCATAATGATGTTCCTTTGATGCCAATCTCCTCTTCTTCCTCTTCTGAAATTCCAGAGTTTTTGTCTGATTTTCAGGATGTATTCGATGAGCCCAAGTCCAGTTTCCTTCCAGGGACTGCGATTGTGCTATTGACTTGATTCCAGGCTGTAAGTTTCCTAAGGGTCGACTTTTCAACCTGTCTGTGCCTGAACATACCGCCATGCGGAGCTATATTAAGGAGTCTTTGGAGAAAGGGCATATTCGGCCATCTTCTTCACCGTTGGGAGCGGGGTTCTTTTTTGTTGCTAAAAAAGATGGTTCCTTGAGACCCTGTATTGATTATCGCCTCTTGAATAAAATCACGGTCAAGTTTCAATACCCTTTACCTTTGCTTACCAATTTGTTTGCTAGGATTAAGGGAGCTAGTTGGTTTACGAAGATTGACCTTCGGGGGGCATATAATCTTGTTCGTATTAAGCAGGGTAATGAATGGAAAACTGTGTTTAACATGCCCGGAGGCCATTTTGAATACCTTGTGATGCCATTCGGGCTCACTAATGCTCCATCTGTTTTTCAGTCCTTCATGCATGATATTTTCCGGACTTATATTGATAGGTTCTTGATTGTATATTTGGACGATATTTAGATTTTTTCCGATGATTGGGAGTCTCATGTGGAACAGGTCAGGATGGTATTTCAGATCCTTCGTGACAATGCCCTGTTTGTGAAAGGGTCTAAGTGTCTCTTTGGGGTGCAGAAAGTTTCTTTTTTGGGCTTTATTTTTTCTCTTTCGTCTATAGAGATGGATCGGTTAAGGTTCAGGCCATTCATGATTGGATTCAGCCCACATCCATGAAGAGCCTTCAGAAATTTTTGGGTTTTGCAAATTTTTATCGCCGTTTCATTGCTAATTTTTCCAGCGTGGTTAAACCCTTGACCGATTTGACGAAGAAAGGCGCTGATGTGGCGAATTGGTCCTCTGCGGCTGTCTCTGCCTTTCAGGAGCTTAAACGTCGATTTACTTCTGCTCCAGTGTTGCGCCAACCGGATGTTTCTCTTCCGTTTCAGGTTGAGGTTGACGCTTCTGAGATTGGGGCAGGGGCCGTTTTGTCTCAGAGGGACCCTGTTGGTTCCTTAATGAAACCGTGTGCCTTCTTTTCCCGTAAGTTTTCGCCTGCTGAACGCAATTTTGATGTCGGCAATCGGGAGTTGTTGGCTATGAAGTGAGCGTTTGAGGAGTGGCGACATTGGCTTGAGGGAGCTAAGCACCGTATTGTGGTCTTGACCGATCATAAGAATTTGATTTACCTCGAGTCTGCCAAAGGGCTGAATCCTAGACAGGCTCGATGGTCCTTGTTTTTTTTCCTGTTTTGATTTCGTGGTCTCGTAACTTCCGGGTTCTAAGAACATTAAGGCTCATGCCCTATCTAGGAGTTTTTCGCCTGATTCTCCTGAGGTCTTAGAACCGGTCGGTATTCTGAAAGAAGGGGTGGTCCTTTCTGCCATTTCCCCTGATTTACGATGGGTTCTTCAGGAATTTCAGGCTGACAAACCTGACCGCTGTCCTGTGGGGAAACTGTTTGTTCCTGACAGATGGACTAGTAGAGTGATTTCTGAGGTTCACTGTTCCATGTTGGCTGGTCATCCTGGCATTTTTGGTACCAGAGACTTGGTTGGTAGGTCCTTTTGGTGGCCTTCTTTGTCGCATGATGTGCGTTCTTTTGTGCAGTCCTGTGGGACTTGTGCACGGGCCAAGCCTTGTTGTTCCCGTGCTAGTGGGTTGCTTTTGCCTTTGCCGGTTACCTGAGAGGCCCTGGACACATATTTCTATGGATTTTATTTTCGATCTTCCGGTTTCCCAGAGGATGTCGGTTATCTGGGTTGTTTGTGACCGGTTCTCTAAGATGGTTCATTTGGTGCCTTTGCCTAAATTGCCTTCCTCTTCGGATTTGGTTCCGTTGTTTTTTCAGCATGTGGTCCATTTGCATGGTATTCCGGAGAATATTGTGTCCGACAGAGGTTCCCAGTTTGTTTCTAGATTTTGGCGGGCCTTTTGTGCTAGGCTGGGCATTGATTTGTCTTTTTCTTCTACGTTTCATCCTCAGATAAATGGTCAGACCAAGCAAACTAATCAGACTTTGGAGACTTATTTGAGATGCTTTGTGTCTGCTGATCAGGATGATTGGGTGGCTTTCTTGCCATTGGCCGAGTTCGCCCTTAATAATCGGGCTAGTTTGGCTACTTTGGTTTCGCCTTTCTTTTGTAAGTTTGGTTTTCATCCTCGTTTTTCTTCTGTGCAGGTTGAGCCTTCGGACTGTCCTGGTGTGGATTCTGTGGTTGACAGGTTGCAGCAGATTTGGGCTCATGTGGTGGACAATTTGGTGTTGTCTCAGGAGGAGGCTCAATGTTTTGCTAACCGTCGTTGGTGTGTTAGTTCCCGGCTTCGGGTTGGGGATCTGGTCTTGTAGTCTTTCCGTCATGTTCCTATGAAGGTTTCTTCTCCTAAGTTTAAACCTCGGTTTATTGGTCCTTATAAGATTTCTGAGATTATTAATCCGGTGTCTTTTCAACTGGCGCTTCCGGCCTCTTTTGCTATCCATAATGTCTTCCATAGATCTTTATTGCGGAAATATATGGAGCCCGTTGTTCCCTCTGTTGATCCTCTGGCCCCTGTGTTGGTTGATGGGGAGTTGGAATATGTTGTTGAGAAGATTTTGGATTCCCGTTTTTCGAGGCGGAAGCTTCAGTACTTGTCAAATGGAAGGGTTATGGCCAGGAGGATAATTCTTGGGTTTTTGCCTCTGATGTCCATGCCTGTTGTGGGTTCTGTTTTTGGGCTCCCTCTGGTGGTTACTGATGGTACTGGGTGACTTGTGTTCTCTGCGGTCTCTGGTGTCCACCTGTTCCATCAGGTTATGGGAGTTTCCTATTTAACCTGGCTTTTTTGTCATTTCCTCGCCGGCTATCAATGTAATCAGCGTGTCTTTTTACCTCTGCTCCCTGCGTCTGTTATCTTCAGGACAAGCTAAGTTTTTATTTTCCTGTTCCACATTTTGCTTAATTTTTGTCTTAGTCCAGCTTGCAGATATGTGATTCCTTGCTGCTGGTTGCTCTAGTGGGCTGAAATTACTCTTCATGTTCCATGAGTTGGCACATGAGTTCAAGTAATTTCAGGATGGTTTTTTTTTGAAGGGTTTTTCGCTGACCGCGCAGTTCACTTTTGTATCCTCTGCTATCTAGCTTTAGCGGGCCTCATTTTTGCTGATTCTATTTTCATAACTACGTATGTGCTTTCCTCTCATTTCACCGTTATTACATGTGGGGGGCTGCTATTTCTGTGGGGTGTTTCTCTGGAGGCAAGTGAGGTCTGTGTTTCTTCTGATAGGGGAAGTTAATCCTTCGGCTGGCGCGAGATGTCTAGGAATCATCGTAGGCACGTTCCCCGGCTACTGCTAGTTGTGTGTTTAGGTTCAGGATCGCGGTCAGCTCAGGTTCCATCACCCTAGAGCTTGTTTTGTTTTTGTGCTTGTCCTTTTGTGATCCCCTGCCATTGGGATCATGACAGTATAGCCGGCCTAAAAAAAAAATTGGTCATCGTTTTGGCTGAAGTAGGAGGAAAAGTAGTCTGAGGAAGTTTTTTTTTTTTTTTTTTTTTCCCTCCTCAGTGTTTGCTGCCTAGCCTTAATTGCAGCTTGGCTGCTTCTTTCCTCCTCTTAATCCTTGAATGGCTCTGACCTCAGCTGTTTATCATGGACGTCCAGAGTTTGGCTTCCAGCCTGAATAATCTTGCTGCTAAGGTTCAAAATCTACAAGATTTTGTTGTACATACGCCTATGTCTGAACCTAGAATTCCTATCCCAGAGTTTTTTTCTGGAGATAGATCTAGTTTTCTGAATTTTAGGAACAATTGCAAGTTTTTTCTTTCCTTGAAATCTCGCTCCTCTGGAGACCCTGCTCAGCAGGTCAAGATTGTTATATCTTTCCTGCGGGGTGACCCTCAGAATTGGGCATTTGCATTGGCACCAGGGGATCCTGCGTTGCTCAATGTGGATGCGTTTTTTCTGGCATTGGGTTTGCTCTATGAGGAACCTAACCTAAAGATTCAGGCTGAAAAAGCTTTATTGGCTCTCTCTCAGGGGCAAGATGAAGCAGAAATATATTGTCAGAAATTTCGGAAATGGTCGGTGCTTACTCAGTGGAATGAGTGCGCTCTGGCTGCAAAATTCAGAGATGGCCTTTCTGAGGCCATTAAAGATGTTATGGTGGGGTTCCCGGCGCCTACAGGTCTGAATGAGTCCATGACTATGGCTATTCAGATTGATCGGCGTTTACGGGAGCGCAAACCTTTGACCTTTGGCGGTGTCTTCTGAACAGGCACCTGAGATAATGCAATGTGATAGAATTCAGTCCAGAAGTGAACGGCAAAATTATAGGCGGAAAAATGGATTGTGTTTTTATTGTGGTGATTCAGCTCATGTTATATCAGCATGCTCTAAACGCACAAAAAAGGTTGATAAGTCTGTTGCCATTGGTACTTTACAGTCTAAGTTCATTCTGTCTGTGACGCTGATTTGTTCATTATCATCCATTTCCGTCGATGCCTATGTGGATTCAGGCGCTGCCCTGAGTCTTATGGATTGGTCATTTGCCAATCGCTGTGGGTTTAGTCTGGAACCTCTGGAAGTTCCTATTCCTTTGAAAGGAATTGACTCTACACCTTTGGCTATGAATAAACCTCAGTACTGGACACAAGTGACCATACGTATGACTCCCGTTCATCAGGAGGTGATTCGCTTCCTGGTACTGTATAATTTACATGATGTCTTAGTGCTTGGTCTGCCATGGTTACAAACTCATAACCCAGTCCTGGACTGGAAAACAATGTATGTGTTAAGCTGGGGATGTCAGGGGGTTCATGATGATGCATCTCCGATTTCTATCGCTTCATCTACTCTGTTGTGAATTCTGTGGCTGAATTCACTCCTGTGGTCACAAGTGGTACTGCAGCTTCTGAGCTTCTTCCCTCAGGTGTTCTGGTGAGCTCGTTAACTGCTTCGTTACTTAACTCCGCCTGATGCTGCTATCCCTGCTCCTTGTCAATGTTCCAGTGTTGGATCTGAGCTTCTACTGCTTGTTCCTGTGACCTGCTGCTCTGTATAGCTAAGTGCTTTTTTGCTATTTTGTTGCTTTTTTTCTGTCCAGCTTGTCTCTTGTTTTGCTGGTAGCTCTGAGAAGCAAAGGGTGTACCGCCGTGCCGTTAGTTCGGCACGGTGCGTCTTTTTTGCCCCCTTTGCGTGGTTTTTGCTTTAGGGTTTTTTGTAGACTGCAAAGTTCGCTTTACTATCCTCGCTCTGTCTAAGATTATCGGGCCCCACTTTGCTGAATCCATTTCATCCCTACGTTTTGTCTTTTCATCTTACTCACAGTCATTATATGTGGGGGGCTGCCTTTTCCTTTGGGGTATTTCTCTGGGGGCAAGTCAGGCCTATTTTTCTATCTTCAGGCTAGCTAGTTTCTTAGGCTGTGCCGAGTTGCATAGGTAGATGCTAGGCGCAATCCACAGCCGCTTTTAGTTGTGTTTAGGATAGGTAGGTGTGCAGTCTACAGAGTTTCCACGTCTCAGAGCTCGTTCTTTGTTTTTGGGTATTTGTCAGATCACTGTGTGCGCTCTGATTGCTAGGCACACTGTGTCTCTGGATTGCCTTCATTACACCTTTCATTAGCAGACCTAACAGTACAAGGAGCCCACTAATGATTCTCAATAGAGGGAAAGAAAAAGTTCTGACATCATTTTTTTTTTTTTTCTCTGCTCTGTGTTCATTTTTTTTTTTTCCCCTAGACATTTGGGTGATTCTGGACACAGGTGTGGACATGGATATTCAGGGTCAGTGCTCTTCAATGGATAATCTCGTTTTAAATGTACAGAAGATTCAAGATGCTATTGATCGGAAAAATATGTTAGAACCAAGAATTCCTATTCCTGATTTGTTTTTTGGAGATAGAACAAAGTTTCTAAGTTTCAAAAATAATTGTAAGCTATTTCTGGCCTTGAAGCCTCATTCTTTTGGTGATCCTATTCAGCAGGTTTTGATTGTTATTTCTTTTTTGCGCGGCGACCCTCAAGACTGGGCATTTTCTCTTGCGCCAGGAGACCCTGCATTGAGTAGTGTCGATGCGTTTTTCCTGGCGCTCGGATTGCTGTACGATGAGCCTAATTCAGTGGATCAGGCTGAGAGAAATTTGCTGGCTTTGTGCCAGGGTCAGGATGATATAGAAGTATATTGTCAGAAATTTAGGAAATGGTCAGTACTCACTCAGTGGAATGAATCTGCGCTGGCAGCTTTGTTCAGAAAGGGTCTCTCTGAGGCTCTTAAGGATGTCATGGTGGGTTTTCCTATGCCTGCTGGTTTGAATGAGTCTTTGTCTTTGGCCATTCAAATCGGTCGACGCTTGCGCGAGCGTAAATCTGTGCACCATTTGGCGGTATTGCCTGAGGTTAAACCTGAGCCTATGCAGTGCGATAGGACTATGACCAGAGTTGAACGGCAGGAATACAGACGTCTGAATGGGCTGTGTTTCTACTGTGGTGATTCCACTCATGCTATCTCCGATTGTCCTAAGCGCACTAAGCGGTCCGCTAGGTCTGCCGTCATTGGTACTGTACAGTCCAAATTCCTTCTGTCCGTTACGTTGATATGCTCTTTGTCGTCGTTTTCTGTCATGGCGTTTGTGGATTCAGGCGCTGCCCTGAATCTGATGGATTTGGATTATGCTAAACGTTGTGGGTTTT
Organism: Ranitomeya imitator; assembly: GCF_032444005.1. NCBI lineage: Eukaryota > Metazoa > Chordata > Amphibia > Anura > Dendrobatidae > Ranitomeya > Ranitomeya imitator. The sequence continues at coordinate 611,694,236 of NC_091285.1, forward strand.
TCTTGGAGCCTTTGCGGTGTCCTATTCCATTGAGAGGAATTGATGCTACACCTTTGGCCAAGAATAAACCTCAGTACTGGGCCCAGCTGACCATGTGCATGGCTCCTGCACATCAGGAAGTTATTCGCTTTCTGGTGCTACATAATCTGCATGATGTGGTCGTGTTGGGGTTGCCATGGCTACAAACCCATAATCCAGTATTGGATTGGAATTCCATGTCGGTATCCAGCTGGGGTTGTCAGGGGGTACATGGTGATGTTCCATTTTTGTCGATTTCGTCATCCACCCCTTCTGAGGTCCCAGAGTTCTTGTCTGATTATCAGGATGTATTTGAAGAGCCCAAGTCCGATGCCCTACCTCCGCATAGGGATTGTGATTGTGCTATCAATTTGATTCCTGGTAGTAAATTCCCTAAAGGTCGATTATTTAATTTATCCGTGCCCGAACACGCCGCTATGCGCAGTTATGTGAAGGAATCCCTGGAGAAGGGACATATTCGCCCATCATCATCACCACTGGGAGCAGGGTTCTTCTTTGTAGCCAAGAAGGATGGTTCGCTGAGACCGTGTATTGATTACCGCCTTCTTAATAAGATCACTGTTAAATTTCAGTATCCCTTGCCATTGTTATCTGACTTGTTTGCTCGGATTAAGGGGGCTAGTTGGTTCACTAAGATAGATCTTCGTGGTGCGTATAATCTGGTGAGAATCAGGCAAGGAGATGAATGGAAAACTGCATTCAATACGCCCGAGGGTCATTTTGAGTATCTAGTGATGCCGTTCGGACTTGCCAATGCTCCATCTGTGTTTCAGTCTTTTATGCATGACATCTTCCGTGAGTATCTGGATAAATTCCTGATTGTTTACTTGGATGACATTTTGATCTTCTCAGATGATTGGGAGTCTCATGTGAAGCAGGTCAGAATGGTTTTTCAGGTCCTGCGTGCTAATTCTTTGTTTGTGAAGGGATCTAAGTGTCTCTTCGGTGTGCAGAAAGTTTCATTTTTGGGGTTCATCTTTACCCCTTCTACTATCGAGATGGATCCAGTTAAGGTCCAAGCCATCCAGGATTGGATTCAGCCGACATCTCTGAAAAGTCTGCAAAAATTCCTGGGCTTTGCTAATTTTTATCGTCGCTTCATCTGTAATTTTTCTAGCATTGCCAAACCATTGACCGATTTGACCAAGAAGGGTGCTGATTTGGTTAATTGGTCTTCTGCTGCTGTGGAAGCTTTTCAGGAATTGAAGCGTCGTTTTTGTTCTGCCCCTGTGTTGTGTCAGCCAGATGTTTCTCTTCCGTTCCAGGTCGAGGTTGATGCTTCTGAGATTGGAGCAGGGGCGGTTTTGTCACAGAGAGGTTCTGATTGTTCAGTGATGAAACCATGTGCTTTCTTTTCCAGGAAGTTTTCGCCCGCTGAGCGTAATTATGATGTGGGCAACCGAGAGTTGCTGGCTATGAAGTGGGCATTCGAGGAATGGCGCCATTGGCTTGAAGGAGCTAAGCATCGCGTGGCGGTATTGACTGATCATAAGAACTTGACTTATCTCGAGTCTGCCAAGCGCTTGAATCCTAGACAGGCCCGTTGGTCGTTATTTTTTGCCCGCTTCGACTTTGTGATTTCGCACCTTCCGGGCTCTAAAAATGTGAAGGCGGATGCTCTGTCTAGGAGTTTTGTGCCCGACTCTCCGGGTTTATCTGAGCCAGCGGGTATCCTCAAGGAAGGAGTCATTGTGTCTGCCATCTCCCCTGATTTGCGGCGGGTGCTGCAAAAATTTCAGGCGAATAAACCTGATCGTTGTCCAGCGGAGAAACTGTTCGTCCCTGATAGGTGGACTAATAAACTTATCTCTGAACTTCATTGTTCGGTGTTGGCTGGTCATCCTGGAATCTTTGGTACCAGAGAGTTAGTGGCTAGATCCTTCTGGTGGCCATCTCTGTCACGGGATGTACGTACTTTTGTGCAGTCCTGTGGGATTTGTGCTAGGGCTAAGCCCTGCTGTTCTCGTGCCAGTGGGTTGCTTTTGCCCTTGCCGGTCCCAAGGAGGCCTTGGACACATATTTCGATGGATTTCATTTCTGACCTTCCCGTTTCTCAAAAGATGTCAGTCATTTGGGTGGTCTGTGATCGCTTTTCTAAAATGGTCCATCTGGTGCCCTTGGCTAAATTGCCTTCCTCCTCTGATTTGGTACCTTTGTTCTTTCAGCATGTGGTTCGGTTGCATGGCATTCCTGAGAATATTGTTTCTGACAGAGGTTCCCAGTTTGTTTCAAGGTTTTGGCGAGCCTTTTGTGGTAGGATGGGCATTGACCTATCCTTTTCCTCGGCTTTCCATCCTCAAACTAATGGCCAGACCAAACGAACCAATCAGACCTTGGAAACATATCTGAGATGTTTTGTTTCTGCTGACCAGGATGATTGGGTGTCCTTTTTGCCGTTGGCTGAGTTCGCCCTTAATAATCGGGCCAGCTCGGCTACCTTGGTTTCTCCATTTTTTTGCAATTCTGGGTTCCATCCTCGTTTCTCTTCAGGACAGGTTGAGTCTTCGGACTGTCCTGGTGTGGATTCTGTGGTGGACAGGTTGCAGCAGATCTGGACTCAGGTAGTGGACAATTTGACCTTGTCCCAGGAGAAGGCTCAACTTTTCGCTAATCGCAGACGCCGTGTGGGTCCCCGACTTCGTGTTGGGGATCTGGTTTGGTTATCTTCTCGTCATATTCCTATGAAGGTTTCCTCTCCTAAATTTAAACCTCGTTTTATTGGTCCGTATAGGATTTCTGAGGTTCTCAATCCTGTGTCTTTTCGTTTGACCCTCCCAGACTCCTTTTCCATACATAATGTATTCCATAGGTCGTTGTTGCGGAGATACGTGGCACCTATGGTTCCATCTGTTGAGCCTCCTGCCCCGGTTTTGGTGGAGGGGGAATTGGAGTATATTGTGGAGAAGATTTTGGATTCTCGTGTTTCTAGACGGAAACTCCAGTATCTGGTTAAATGGAAGGGTTATGCTCAGGAAGATAATTCCTGGGTTTTTGCCTCTGATGTTCATGCTCCCGATCTTGTTCGTGCCTTTCATGCGGCTCATCCTGGTCGGCCTGGGGGCTCTGGTGAGGGTTCGGTGACCCCTCCTCAAGGGGGGGGTACTGTTGTGAATTCTGTGGCTGAATTCACTCCTGTGGTCACAAGTGGTACTGCAGCTTCTGAGCTTCTTCCCTCAGGTGTTCTGGTGAGCTCGTTAACTGCTTCGTTACTTAACTCCGCCTGATGCTGCTATCCCTGCTCCTTGTCAATGTTCCAGTGTTGGATCTGAGCTTCTACTGCTTGTTCCTGTGACCTGCTGCTCTGTATAGCTAAGTGCTTTTTTGCTATTTTGTTGCTTTTTTTCTGTCCAGCTTGTCTCTTGTTTTGCTGGTAGCTCTGAGAAGCAAAGGGTGTACCGCCGTGCCGTTAGTTCGGCACGGTGGGTCTTTTTTGCCCCCTTTGCGTGGTTTTTGCTTTAGGGTTTTTTGTAGACTGCAAAGTTCGCTTTACTATCCTCGCTCTGTCTAAGATTATCGGGCCCCACTTTGCTGAATCTATTTCATCCCTACGTTTTGTCTTTTCATCTTACTCACAGTCATTATATGTGGGGGGCTGCCTTTTCCTTTGGGGTATTTCTCTGGGGGCAAGTCAGGCCTATTTTTCTATCTTCAGGCTAGCTAGTTTCTTAGGCTGTGCCGAGTTGCATAGGTAGTTGCTAGGCGCAATCCACAGCCGCTTTTAGTTGTGTTTAGGATAGGTAGGTGTGCAGTCTACAGAGTTTCCACGTCTCAGAGCTCGTTCTTTGTTTTTGGGTATTTGTCAGATCACTGTGTGCGCTCTGATTGCTAGGCACACTGTGTCTCTGGATTGCCTTCATTACACCTTTCATTAGCAGACATAACACTACTCCTTCTGAGGTTCCGGTATTTTTGTCTGATTATCGGGAGGTTTTTGAGGAGCCTAAGCTCAGTTCACTTCCTCCTCACAGGGATTGCGATTGTGCTATAGATTTGATTCCTGGCAGTAAATTCCCTAAAGGTCGTTTGTTCAATCTGTCAGTGCCAGAGCATACTGCTATGCGGAATTATGTTAAAGAGTCCTTGGAAAAGGGACATATCCGTCCATCTTCGTCCCCTTTGGGAGCAGGTTTTTTTTTTGTGGCCAAAAAAGATGGTTCCTTGAGGCCTTGCATAGATTATCGTCTTTTGAATAAGATTACAGTCAAATATCAGTATCCTTTGCCATTGTTGACTGATTTGTTCGATCGCATTAAGGGGGCTAAATGGTTCACTAAGATTGATCTTCGGGGTGCGTATAATCTTGTGCGGATAAGGCAGGGTGATGAGTGGAAAACCGCATTTAATACGCCTGAGGGCCATTTCGAGTATTTGGTGATGCCTTTTGGACTTTCTAATGCTCCTTCTGTCTTCCAGTCTTTTATGCACGATATTTTCCGTGAATATCTGGATAAATTTATTATCGTGTATTTGGATGATGTTTTGTTTTTCTCTGATGACTGGGAGTCTCATGTTCAGCAGGTCAGGAAGGTGTTTCAGGTCCTGCGGGCCAATTCTTTGTTTGTAAAAGGTTCTAAATGTCTCTTTGGAGTCCAGAAGATTTCTTTTTTGGGGTATATTTTTTCCCCTTCTACTATTGAGATGGATCCCGTCAAGGTTCAGGCTATTTGTGACTGGACGCAACCTACATCTCTTAAGAGTCTACAGAAGTTCTTGGGCTTTGCTAATTTTTATCGTCGCTTCATAACTAATTTTTCTAGTGTTGTTAAGCCTTTGACGGATTTGACTAAAAAGGGTGCTGAGGTTACTGATTGGTCTCCTGCGGCTGTGGAGGCCTTTCAGGAACTTAAGCGCCGGTTTTCTTCTGCTCCTGTGTTGCGTCAGCCAGATACGTCGCTTCCTTTTCAGGTTGAGGTTGATGCTTCCGAGATCGGAGCGGGGGCGGTTTTGTCACAGAGCAGCTCCGATGGCTCAGTGATGAAGCCATGTGCATTCTTTTCTAGAAAATTTTCGCCCGCTGAACGGAATTATGATGTTGGTAATCGGGAGCTTTTGGCCATGAAGTGGGCATTTGAGGAGTGGCGTCATTGGCTTGAGGGTGCTAGACATCGTGTGGTGGTCTTGACTGATCACAAAAATCTGATGTACCTTGAGTCTGCCAAGCGTCTGAATCCTAGACAGGCTCGTTGGTCACTGTTTTTCTCCCGTTTCAATTTTGTGGTTTCATACCTGCCAGGTTCAAAGAATGTGAAGGCGGATGCTCTTTCTAGGAGTTTTGTGCCTGACTCCCCTGGAAATTCTGAGCCCACTGGTATCCTTAGGGATGGGGTGATTTTGTCGGCTGTCTCCCCAGACTTGCGACGTGCTTTGCAGGAGTTTCAGGCGGATAAACCTGATCGTTTTCCGCCGGAAAGACTGTTTGTTCCGGATAATTGGACCAGTAGAGTCATCTCCGAGGTCCATTCTTCTGTGTTGGCAGGTCATTCTGGAATATTTGGTACTAGAGACTTGGTGGCCAGGTCTTTTTGGTGGCCTTCCTTGTCGAGGGATGTGCGTTCTTTCGTGCAGTCTTGTGGAGTTTGCGCTCGGGCTAAGCCTTGCTGTTCTCGGGCCAGTGGATTGTTGTCACCTTTGCCTATCCCGAAGAGGCCTTGGACGCACATTTCCATGGACTTTATTTCGGATCTCCCTGTCTCTCAAAAAATGTCCGTCATATGGGTTGTGTGTGACCGCTTTTCTAAGATGGTTCATCTGGTACCCTTGCCTAAGTTACCTTCCTCCTCTGAGTTGGTCCCTCTGTTTTTTCAAAACGTGGTCCGTTTGCATGGCATTCCGGAGAACATCGTTTCTGACAGGGGATCCCAGTTTGTGTCTAGATTTTGGCGGACGTTCTGTGCTAAGATGGGCATTGATTTGTCCTTTTCGTCTGCATTCCATCCCCAGACGAATGGCCAGACGGAACGAACTAATCAGACTTTAGAAATTTATTTAAGGTGTTTTGTTTCTGCTGATCAAGATGACTGGGTTTCCTTTTTGCCGCTTGCCGAGTTTGCCCTTAATAAACGGGCTAGTTCTGCTACCTTGGTTTCTCCTTTCTTTTATAATTCGGGGTTTCATCCTCGTTTTTCCTCTGGTCAGGTGGAGCCTTCTGATTGTCCTGGAGTGGACATGGTGGTGGATAGGTTGCATCGGATTTGGAGTCATGTGGTGGACAATTTGAAGTTGTCCCAGGAGAGGGCTCAGCAGTTTGCTAATCGCCGTCGCCGCGTGGGTCCTCGACTTCTTGTTGGGGACTTGGTGTGGTTGTCTTCTCGTTTTGTTCCTATGAAGGTCTCTTCTCTTAAGTTCAAGCCTCGGTTCATCGGTCCCTATAGGATCTTGGAAATTCTTAACCCTGTGTCGTTTCGTTTGGATCTCCCGGCATCGTTTGCTATTCATAATGTGTTCCATCGGTCGTTGTTGCGGAGGTATGAGGTACCTGTTGTTCCTTCGCTTGAGCCTCCTGCTCCGGTGCTGGTGGAGGGTGAATTGGAGTATGTTGTGGAGAAGATCTTGGATTCTCGTGTTTCCAGACGGAAGCTCCAGTATTTGGTCAAGTGGAAGGGTTATGGTCAGGAGGATAATTCTTGGGTGATTGCCTCTGATGTTCATGCTGCCGATTTGGTCCGTGCTTTTCATAGGGCTCATCCTGGTCGCCCTGGTGGTTCTTGTGAGGGTTCGGTGACCCCTCCTCAGGGGGGGGGGTACTGTTGTGGGTTCTGTTTTTGGGCTCCCTCTGGTGGTTACTGATGGTACTGGGTGACTTGTGTTCTCTGCGGTCTCTGGTGTCCACCTGTTCCATCAGGTTATGGGAGTTTCCTATTTAACCTGGCTTTTTTGTCATTTCCTCGCCGGCTATCAATGTAATCAGCGTGTCTTTTTACCTCTGCTCCCTGCGTCTGTTATCTTCAGGACAAGCTAAGTTTTGATTTTCCTGTTCCACGTTTTGCTTAATTTTTGTCTTAGTCCAGCTTGCAGATATGTGATTCCTTGCTGCTGGTTGCTCTAGTGGGCTGAAATTACTCCTCATGTTCCATGAGTTGGCACATGAGTTCAAGTAATTTCAGGATGGTTTTTTTTTTGAAGGGTTTTTCGCTGACCGCGCAGTTCACTTTTGTATCCTCTGCTATCTAGCTTTAGCGGGCCTCATTTTTGCTGATTCTATTTTCATAACTACGTATGTGCTTTCCTCTCATTTCACCGTTATTACATGTGGGGGGCTGCTATTTCTGTGGGGTGTTTCTCTGGAGGCAAGTGAGGTCTGTGTTTCTTCTGATAGGGGAAGTTAATCCTTCGGCTGGCGCGAGACGTCTAGGAATCATCGTAGGCACGTTCCCCAGCTACTGCTAGTTGTGTGTTTAGGTTCAGGATCGCGGTCAGCTCAGGTTCCATCACCCTAGAGCTTGTTTTGTTTTTGTGCTTGTCCTTTTGTGATCCCCTGCCATTGGGATCAAGAAACATGCCGCTGATTTTGTTCGTGCCTTTCATCTGGCTCATCTTGATCGGCCTGGGGGCTCTGGTGAGGGTTCGGTGACCCCTCCTCAAGGGGGGGATACTGTTGTGAATTCTGCTTTTGGGCTCCCTCCGGTGGTTGTAGGTGGTAATGCAGTTGTCTCTGGGCTGCAGTCCTGGACAGGTGTATCTGCTGATTGCAATTCTGACTGGGGTATTTAGGTTTGCAGGACTCATTAGTCCTTTCCAGTTGTCAATGTTTCTTGGGAAGTGTTGGATCTCTGTCTGGCTTCTCCTGCTTAGCTGCCAATTCAGCAAAGATAAGTGTCTGTTTCTTTTTCTATGGCACACAAGCTGTGTGCTTGTTTTTCGATTGTATTCCTGCTCTGAGTTTAGTAGTCTCTGGAGTTGCAGATATACGTTCCACGTCTTTAGTTAGATGGAGGAATTTTTTGTATAATCTGCTGTGGATATTTTTGGAAGGGTTTTAATACTGACCGCACAGAACTCTGTCCTATCCTTTCCTATTTTAGCTAGAGTGGCCTCTTGTGCTAAATCCTGTTTTCTGACTGTGTGTGTCCTTCCTCTCCTACTCACAGCCAATATTTGTGGGGGGCTGCCTATCCTTTGGGGTTCTGCTCTGAGGCAAGGTAGTATTCCTATTTCCATCTTTAGGGGTATTTAGTCCTCCGGCTGTGACGAGGTGTCTAGGGCTTGTTAGGTACACCCCACGGCTACTTCTAGTTCCGGTGTTAAGATCAGGATTTGCAGTAAGTATAGTTACCACCTACTCCAGTGAAAGTTTTCATGCTGCTCCAAGGTCACCGGATCATAACAGGCGACATGCGTGTAGCAACTTTTTGTTTGTCGAGTTACATGTAACAGGTTAGTGTAGCAAGCTGTGTGCAGCAAGTTTTGCGCATGGCGAGTTTTGCGCGTGGCAAGTTTTATGTGTGGTGCATTTTGAGTATGTGCAAGTTTTGTGTGAGTCAACTTTTGCATGTGTTGCAACTTTTGTGCATGTGGCAATTTTTCTGCGTGTGCAAGTTTTGCATGTGGCGAGTTTTCCATGAAGTGAGTTTTGCACGTGTGGCTAGTTTTGCGTGAGCCTAGTTTTGCGTGAGCCTAGTTTTGCATGTGGTGAATTTTGCGCGTGGCGAGTTTTGAGTGGCGACTTTTATGTGGCAAGGTTGGTGTATGTGTGGTGAAATGTGTGCTTAGCGTAGTATATGTGTTCAAGCACGTGGTAGTGTGTGGCGCGTTTTGTGTGTATGTTCTTATCCCCATGTGTGGTGAGTATCCCATGTCGGGGCCCCACCTTAGCAACTGTACGGTATATACTCTTTGGCGCCATCACTCTCATTCTTTAAGTCCCCCTTGATCACATCTGGCAGCTGTAAATTTGCCTCCAACACTTTTCCTTTCACTTTTTCCCCATTATGTAGATAAGGCAAAATTGTTTGGTGAATTGGAACGCGCAGGGTTAAAATTTCGCCTCACAACATAGCCTATGACGCTCTCGGGGTCCAGACGTGTGACTGTGCAAAATTTTGTGGTTGTAGCTGTGACGGTGCAGATGCCAATCCCGGACATACACACATACAGTACATACATACATACACGCACACACACGCGCGCACACACACACACATTCAGCTTTATATATTAGATATTCAATATGTAAACTAGGGGGCAGGTCACTGATGAATCAGTGACCTGTCAGAAGCCATACTGATGAATATGTAAGCAGCGCACCACATGAAGTCCCCCCCACACAGGCCGCCCCTGAACCACGAGCATATCATTAACTCATAACTGAAATGAAGGATTACACAACAACCACAACCAAGATATCCTTTTAATCATTGTAACGGTGCCGACCTGATGCTTTCTCTTACTGTGCACAATCTTGCTGACAGGTTCATTTTAAAAGTAATATTCCTATGTGGTGTATGATATTTATGCCATACTCAGTAGTGGTGAGCGAGTATACAAGTTGCTCGGGTTTTTCCGATCACGCTTGGGTGTTCTCCTAGTATTTTTAAGTGCTTGGAGATTATTTTCATCACCACAGCTGAATGATTTACAGCTGATAGACAGCTTGAACACATGTGGGAATTCCCTAGAAACCAGGCATTCCTCACATGTATTCAGGCTGGCTAGCAGCTGTAAATCAAGCAGCTGCGTCAACAAAAAAATAAATCTACGAGCACTAACAAATACTTGGAGACCACCCGAGCAACGAGTATACCCGCTCATCACTAATAGTCAGTTCTTCTTTCTCAGACCATCTCTCTCAGTTTGCCTTAACTCTCACAATTATAGTTACAAAGCGTTTTGAACTTATAGATGTAAATGGTTCATAGTCATGAGTCAGACATAAAACATCACAAAATGAGAAAACACTATTATTTAAAATGGTCAAACCTGTAAATTAATTAATTTGTGGGCTGACTAAATGCACAACTACAGTGTTATGTAAAAGTTTGTGCACCCCTGGACACAATTATTGTTATTGGGGACAGTTAAGCAAGTTGAAGATGAAATGATTTCTAAAAGGGCTAAAAGGGCTAAAGTTAAAGAGGACACATTTCCTTTGTACTTTAGGCAGAAATAAAACATACTGTTATTTTTTACGTTTTAAAAATTACAAAAAGGAAAATGGGCAGATGCAAATGAAGCGCCTGCCAGGGCCGTGGGGTACTCGATACCAGGCCAGTTCTTAAAGGGATGTGGTCACGGCAGCAGTGATCGGGTCTGTGGCCCTGGGCATCCAATAAAAGTCAATTAAAGGGAAAATAAAGTTTATAAGGGATTAGTTTGTGACGCCACCCGTGGTATTCGGCAATAAGAAGGTGGCTGACACTGCGGTTCAGGTCCTCTCGGGCAGATGGTGATGCCGCAGATATCTTAGAACTCTCCACAGGTAGAGCTATGCCCCAGGGTAGTTAAGGTGTTAGGCCGGCGTCACACTAGCGAGTTTTACGGACGTATGAGCGCATAAAATACGTCCGTAAAACACGCCTAACAAACGTCCCAATTATTCTCTATGCCCCTGCTCCTATCTGCCGTATTTTACTGATCAGTATTATACGTCTTTCTACAGCCGTAGAAAATCGCAGCATGCTGCGTTTGTCAACGTATTGCGCAAAAAAACGCCAATGAAAGTCTATGGATGCCAGAAAAATACGGATTACACACGGACCAGCAGTGTGACTTGCGAGAAATACGCAGCGGTGTTAGAGAGAAAAGCCGGTAATTCAGTGCGGTGTACAGTAAAATCACACTGGCCGCTTACAGCAGAATAGGTAGAATAAATGTGTACATATAGAATAGGTATATATATATATATATATATATATATATATATATATATATATATATATATATATATATATATATATATATATATATATATATATATATATATATATATACAGTTAGGGCCAGAAATATTTGGACAGTGACACAATTTTCGCGAGTTGGGCTCTGCATGCCACCACATTGGATTTGAAATGAAACCTCTACAACAGAATTCAAGTGCAGATTGTAACGTTTAATTTGAAGGGTTGAACAAAAATATCTGATAGAAAATGTAGGAATTGTACACATTTCTTTACAAACACTCCACATTTTAGGAGGTCAAAAGTAATTGGACAAATAAACATAACCCAAACAAAATATTTTTATTTTCAATATTTTGTTGCAAATCCTTTGGAGGCAATCACTGCCTTAAGTCTGGAACCCATGGACATCACCAAACGCTGGGTTTCCTCCTTCTTAATGCTTTGCCAGGCCTTTACAGCCGCAGCCTTCAGGTCTTGCTTGTTTGTGGGTCTTTCCGTCTTAAGTCTGGATTTGAGCAAGTGAAATGCATGCTCAATTGGGTTTAGATCTGGAGATTGACTTGGCCATTGCAGAATGTTCCACTTTTTGGCACTCATGAACTCCTGGGTAGCTTTGGCTGTATGCTTGGGGTCATTGTCCATCTGTACTATGAAGCGCCGTCCAATCAACTTTGCAGCACTTGGCTGAATCTGGGCTGAAAGTATATCCCGGTACACTTCAGAATTCATCCGGCTACTCTTGTCTGCTCTTATGTCATCAATAAACACAAGTGACCCAGTGCCATTGAAAGCCATGCATGCCCATGCCATCACGTTGCCTCCACCATGTTTTACAGAGGATGTGGTGTGCCTTGGATCATGTGCCGTTCCCTTTCTTCTCCAAACTTTTTTCTTCCCATCATTCTGGTACAGGTTGATCTTTGTCTCATCTGTCCATAGAATACTTTTCCAGAACTGAGCTGGCTTCTTGAGGTGTTTTTCTGCAAATTTAACTCTGGCCTGTCTATTTTTGTTATTGATGAATGGTTTGCATCTAGATGTGAACCCTTTGTATTTACTGTCATGGAGTTTTCTCTTTACTGTTGACTTAGAGACAGATACACCTACTTCACTGAGAGTGTTCTGGACTTCAGTTGATGTTGTGAACGGGTTCTTCTTCACCAAATTAAGTATGCGGCGATCATCCACCACTGTTGTCATCCGTGGACGCCCAGGCCTTTTTGAGTTCCCAAGCTCACCAGTCAATTCCTTTTTTCTCAGAATGTACCCAACTGTTGATTTTGCTACTCCAAGCATGTCTGCTATCTCTCTGATGGATTTTTTCTTTTTTTCAGCCTCAGGATGTTCTGCTTCACCTCAATTGAGAGTTCCTTTGACCGCATGTTGTCTGCTCACAGCAACAGCTTCCAAATGCAAAACCACACACCTGGAATCCACCCCTGACCTTTTAACTACTTCATTGATTACAGGTTAACGAGGGAGACGCCTTCAGAGTTAATTGCAGCCCTTAGAGTCCATTGTCCAATTACTTTTGGTCCCTTGAAAAAGAGGACGTTATGCATTACAGAGTTATGATTCCTAAACCCTTTCTCCGATTTGGATGTGGAAACTATCATATTGCAGCTGGGAGTGTGCACTTTCAGCCCATATTATATATATAATTGTATTTCTGAACATGTTTTTGTAAACAGCTAAAATAACAAAACTTGTGTCACTGTCCAAATATTTCTGGCCCTAACTGTATATGTCAGTGAGACACATATATGTATATATATTATTACTTCATACAGCGCAAGATAGCTTTAAAGCCGGTAATTCAATTACCGGCTTTTGCGATCTCCTTCCTAAACCCTACATGATATGAGACATGGTTTACATACAGTAAACCATCTCATATCACCATTTTTTTTGCATATTCCACACTACTAATGTTAGTAGTGTGTATATGCAAAATTTGGCCGTTCTGTTATGATCTGGTGACCTTGGAGCAGCATGAGACGTACTCTGGAGAAGGTGGCACCTGTACTGACCGCAAACCCTGAACTTAGCAGCGCAACTAGAAGTAGCCGTGGGGGGTACCTAACGCTCCCTAGACCCCTCGACACAGCCTAAGAACTAACTACCCCTAAAGACAGAAACAGGAAACCTATCTTGCCTCAGAGAAAATCCCCAAAGGATAGACAGCCCCCCACAAATATTGACTGTGAGAGGAGAGGGAAATAACATACGCAAACATGAAATCAGGATTTAGCATAGGAGGCCATACTAGCTAAAAAGAAAGAATAGAACAGAGTACTATGCGGTCAGTATTAAAACACTAGAAAATATCCACCACAGAAAATACAAATCACCACATCTGACTAAAGACATGGAGGGTATATCTGCATCTCCAGAGACACAGCTAGGCTGCAAAAAATCCTTCACAGACAAAGCTGGACAAGACGAAACATGAAAATGCACAGAACTATAAGGTCCACAGCAGGTGGTCAGCCAAAAAAAAGCCAGGACTTATCTTTGAAGAAAAGCACAGCGAACAGGAGAGACCAGAAGGGATGTGAATCCTCCAAAAACAATGGACAACTGGCACTGACTAATGGATCAAGCAGGACTAAATACCAAATTGAACACACCTGATAAATGCTGCGATCCACAGACAGCAGCACTACCACTCATAACCACCGGAGGGAGCTCAAGAGCAGAATTCACAACAGTACCCCCCCTTCCTTGAGGAGGGGTCACCGAACCCTCACCAGAGCCCCCAGGCCGATCAGGACGAGCCAAATGAAAGGCACGAACCAATTCGTCAGCATGAACATCGGAGACAACAACCCAAGAATTATCCTCTTGACCATAACCCTTCCATTTGACCAGATACTGAAGCTTCTGCCTCGAAAAACGAGAATCCAAAATCTTCTCAACCACATACTCCAATTCCCCATCAATCAACACCGGAGCCGGAGGATCAACAGAGGGAACAACGGGCATCACATACTTCCGCAACTAAGATCTATGGAAAACATTATGGATGGAAAAAGAGGCCGGAAGGGCCAAACGAAAAGACACAGGATTGATAATCTCTGAAATCCTATAAGGACCAATAAACCGAGGCTTGAACTTAGGGGAAGAAACCTTCATAGGAACATGACGGGAAGACAACCAGACCAAATCCCCAACCCGAAGTCGGGAACAAACACACCGACGACGGTTAGCAAAACGCTGAGCCACCTCCTGAGACAACACCAAATTGTCCACCACATGAGCTCAAATCTGCTGCAGCCTGTCAACCACAGAATCCACACCAGAACAATCAGAAGGCTCAACCTGCCCTGAAGAAAAACGAGGATGAAAACCAAAATTACAAAAAAAAGGCGAAACCAAGGTAGCAGAACTAGCCCGATTATTAAGGGCAAACTCGGCCAATGGCAAGAAAGCCACCCAATCATCCTAATCAGCAGACACAAAGCATCTAAAATAAGTTTCCAAAGTCTGATTAGTTCGCTCGGTTTGGCCATTTGTCTGAGGATGAAATGCGGAAGAAAAAGACAAATCAATGCCCAGCCTGGCACAAAAGGCCCGCCAAAACCTAGAAACAAACTGGGAACCTCTATCGGACACAATATTCTCCGGAATGCCATGCAAACGAACCACATGCTGAAAAAACAACGGAACCAAATCAGAAGAGGAAGGCAATTTAGGCAAAGGTACCAAATGAACCATCTTAGAAAACCAGTCAAAAACCACCCAGATAACAGACATCCTCTGGGAAACCGGAAGCTCTGAAATAAAATCCATAGAAATATGCGTCCAAGGTCTCTCAGGGACCGGCAAAGGCAAAAGCAACCCACTAGCGCGGGAACAGCAAGGCTTAGCCCGTGCACAAATCCCACAGGACTGCACAAAAGAACGCACATCCTGCGACAAAGAAGGCCACCAAAAGGACCTACCAACCAAATCTCTGGTACCAAAAATCCCAGGATGGCCAGCCAACACAGGACAATGAACCTCAGAAATCACTTTACTAGTCCATCTATCAGGAACAAACAGTTTCCCCACTGGACAGCGGTCAGGTTTATTAGCCTGAAATTCCTGAAGAACCCGTCGTAAATCAGGGGAGATGGCAGAAAGAATCACCCCTTCCTTCAGAATGCTGACCGGCTCAAGAACCCCAGGGGAATCAGGAAAAAAAACTCCTAGAGAGGGCATCCGCCTTAACATTCTTAGCACCAGGAATGTACAAGACCACAAAATCAAAACGGGAGAAAAACAGGGACCATCGAGCCTGTCTAGGATTCAGCTGTTTGGCAGACTCGAGGTAAATCAGATTCTTATGATCGGTCAGGACCACAATACGGTGCTTGGCCCCCTCAAGCCAATGTCGCAGCTCCTCAAATGCCCACTTCATAGCCAACAACTCCCGATTGCCGACATCATAATTGCGTTCCGCAGGCAAAAACTTCCGAGAAAAGAAGGCACACGGTTTCATCAAGGAACCATCAGAATTCCTCTGGGACAAAATGGCCCCTGCCCCAATCTCAGACGTGTCAACCTCAACCTGAAATGGAAGAGAAACATCCGGCTGACGCAACACAGGGGCAGAAGTAAATTGGCGTTTAAGCTCCTGAAAGGCAGAAACAGCCGCAGAGGACCAATTCGTCACATCAGCGCCTTTCTTCGTCAAATCGGTCAGAGGTTTAACCACACTGGAGAAGTTGGCAATGAAACGATGATAATAATTAGCAAAGCCCAAAAATTTCTGAAGGCTCTTCACAGATGTGGGCTGAATCCAATCATGAATGGCCTGAACCTTAACCGGATCCATTTCTATAGATGCGGGAGAAAAAATGAAGCCCAAAAAAGAAACCTTCTGCACTCAAAAGAGGCACTTTGACCCCTTCACAAATAAAGCATTATTACGGAGGATCTGACATACAATCCTGACCTGTTTCACATGAGACTCCCAATCATCGGAAAAAAATCAAAATATCATCCAAATATACAACCATGAATTTATCAAGATAACTCCGAAAGATATCATGCATGAAGGATTGGAACACAGATGGGGCATTAGAGAGTCCGAATGGCATCACAAGGTATTCAAAATGGCCTTCGGGCGTATTAAATGCAGTTTTCCATTCGTCACCCTGCTTAATACGAATAAGATTATATGCCCCTCGAAGGTCAATCTTAGTAAACCAGCTAGCCCCCTTAATCCTAGCAAACAAATCAGTAAGCAAAGGCAAAGGGTATTGAAATTTGACCGTGATCTTATTCAAGAGGCGATAATCAATACAGGGTCTCAAGGAGCCATCCTTCTTGGCAACAAAAAAAAACCCTGCTCCCATTGGTGAAGAAGATGGCCAAATATGCCCCTTCTCCAAAGACTCCTTAATATAGCTCCGCATGGCACCTGTACTGACCGCAAACCCTGAACTTAGCAGCGCAACTAGAAGTAGCCGTGGGGGGTACCTAACGCTCCCTAGACCCCTCGACACACCCTAAGAACTAACTACCCCTAAAGACAGAAACAGGAAACCTATCTTGCCTCAGAGAAAATCCCCAAAGGATAGACAGCCCCCCACAAATATTGACTGTGAGAGGAAAGGGAAATAACATACGCAGACATGAAATCAGGATTTAGCATAGGAGGCCATACTAGCTAAAAAGAAAGAATAGAACAGAGTACTATGCGGTCAGTATTAAAACACTAGAAAATATCCACCACAGAAAATACAAATCACCACATCTGACTAAAGACATGGAGGGTGTATCTGCATCTCCAGAGACACAGCTAGGCTGCAAAAAATCCTTCACAGATAAAGCTGGACAAGACGAAACATGAAAATGCACAGAACTATAAGGTCCACAGCAGGTGGACAGCAAAAACAAAGCCAGGACTTATCTTTGAAGAAAAGCACAGCGAACAGGAGAGACCAGAAGGGATGTGAATCCTCCAAAAACAATGGACAACTGGCACTGACTAAAGGATCAGGCAGGACTAAATAGCTGAGTCCAAATTGAACACACCAGATAAATGCTGCGATCCACAGACAGCAGCACTACCACTCATAACCACCGGAGGGAGCTCAAGAGCAGAATTCACAACACTGTTCTAGCTATTAAATTAAAGGGCTAAATGGCGGAAAAAATTGGCGTGGGCTCCCGTGCAATTTTCTCCGCCAAAGTAGTAAAGCCAGTGACTGAGGGCAGATATTAATAGCCTGGAGAGGGTCCATGGTTATTGGTTGGCCCCCCCTGGCTAAAAACATCTGCCCCCAGCCACCCCAGAAAAGGCACATCTGGAAGATGCGCCTATTCTGGCACTTAGCCACTCTCTTCCCATTCCCGTGTAGCGGTGGGATATGGGGTAATGAAGGGTTAATGCCACCTTGTTATTGTAAGGTGACATTAAGCCAAATTAATAATGGAGAGGCGTCAATTATGACACCTATCCATTATTAATCCAATACTAGTAAAGGGTTAAAAAAAACACAAGCACATTATTAAAAATTATTTTAATAAAATAAAAACAAAGGTTGTTGTAATAATTTATTCTACGCTCAATCCATCTGAAGACCCTCGCTCTGTAACAAAGAAAAAATAATAAACCAACAATATACATACTGTCACGCTCGCGCCCTG
This sequence comes from Ranitomeya imitator, assembly GCF_032444005.1. NCBI lineage: Eukaryota > Metazoa > Chordata > Amphibia > Anura > Dendrobatidae > Ranitomeya > Ranitomeya imitator. The sequence continues at coordinate 611,711,749 of NC_091285.1, forward strand.
ACTGGTGGGCGTGAGCTCGGGGGGTTTGTGGCCCCACTGAGCCACAAACCAGACTACCCTGGAAGGGGCGTGACTATGACAGCTGCCTGGGTTTCACTGGAGCCTCTGATGGTGAGGACAGGCTTGTGCAGCAGGCAGCTGCCAGGTGCTACTCCAGGGTGGTGTCTGGCTGTGGCTGCTGATCCCACTTGGGAGTAGAGGAGCTGCGGAGACACCATCACGTGTTTCTCAACGCAGGCATTGAATAGCCAGGCCTTTCACCGGGAAGGAACAACCAAGGGAAGGGCAGCATCCAATAAAGGAAAACATCCAATAAAGGATGTGGAGTAGGAAACTGGCTATCTATCTACTCCTCTACTTGCATTTGCATATTTGGGGGCAGTGTTCTGGATCACTGCGTTGAGAAACACGTGATGGTGTCTCCGCGGTGTTGGATGTTTTGGTCTCCACGAGGTCAATCATCCGTGCCTTTATAGACTTTCTACTAGGCACTGCTCCTGATAGCCAGTTTCCTACTCCACACTGATGAGGGGCAAAAACCCCGAAACAGCTGTCTGTGGATGGATACCATGCTTGGCATAGGTGGTTTTCCTTTATTGGATGTTTTCCTTTATTGGATGCTGCCCTTCCCTTGGTTGTTCCTTCCCGGTGAAAGGCCTGGCTATTCAATGCCTGCGTTGAGAAACACGTGATGGTGTCTCCGCAGCTCCTCTACTTGCATTTGCATATTTGGGGGCAGTGTTCTGGATCACTGCGTTGAGAAACACGTGATGGTGTCTCCGCGGTGTTGGATGTTTTGGTCTCCATGAGGTCAATCATCCGTGCCTTTATAGACTTTCTACTAGGCACTGCTCCTGATAGCCAGTTTCCTACTCCACACTGATGACGGGCAAAAACCCCGAAACAGCTGTCTGTGGATGGATACCATGCTTGGCATAGGTGGTTTTCCTTTATTGGATGTTTTCCTTTATTGGATGCTGCCCTTCCCTTGGTTGTTCCTTCCCGGTGAAAGGCCTGGCTATTCAATGCCTGCGTTGAGAAACACGTGATGGTGTCTCCGCAGCTCCTCTACTTGCATTTGCATATTTGGGGGCAGTGTTCTGGATCACTGCGTTGAGAAACACGTGATGGTGTCTCCGCGGTGTTGGATGTTTTGGTCTCCACGAGGTCAATCATCCGTGCCTTTATAGATCCCACTTGGGAGACAGGAACACCTGGATTGGTGCGGGCATTAGGCAGGAGCGGAGCTGGAGGCGGAGCCAAGAGCAGAGACGCTAGAGGCGGAGCCAACAGCGGAGACGCTAGAGGCGGAGCCAAGAGCGGAGACGCTGGAGACGGAGCCAAGAGCGGAGACGCTGGAGGCGGAGCCAAGAGCGGAGACGCTGGAGGCGGAGCCAAGAGCGGAGACGCTGGAGGTAACGCCAAGAGCGGAGATGCTGGAGGCGGAGCCAAGAGCAGAGACGGAGCCAAGTGCAGAAACACAGGAGGCGGAGCCAGATAGTACCGCAAAGAGCGGAGCCAGATAGAACCGCAAAGAGCGGAGCCACAGAGCAAAGCCAGAGAGTGCGAAGCAAGGTCTGAGTGCAAAGCCGCAAGAGTGCGGAGTGTAAGCAGACAGAAAACACAAGGAAAGAAAGCAGGGAAGGAAGCCACAAACAAGGAGACCGAGAAAAGACAAAGTACATACAAGGCAATAGAACAAGACACAGGGACAAAGACACAGGGACCAGGATATTCTGCCTCCTGGAGGGCGGACTACAAGAACAAGGCAAAAGCACAGAGAAAAGCTCAGAGGGAGTAACTCAGAGCAAGGCCAGGCAAACTCAGCAGCTAAACACTAACTGAGCTAACACATTGCACAGGCCCAGACCACAGGGTGGAGCTGCACTATATACAGGAGGCCTCTTGATAATTGGTCAGGAACTGATTAGACAGATGCACCTGATTCCTATAGGAACCAGAGAGTTCAGGCGCCGGCCCCCTATACACATAGCCATGAGGCATGCAGAGAGCAGAGACACAGAACATGGAGCTGGCATTAAACAGAAACCACATCATGGCCTGGAGCAGTGGGTAAGATTGTGTGAGAGATGTGAGGCCATGCTGTGATGCCAGCAGAGTTGTTACACATACCTTCCGAAGATCTGTAATGTCCCACGATGAAAATCCATCTGAAGGGGTTAAAATATTTTGCAGCCAGGAGCTCTGTTAATGCAGGGTGCTCCTGGCTGCAAAACCCCGGGGAATGAAGGTAAAGTAGGTCAATGACCTATATTTACCTTCATTTGCGGTGAGGCGCCCTCTGCTGGTTGTCCTCATATGAACTCGAGCCTGGGAGCTTTCTAGGAAAGTTCCCACGCTCCAGGAACAACCAGCAGAGGGCGCCTCACCGCAAATGAAGGTAAATATAGGTCATTGACCTACTTTACCTTCATTCCCCGGGGTTTGCAGCCAGGAGCACCGCTGCATTAACAGAGCTCCTGGCTGCAAAATATTTTAACCCCTTCAGATGGATTTACATCGTGGGACCTTACAGATCTTCAGAAGGTATGTATATTGTTGGTTTATTATTTTTTCTTTGTGACAGAGCGAGAGTCTTCAGATGGATTGAGCGTAGAATAAATTATTACAACAACCTTTGTTTTTATTTCATTAAAATAATTTTTAATAATGCGTTTGTGTTTTTTTTAACCCTTTACTAGTATTGGATTAATAATGAATAGGTGTCATAATTGACGCCTCTCCATTATTAATTTGGCTTAATGTCACCTTACAATAGCAAGGTGGCATTAACCCTTCATTACCCCATATCCCACCGCTACACGGGAATGGGAAGAGAGTGGCCAAGTGCCAGAATAGGCGCATCTTCCAGATGTGCCTTTTCTGGGGTGGCTGGGGCAGATGTTTTGAGCCAGGGGGGGGCCAATAACCATGGACCCTCTCCAGGCTATTAATATCTGCCCTCAGTCACTGGCTTTACTACTCTGGCGGAGAAAATTGTGCGGCAGCCCACGCCAATTTTTTCCGCCCTTTAACCCTTTAATTTAATAGCTAGAACGGCCAAATTTTGCATATACACACTACTAACATTAGTAGTGTGGAATATGCAAAAAAATGGTGATATGAGATGGTTTACTGTATGTAAACCATGTCTCATATCATGTCGGGTTTAGGAAGGAGATAGCAAAAGCTGGTAATTGAATTACCGGCTTTAAAGCTATCTAGCGCTGTATGAAGTAATAATATATATACATATATGTGTCTCACTGACATATATATATATATATATATATATATATATATATATATATGGACAGTATATATGTTTTGTTTTTTTTTACACATGGATCCCTTGTATAGCAGCCGTATGTCGGTTTTGCAAGCCTGCGAGAAAAACACGCAGTACGGATGCCATACGGATTACATACGGAGGATGCCATGCGGAAAATACGCTGATACACCCTGCCTACGGAGGAGCTACGGACCACTATTTTGGGGACTTTTCAGCGTATTACGGCCATAATATATGGACCGTATTGTCTTACACTGAGTGTGACGCCGGCCTTAAAGTCAATGGTGAATGTTGTGATGCAGGGCAGGTGATGCAGTAATAATTCAGAGGACACCGCAGAGTGCAGTTTCCACACCTTTACTCACAGTTCTTAAATGCAGTCCTAGCCGGGTACTGTGTCCTCCGGGTCTGTGTTCCAGCCTGCTCTCAGGTAATTTGGGGTTCACTTTGCCAGAACCCCCTTCTTATATTCCTTCCCTGGCCATCTCACTGTGCTTGCTCTCGCCTCTCCTGCCCTGCGCGTTCACACACAATGTCCCAAGCCAGCAGCCTCAGATCTTGTCGGGTGACATCTTTCTGGTCCTCTTGATCCTATGTGGCTGCCTTTTCAGCGAATGTGTGTGGATGTGGCTGTGGCAAATACAGATACCACAGCCTCCTGTTTGCTAGCTGAGCCTTGTAGTTCTCCACTAGTCTTGGGGGGCTGCTTCCCCCATTGCGACCTGGTCCCTCCACCCAACTACAGTTAGCATGGATATCGACCCCACGGGTGGATTCTCACTAGCCATGCCCCTAGGACCCCTTCTCTCTCTTTCTGTCAGGAGCTGCGCTCTATCTTCCTTGTTCTCTCTTTTGTCCTCTGGTGCTGGGCTCAGCTCCTCACTGCTCAAGTCCCCAGCTCCAACTCTCTCTCCCTCTCACTGTTCACTCCTCTAGTCACTCTCTGCCTTTCCAGAATCTTCCTGACTCCTCCCTACTGTTTCCATGACAGGCCCTCTCTACTTCCTCCACCCACACCCTCTACCTAGTTCCCTCCAAGCCTATAGAGGTCTAGTGTTGAATACTAGCGTGTGGGTCCTGGGTAGTGTCCCTTCCTTACCCGAGAGCGGAGTACTACATCTCTGGCTGAGGTGCAGTGCCTGTGGCGACTGGACCCTCAGGGGCTCCACATTCCACCCCCCCACCCCCCATTAAACACAGCACATCCTTGGGCTTGAGCAGAATAAAGCAAAGTGTTACAAACATTCAAATAATTTCTGAATGTATTCAAGCATGTAAAATGGTCAACTGTTTCTTCCCTTTATGGGAGGCACTTTGTGCTTGAACATTACATATAAATAACAGAAACGTAAAACAGTATATTATTTTCAATAAAACTTTCTCTATTCAAGTTCAATAAATTACAGTGAGGTCCCAAGCCAGGTATTCTCCTCACTGTCCTTAGTGCAATATGGGCGACCTGGCTCAAGCCCCCAACGTAGGCCCTGGGCGTGGCTACAGGGCATAGCTTGTCACCTCATTGGACCACTTTTTCAGCCACGTCAGATGGTTATTGTTCTTTGGTCTTTTGTTTAAGAGATGGAGTTTCCTACTCACACTCTAAAGTGGTAATGTAAAACCTCACTGCTCAAGTCCCCAGCTCCAACTCTCTCTCCCTCTCACTGTTCACTCCACTAGTCACTCTCTGCGTTTCCAGAGTCTTCCTGACTCCTCCCTACTGTTTCCATGACAACCCCTCTCTACTTCCTCCACCCATACCCTCTACCTAGTTCCATCCAGGCCTATAGAGGTCTAGTGTTGGATGCTAGTGTGTGGCTCCTGAGTTATGTCCCTTCCTTACCCAAGAGAAGAGTACCACACAACTGGCTGAGATGCAGTACCTCTGTGGTGACTGGACCCTCAGGGGCACCACACAAAAGTTTGGGCACCCTTGGTGATTTGTGTGCTTGGATAATTTTGACTATGGTTTCAGACCTTAATTAGCCTGTTAGAGTTATAGCTTGATCACGATCATCATTAGGAAGGGCCAGGTGATGCAAATTTCCCAGCTTTATAAAATCCCAGCTTCCTCTAACCTTGTGCCAAAAAACAGCAGCCACTGGTTCTTCCAAACAGCTGCCTAGCACTCTAAAAATGAAAATGGTGGAGGCCCATGAAACAGAAGAAGGCTATAAGACGATAGCAAAGCATTTTCAGATTGCCCTTTCCTCATTTCCAAAAATTTAATTAAGAAATGTCAGCTAACAGGAAAAGTGGAGAATAAGGCAAATAAAAGCTAAGCAGAGCAGAACCGCAAGGAATATGGAGAGGAGCTGCAGCAAGAGATTACTGCAGAAGCTAAGCAGAGCGGAGCCACAAGGAATGCGGAGAGGAGCTGCAGCAAGAGATTACTGCAGCAGCAGAGCAGAAAGGAGCAGAACCCCAGGAGTGCAGAGCAGAGGTAAAGCCACAAAGCTACAGAGCAGGCAGAGCCGCAAGAGTGCGGAGCAAAAGCAGACTGAGAACACAAGGAAAGACACAGCAGGGAAGGAAGCCACAGACAAGGAGACCGAGATAAGACTAAGTACAGACAAGGCAAATGGAACAAGACACAAGGACAAAGACACAGGGACCAGGATATTCTGCCTCCTGGAGGGCGGACAGCAAGATCAAGGCAAGGAGAAAAGCCTCCAGAGAGGGAGTAACACAGAGCAAGGCCTGGCAAACTCAGAAGCTAAACACAAACTGAGCTATCAAATTGCACAGGCCCAGACCACAGGGTGGAGCTGCAATATATATGTATATATATACTGGAGGCCTCTTGGTAATTGTTCAGGAACAGATTAGACAGATGCACCTGATTCCTATAAGAACCAAAGAGTTCAGGCGCCGCCCCCCTATACAAACAGCCATGAAGCATGCAGAGAGCAGAGACACAGAACATGGAGCTGGCATGAAACAGAAACCACATCATGACCTGGAGCAGTTGGTAAGAGTGTGGGAGATGCGAGGCCATGCCGTGATGCCAGCAGAGTTGTTACAGTACCTCCCCTTTATGGCCCCTCTTCTTCAAGCTAGCCAGGATCTTTTTCAGAAGAAGAATAGGTTCACACACAGTCCAGGCCAACATGACATCTTCAGGGTAGAATAAGGCAGGCGGGTCACCAGGAATGTCAGAAAACAAAGTCTCTTGGTGCTCAACAGGGTTAGCTTCCACAATGAGCTGGACTACCTCCTTCAGGTAGACAGGTTACAGGGACTTGGATGCTGCTGTCTTAACATCTTCACCAGCCGGACACATGGAAACTGGAAACCTTCTCATAGGATTCAACATTTGCCCGACAGGTAGCAGAGATGTTCTTAGGTATGGAACACAAGAAAAGTCATTAGAGATGAGTGTGGAGAACAACAGCTCCACCGGGTCAGAGAAAAATTGAGGTGAACAAACTTCTGTTTTGAAATCTTCACCAGCCGGCCACAAGGACGCTGAAGGTATACACATAGGAATCATCTTCTGCCCGTTATCCAGAAGAAATTGTTCAAATGCCGGGGATGTTTCCAGGAATAGATTACAGGAATAGTCGTGGGAGATGTGGGGAGAGATAGTCACCGCTTCCCCATCTTCGGTGACGTTAGCACACCTTGACTCTACGACTATCTGTTTACTGGTATAGTCGCTGGAGATGTGTGGAGACATCGTCACCGTTTCCCGATCTTCGGTGACGTCAGCACACCTTGACTCGACGACTAGCAGACCAGCTGAAGAAGATGACACTGCTGAGTGTCTTTGACGCATGGGAACCAGACACTTCTCAAGACTGGGTAAGTTCAAACGAAGCACTTTATCGGAACTCTTGACCAGAGCGGGTGGTAGAGTCCTTGGCTCAGAATGACCCATGGGCATAACAGACAGCATACAGAAAACAAACTTCTTCGTGTGTAAGGCTCCAACTTGGAGCTGTAGTTGTCCTTGCAGGACTAGACTGCTCTTTAGCAGGGCTCGGCCATTATCAGGCAACGCCCACACCGGGATCTGGAGCTGTCGAATGGAGACCATACACAGACTCCAAATGATAGGCGACTTAAAAACACCAAAGCTCCCAGAAGGCAGAGAAACAGTCATTAACTTAGATGGAGAGGAAGTACTCTCGCCAGGGGCAGCCTCTCCTACTGGCCCAGGATTTTGGAGTACAGGCTTCACAGGGCAAAGACCATCTGAATGTTCTTTACAACCACAGGGATACCGTATTTCGATCTCAGCACCAGATTCAGGCTACAGATTTGCCAGCCCCCTCTTATTAGACCTCTTGGATCTTGCTCGGGTCGCTGCTTTGGCAGGTTGTGGAACAGGGGAACAGGTGAGTCTTGGATGGTCATGGACGGAAGTGATGGTTTACCCACAGGTTTCTTTCAACTGGGCCGTCTCTGTGAGCTTGGAGGGGATGACGTTTCAGGAGACGCAGAAGTAGGCATATCGAAGACTTTACGGATGGCCACTAGGAAGGCCCCTAGGTTCATGACGATAGGATCCCCTGCTTCCCAGAGGGGATTTATCCATAATAGAGCATCTTCAGCCAGATAGGACATGATGTAACCCACCTTGACCCGGTCAGAGGGGAAACAAGCTGCATTCTGCAGGATGTAGCACAAGCACTGCTTCAGGAACCCCTGACATTCCTCAGGATTCCCATAGAACATAGGTGGGTCAGCTGGGTCATGCTCCTCCTCATAGGCCTGAAGTTGCTTGAAAAGAGCATTTGAAATTATGATTAGGCCCGAGGTCTCCTCAATTGGAACGACACAGGGCGGAACAAATTCTTCAGCTTGCTCAAACGGGCAGGAAAAAAGTTCATCGTGCTCTGCGAGCGGTAGGACATGGAATACAGCGGAGGCCATGGCCTGTGCAAACTGTCACGCTCACGACCCGACTGTGCCACAAACCAGACTACCCTGGAAGGGGAGTGACTTTGACAGCTGCCTGGGTTTTCACTGGAGCCTCTGACGGTGAGGTAGGCTTGTGCAGCAGGCAGCTGCCAGGTGCTACTCCAGGGTGGTGTCTAGCTGTGGCTGCTGATCCCACTTGGGAGACAGGAACACTAGGATTGGTGTGGGCATCAGGCAGGACTAGCAGATGAGCACGGATGAGATTCAGACGAGTAGGCTGGCACGGCTGAGACACAGAGCTGGCAGAGACACGGCAGAGAACACAGGGATGGCAGGAACATGGCAGAGAACACAGGGCTGGCAGGAACAAGGCAGAGAACTCAGGGCTGGCAGGAACACGACAGAGAACACAGGGCTGGCAGGAACACGGCAGAGAACACAGGGCTGGCAGGAACACGGCAGAGAACGCAGGGCTGGCAGGAACACGGCAGAGAACACAGGACTGGCAGGAACGGTGTATGAAGGTGTGGTGTATGAAGGGACCTGTTCACACAGGAGGTGCAGGTATGGATATGTAGCATGAGTGAACAGGTAGGAACCTGTTCACACAGGAGGTGCAGGAAAGGAAACAAGTCAGAAGGAAAGGAGAATGAAGGAACAGGTTGGGACCTGTTCACACAGGAAGAGAACCGCAAGGCTGTGGACAGGAGCGGTATAGCAGACTGAGAACACAAGGAAAGACACAGCAGAAAAGGAAGCCACAGACAAGGAGACCGAGATAAGACTAAGTACAGAAAAGGCAAATGGAACAAGACACAAGGACAAAGACACAGGGACCAGGATATTCTGCCTCCTGGAGGGCGGACAGCAAGATCAAGGCAAGGCAAGGAGAAAAGCCTCCAGAGAGGGAGTAACACGGAGCAAGGCCTGGCAAACTCAGAAGCTAAACACAAACTGAGCTAACACATTGCACAGGCCCAGACCACAGGTGGAGCTGCACTATATACTGGAGGCCTCTTGGTAATTGTTCAGGAACAGATTAGACAGATGCACCTGATTCCTATAAGAACCAGAGAGTTCAGGCGCCGTCCCCCTATACACACAGCCATGAAGCATGCAGAGAGCAGAGACACAGAACATGGAGCTGGCATGAAACAGAAACCACATCATGACCTGGAGCAGTGGGTAAGAGTGTGAGACATGCGAGGCCATACCGTGATGCCAGCAGAATTGTTACACAAAACACCTTCAGAAAGATGTAGCAGACTCTGGATTTGTGGTACATTGTTCTACTGTTCAAAAGCAACTGCAGAAATATGGCTTTCAAGGAAGAGCCATCACAATAAAACCCTCTCTTTTGTCCTCACTATAAAATTCAGCCTCAGAAGTATGCAAAAGAACATCTAAACAAGCCCGATATGCTTTGGAAACAAGTCCTATGCAACGATGAGGTTAAATAAGAACCCTTTGGCTACAATGATCAAAGGTACGTGTGCAGATAAAAGGGCACAGAATTTCAGGAAAAGAACATCTCGCCAACCACTAAGCATAGGTGTGAATCAATCATGATTTTGGATTGTGTTGCAGCTAATGGTATGGGGAACATTTCACTGGTAGAGGGAAGAAAGGATTCAATGAAATGTCAACAAATTCTTGATGCAAACATAACATCATCTGTAGAATAGCTGAAGTTAAAAAGAGTATGGCTTGTACAAATGGGTAATGATTTTAATAACGAATCAAATTCACAATAGACTACCTCAAAAGATGCAAACTGAAGATTTTACAATGGCCCTCACAGTCCCCTGATCTGAACATCATTGAAAATCTGTGGCTAGACCTCAAATTAGCAGTGCATGCAAGACGACCCAGGAGTATCACAGAACTGGAAGAATTTTTCAAGGAGTGGATGAATTTACCTCAAACAAGAATTGATTCTTGGTTAGCTACAAAAAATGTTTACAAATTGTGATACTTGCAAAAGGGGTTGCTACTAGGTAATAACCATGCAGAGTACCCACACTTTTGCATTGGTCCATTTTCCTTTATGTAATTTTTAAAAGGTAAAAGATGAAAATATATATTTTTTGTGCCTAAAATACAAAGAAAATGTGTCATCTTTAACTTTAGTTCTTTTAGGGATTGTGTGAAAAGTTATCACCGCGCTTCAAAAAATTAAGGGTTGGATATACAGTATAGGCACTATATTTACTGTTATTGTGCCTAGTTCGATGCATAAATATGGTTAGACTAGCAAATGGGTTATAGTTTACCACAAACTTGAAACCTGCAGCTGGGCAGGAGTTTGTACTATAAGATCCTTAAATTTGTAGTAGAGCAAAAGGGGAGAAAATTTGTCCGTGTTAATAAACTTACTTGTCTAGTTGCTGGTGGAACAGCGTACTGTAGTGGCAGAAACAAGGTTTGTCAAAAGAGGTGTCAGCACTGCTCAGGGTTATAATGTGTAGTAGACCTTCCAGTACAGGATGATGCAGATTGCCGTTGGGGCCAGGAGGTGATGCGGGAGCATCCTCCCCTTAAGATGATCCTCCTGCCTGGCCACAAAGAACCTCCGGCTTCTGGCGTGCCCTGGCCGGAAGCAACGCCGAGGCCGTGGTGGGGTACGAAGGGGGTCTGTCAAAAAATTATCAAGACACACTCAATAAAGGAGTGGTTCTGCATGTGGGGACCACAGACCAAATCTTAGTACCAATGCTTTATGGCTGATGTTTTGGTCACTTTTGAATGTTGGTTGTGCTTTCACACTCATGGTAGCATGAGATGGACTCTACAATCCACACAAGTCGCTCAGGTAGTGCAGCTCATCAAGGAAGGCACATCAATGCGAGCTATGGCAAGAAGGTTTGCTGTGTCTGTCAGCATAGTGTACAGAGGCTGGAGGCGCTACCAGGAGACAGGCCAGTACACCAGGAGACATGGAGGGGGCCATAGGAGGGCAACAACCCAGCAGCAGGACCGCTACCTCAGTCTTTGTGCAAAGAGGAACAGGAGGAGCGCTGCCAGAGCCCTGCAAAATGACCTCCAGCAGGCCACAAATGTGCATGTATCTGCACAAATGGTTAGAAACCGACTCCATGAGGATGGTCTGAATGCCCACAGATGGGGGTTGTGCTCACAGCCCAACACTGTGCAGGACACTTGGCATTTGCCAGAGAACACCAGGATTGGCAAATTCGCCACTGGCACCCAGTGCTCTTTACAGATGAAAGCAGGTTCACACTGAGCACATGTGACCGAGTCTGGAGATGCCGTGAAGAGCGATCTGCCTGCATCATCATTCAGCATGACCATTTTGGCAGTGGGTCAGTAATGGTGTGGGGTGGCATTTCTTTGGAGGGCTGCACAGCCCTCCATGTGGTTGCCAGAGGTAGCCTGACTGCCATTAGGTACCGAGATGAGATCCTCAGACCCCTTGTGGAACCATATGCTGGTGCAGTTGGCCTTAGGGTCCTCCTAATGCAGGACAATGCCAGACCTCATGTGGCTGGAGTGTGTCATCATTTCCTGCAAGATGAAGGCATTGAAGCTATGGACTGTCCCACCCATTCCTCAGACCTGAATCCGATTCAACACATCTGGGACATCATGTATCGCACCATCCACCAATGTCACGTTGCACTACAGACTATCCAGGAGTTGGCAGATGATTTAGTTCAGGTCTGGGAGGAGATCTCTCAGGAGACCATCCGCCGCCTCATCAGGAGCATGTCCAGGCATTGTACGGAGGTCATGCAGGCATGTGGATGCCACACACTACTGAACATCATTTCCTTGTCATGAGGCATTTCCACTGAAGTTGGATCAGCCTGTAACTTCATTTTCCACTTTGATTGTGAGCATCATTACAACTCCAGACCTCCGTGGGATATTAGTTGTGATTTACGTTGATAATGTTTAGGTTTTCTTGTTCTCAACACATTCCACTATGTAATGAATAAAGATTTACAACTGGAATATTTAATTCAGTGATATCTAGGATATAGGATTTTAGTGTTCCCTTTATTTTTTTGAGCAGTGTATATAAAATCTGATTTCCAGTTCAGACCCATAGGAACTTTAGTGTCTAATTCCAATATAATAAATCTTTTTATTATGTCCAGAGGAACAAATAAACTACTTATACTTGGATTGGCATCCTTCATCCTTTCCACATGGAAGTGCAGATTTAACCCTAACAGACCGAACATTTAGTGTCTCCCTCTCCCACACCACCTCCTCATCTCGCCCCCTGTCTGTCGGTGTTCCCCAAGGCTCAGATCTAGGACCACTACTCTTCTCCATCTACACCTTCAGCCTTGGACAGCTCATAGAATCCCACGGTTTACAATATCATCTCTACGCTGATGACACGCAAATCTACCTATCTGGACCTGACCTCACTTCCTTACTGACCAAAATCCCACAATGTCTGTCTGCTAATTTCATCTTTCTTTTCTGCTCACTTTCTAAAACTGAACATAGACAAAACAGAATTCATCATCTTTTCCCCACCTCACTCTACCCCTCCACCCTACCTATCCATCAATGTCAATGGCTGCTCACTTTCCCCAATCCTGCACACTTGGTGCCTCGGGGTGATCCTTGACTCTTCCCTCTCTTTCAAGACAAATATCCAAGCCCTTGCCTCCTCCTGCCGTTTCCAACTCAAAAACATTTCCTGGATCCATGCATTCCTTGACCATGAAACCACAAAAACACTTGTACATGCCCTTGTCATCTCCTGCCTCGACTACTGCAACCTCCTACTCTCTGGCCTCCCCTCTAGCACTCTGACACCACTCCAATCCATCCTGAACTTTGCTGCCCGACTAATCCACCTATCTTCCCTTTATTCCCCAGCCTCTCTGCCAGGCCCTTCACTGTATTCCTATTGCCCAGAGGCTACAGTTCAAAACACTAACAATGACATACAAAGCCATCCACAATCTGTCTCCTCCATACATCTGTGACATGATCTCCCAGTACCTACCTCCATGCAACCTCCGATCCTCTCAAGATCTCCTTCTCTACTCCTCTCTCATCTCTTCCTCCCACAACCGCATCCAAGACTCCTCCCGTGCTTCCCCTATACTCTGGAACTCTTGACCCCAACACATGAGGCTCTCGCCTACCACGGAAACGTTCAAAAGGAACCTGAAGACTCACCTCTTCCGACAAGCCTACAGCTTGCTGTGATCCTCAACCTACTGAACCACTGCACAACCAGCTCTACCCTCTCCTACTGAATCCTCACCAATCCCATGTAGACTGTGAGCCCTCGTGTGCAGGGTCCTCCCTCCTTATGTACTTGTGTGTGCCTTGTTTAACTCATGTTTATTGTACTTGTCTATATTTGCCCTGTTCACATGTAAAGCTCCATGGAGTAAATGGCGCTATAAAAATGTTTAATAATAATAATATGCAAATTGCCTCTTCTGAGAAAAAGAGGACTTAAACTCTATAGCGCCACCTGTTGGAAGTAGCGATCCTACAAGTCACAATCAACTCTTTCATGAGTCGTGCAAAATGACTTAGGATAAAAGCCAAATCAGTATCTAAATTCACAGACACGGTGTTTCGAGCTGTTGGCCCTCGTCAGTGCGAAGCATGAGAACTAATTTGGCGAGGTGAGAGGCTCTGGACTGGGGTCTAATGGGTATCGTTTCTTCTTATGAAGAGTGACATACCATCTCTGGCCTTGACAAGACCATTCGGTTATACCTTGACAAGCCAGAGATGATATGTTACTCTCCATAAGGAGAAACAATAATAATAATAATTTAATTTCTCCCTTACCTGCACTGTTATCTTCTCGTGCGTCTGCAGCAGCCTAAGCGTTATCAGTAGTTGTGTGCACACAACCCGACCAGGTGAACACCATTAAACACATCTTTAGACATTTTTACACAGATAAGACACTAATTTGCACTGTGTCTTTCCAGTCTTCCTTTATTTGGATCAATTTATAAACTACACTTCTCAATTAATTAATTTATGGGTGCAGTGAGCTCCTGGCAGTGAGTGCCGGGTATCAGCTGTCATGTCATTGTACATGCACACAGCTAATGTGCCCACAACATCGCCTGGACATATCCATACGCCCAAGGTCAGTTAATACCTACCAAACTTGGATATATGAATTTGGCCATGGTTGTGAAGAGGTTAAAGTTATTTTTTACTGTTTAGTCCTATGTTACTCGTTGTCTTTTTTGTGAGGCAAAAATTTGTCATAATGGCACAAGCAATTAATGAATTTTGCACAAAATAAAAAATGGTCTTTTTTTTGTCTGTGACCTGTTTTGTGCCTAATTAACACAAAAAGTCACACATTTTGCAAAATGGCACCAAAAATTGTGCCAAAGTAACAAGAGGACATAAAATCACATCAGATCTTCCCAAATGTAGCGATTGATGAATTAGCCAAACACATCTGGAGAGTCCAAACCATGTCCACAATGCAGAATATAAGTAAAAACAGGAGAATAAATATAGACAGCAGACTATAAAAAGGCACAAATATAAAGAAGAATAAGGTGCAAATGTAAAACAGGTAGAAACTACCAAAAACACGAATTGTAAGTTTCATGATTCTGTTGCAGGGTTGTCCCTGACAAGGGTTCTTTCCCTGTCCCTAACACTAGGGGGCACTAGCTCGCCATGTTCCCCAGATTACTTCTGATGGTGAAGACACCGGAATCACATACCTTACCTTAGCTCCTGAATCTGCCCTCAGTCGGTAGCCTTCCCCCATCCAGAGAAGATGGGAGTAGTAGTGTACGTAATACACCAACCAGACTTACAAGTTAATATGAACAGGGGTAACGAAAAATACCAAATATACAAATATACACACACAATTAACACAGGGATGCATCGGGGAGTGAAGGATGGGGTTAAACAAAGTAAGAGAAAAAAGGGAATTGTCACAAACTCAAAACCAAATAGTCACAGATGAATCCACCAATCACCTTCTCCAATATCAACCAACAACAATCTCCAGCCATGCAGCAAAAGCTATTTCTGACAAGGAGTGCTATCCAGGACACAGTTTACATAGGAAATGGGAGAGGTTAACAGCACTGCTAAGAGCCTAAACGCTATAGGAGCTCTCAACTGAGCAGATTAACTCCTGCACCGCCAAAGGAAATTTACACCGTTATATACATCGGTCATAGAATAATGTTTATAAGTCTTTCAGTTATGTCAGATCTTGATAACTTTGTGTGCAGGATTATCCCATTCATTCTGCACATGGTTCTGTAGTTCAAGGGCTTTTCTTTTAAGGGATAATCATACATATAATCCATCCATGATTATTTAATTGACACGTATTAAATCTCAGTTGGGCATTTTAAATGGCAGTGGTGTCTCATTTTGCGATGTTTCATGCCACGACTAAGAACAAATTTATATTCATAGGTTTAATACGCGTAGTATCGCATGGCCACATTTTTGGAGCTTGGAATTTTGTAATTTTAATCTACTTCCTTGGATTTTATAATGATTTAATAAAGGACTGGAAAGTATTTCTTTCTTCAGAAGATGAGCTCTGAGGCCTTGGTCATTATGTGGATTTAGTTTGCTGCACCCATTTGCTGGCTGGAAATTTCGCCGTTGCACCATTTTACGATTATGCTATCTAAGAAGGGCCTTTCATCATAAAGCATTTAAAGCATATCTTGTGAATATGACATTAATGCAAAAGTTTCCACATTCACTCTGAAATAATCTTTCTGTGATATTTAACATTTTATATTATATATGTTTAATATTTTATATCTTACTTTGATTATCATTTAACAATTGATCTCTATATACGGTATCTATCTTTAATAACTTTGTGTTTTTCATTAGCCTTGTAAGTCTCATTCATTAAAGGGAACCTGTCACCTGAATTTGGCGGGACTGGTTTTGGGTCATATGGGCGGAGTTTTCGGGTGTTTGATTCACCCTTTCCTTACCCGCTGGCTGCATGCTGGCTGCAATATTGGATTGAAGTTCATTCTCTGTCCTCCATAGTACACGCCTGCACAAGGCAAGATTGCTTTGCGCAGGCGTGTACTATGGAGGACAGAGAATGAACTTCAATCCAATATTGCAGCCAGCATGCAGCCAGTGGCTAAGGAAAGGGTGAATCAAACACCCGAAAACTCCGCCCATATGACCTAAAACCAGTCCCGCCAAATTCAGGTGACAGAGTCCCTTTAAGCAATGCGACAGGGTGATTTGTTTAAAAATTGTTGAAGGCATTGAGAGCGGGATTAAACTATTTTGATGGAATTAGGTGGAATTCATGGTTTATGACCATTGTTTTTGAAGATTACATATAATGTGCTAAGGAATTCCCCTTTTTTCTGTGGATCTAATAATGCCTCTTGTCATCTAAGACCAGACAAGACTTGTAGACCAACTATTGCTCTGTGTATGTTTGTGTCTCTGATTTGGTCAACAATGGTAAACGTGTCAGACCCCTTGTGTCTTCCATAAAGCTCTCACTAAAGAGGGTTTCCATGACGCTTTCTGAAAGAGGTTTTCCACTTTTACAAAAATGATCACATACCTGTAAAGCAGCAAATGCACAGTGTTCCCTGTGCCAGTTTCAGAACTCCCTCTCTACTGCTGTTGTGACATAACAATGGCAATTGCAGAGGTCTTGACTAGGGTTGAGCGAAACGGGTCGTTCATTTTCAAAAGTCGCCGACTTTTGGCAAAGTCGGGTTTCATGAAACCCGACCCGACCCCTGTGTGGGGTCGGCCATGCGGTACGCGACTTTCGCGCCAAAGTCGCGTTTCAATGACGCGAAAAGCGCCATTTCTCAGCCAATGAAGGTGAACGCAGAGTGTGGGCAGCGTGATGACATAGGTCCTGGTCCCCACCATCTTAGAGAAGGGCATTGCAGTGATTGGCTTGCTGTCTGCGGCGTTACAGGGGCTATAAAGAGGCGTTCCCGCCGACCGCCATCTTACTGCTGCTGATCTGAGCTTAGGGAGAGGTTGCTGCCGCTTCGTCAGAAGCAGGGATAGCGTTAGGCAGGGTCCATTAACCCCCAAACCGCTTGTGCTGTAGTGATTTCCACTGTCCAACACCACCTTCGGTGTGCAGGGATAGTGGAAGCTACATTTTTTTTTCCTCAGCGCTGTAGCTCATTGGGCTGCCCTAGAAGGCTCCCTGATAGCTGCATTGCTGTGTGTACGCCGCTGTGCAAACCAACTGCTTTTTTCAAAGCACAAATCCTCTTGTTCCTTCCTTTCTGCACAGCTATCTTTTTTGTTTGTCCACACTTTTTATTTAATTTGTGCATCAGTCCACTCCTTATTGCTGCCTGCCATACCTGGCTGAGATTACTGCAGGGAGATAGTAATTGTAGGACAGTCCCTTTTATTTATTTATTTTTTTTTTATTCTCCCTACAAAAAATAAGTTGTGGGAGATTAAGATTGGCATTTCTGCTAGAGTGCCATCCCTGTGTGTGCCATCTCTCTCACATAGTGGGCCATAGAAAGCCTATTTTTTTTTTGTTGATTTGGTTTCTAAATTCTACCTGGAAAAATCAATAAATCAATCAGTGGGAAATAAATATTGGCCTCTGGGCTTGTGTGCCACTCCTGACTCCTGTGTGTGCCATCTCTCACTCATTGGGCCATAGAAAGCCTATTTATTTTCTTTGTTGATTTGGTTTCTAAATTCTACCTGAAAAAATCAATAAATCAATCAGTGGGAGATAAATATTGGCCTCTGGGCTTGTGTGCCACTCCTGACTCCTGTGTGTGCCATCTCTCACTCAGTGGGCCATAGAAAGCCTATTTATTTTTTTTGTTGATTTGGTTTCTAAATTCTACCTGAAAAAATCAATAAATCAATCAGTGGGAGATAAATATTGGCCTCTGGGCTTGTGTGCTACTCCTGACTCCTGTGTGTGCCATCTCTCACTCAGTGGGCCATAGAAAGCCTATTTTTTTTTTGTTGATTTGGTTTCTAAATTCTACATGAAAAAATCAATAAATAAATCAGTGGGAGATAAATATTGGCCTCTGGGCTTGTGTGCCACTCCTGACTCCTGTGTGTGCCATCTCTCACTCAGTGGGCCATAGAAAGCCTATTTATTTTTTTTTGTTGATTTGGTTTCTAAATTCTACCTGAAAAAATCAATAAATCAATCAGTGGGAGATAAATATTGGCCTCTGGGCTTGTGTGCCACTCCTGACTCCTGTGTGTGCCATCTCTCACTCAGTGGGCCATAGAAAGCCTATTTTTATTTTTTTTGATTTGGTTTCTAAATTCTACCTGAAAAAAGCAATAAATCAATCAGTGGGAGATAAATATTGGCCTCTGGGCTTGTGTGCCACTCCTGACTCCTGTGTGTGCCATCTCTCACTCAGTGGGCCATAGAAAGCCTATTAATTTTTTTTGTTGATTTGGTTTCTAAATTTTACCTGAAAAAATCATTTTATTTTATTTGGTTTCTAAATTCTTCCTTAAAAAATCATTTTATTTTATTTTGTTTCTAAAGTTTCCCTGAAAAAAAAAAATCAGTGGGAGATTAATATTGCCCTTTCTGCTTGTGTGCCAGTCTTGACTCCTGGGTGTGCCATCTCTCTCTCTCAAATAGTGGGCTCTGGGCCATAGAAAGGCAATTTTTTTTTTTATTTGGTTTCTAAATTCTCCCGGAAAAAATCATTTTATTTTATTTGGTTTCTAAATTCTTCCTTAAAAAATCATTTTATTTTATTTTGTTTCTAAAGTGTCTCTGAAAAAAAAAAAATCAGTGGGAGATTAATATTGCCCTTTCTGCTTGTGTGCCAGTCTTGACTCCTGGGTGTGCCATCTCTCTCTCTCAAATAGTGGGCACTGGGCCATAGAAAGGCAAATTTTTTTTTTTTTGGTTTCTAAATTCTCCCAGAAAAAATCATTTTACTTTTTTTTGGTTTCTAAATTCTTCCTGAAAAAATAATTTTATTTTATTTTGTTTCTAAAGTCTCCCTGAAATAAAAAAAAAAAATACAGTGGGAGATTAATATTGATATTTGTGCTTCAGTGACAGTCCTGCGTGTGTGGCATCTCTCTGATTTGGTGCCACAGAAAACAGAGTGTGTAACACTGTGCCTTATTTTCCTTGCGGTCTCACCAACCTGTAAAGGGATATCGAAATCATACTGAAGTTATAGCTCACCGTGTAAGTTGTTTGACAGCAACAAATACCGTTACTTTGGTTACATTTTTAAAACAATGAGGAAGTCTGGTGGGAGAGGTCGTGGCCGTGGGCGTTCATTGTCAGCTGGTAATGATGGTAGTGGTAGTGGAGCATCAGGTGGTCGTGGGAAAAGAAATATTGCACCTAAGTCTGGAGCTGTGGAGCCAGGTTCGTCGTCTGGCTACAGAAGGCCTCGAACGCTCCCTTTTCTGGGAGTAGGAAAACCGCTGTTAAAGCCGGAGCAGCAAGAGCAAGTTTTGGCTTACCTTGCTGACTCAGCCTCTAGCTCTTTTGCCTCCTCTTCTGAAACTGGTAAATGTAAAAGCAGCGCGTCGTTAGTGGATGTTCACGGTCAGGGACAAGTCGCTTCCTTGTCCTCTTCAGCAAAAACAACAACAGAGAAGGATGCAGCAGGCGACACAACGGGTTACTCCATGGAGCTTTTTACACATACCGTCCCTGGCTTAGAAAGTGAAGCAGTTAACAGGCCATGCCCATTACAAGTTGAATCTGACATGGAGTGCACTGATGCACAGCCACAGCCAGACTACTATGCTGGTCCTTTGACAAAGACCACAACATTGCCCTCGCAGGGTACTGATCCAGAATCAGACCCTGATGAGACTATGTTGCCCCATCACGAACGCTCTACCACCGACTTACACGGTGACACAGACGAAGTTGCGCATGAGCTAGAAGAGGAGGTTATAGATGACCCAGTTGTTGACCCCGATTGGCAGCCATTGGGGGAACAGGGTGCAGGCGGCAGTAGTTCTGAAGCGGAGGAGGAGGGGCCGCAGCAGGCATCAACATCGCAACAGGTTCCATCTGCCGGGCCCGTATCTGGCCCAAAACGCATGGCAAAGCCAAAAACTGTTGGAGGACAGCGTGTCCATCCGGTTAAAGCTCAGTCTGCAATGGCTGAAAAGGGATCCGAGGCTCGAAAGAGTGCAGTCTGGCATTTTTTTAAACAACATCCAATTGATCCGCACAAAGTCATCTGTCAAAAATGTTCAACTAGCTTAAGCAGAGGTCAGAATCTGAAAAGTCTCAATACAAGTTGCATGCATAGACATTTAACCACCATGCATTTGCAAGCCTGGACTAACTACCAAACGTCCCTTAAGGTTGTAGCACCCCCGGCCAATGAAGCTAGTCAGCAACGCTACATCCCTTCCGTCACTGTAAGGCCACCATTTTCCGCACCACCAGCAGCATCTGTGCAGGTTTCTTTGCCAGCCCAAAGCAGTCAGGGTCAGGGAATCACCAGTTTCGTAGGAGGAAATACTGCATCTAGGGCACCGGCGGAAACAATACCGTCTCCAACCGTCTCTCAGTCTGCCATGTCCACCGGCACACCCGCTAGTTCCACGATCTCCAGCTCTCCAGTCCAGCTCACCCTACATGAGACTCTGGTTAGAAAAAGGAAGTACTTAGCCTCGCATCCGCGTACACATGGTTTTAACGCCCACATAGCTAGACTAATCTCATTAGAGATGATGCCCTACCGGTTAGTTGAAAGCGAAGCTTTCAAAGCCCTGATGGAGTACGCTGAACCACGCTACGAGCTACCCAGTCGACACTTCTTTTCGAGAAAAGCCATCCCAGCCCTGCACCAGCATGTTAAACAGCGCATCGTCCATGCACTCAGGCAATCTGTGAGTACAAAGGTGCACCTGACTACAGATGCATGGACCAGTAGGCATGGCCAGGGACGTTACGTGTCCATCACGGCACACTGGGTGAATGTGGTGGATGCAGGGTCCACAGGGGACATCAATTTCGGGACAGTTGTGCCTAGCCCACGGTCTAGGAAACAGTTGGCTGTAGGCGTTCGCACCCCCTCCTCCTCCTCGTCCTCCTGCAGAAGCGAGAGCTCTTCCACAGACCGCAGTCGCCCAACCACTCCATCGGCAGCTGTCACTGTTGCACACCAGTAGTCCCATTATGGCCCAGCTACTGGCAAGCGTCAGCAGGTTGTATTGGCTATGAAATGTTTGGGCAACAACAGACACACCGCGGAAGTTCTGTCCGAGTTCTTGCAGCAAGAAACGCTGTCGTGGCTGGGCACAGTAGATCTTGAGGCAGGCAAGGTAGTGAGTGATAACGGAAGGAATTTCATGGCTGCCATCTCCCTTTCCCAACTGAAACACATTCCTTGCCTGGCTCACACCTTAAACCTGGTGGTGCAGTGCTTATTGAAAACTTATCCTGGGTTCTCCGACCTGCTCCTCAAAGTGCGTGGACTTTGCTCACATATCCGCCGTTCGCCTGTACACTCCAGCCGTATGCAGACCTATCAGCGGTCTTTGAACCTTCCCCAGCTTCGCCTAATCATAGACGTTGCAACAAGGTGGAACTCAACACTGCACATGCTTCAGAGACTGTGCGAACAGAGGCGGGCTGTTATGTTTTTGTGGGAGGATACACATACACGGGCAGGCAGTAGGATGGCAGACATGGAGTTGTCAGGTGTGCAGTGGTCGAAGATACAAGACACGTGTCAAGTCCTTCAGTGTTTTGAGGAATGCACACGGCTGGTTAGTGCAGACAACGCCATAATAAGCATGAGCATCCCCCTAATGTGTCTGCTGATGCAAAGTTTGACGCACATAAAGGATCAGGCGTCTGCACCAGAGGAAGAGGAAAGCCTTGTTGACAGTCAGCAATTGTCTGGTCAGGGCAGTGTACAGGACGAGGTAGCGGGCGAAGAGGAGGTGGAGGACGAAGAGGATGATGGGGATGAGTATATTTTAATGAGGAAGCTTTCCCGGGGGCACTGGAAATTGGTGGCATGGCAAGGCCGGGTTCTGGTTTTTTGAGGGACACAGTGACGTAGATTTGCCTGAAACTGCCCCTCAACCAATCACAACCACAGATTTGACAACTGGAACTTTGGCCCACATGGCGGATTATGCCTTACGTATCCTCAAAAGGGACACACGCATTACTAAAATGATGAACGATGACGATTACTGGTTGGCCTGCCTCCTTGATCCTCGCTATAAAGGCAAATTGCAAAATATTATGCCACATGAGAACTTGGAACTAATATTAGCAACCAAACAATCAACTCTTGTTGACCGTTTGCTTCAGGCATTCCCAGCACACAGCGCCCGTGATCGTTCTCACACGCGCTGCAGGGGGCAGCAGACCAGGAGTGTTAGGGGTGCACACATCAGAAGTGGCGTTGGCCAGAGGGGTTTTCTGACCAGGTTGTGGAGTGATTTTGCTATGACCGCAGACAGGACAGGTACTGCTGCATCAATTCAAAGTGACAGGAGACAACATTTGTCCAGCATGATTACAAACTATTTTTCATCCCTTATCGATGTTCTCCCTCAACCGTCATTCCCATTTGATTACTGGGCATCCAAATTAGACACCTGGCCAGAATTGGCAGAATATGCATTGCAGGAGCTTGCTTGCCCGGCAGCTAGTGTCCTATCAGAAAGAGTATTCAGTGCTGCAGGTTCAATATTAACCGAAAAAAGGACTCGTCTGGCTACCCAAAATGTTGATGATCTAACATTCATTAAAATGAACCACAACTGGATTTCGAATTCTTTTGCCCCACCTTGCCCGGCCGACACCTAGCTTTCCTATGAAAAGCTCTTGCCTGTGGACTACTGTGAATTACTTTTCTAATGTCTTAATTTGCTGCAGCTGATTGTCCAGCATACGACATGTTTAGACCTCCCTAAATGGCCAAACTCCCCACAAGGGGGCGTGATATCGCGACTTGGCGCAAGCACCCATGAGAGTGCTGTTTGTCTGAAGAAGTGGGTGTGCCCGCTTTTGGTCGACAGCACTGCCACAGGGTCCCTCATAGTACAATAAAGTGTCTCTGGTGGTGGTGGTGCGCACCCAACGTCAGACACACTGTTGTAACATGAGAGGCCCTGGGCATGTACCGCCGGCCACAAGAGAGTTCACCCACCCCCAGCTCAAACATTGCTCTACCACTTGCACAATTATCTCTCACAGTTACACCTATGTTTAGTCTATGCGCGGACATCAATAAATTACTGCCACTGACAATACCATTGTGTTGACATGAATGATGGTACTTAACATAGTCAGGGGCAGTGTCCTCTCTTTACCCAAGTAAATACTTTGCGCAAAATTAGTAGGTCTGAAACTACGCAGAGGATCCAACCCCTGTACCTAATGATTGCACCCTTTAGTGTTTTCATTTTGTTTTAATGCGAGACATTCACATTTATGTATTGTTTTGGACTACTAACTGGCAGACACTCATTACAATCGGCCTCCGCTGACCAGACCACTGCTGCCTGTGTACCCCTGGAACCAATTGTAAAGTGCCTACAGCCAGCCCAATTTTATTATGTTAGGCCTTCGAAGCCTGTCTGCGGCCCGTTCTTTCTACTACTCCTACACTGACCAGACCACTGCTGCCCGTGTACCCCTGGAACCTATTTAAAAGTGCCTACAGCCCAATATTTTATTATGTTAGGCCTTCGAAGCCTGTCTGCGGCCCGTTCTTTCTACTACTCCTCCACTGACCAGACCACTGCTGCCCGTGTACCCCTGTAACCTATTTAAAAGTGCCTACAGCCCAATTTTATTATGTTAGGCCTTCGAAGCCTGTCTGCGGCCCGTTCTTTCTACTACTCCTACACTGACCAGACCACTGCTGACCGTGTACCCCTGTAACCTATTTAAAAGTGCCTACAGCCCAATTTTATTATGTTAGGCCTTCGAAGCCTGTCTGCGGCCCGTTCTTTGTACTACTCCTCCACTGACCAGACCACTGCTGCCCGTGTACCCCTGGAACCTATTTTTAATTGCATAGAGCATCCTTTTTTTAATAGTTGGCGTACAAAGTCTGTCTCCGGTCCACTATTGAAATTGTCCTCCACTGCCCAGAGCAATGCTGTCTGTGTACCCCTGTAACCTTTTTTAAACTGCAGTGAGCCACATTTTTGGTTTAAGGCCTACTACCTGTGTCTGTCTGCGCCACTCAATACAGCTGTGTTCCTTTGAAAAAAGCTGAGCATCAATAGTCTTGTTTT
Organism: Ranitomeya imitator; assembly: GCF_032444005.1. Taxonomy (NCBI): domain Eukaryota; kingdom Metazoa; phylum Chordata; class Amphibia; order Anura; family Dendrobatidae; genus Ranitomeya; species Ranitomeya imitator. Next base: position 611,736,131 of record NC_091285.1, read on the forward strand.
CAGCCTCTAGGAATTTTAAAACTGCATTGGGGCTACAACTTTGGTAGGGCCTACTAACGGTGTCTGCCGCCCCAAGGTGTGCCCCAGGTTTCGTCCACATTGCTTCGATCTTCCTACTCTCGTTTAGTAGTTGTTGCAAACTACACTGCATTAGGCCTACAAATTTGGTATGGGGTGTAGAGAGACGGTGTGTTACACTCCAAGGTGTTCCCCAGGTTTCGTCCACATTGCTTCGATCTTCCTACTCTTGTTTAGTAGTTGTTGCAAACTACACTGCATTAGGCCTACAGATTTGGTATGGGGTGTAGAGAGACGGTGTGTTACACTCCAAGGTGTTCCCCAGGTTTCGTCCACATTGCTTCGATCTTCCTACTCTCGTTTAGTAGTTGGTGAAAACTACACTGCATTAGGCCTACAAATTGGGTATGGGGTGTAGAGACGGTGTGTTCCACTCCAAGGTGTTCCCCAGGTTTCCTCGCCATTGCTTCGGTCTTCCGACTCTCGTTTAGTAGTTGTTGGAAACTACACTGCATTAGGCCTACAAATTGGGTATGGGGTGTAGAGACGGTGTCTTCTGCTCCAAGGTGTTCTCCAGGTTGCCTTTCCTGAGCTTCTATCTTCAGGCTCTTGTTAAATAGTGGTTAAATGGAACAACTGCATTTGGCGTACTAGTTGGTTTGGGGCCTACTAACAGTGTCTGCCGCTCCTTGCTGTTCTCCTGGTTTCCTGTCCTGAAATTCCATTTTCAGGCTCTCGTTAAGTAGTTGTTAATGTTAGACTGCATTTGGCCTACTAGTTGGGTTGGGGCCTACTATCGGTGTCTGCCACTCCTTGCTGTTCTCCTCCACTGAACAAAGCTGTGCCGCCTGTTTACTACTGTTGCCAATTTTGAACTGCATTTCGACTACTTACTGATTTGGGCCTACTCTCTGTGTCAGCCTCTCATTCCAGTTGTCCTCCACTGCAATGCCCCCTGGTTACTCCTGTGTTACCAATTTTGAACTGCATTTAGCCCACTTTATTCTTTGGGCCTATATCTGTGTTTCCTCCTCATCCTGCCCATTGCCCAGCCAGTGATAGATGAGTCTGCTGGTACATTGACCCATAACGCAACATTTCCCGTGCACGCTACACTGCAAGATTGTGACCCTGCTGAAAGTCAGGTCCCCCTTCCCGCATACCATACCACCTTACACGGGGACAAAGAGGAAGGTGCAGATGAAAGTGCAGGTTCCTTCATCAGGTGGGGGGAGGAATACTAGTTGGCGACGTCACTGGCACAGGGCCTCTCATAGTACGCAAAAGTGTTGCTGCCGGTGGGAGGCGCCCCCGCCGTGCAAACACACCGCTGTACTTTGAGGGGCCCTGTGCCAGTGCCAATGCCAACGAGTGGGCCCCCCTGCTTGCTCAGGATCACAGCACTTGCAAAGTTGAAATACTTACCTCTCCCTGCTCCACTGCCGTGTCGTGGTCCAGATTTACTGGGCCCACTAATTACTTGAACCAGCCCTACCCCCCACAACTTTAGCCAAATGACCCCCAATTTCAAATGCCTTCCAATTATTATAAGCTAAATTACGATTGACAAGCTTCTGTAACAAGAATGGATGTTTTTGCCATTAAAATGTGCAGTGTAGGTGTTTTCCTGACCTCCACTCACTGCCGACTATGCTCCCCCATTGACTTGCATTGGGTTTCGTGTTTCGGTCGATACCCGACTTTTCGCGATAATCGGCCGATTCCACTCGACTCGACTTCTAAGATAGTCGGGTTTCGCGAAACACGGCTCGACTCTAAAAAGGTCAAGGTCGCTCAACCGTAGTCTTGACTACTATTGGTTTGGCAGAGGAGAGGGGGATGCCCAGATCCCCAGAGAGGCACTGATTTCATTCCACCCATATCCTCAAGACCAGATAGATTTGAAAATTATGGCCACTTACTGTGAAACAACACAAACTTAATTAGGTTTGTGGCCCCCAAGATGTCTGAATCGCAGAGACCTCGTCTGGTGGCATGATGACATCACTGCAAGGACCACGAGCAAAGCTGTATCCATCATCATTAGAGCACGGCGAGGGGAGTTTCATTGCATTTAAATTTTCTTCTCTTAAAGGCACAAAGTGGGAATGAAAATACCATTGTTTAGGAGGGGAAAAGGTATGCTTCTAATATACAGAGGCACAAGGAGGTATTATATGGGGCATTATTAATATGGTTTCACAATGGGTCAATGATAATATTTTTGGAACATTGGGGCATTATTAATACATGAAGGCAAAAAGGGGGCATGAATAAGGCATCAAGATACAAGGGGCATTAATATTGCATGGTGGCACAAGACAGCATAACTAAAACATGAAGGCACAAGGGTGCATTAATAAGGCATGATGGCACAGTGAGGCATTATTAGTATATGGTGGAACATGGGGCTGGTAATATATGGTGGAAGAACCTACAGACCTTAACAATAGCACCAGGGCATCCAGGCAACAAGCTAGTGGTGGGGAGGCGCAGGTCCAGATATTGTCCTCAGGCTCATAAGACTTTACTCTGGCTGCTTCGGTCTCTGGCTATTGGCTGCACACATCACTACTGCAGCCAAACGGTGAGCTACATCAGCAGAGTTGCTAGCCTTCTCGGGGCAGTCTGATTAGACAGGAGCGTTACAATTACCGTTATGACCGTTGTGACATGTACAATACAGTAGGTAATGATCCGGCACTGGCTGCTTCTTCTTTATTGCGCTTGATAACATGGCATACTGTGTAGAATGCTCTATTAATACACTGAAGGCTGTGAGACCGCCCCATATGCTGATTTTCAAAGCAGTTTCTATTTCTGACAGGCAGAATAAGGTAATTTTACAATGTTGTACATTTTGCAGATTTTAGATTGCGGGATGCAGTGACAGACGGAAGGCAGAGCAAGAGTTAACAACTTTGCTTTTACAGGGGGATACTCCACGCAGGGAGGCAAACAGTTAAACGGAGAAATAAACAGTTAAAAGGCAGAAGGAACGTTTAATGGCAAAAAGATATGCAGTGTTGAAAAACACTAGATTCAGTAACTGCAGTTCGTTTAAGTTAACTTATCCTGTCAGTCATTTCTCAGGCTGTGGGTGTCGCATAAGCAATCACTCACTCTTTTCCATCCTGCATTTGTGATAATACAGCTCCTAGTCCATGCAGGCTTCCGTCAGTGTGAAGGATGAAGGGTTGAGAGAAGTCTGCATAGGCCAACACGGGTGCTTCAGTCAGGGACATTTTTAGGGCTCGGAATGCTTCTTCCTGGCTATCTCACCACTTTGTTCCGGGCGGTACCCTTTCAACAACTTCGACAGCGGATTAGCAATACGAGTGAAGTTTTTCACGAACCATCGATAGTACCCGATAAGTCCCAGAAAGGCTCAGACATGCTTCATGGTTTTTGGGGTGGGCCAGTCCTGTACTGCTGTGATCTTCTCACGCAGAGGTGTCACTCCTTCAGCGGATACCACATGTCCCAGATATTCAATCTGCTTGCGAAAGAGATGACACTTCCGGGGTTTCACTTTCAGGCTGCGCTTCTGTAGCTGGCTCAGCACTTGCTCCAGCTGTTGCAGGTGCTCCTCAAAGGTGGCTGCATAAACGATGATGTCATCCAAATAGATGATGGTAGCCTCAAAGTTCAAGTCTCCCAAACATCTCTCCATCAATCGTTGGAAGGTACTGGGTGCGTTGGTAAGGCCGTAAGGCATCCGATTGAATTAGGACAATCCCATGTGCAGTATGAATGCTGTCTTCGCCCGGTCATGCTCTGACATGGGAACTTACCAATATCCACTGGCCAGATCCAATGACGAGAAGTACTTCGCTTTTCTCAGGGCAGACAACGATTCCTCAATTCTCGGTAGTGGGTACGAGTCTCGCACAGTACAGGTGTTCAGTTTCCCATAATCTACACAGAAGTGCAGGGTCTCGTCTTTCTTCCGTACTAGGACAATGGACACTAGGACATGGCCCACAGACTTTAGCTCTCTCGGATGACCCCACTCTGCAGCATATGCGCCAACATCTCTTTCACTTCCTGGTACATTAGTGGTGGGATTTGTCGATATCGCTTCCGAGTAGTATTTCCCATTGGGATCTCATGGGTGATGGCTGTGGTACACCCCAAATCATCATCATGATGAGCAAAACCGGCCTGATATCTCTCTAGTACTGCCTCCCCTTGTTGTACCTGTTGGAGTGAGAATTCTGTGCACTTGGCCTGCATCTACTCTAGGATTCGGCATCCTTCTTTTAGGTGATTGGATGGCTGTTCGGAGGACACCGTTATAGCCACTGTCCAGGGATCCCCCTATTTCATCGCCAACTGAACGGCCTCTGGTTGTATCAGCTCTTCTGGCATTCCCATTATGTGTGCTACTTCACTCTTGGGCGAGAATATGAGATCGTCTTCTCACAGGTTGACACATTGCACTGGTGCATGACCATCGTGAACAGTGGCTAACATCCGTACAACGAGGAGCCCTGGAGGTAGTTGATCCATAAAAGTTGGCTCGATCTGCACTTCTACTCCTTCAAGGAGGGTACAGGCTAGGATGGGTAGAGTGAGCACAGTCTGACCTGGTGGTAAGATGAGGTTGGCGGCAGCCAGAATGACAACCTTACCCAATGTTTTTCCTTCATTTGACGCCTCTTGGGCCTGGGCAACCAGTATCAACTGTTGGAACATTTTTCTCTGAGGGGTGTGAGGGCTCCATCGATTCAGAAACACATCTGCTGACTTGCTGACCAGGATGTTCCCAAGTTCTTTCAACATGTTCATTCCTAAAGTCACAGGGGGATCATTGCCAAGATCCCCAGCCGTCATCATGACTCCATTCCAGCCCACATCTTTGCCACACACAATGATTTGCATCCAGACCACCTGCGACCGGGATGCGCAACTGATTGGCCACTGTCAATTTGATTACTGGGCCCCATTCAGGCCACATCGCCCCGGGAAAATGTCATCAGAAAGAAGTCTCGGGCATGGTGGTTATTTGGGAACCAGTATCAACTAAACAGGGGACAGCCCAACGTCTGTTTCGGCCCAGACGACAGGACTCAGGGAAACCAAACTTGTGGGACTTCTCTCTCTCGTTCCTGGCTGTTCAGCCTCTGGGTGGCAGTGGAGAGATCTTCCCCAGCGCATGCATCCTCGCGCATAATGTTCAGTGTCTCCACAGGTAAAACATATTGGTGGCCTTTCTGCACGAGGCTGTCTTGTTTCCTGGCGGAGTTCGGGATCAGTTATGCCTCCAGGGGGGTACAGGGGTACTGAAAGTTTTTTCTTTAAGTCGGACCATTCCTCTCGCATGTGTTGGATTTCCTACCGGAGTTCTCTCACTCAATTTGGTTCAGTTGTCAGCTAAATGGATACCTCCCCGCTCCAGACCTTCCCTGTCGGGACTGTCACCCTCTGCTCCTGCTTGCCTGCATGCGCTTCCGCCCCAACTTCCAGAAAAGACATACGTGGATTAACCCGCAAGCGCTCTTGCAAGGCCTGTTTAAGCAGCGCCTCTCTAAAACCTGCCACTAGCTGGTCTCTCAACAATATCAGGGGGTCCTACACCTATGTCATCCTGCTTAGCGATCGCAGCATCGATCTCCTGCAGCATGTTCATGTATTGTGTCACAGACTCCCCCTCCCTTTGGGCATGGCTAAACAAGCGCATGCGCAATTCTCCAACGTCCGTGGGGTCCCCGTGCATCTCCTCTAGGATTTGTGACACCTTGGTAAAGGTGTCTTGCTCATGCGGGGGCCAGAACATGATGGAGCACCTCGCCTCTCCATCCAGGGCCATCATGGTAATCTGTGTCTTCATCGCAGTGGTCATGGGGCAAATTCTTAACATACTCTTGACCCGCTCAGTCCAGTCCCATAGCAAAGTGTTGCTCCCTGTGAACTTTGGGAGGTTGCTCAACATTTCCCCCAGGGGTATAATAGCCCTTGGGGCAACCACAGCTGCTTGGTCTGTCACTTCCATGCCTGTGGACTCCATCCTGCCGACTACGCCAAGTGTGAGCAGTGAGAGACAGAAGGCAGAGCAGGAGTTAACAACTTTACTTTAACAGTGGGATACTCCACGCAGGGAGACAAACAGTTAAGCAGGGAAATAAACAGTTTAATGGCAGAATGAACGGTTCAATGGCAAAAGGATATGCAGAGTTGAAAAACAGTGGATTCAGTAATGGCAGTTCGTTTAAGTTAACTTATCCTGTCAGTCATTTCTCAGGCCGTTTGTGTTGCTGAACGGATGATGGTGCCAACAACGGTTGGCACGGTGCCGCTCTGATGAGATCCTGTGGGAAATGATGATCTGTTTTATGGCTGCAGCGTTTGGTCTCTGGTACCTTCCGCTGAGCCTCTAGTCCGTTAATTGAGGTAGCCGAGATTGGACAGGAAACAGCACTATCCGGGTCCAACATAGCTCGTCAAATGTATATTGGTAAGTCCGGGCGCGAATGTCTGCACTCGGTCTCTCTTAAGTGACGTGTGTGCTGTACTCTCAGGCTCTCAACATATATCATCTCGTTTGCTAGTCACCACCGGACACACTGCACGTCTCTCTCTCCTGTCTCCGCTAGTGGCGGCGGAGGTAAGCGGATGCGGGCCTGCACGGTACTCCATGGACAGATGACTCACTCTTCTCTCCCTGCCGGGCACTACCTGTTCCCGCCAAGACTTACTGCATCCACACGCGCTGTGTCTGCTGCAGCTTTGCCACACCCCCTACTTCTGGGTGCAAACTTTTGTCTGGACCCTTATGCTTTCCCTCGGACAACAGAGGAGACAGCCCTGACAGTTCCGGACCCGATACAGAACAGGTATCTGTGGTCCGGTCTTCCTCCTTACAGGTTTTTGAAATTGAATTAAGAATCTATGTTTAACAATTTAAAGCCAGAATTACACAAAAAATTACTCCCCCATGCAAGTTTATGGGTGTGCTTAAAAAAATCAGATCCCATGTGGATCAATCGTATAGCATCTGAATTTTTTGGATACATTGCAATTCTTTAACATAGCAAACTATATACAGTCTTGAAAATTTTAATAACTGCTGATGTATAAAAATGGAACAGGGATGACAACTGAGATAAAAAATCACCCATTGTTTCTGTTTGAAAATCAGATGATTTTTTTAAACCTTCGTGTGAACTTAGCCTATCAATAAGGCATTAGAGAGAGTTCTTGTGGCTACATATGTATGGTATTAAAATTATAAAATTCTGTATCACACATGATAGGATTAGATTCACAGACTGTATCACACATGTGTATCACACATGGTAAGATTAGATGCATGACTCAGCAGACTATCACACATAATAGGATTACATACATGGCTCAGCAGACCACCACACATAATAGGATTAGATTCATGTCTCAGCAGATTATCACACATGGTAGGATGAGATACATGGACTATCACACAATAGGACTAGATATGATTTAATGGACTGTATCACACCTGATTGGATTTGATACACATCTCAGCAGATCACATCACGTGTGAGATAAGATACATTATAATACACACGCTGAGACTAGATACATGGCTCAGCAGACTGAATTACAAATAATAGGATTACATACACACACTGTATCATGAATGGTAACATTAGATACATGGCTCAGCATACTGTATCACACATGATGTTAGATACATGACAATTGGACTGTATCACATATGATGGGATTAGATGCACGGCTCAGCAGACTGTATCACACATGATGGGATTGGGTGGACCCGTGGATGTTCAGGTTCGTCTGAACATAAATAACAAGTTGAGTTCAGGTACCGGAATGGTACCAGAACCCGGGCCCCATTCAAATGAAATGGGGGGTGAAAACATCCAACGTTTCCCACACTGTCATGAAGAAACACTGGCTCTGATTGGTGGTAAGTTCATTACCGTTGGTCAGAGCACTGTGGTTCCCAAGCTGTCAAACCGAGGACAGTGTATGAACCAGCAACTGTGACCAGTGGTAAAAAGGACACCACTAGTCACAGGCTTGGCTGATGAGAGTACTGTTCCTATCATAATATGCCTGGTCTCGCTAATAGCAGCGAGAGCAGGCGTACGATGATGAGTATTCACCAGCCAGCGCCTGTGTAATAAATAAATAAAATGTAAAAATCACATGCGGTGCCGTCTATTTTTGATCATTAGTGCAGGTGACAGACAGCTTTATATATATATATATATATATATATATATATATATGGAGAGAGATAGATAGATAGATAGATAGATAGATAGATAGATAGATAGATAGATAGATAGATAGAGACATATATATATATATATATATATATATATATATATACACTGCTCAAAAAAAATAAAGGAAACACTTAAACAACAGAATATAACTCCAAGTAAATCAAACTTCTGTGAAATCAAACTGTCCACTTAGGAAGCAACACTGTTTGACAATCAACTTCACATGCTCTTGTGCAAATTGAATAGACAACAGATGGAAATTATTGGCAATTATCAAGACACACTCAATAAAGGAGTGGTTCTGCAGGTGGGGACCACAGACCACATCTCAGTACCAATGCTTTCTGGCTGATGTTTTGGTCACTTTCGAATGTTGGTTGTGCTTTCACACTCGTGGTAGCATGAGATGGACTCTACAACTCACACAAGTGGGTAGTGCAGCTCATCCAGGATGGCACATCAATGCGAGCTATGGCAAGAAGGTTTGCTGTGTCCGTCAACATAGTGTCCAGAGGCTGGAGACGCAACCAGTAGATGGGCCAGTACACCAGGCAACATGGAGGGGGCTGTAGGAGGGCAACAACCCAGCAGCAGGACCGCTACCTCAGCCTTTGTGCAAGGAGGAATAGGAGGAGCACTGCCAGAGCCCTGCAAAATGATCTCCAGCAGGCCACAAATGTGCATGTGTCTGCACAAATGGTTAGAAACTGACTCCATGAGGATGGTCTGAGTGCCCGACGTTCATAGATGGGGATGTGCTCACAGCCCAACACTGTGCAGGATGCTTGGCATTTGCCACAGAACACCAGGATTGGCAAATTCACCACTGGTGCCCTGTGCTCTTCACAGATGAAAGCAGGTTTACACTGAGCACAAGAGACAGATGTGACAGAGTCTGGAGATGCCATGGAGAGTGATCTGCTGCCTGCAACATCCTTCAGCATGACCGGTTTGGCAGTGGGTCAGTAATGGTGTGGGATGGCATTTCTTTGGAGGGCCGTACAGCCCTCCATGTGCTCTCCAGAGATAGCCTGACTGCCATTAGATACAGACATGAGATCGTCAGACCCCTTTTGAGACCATATGCTGGTGCGGTTGGCCCTGGGTTCCTCCTAATGCAGGACAATGCCAGACCTCATGTGGCTGGAGTGTGTCAGCAGTTCCTGCAAGATGAAGACATTGAAGCTATGGACTGGCCGGCCCATTCCCCAGACCTGAATCCAATTGAATACATCTGGGACATTATGTATCGCAACACACATCAACGTCACATAGCACCACAGACTGTCCAGGAGTTGGCAGATGCTTTAGTCCTGGTCTGGGAGGAGATCCCTCAGGAGACCATCCGCCGCATCATCAGGAGCATGCCCAGGCGCTGTAGGGAGGTTATACAAGCATGTGGAGGCCACACACACTACTGAGCATCATTTCCTTGTCTTGAGGCATTTCCACTGAAGTTGGATAAGCCTGTAAATTCATTTTCCACTTTGATTTTGAGCATCATTACAACTCCAGACCTCCATGGGATATTAGTTGTGATTTACGTTGATCATTTTTAGGTTTTATTGTTCTCAACACATTCCACTATGTAATGAATAGATTTACAACTAAATTATTTCATTCAGTGATATCTAGGATGTGGGATTTTAGTGCTCCCTTTATTTTTTTGAGTAGTGTATATATATTACATAGATAGAAGAAAAGCCGGCAATTCATCATCCAAGCAGTGTAAAATCACAGCAGGAGCCAACAGGAGAGAAGAGATGGATTACATACAGTAAATGCACATAGAATAGGTAGATATAATGATGTCAGTGACAAATACAATTAGTATAGTGTGTGTGCAGCTTACTGTACCTGCATTTATTTATTAAAAGATTATTTTTCTGAAAAAAATGGCGCTGACTCCTGCATAATTTTCGTAACCAGCAGAGGGAAAGCCAGTGGCTGGGGGCCGATGTTTATAGCCTGGGAAGAGGGTAATACCCACGGAGCTTCCCAGGCTATTAATATCAGCTTACATGAAAAAAAATTCCATAAAACAGAAAACATAGTATCATAAATAGGACCCTATACCAAGTGGTGCAGAGGGTTTAGGTAACTTAGGACACTCTCATATATATTACAGAGGCACAGAAGAAAAAATAGAGAAAGGAAGTCAAAAATAAAATGTAACCAATTTTATCAGGCGCATAGTTTAAAACAACAACGTATAAACATAGGTTCAAAGACCATAACAATAACAAAGACTTGCAGTGTGGAACAAAGGTGCAAAAACACATAGACCCACAAATATTAAGTGGATGGGAGACCAAATGGAAATAGCGGCATTTCATATAAAGTGCCAGTGCTTCATATCATCCCTACCAAGCCTTAGTGAACTATCACAATGTGTCTCAAATATTTTAAACCCTACAGTCAAAATGTATGACCAAAACCCAACCTCAGAGTCAGGAGAAATAACAGTAACAATTCAGAAGCCAGTATTAAAAGTCACAGATAGAAAGAGCACCGGAGATCAAACAATATATGCAGCTACAGCCATTGTAGTAGTGGTCTTACCCATAGTCTCCACTCAGGGTCTGGTGCTGGCAGCCCCAATGCATGTTTCGCGTGGGCTCCCTCAGGGGGCCGTAGCTAGATGTGCATTGTTTCAGTCATTAAATAGGGCTCCCTACCAGCTGGTCGCTTTACCGGTGCATGCGTTGTAACTTTCGCATTTAACATTTCTATCTTTGGAACCTTTGGAGCTCAAAATTTCTGGGACTTCTAGTGTTAATGACAGAGGGCCAAAGGTGGAAGAAAGGGATAAAAATGTTATCTACAAGAAACACAAAAGGATTGTGCATCATTTATTTTTGAGTAATGTAGACTGCAACGTATGTTGTTAAAGTCTACACTGTAGCTTTAAATCTGCACTACCCTTTTGCAGAAAACATTTGAATGTTTTTTTTTACAGTAAATGTCTTTAGATTTCATATTTTCAGTGATTTAGTCTTTTTTCTTTCATTTGCAGATGTGAGCCGCACATACTATTTTTAGAAAAGCGTTAGAACACTCATCCTAATCATTTAATTCTATTTCTTTTATTCAATCTACTGTAATTATCACAAGTGTATAAAATGCAGCCCCGCGACATTCCGTCTGCCTCTACTAACTTTTGTGATAAAATGGCTCTTTCTAAAGAGCTCATTGATACCAGTGTCGTCCTGTCATAGGACATCACCACTGTAACAAAAATCTTTCACAATCAACTATGAGCGATATTCTAGAGAAGTGAGAGTGCCAAGTTTTGCATGGAGTGGTGTAAAGTCACCTCTAGACTCTGCAGTAGTGGAAGTGTATTATGTGGAGTGATTACTCACTTCTCTCTTCCTATCTATGATGAATAAATCTGGGTTTGGAAAATGCCAGGAGGCCATAGATCTCTACGCCCTACTGCATTGTGACAACTATAAAGTTTGATAGAGTATGGATAAACCTAGAGGGTTGTTTTTCAGGTGTCAGCCCACAACCCTTAGTTCCAGTCAAGTGCAATCTGAATACCCCAGCATAACAATACAATTTGGATAACTGTAGCTTCTTAGTTTGTGGGAACAGTTGGGGAAATATGCTTTTCTGTTCCTTATGTGCAAGGTCCATAAAGACATGGTTGGGTGAGTCTTTTGTGGAAGAACATAACTGACCGAAAAAAGCCCTGACTCCATTAAACATATTTTGGATTAACTAGAACAGAGACTGTGAGCCTGGCTCTCTCCCCCCAACATCAGTGTCTGACACCACAAATGTCCACTGGATGAATTAGCAAAATTCTGACACACCACCAAAATCCTGACGAAAGCCTTCCCAGAAGAGTGGAGGTTATTGTAGCTGCAGAGGGACCAATTCGAAATTACTGCTTGAGGATTTAGAATGGATGGTATAAAAGCTCTTGTGGGTGTAATGTGTAGATTTGCCAATACTTTTGTCCATATTATGTACGTCGGGAAGTATATTTTTAATACTGGCTGGACATAATGGTTTTACATAAATCCATTATTTTTTAAGCCTAACGCAAGGTCTTTGGAGGAATTATCCAGCTCATCATAAATGTTTGGCAAGCAATTCAGTTTCAGAATCCTGTATTAGTGTGTAAGGCTTCTTTTACACTTGCCGTGTTTTTGCGGGCCATTTTTGCAGCCCCAATAGATTTCTATGGGGCCACAAAAACGGGCTGTAAAAATTTGTTGGAATGCAGTACGCCGTATGACCGTGAGGACCGTATGCCTGCTCGATATTTTTCACAGCTTATGGACACGCCCCCCATTGAAATCAATGGGACCGCAAAAACAACGGAAGCTTATCCAGTGGGTTGATTTTGTGGTACACCGTGAAGACCGTATTTGCGGAACACCATATTTTTACTAGGACTCTCCCATGTACTTCCTGTTTATCACTTCGAAGGCCTGCAGAGAGATGAGATGGATCTATTCCAAACCAGAAAAATGGCGACCCGAGAAGATTTTTGTGGCCCGTTTTTGCAGCATGCAAATTACGGCAATATGGCCAGCAAAAAAGGCTTGCAAAAACGGGCTGCAAAAAGCACGGCAAGTGTAAAAGAAGCCTTATACATTCACTGTTAGGCCGGGGTCACACTAGCGTAGAATACAGACGAGTACTATGCGAGAAAACATCGCATAGCACTTGGACCAGTGTTAATTTATGGGGCTGATCACATCTGCAATTATTTTCTCATGCCGAATCAGCATGCGAGGACAGCATGCTGTGATTGGCACCTGGACTCGGCCGGGCTCACTCGCACCCATATAAGTCTATCGGTGGGAGTGACACAACACACATCCGAGTGCGGTGCGATATACGCAGACGCTGACAGTGGAGGAGATGGAGAAATTACTTTCTCCACCTCCTCCACAGCTGTGCTCCGATCCTTTCCGTGCAAGAGGCTCGGAGCACAGTAAGTAGCATGACACTCGGCTCCCGCTCACAGCAGAGCAGGGGCTGAGGGTAAATAGCATATCACATCCGATGCTCTCACATTGGATGCCATACGCTAGTGTGACCCCAGCCTTAGGATTATGATCTCCTTGCAGGTTTGAAAGGTGTGCGATATGCATACCGGTGATTATGCGCCTACTAGATTCTTATCTGCTTCTCTCAACCAAATCGCAAATAACTTGGTTTCAGTAAAATCCAAATTTTTTTTTATAAAATTCAAGGCTAATTCAAACTGTTTTGAACAAATTAACTTATTTATATTCTGTAGGCAAAAGCAACATTTGTGCAGAGTCACCAGTTCTGACTACACAAATTGACCTTTTAGGTAAATTACATTGCCTTCAAGAATCCTAGTCATGCTGGCTAGTCATACCATCTATAGAAAACAATTTTCCTCTTTAAAAAAAACCCTCCATTAATTATTGAAATATTCTTCTGCCTTTAATATCTTGATCTTATTCCGACCTCCAGGTCCAGGGAAAGATTATGAACCAGCCAGCATTGGAGAACAGCTATTAAAACAACTGTCACTTCTTGGTGAAACTCAGAATAATCGGAGGAGATAATGTATTCACACAGTGGGGTTAGTGGGCTATTTCTAAGCTAAATGAATGTTTTTCATTACTGCCTAAGAATAAAAAAAAGAAAAAACAGGTAATATCATAGAAGTTCAAATACCCATTTCCAAGGGATTCATTATGTATCATGCAAATTGCAAGAAGTTCATTAAAATAACATTTATTCACTCGCCACATGAATGAAATTGCAGTGTGGATAAATTACTTACCTATTAAGGCAATATGATTTGATCAGTGTATTAGCATTTACTTCTTCACGTGATATATAGACTTACCATGTATCTGGAAAACGGAACAATGGCTGGCTGCAAAAAGACAATGTTTTGTCTGAACGGCAACTCTTGTACTATTTGTATCCGAGCATGGACATCAGAGAAATTACATGAAGATTATACTGAGCATTTCCTAGAATTTAAAGAGATTTAACAATATTAGTGTCACGCTACTGCTATGCAGATAGAAGCAGCTCCACTAGATGGCAATAGAGTGGAGGGAGGACACACAGCAGGAGCAGACCTGCAGCACAGCAGCGAGGCCACCACCAGGTGGCAGCGGAATAGTAAAACAAGCCAGGTTGATATTAGTCTGTAGCGCAGTACAAAAGAAATGCACAAATGGGTCAATACCGGCCAGGAGCAGATAGGCCAAAGACAAGAAACGAAACAGCAGGTCAGAGTCCAAGCCGAAGTCAGGTACCAGAGAATTCAAACACGAAAAGGGAACACAGTTGGGATGGGAAGAGGGGAATAAACAGACATGGGTGCAGTCAGGAAAAGCAGCAGGACGAATCAGCGTATGCAGAGTCAGCTACACACACCATTGGCAGAAACTATATCTGACACCGCCTGCAGGACACAGCAGAGCTAAGTAGCAACCCTGAACCCAGAATGGGGCAGAGGAAAGTTATCCCTTGACATGATCAGCCCGGGAAAAGGGCAAATAGGACTTAAAAGCCAGACTGGATCATGGCAATTAGAACATTATTGATCTGTAATAGGGGTCTGTTAATAGACATATTAATGCTATGAAACTTTCTTAATGGGTCTAAGAAACTTGATTCATTCATGCTTTATTTTTTGACTGATGGACATGTGAAATAAGAATATAATAAAACTAGATGGAGGCCCGATGCTATCGCATCGGGAGGGCAGTAATGTCACGATGGGGCAGGCTTTGCAGCGTTGAGAATCTCTCCCCCATGTGCTCACTCACCTATCCACTCCCTCATTCCCCATGTGCTGACTTCTCCCTTCTCCCGTCTGTGCTCTCTTCTTTGACCTGTCTACCCATTGTGCTATCCCCCTTATCTGCTGTCTCTCTCCTTCCTGTACTGTGTTCTCCCCTCATGTGCTGTCCCGTTTGAGCTGTCTCCCCCATGTGCTCTGTCTCTCTCACCCATGTGTGCTTTCTCTCTCCCCCATCTGCTGTCTTCTCCTCTCATGTCATGTCTTCTTTGACCTGTGTCAGACTGCCGCCATCTTTGTGCAGACAGATAGCGGTGGTCACTAGGGTTGAGCGACCTTGACCTTTTTAGAGTCGAGTCGTGTTTCGCGCAACCCGACTATCTTAGAAGTCGAGTCGAGTGGAATCGGCCGATTATCGCGAAAAGTCGGGTATCGCCCGAAACACGAAACCCAATGCAAGTCAATGGGGGAGCATAGTCGGCAGTGAGTGGAGGCCAGGAAAACACCTACACTGCCCATTTTAATGGCAAAAACATCCATTCTTGTTACAGAAGCTTGTCAATCGTAATTTACCTTATAATAATTGGAAGGCATTTGAAATTGGGGGTCATTTGGCTAAAGTTGTGGGGGGTAGGGCTGGTTCAAGTAATTAGTGGGCCCAGGAAATCTGGAACACGTCACGGCAGTGGAGCAGGGAGAGGTAAGTATTTCAACTTTGCAAGTGCTGAGATCCTGAGCAAGCAGGGGGGGCCAACTCGTTGGCATTGGCACTGGCACAGGGCCCCTCAAAGTACAGCGGTGTGTTTGCACGGCGGGGGCGCCTCCCACCGGCAGCAACACTTTTGCGTACTATGAGAGGCCCTGTGCCAGTAACGTCGCCAACTAGTATTCCTCCCCCCACCTGATGAAGGAACCTGCACTTTCATCTGCACCTTCCTCTTTGTCCCCGTGTAAGGTGGTATGGTATGCGGGAAGAGGAACCTGACTTTCAGCAGGGTCACAATCTTGCTGTGTAGCATGCACGGGGAATTTTGCGTTATGGGTCAATGTACCAGCAGACTCATCTATCACTGGCTGGGCAATGGGCAGGATGAGGAGGAAACACAGATATAGGCCCAAATAATAAAGTGGGCTAAATGCAGTTCAAAATTGGTAACACAGGACTAACCAGGGGGCATTGCAGTGGAGAACAACTGGAATGAGAGGCTGACACAGAGAGTAGGCCCAAATCAGTAAGTAGTCGAAATGCAGTTCAAAATTGGCAACCGTAGTAAACAGGCGGCACAGCTTTGTTCAGTGGAGGAGAACAGCAAGGAGTGGCAGACACCGATAGTAGGCCCCAACCCAACTAGTAGGCCAAATGCAGTCTAACATTAACAACTACTTAACGAGAGCCTGAAAATGGAATTTCAGGACAGGAAACCAGGAGAACAGCAAGGAGCGGCAGACACTGTTAGTAGGCCCCAAACCAACTAGTACGCGATATGCAGTTGTTCCATTTAACCACTATTTAACAAGAGCCTGAAGATAGAAGCTCAGGAAAGGCAACCTGGAGAACACCTTGGAGTGGAACACACCGTCTCTACACCCCATACCCAATTTGTAGGCCTAATGCAGTGTAGTTTCCAACAACTACTAAACGAGAGCATTAAGATCGAAGCAATGGCGAGGAAACCTGGGGAACACCTTGGAGTGGAACACACCATCTCTCTACACCCCATACCCAATTTGTAGGCCTAATGCAGTGTAGTTTCCAACAACTACTAAACAAGAGCCAGAAGATCGAAGCAATGGAGAGGAAACCTGGGGAACACCTTGGAGTGTAACACACCATCTCTCTACACCCCATACCCAATTTGTAGGCCTAATGCAGTGTAGTTTTCTACAACTACTAAACGAGAGTCGGAAGACCGAAGCAATGTGGACGAAACCTGGGGAACACCTTGGAGTGGAACACACCATCTCTCTACACCCCATACCCAATTTGTAGGCCTAATGCAGCGTAGTTTCCAACAACTACTAAACGAGAGCATTAAGATCGAAGCAATGGCGAGGAAACCTGGGGAACACCTTGGAGTGGAACACACCATCTCTCTACACCCCATACCCATTTTGTAAGCCTAATGCAGTGTAGTTTCCAACAACTACTAAACAAGAGCCTGAAGATAGAAGCTCAGGAAAGGCAACCTGGAGAACACCTTGGAGTGGAACACACCATCTCTACACCCCATACCCAATTTGTAGGCCTAATGCAGTATAGTTTCCAACAACTACTAAACGAGAGCATTAAGATCGAAGCAATGGCGAGGAAACCTGGGGAACACCTTGGAGTGGAACACACCATCTCTCTACACCCCATACCCAATTTGTAGGCCTAACGCAGTGTAGTTTCCAACAACTACTAAACGAGAGCCAGAAGATCGAAGCAATGGAGAGGAAACCTGGGGAACACCTTGGAGTGTAACACACCATCTCTCTACACCCCATACCCAATTTGTAGGCCTAATGCAGTGTAGTTTTATACAACTACTAAACGAGAGTCGGAAGATGAAACCTGGGGCACACCTTGGGGCGGCAGACACCGTTAGTAGGCCCTACCAAAGTTGTACCCCCAATGCAGTTTTAAAATTCCTAGAGGCTGAAAACAAGACTATTGACGCTCAGCTTTTTTCAAAGGAACACAGCTGAATTGAGTGGCGCAGACAGACACAGGTAGTAGGCCTTAAACCAAAAATGTGGCTCACTGCAGCTTAAAAAAGGTTACAGGGGTACACAGGCAGCATTGCTCTGGGCAGTGGAGGACAATTTCAATAGTGGACCGCAGACAGACTTTGTACGCCTACTATTAAAAAAGGATGCTCTATGCAATAAAAAATAGGTTCCAGGGGTACACGGGCAGCAGTGGTCTGGTCAGTGTAGGAGTAGTAGAAAGAAGGGACCGCAGACAGGCTTCGAAGGCCTAACATAACAAAATAGGGCTGTTGGCAATTTAAAATTGGTTCCAGGGGTACATGGGCAGCAATGGTCTGGTCAGTGTAGTAGTAGTAGAAAGAAGGGACGCAGACAGGCTTTGAAGGCCTAACATAACAAAATAGGGCTGTTGGCAATTTAAAATTGGTTCCAGGGGTACACGGGCAGCAGTAGAATGGTCAGTGGAGGCCTAGTGGAAGGAGGGACCACAGACAGGCTTCGAAGGCCTAACATAAAAAAATTGGGCTGTAGGCAATTTAAAATTGGTTCCAGGGGTTCAAGGGCAGCAATGGTCTGGTCAGTGTAGTAGTAGTAGAAAGAAGGGACCACAGACAGGCTTCGAAGGCCCAACATAAAAAAAATTGGGCTGCAGGCAATTTAAAATTGGTTCCAGGGGTACACGGGCAGCAGTAGAATGGTCACTGGAGGACTAGTGGAAAGAAGGGACCGCAGACAGGCTTCGAAGGCCTAACATAATAAAATTGGTCTGTAGGCAATTTAAAATTGGTTCCAGGGGTACACGGGCAGCAATGGTTTGGTCAGTGTAGTAGTAGTAGAAGGAAGGGACCGCAGACAGGCTTCGAAGGCCTAACATAACAAAATAGGGCTGTTGGCAATTTAAAATTGGTTCCAGGGGTACACGGGCAGCAGTAGAATGGTCAGTGGAGGCCTAGTGGAAGGAGGGACCGCAGACAGGCTTCGAAGGCCTAACATAAAAAAATTGGGCTGTTGGCACTTTAAAATTGGTTCCAGGGGTACACGGGCAGCAATGGTCTGGTCAGTGTAGTAGTAGTAGAAAGAAGGGACCGCAGACAGGCTTCGAAAGCCTAACATAACAAAATAGGGCTGTTGGCAATTTAAAATTGGTTCCATGGGTACACGGCAGCAGTAGAATGGTCAGTGGAGGCCTAGTGGAAGGAGGGACCGCAGACAGGCTTCGAAGGCCTAACATAAAAAAAATTGGGCTGGCTGTGGGCAATTTAAAATTGGTTCCAGGGGTACACGGGCAGCAGTAGAATGGTCAGTGGAGGCCTTGTGGAAGGAGGGACCGCAGACAGGCTTCGAAGGCCTAACATAAAAAAAATGGGCTGTAGGCAATTTAAAATTGGTTCCAGGGGTACACGGGCAGCAATGGTCTGGTCAGTGTAGTAGTAGTAGAAAGAAGGGACCGCAGACAGGCTTCGAAGGCTTAACATAACAAAATAGGGCTGTTGGCAATTTAAAATTGGTTCCAGGGGTACACGGGCAGCAGTAGAATGGTCAGTGGAGGCCTAGTGGAAGGAGGGACCGCAGACAGGCTTCGAAGGCCTAACATAAAAAAATTGGGCTGTAGGCAATTTAAAATTGTTTCCAGGGGTTCATGGGCAGCAGTGGTCTGGTCAGTGTAGTAGTAGTAGAAAGAAGGGACCGCAGACAGGCTTCGAAGGCCTAACATAACAAAATAGGGCTTGTTGGCAATTTAAAATTGGTTCCAGAGGTACACGGGCAGCAGTAGAATGGTCAGTGGAGGCCTAGTGGAAGGAGGGACCGCAGACAGGCTTCGAAGGCCTAACATAAAAAAATAGGGCTGTTGGCAATTTAAAATTGGTTCCAGGGGTACACGGGCAGCAGTGGTCTGGTCAGTGGAGGTCTAGTGGAAGGAGGGACCGCAGACAGGCTTCGAAGGCCTAACATAATAAAATTGGACAGGCTGTAGGCACTTTATAATTGGTTCCAGGAGTACACGGGCAGCAGTAGACAGGTCAGTGTAGTAGTAGTTGAAAGAACGGGCCGCAGACAGGCTTCGAAGGCCTAACATAATAAAATGGGTTGGCTGTAGGCAATTTAAAATTGGTTCCAGGGGTAGACGGGCAGCAGTGGTCTGGTCAGCGGAGGCCGATTGTAATGAGTGTCTGCCAGTTAGTAGTCCAAAACAATAAATAAATATGAATGTCTCGCATTAAAACAAAACGAAAACACTAAAGGGTGCAATCATTAGGTTCAGTGGTGGGATCCTCTGCGTAGTTTCAGACCTACTAATTTAGTGCAAAGTATTTACTGTGGTAAATAGAGGACACTGCCCCTGACTATGTTAAGTACCATCATACATGTCAACACAATGGTATTGTCAGTGGCAGGAATGGAAGGATGTCAGCGCATAGACTAAACATTGGTGGAAGTGTGAGAGATAACTGTTGAAGTGGTAGAGCACTGTTTGACCTGGGGTTGGGTGAACTCTCTTGTGGCCGGCGGTACAGGCCCAGGGCCCCTCATGTTACAACAGTGTGTCTGACGTTGGGTGCGCACCACCACCGCCAGAGACACTTTATTGTACTATGAGGGGCCCAGTGGCAGTGCCGTCGACCAAAAGCGGGCACACCAACCTCTTCAGACAAACAGCACTCTCACGGGTGCTTGCGCCAAGTCGCGATACCACGGCCCCGTGTGGGGAGTTTGGCCATTTAGGGAGGTGTAAACATGTCGTATGCTGGACAATCAGCTGCAGCAAATTAGACATTCGAAAAGTAATTCACAGTAGTCCACAGGCAAGAGCTTTTCATAGGAAAGCTAGGTGTCTGCCGGGCAAGGTGGGGCAAAAGAATTCGAAATCCAGTTGTGGTTCATTTTAATGAATGTTAGATCATCAACATTTTGGGTAGCCAGACGAGTCCTTTTTTCGGTTAATATTGAACTTGCAGCACTGAATACTCTTTCTGATAGGACACTAGCTGCCGGGCAAGCAAGCTCCTGCAATGCATATTCTTGTTAAGAATACTAAGGAGTTAAGAAAACTAAGGAGTTGGTGGCCAACTATAGCAGGATTAAGTTGGAATGCTTACCGATCACTATTGCTGGTCAGGAGGTAGAGCAGGTGGAGAGTTACAAATATTTGGGGGTCCATTTGGATAGCAAACTGGACTGGAGATGCCACTCAGAGTTTGTCTACAAGAAGGGGATGAGCAGATTGTATTTCCTAAGGAAACTGAGGTCTTTTAATGTGTGCAGCAAAATGTTAGAAATGTTCTACCAATCTGTAGTGGCAAGTGCCATCTTTTTTGCAATCACGTGCTGGGGTAGTAGTGTGCGGGCCTCTGATGCTAATAAGCTGAATAAGATTATCAAGAAGGCAAGTTCTGCTGTGGGCTGTAATCTGTACTCTTTTGGGGAGGTAGTGGAGAGAAGAACTCTGAAAAAGTGTATGGCAATTATGAACAATAATGCACATCCATTATATGAGCTATTCATGAGACAGAAGAGCACCTTCAGTAACCGGCTAATACTTCTGAGGTGTAAGAAGGAAAAATATAGGAAATCGTTTGTGCCAACTGCCATTAACATTAGGGTTAAACCACCGAGTCTACTTATTTCTCTACATTTCAGTTCACTCGTTGTGTATGTCCTATTCTAATGTATAATGTTCTTCTGTCAACAAACTGTCATGTCAACTATGTAATTCCTTTATGATTTTTATGATTTAAGTTGTGCTGCTGTGATA
This sequence comes from Ranitomeya imitator, assembly GCF_032444005.1. NCBI lineage: Eukaryota > Metazoa > Chordata > Amphibia > Anura > Dendrobatidae > Ranitomeya > Ranitomeya imitator. Next base: position 611,757,588 of record NC_091285.1, read on the forward strand.
CCATAATTTCCCACGGGATCAATAAAGTGTATCGTATCGTATCGTATCGTATCGTATATTCTGCCAATTCTGGCCAGGTGTCTAATTTTGATGCCCAGTAATCAAATGGGAATGACGGTTGAGGGAGAACATCGATAAGGGATGAAAAATAGTTAGTAACCATACTGGACAAATGTTGTCTCCTGTCACTTTCAATTGATGCAGCAGTACCTGTCCTGTCTGCGGTCATAGCAAAATCACTCCACAACCTGGTCAGAAAACCTCTCTGTCCAATGCCACTTCTGATGTGTGCACCCCTAACACTCCTGGTCTGCTGCCCCCTGGAGCTCATGTGAGAACGATCACGGGCGCTGTGTGCTGGGAATGCCTGAAGCAAACGGTCAACAAGAGTTGATTGTTTGGTTGCTAATATTAGTTCCAAGTTCTCATGTGGCATAATATTTTGCAATTTGCCTTTATAGCGTGGATCAAGGAGGCAGGCCAACCAGTAATCGTCATCGTTCATCATTTTAGTAATGCGTGTGTCCCTTCTGAGGATACGTAAGGCATAATCCGCCATGTGGGCCAAAGTTCCAGTTGTCAAATCTGCGGTTGTGATTGGTTGGGGGGCAGTTTCAGGCAAATCTACGTCACTTGTGTCCCTCAAAAAAACAGAACCCGGCCTTGCCACGCAACCAATTTCCAGTGCCCCCGGGAAAGCTTCCTCATTAAAAATATACTCATCCCCATCATCCTCCTCGTCCTCCACCTCCTCTTCGCCCGCTACCTCGTCCTGTACACTGCCCTGACCAGACAATGGCTGACTGTCATCAAGGCTTTCCTCTTCATCTGGTGCAGACGCCTGATCCTTTATGTGCGTCAAACTTTGCATCAGCAGACACATTAGGGGGATGCTCATGCTTATTATGGCATTGTCTGCACTAACCAGCCGTGTGCATTCCTCAAAACACTGAAGGACTTGACACATGTCTTGTATCTTCGACCGCTGCACACCTGACAACTCCATGTCTGCCATCCTACTGCCTGCCCGTGTATGTGTATCCTCCCACAAAAACATAACAGCCCGCCTCTGTTGGCACAGTCTCTGAAGCATGTGCAGTGTTGAGTTCCACCTTGTTGCAACGTCTATGATTAGGCGATGCTGGGGAAGGTTCAAAGACCGCTGATAGGTCTGCATACGGCTGGAGTGTACAGGCGAACGTCGGATATGTGAGCAAAGTCCACGCACTTTGAGGAGCAGGTCGGAGAACCCAGGATAAGTTTTCAATAAGCACTGCACCACCAGGTTTAAGGTGTGAGGCAGGCAAGGAATGTGTTTCAGTTGGGAAAGGGAGATGGCAGCCATGAAATTCCTTCCGTTATCACTCACTACCTTGCCTGCCTCAAGATCTACTGTGCCCAGCCACGACTGCGTTTCTTGTTGCAAGAACTCGGACAGAACTTCCGCGGTGTGTCTGTTGTCGCCCAAACACTTCATAGCCAATACAGCCTGCTGACGCTTGCCAGTAGCTGGCCCATAATGGGACAACTGGTGTGCAACAGTGTCAGCTGCCGATGGAGTGGTTGGCCGACTGCGGTCTGTGGAAGAGCTGTCGCTTCTGCAGGAGGACGAGGAGGAGGGGGTGCGAACGCCTACAGCCAACTGTTTCCTAGACCGTGGGCTAGGCACAACTGTCCCGAAATTGATGTCCCCTGTGGACCCTGCATCCACCACATTCACCTAGTGTGCCGTGATGGACACGTAACATCCCTGGCCATGCCTACTGGTCCATGCATCTGTAGTCAGGTGCACCTTTGTACTCACAGATTGCCTGAGTGCATGGACGATGCGCTGTTTAACATGCTGGTGCAGGGCTGGGATGGCTTTTCTGGAAAAAAAGTGTCGACTGGGTAGCTCGTAGCGTGGTTCAGCGTACTCCATCAGGGCTTTGAAAGCTTCGCTTTCAACTAACCGGTAGGGCATCATCTCTAACGAGATTAGTCTAGCTATGTGGGCGTTAAAACCCTGTGTACGCGGATGCGAGGATAAATACTTCCTTTTTCTAACCAGAGTCTCATGTAGGGTGAGCTGGACTGGAGAGCTGGAGATCGTGGAACTTGCGGGTGTGCCGGTGGACATGGCAGACTGAGAGACGGTTGGAGACGGTATTGTTTCCGCCGGTGCCCTAGATGCAATATTTCCGCCTACAAAACTGGTGATTCCCTGACCCTGACTGCTTTTGGCTGGCAAAGATACCTGCACAGATACTGCCGGTGGTGCGGAAAATGGTGGCCTTACAGTGACGGAAGGGATGTTGCGTTGCTGACTAGCTTCATTGGCCGAGGGTGCTACAACCTTAAGGGACGTTTGGTAGCTAGTCCAGGCTTGAAAATGCATGGTGGTTAAATGTCTATGCATGCAACTTGTATTGAGACTTTTCAGATTCTGACCTCTGCTTAAGCTAGTTGAACATTTTTGACAGATGACTTTGCGCTGATCAATTGGATGTTGTTTAAAAAAATGCCAGACTGCACTCTTCCTAGCATCGGATCCCTTTTCAGGGATTGCAGACTGAGCTTTAACCGGATGGCCACGCTGTCCTCCAACAGGTTTTGGCTTTGACACGCGTTTTGGGCCAGATATGGGCCCGGCAGATGGAACCTGTTGCGATGTTGATGCCTGCTGCGGCCCCTCCTCCACCTCCGCTTCTGAACTACTGCCGCCTGCACCCTGTTCCCCCAATGGCTGCCAATCGGGGTCAACAACTGGGTCATCTATTACCTCCTCTTCTAGCTCGTGTGCAACTTCGTCTGTGTCACCGTGTCGGTCGGTGGTATAGCGTTCGTGACGGGGCAACATAGTCTCATCAGGGTCTGATTGTAGATCAGTACCCTGAGAGGCCAATGTTGTGGTCTGAGTCAAAGGACCAGCATAGTAGTCTGGCTGTGGCTGTGCATCAGTGCACTCCATGTCAGAATTTACTTGTAATGGGCATGGCCTGTTAAGTGTTTCACTTTCTAAGCCAGGGACGGTATGTGTAAAGTGCTCCATGGAGTAACCCGTTGTGTCGCCTGCTGCATCCTTCTCTCTTGTTGTTGTTTTTGCTGAAGAGGACAAGGAAGCGACTTGTCCCTGACCGTGAACATCCACAAGCGACGCGCTGCTTTTACATTTACCAGTTTCAGAAGAGGAGGCAAATGAGCTAGAGGCTGAGTCTGCAAGGTAAGCCAAAACTTGCTGTTGCTGCTCCGGCTTTAAAAGCGGTTTTCCTACTCCCAGAAAAGAGAGCGTTCGAGGCCTTGTGTAGCCAGACGACGAACCTGGCTCCACAGCTCCAGACTTAGGTGGAATATTTTTTTTCCCACGACCACCTGATGCTCCACTACCACTACCATCATTACCAGCTGACAATGAACGCCCACGGCCACGACCTCTTGCACCAGACTTCCTCATTGTTTTAAAAACTTAACCAAAGTAACTTTATTTGTTGCTGTCAAACAACTTACACGGTGACCTATAACTTCAGTATGATTTCAATATCCCTTTACAGGTTGGTGAGACCACAAGGAAAATCAGGCACAATGTTACACACTCTGTTTTCTGTGGCACCAAATCACAGAGATGCCACACACGCAGGACTGTCACTCAAGCACAAATGTCAATATTAATCTCCCACTGTTTTATTTATTTTATTTTTTTTCAGGGAGACTTTATAAACAAAATAAAATAAAATAATTTTAAAAGGAAGAATTTAGAAACCAAATAAAATAAAATGATTTTTCAGGGACAATTTAGAAACCAAATAAAAAAAAAAAAAGGCTTTCTATGCCCCACTGAGTGAGAGATGGCACACACAGGAGTCAGGAGTGGCACACAAGCCGAGAGGCCAATATTTTTCTCCCACTGATTGATGTAGTGATTTTTTTCAGGTAGATTTTGGAACCCAAATCAAGCAAAAGAATAAATCAGCTTTCTATGGCCCACAATTTGAAAGAGAGAGAGAGATGCCACACCCAGGAGTCAACACTGGCACACAAGCAGAAAGGGCAATATTAATCCTCCACTGTTTTATTTATTTATTTATTTTTCAGGGAGACTTTAGAAACAAAATAAAATAAAATGATTTTTTCAGGAAGAATTTAGAAACCAAATAAAATAAAATGATTTTTTCAAGGACAATTAGAAACCAAATTAAAAAAAAAAAAAAAGGCTTTCTATGCCCCACTGAGTGAGAGATGGCACACACAGGAGACAGGAGTGGCACACAAGCCCTTAGGCCAATATTTTTCTCCCACTGATTGATGTAGTGATTTTTTCAGGTAGATTTTAGAACCCAAATCAAGCAAAAAAATAAATAGGCTTTCTATGGCCCACTGAGTGAGAGATGGCACACACAGGAGTCAGGAGTGGCACACAAGCCCTGAGGCCAATATTTTTCTCCCACTGATTGATGTAGTGATTTTTTCAGGTAGATTTTAGAACCCAAATCAAGCAAAAAAATAAATAGGCTTTCTATGGCCCACTGAGTGAGAGATGGCACAAACAGGAGTCAGGAGTGGCACACAAGCCCTGAGGCCAATATTTTTCTCCCACTGATTTATTTATTGATTTTTTCAGGTAGGATTTAGAACCCAAATCAAGCAAAAAAATAAATAGGCTTTCTATGGCCCACTGAGTGAGAGATGGCACACACAGGAGTCAGGAGTGGCACACAAGCCCTGAGGCCAATATTTTTCTCCCACTGATTGATGTAGTGATTTTTTCAGGTAGATTTTAGAACCCAAAAAAAGCAAAAAAATAAATAGGCTTTCTATGGCCCACTGAGTGAGAGATGGCACACACAGGAGTCAGGAGTGGCACACAAGCCCAGAGGCCAATATTTTTCTCCCACTGATTGATTTATTGATTTATTCAGGTAGGATTTAGAACCCAAATCAAGGAAAAAAAGAAATAGGCTTTCTATGGCCCACTGAGTGAGAGATGGCACACACAGGAGTCAGGAGTGGCACACAAGCCCTCAGGCCAATATTTTTCTCCCACTGATTGATGTAGTGATTTTTTCAGGTAGATTTTAGAACCCAAATCAAGCAAAAAAATAAATAGGCTTTCTATGGCCCACAATTTGAGAGAGAGAGGGAGATGGCACACCCAGGAGTCAAGACTGGCACACAAGCAGAAAGGGCAATATTAATCTCCCACCTATTTTTATTTTTTTTTTCAGGGAGACTTTAGAAACAAAATAAAATAAAATGATTTTTTCAGGAAGAATTTAGAAACCAAATAAAATAAAATGATTTTTTCAAGGACAATTTAGAAACCAAATAAAAAAACAAAAAAAGGCTTTCTATGGCCCACTAAGTGAGAGATGGCACACACAGGAGTCAGGAGTGGCACACAAGCCCAGAGGCCAATATTTTTCTCCCACTGATTGATGTAGTGATTTTTTCAGGTAGATTTTGGAACCCAAATCAAGCAAAAGAATAAATCAGCTTTCTATGGCCCACAATTTGAAAGAGAGAGAGAGATGCCACACCCAGGAGTCAACACTGGCACACAAGCAGAAAGGGCAATATTAATCCTCCACTGTTTTATTTATTTATTTATTTTTCAGGGAGACTTTAGAAACAAAATAAAATAAAATGATTTTTTCAGGAAGAATTTAGAAACCAAATAAAATAAAATGATTTTTTCAAGGACAATTAGAAACCAAATTAAAAAAAAAAAAAAGGCTTTCTATGCCCCACTGAGTGAGAGATGGCACACACAGGAGACAGGAGTGGCACACAAGCCCTTAGGCCAATATTTTTCTCCCACTGATTGATGTAGTGATTTTTTCAGGTAGATTTTAGAACCCAAATCAAGCAAAAAAATAAATAGGCTTTCTATGGCCCACTGAGTGAGAGATGGCACACACAGGAGTCAGGAGTGGCACACAAGCCCTGAGGCCAATATTTTTCTCCCACTGATTGATGTAGTGATTTTTTCAGGTAGATTTTAGAACCCAAATCAAGCAAAAAAATAAATAGGCTTTCTATGGCCCACTGAGTGAGAGATGGCACAAACAGGAGTCAGGAGTGGCACACAAGCCCTGAGGCCAATATTTTTCTCCCACTGATTTATTTATTGATTTTTTCAGGTAGGATTTAGAACCCAAATCAAGCAAAAAAATAAATAGGCTTTCTATGGCCCACTGAGTGAGAGATGGCACACACAGGAGTCAGGAGTGGCACACAAGCCCTGAGGCCAATATTTTTCTCCCACTGATTGATGTAGTGATTTTTTCAGGTAGATTTTAGAACCCAAAAAAAGCAAAAAAATAAATAGGCTTTCTATGGCCCACTGAGTGAGAGATGGCACACACAGGAGTCAGGAGTGGCACACAAGCCCAGAGGCCAATATTTTTCTCCCACTGATTGATTTATTGATTTATTCAGGTAGGATTTAGAACCCAAATCAAGGAAAAAAAGAAATAGGCTTTCTATGGCCCACTGAGTGAGAGATGGCACACACAGGAGTCAGGAGTGGCACACAAGCCCTCAGGCCAATATTTTTCTCCCACTGATTGATGTAGTGATTTTTTCAGGTAGATTTTAGAACCCAAATCAAGCAAAAAAATAAATAGGCTTTCTATGGCCCACAATTTGAGAGAGAGAGGGAGATGGCACACCCAGGAGTCAAGACTGGCACACAAGCAGAAAGGGCAATATTAATCTCCCACCTATTTTTATTTTTTTTTTCAGGGAGACTTTAGAAACAAAATAAAATAAAATGATTTTTTCAGGAAGAATTTAGAAACCAAATAAAATAAAATGATTTTTTCAAGGACAATTTAGAAACCAAATAAAAAAACAAAAAAAGGCTTTCTATGGCCCACTAAGTGAGAGATGGCACACACAGGAGTCAGGAGTGGCACACAAGCCCAGAGGCCAATATTTTTCTCCCACTGATTGATGTAGTGATTTTTTCAGGTAGCTTTTGGAACCCAAATCAAGCAAAAAAATAAATAGACTTTCTATGGCCCTCAATTTGAGAGAGAGAGAGAGATGGCACACCCAGGAGTCAAGACTGGCACACAAGCAGAAAGGGCAATATTAATCTCCCACTGTTTTATTTTTTTTTTTTCAGGGAGACTTTAGAAACAAAATAAAACAAAATGATTTTTTCAGGAAGAATTTAGAAACCAAATAAAATAAAATGATTTTTTCAAGGACAATTTAGAAACCAAATAAAAAAAAAAAAAAAAAAAGGCTTTCTATGGCCCACTGAGTGAGAGATGGCACACACAGGAGTCAGGAGTGGCACACAAGCCCTGAGGCCAATATTTTTCTCCCACTGATTGATGTAGTGATTTTTTCAGGTAGATTTTAGAACCCAAATCAAGCAAAAAAATAAATAGGCTTTCTATGGCCCACTGAGTGAGAGATGGCACACACAGGAGTCAGGAGTGGCACACAAGCCCTGAGGCCAATATTTTTCTCCCACTGATTGATGTAGTGATTTTTTCAGGTAGATTTTAGAACCCAAATCAAGCAAAAAAATAAATAGGCTTTCTATGGCCCACTGAGTGAGAGATGGCACACACAGGAGTCAGGAGTGGCACACAAGCCCTAAGGCCAATGTTTTTCTCCCACTGATTGATTTATTGATTTTTTCAGGTAGGATTTAGAACCCAAATCAAGCAAAAAAATAAATAGGCTTTCTATGGCCCACTGAGTGAGAGATGGCACACACAGGAGTCAGGAGTGGCACACAAGCCCTGAGGCCAATATTTTTCTCCTACTGATTGATTTATTGATTTTTTCAGGTAGATTTTAGAACGCAAATCAAGCAAAAAAATAAATAGGCTTTCTATGGCCCACTGAGTGAGAGCTGGCACACACAGGAGTCAGGAGTGGCACACAAGCCCAGAGGTCAATATTTATCTCCCACTGATTGATGTAGTGATTTTTTCAGGTAGATCTTAGAACCCAAATCAAGCAAAAAAATAAATAGGCTTTCGATGGCCCACTGAGTGAGAGATGGCACACACAGGAGTCAGGAGTGGCACACAAGCCCTGAGGCCAATATTTTTCTCCCACTGATTGATGTAGTGATTTTTTCAGGTAGGATTTAGAACCCAAATCAAGCAAAAAAATAAATAGGCTTTCTATGGCCCACTGAGTGAGATATGGCACACACAGGAGTCAGGAGTGGCACACAAGCCCTGAGGCCAATATTTTTCTCCCACTGATTGATGTAGTGATTTTTTCAGGTAGATTTTAGAACCCAAATCAAGCAAAAAAACAAATAGGCTTTCTATGGCCCACTGAGTGAGAGATGGCACACACAGGAGTCAGGAGTGGCACACAAGCCCTGAGGCCAATATTTTTCTCCCACTGATTGATGTAGTGATTTTTTCAGGTAGATTTTAGAACCCAAATCAAGAAAAAAATAAATAGGCTTTCTATGGCCCACAATTTGAGAGAGAGAGAGAGATGGCACACCCAGGAGTCAAGACTGGCACACAAGCAGAAAGGGCAATATTAATCTCCCACCTATTTTTTTTTTTTTTTTTCAGGGAGACTTTAGAAACAAAATAAAATAAAATGATTTTTTCAGGAAGAATTTAGAAACCAAATAAAATAAAATGATTTTTTTCAGGGACAATTTAGAAACCAAATAAAAAAACAAAAAAAGGGTTTCTATGGCCCACTGAGTGAGAGATGGCACACACAGGAGTCAGGAGTGGCACACAAGCCCAGAGGCCAATATTTTTCTCCCACTGATTGATGTAGTGATTTTTTCAGGTAGCTTTTGGAACCCAAATCAAGCAAAAAAATAAATAGGCTTTCTATGGCCCTCAATTTGAGAGAGAGAGAGAGATGGCACACCCAGGAGTCAAGACTGGCACACAAGCAGAAAGGGCAATATTAATCTCCCACTGTTTTATTTATTTTTTTTTTCAGGGAGACTTTAGAAACAAAATAAAATAAAATGATTTTTTCAGGAAGAATTTAGAAACCAAATAAAATAAAATGATTTTTTTCAAGGACGATTTAGAAACCAAAAAAAAAAAAAAAAAAAAAGGCTTTCTATGCCCCACTGAGTGAGAGATGGCACACACAGGAGTCAGGAGTGGCACACAAGCCCAGAGGCCAATATTTTTCTCCCACTGATTGATTTATTGATTTTTTCAGGTAAGATTTAGAACCCAAATCAATCAAAAAAAATAAATAGGCTTTCTATGGCCCACTGAGTGAGAGATGGCACACACAGGAGTCAGGAGTGGCACACAAGCCCTGAGGTCAATATTTTAATCCCACTGATTGATGTAGTGATTTTTTCAGGTAGATTTTCGAACCCAAATCAAGCAAAAAAATAAATAGCCTTTCTATGGCCACTGAGTGAGAGATGGCACACACAGGGATGGCACTCTAGCAGAAATGCCAATCTTAATCTCCCACAAAAAAAAAAACCAAAAAACAGGGACTGTCCTACAATTACTATCTCCCTGCAGTAATCTCAGCCAGGTATGGCACGCAGCAATAAGGAGTGGACTGATGCACAAATTAAATAAAAAGTGTGGACAAACAAACAAGATAGCTGTGCAGAACGGAAGGAACAACAGGATTTGTGCTTTGAAAAAAGCAGTTGGTTTGCACAGCGGCGTACACACAGCAATGCAGCTATCAGGGAGCCTTCTAGGGCAGCCCAATGAGCTACAGCGCTGAGAAAAAAAAACAAATGTAGCTTCCACTGTCTCTGCACACCGAAGGTGGTGTTGGACAGTGGAAATCGCTACAGCACAAGCGGTTTGGTGGTTAATGGACCCTGCCTAACGCTATCCCTGCTTCTGACGAAGCGGCAGCAACCTCTCCCTAAGCTCAGATCAGCAGCAGTAAGATGGCGGTCGGCGGGAACGCCCCTTTATAGCCCCTGTGACGCCGCAGACAGCAAGCCAATCACTGCAATGCCCTTCTCTAAGATATTGGGGACCAGGACCTATGTCATCACGCTGCCCACAATCTGCGTTCACCTTCATTGGCTGAGAAATGGCGCTTTTCGCGTCATTGAAACGCGACTTTGGCGCGAAAGTCGCGTACCGCATGGCCGATCACGCTCAGGGGTCGGATCGGTTTTCATGAAACCCAACTTTGCCAAAAGTCGGCGACTTTTGAAAATGAACAACCCGTTTCGCTCAACCCTAGTGGTCACATTAAAACTGTGCATGTGCTCCTCCTGTACAAAGATGGCAGTGGTCAGTGAATCATTTGGCTGATCCCGGCAGCAGTGTGTTCGGGATGGTGTCCCGCTGGTGGTACTGCACAAGAGGCTGCGTATGGAGTGATGTTTTGGAATGCAGACTTTGATGTAATGGTCTTCAGGCATCATGTCGCGTTTGGAGAGTCCCTGATATGCCTAAACAGTGACAACCCCTACAAGTGACCCCATTTTGGAAACTACACCCTGTTAGGGTAGGTGGATTGCACTAAATAAATTTAATAAAGAAGTGAATTGCAACCTGGGGTCCAACGTGCAGAGATGTAAAATTGCAGCTAATCTCAACAATGGCAGAACACACAGCAAGGGATTGCTAGCTCACACTGAGTTACATGTCACTCAGTGAATAGCACACAATGCTGTGTCACTCGCACACAGAAACAAAATAGATGCTCTGCAATAGAGCTGTGTTACTCACCCACAGAAACAGAATAGGTGCTCTGCAATAGAGCTGTGTCACTCGCACACAGTATCGGAATAGATGCTCTGAAGTAGAGCTGTGTCACTCGCACACAGTAACAGAGCAGGTATGGTGCTAAACATGATCCCTGTTAACCCCACAGGAGATCAAAACCCGCACATGGGGTAAATAGCAAACAATGGTCACACAGCCAGCAAAAAGACTCTCCAGAGGTGCCGGAATTCTAATGGCTAAACGTCAGCCCTGAATTCACTAACACAAAATCCTCAGCCACGATCGGTTGCAAAATACATACTGCAGTACTGCATACTGTGATACTGCGGGGTGTCAGCTGTTATGTACAGCTGTCATTTGCGGAAATTGCTGCTGCCGGGCAGCACTATTCCCCTCTTTCCCATCGCCATTTTAAAATGGCGATGAGGGAATAAGGACACTTAACGGCCGCTGTTTTAATGTGTATCGGCAGGTGTTAAGGGGTTGAAATATAGAAAATGCAGATATTTAGTACCATCATACATGTCAACACAATGGTATTGTCAGTGGCAGGAATGGAAGGATGTCAGCGCATAGACTAAACATTGGTGGAAGTGTGAGAGATAACTGTTGAAGTGGTAGAGCACTGTTTGACCTGGGGTTGGGTGAACTCTCTTGTGGCCGGCGGTACAGGCCCAGGGCCCCTCATGTTACAACAGTGTGTCTGACGTTGGGTGCGCACCACCACCGCCAGAGACACTTTATTGTACTATGAGGGGCCCAGTGGCAGTGCCGTCGACCAAAAGCGGGCACACCAACCTCTTCAGACAAACAGCACTCTCACGGGTGCTTGCGCCAAGTCGCGATACCACGGCCCCGTGTGGGGAGTTTGGCCATTTAGGGAGGTGTAAACATGTCGTATGCTGGACAATCAGCTGCAGCAAATTAGACATTCGAAAAGTAATTCACAGTAGTCCACAGGCAAGAGCTTTTCATAGGAAAGCTAGGTGTCTGCCGGGCAAGGTGGGGCAAAAGAATTCGAAATCCAGTTGTGGTTCATTTTAATGAATGTTAGATCATCAACATTTTGGGTAGCCAGACGAGTCCTTTTTTCAGTTAATATTGAACCTGCAGCACTGAATACTCTTTCTGATAGGACACTAGCTGCCGGGCAAGCAAGCTCCTGCAATGCATATTCTGCCAATTCTGGCCAGGTGTCTAATTTTGATGCCCAGTAATCAAATGGGAATGACGGTTGAGGGAGAACATCGATAAGGGATGAAAAATAGTTAGTAACCATACTGGACAAATGTTGTCTCCTGTCACTTTCAATTGATGCAGCAGTACCTGTCCTGTCTGCGGTCATAGCAAAATCACTCCACAACCTGGTCAGAAAACCTCTCTGTCCAACGCCACTTCTGATGTGTGCACCCCTAACACTCCTGGTCTGCTGCCCCCTGGAGCTCATGTGAGAACGATCACGGGCGCTGTGTGCTGGGAATGCCTGAAGCAAACGGTCAACAAGAGTTGATTGTTTGGTTGCTAATATTAGTTCCAAGTTCTCATGTGGCATAATATTTTGCAATTTGCCTTTATAGCGTGGATCAAGGAGGCAGGCCAACCAGTAATCATCATCGTTCATCATTTTAGTAATGCGTGTGTCCCTTTTGAGGATACGTAAGGCATAATCCGCCATGTGGGCCAAAGTTCCAGTTGTCAAATCTGCGGTTGTGATTGGTTGGGGGGCAGTTTCAGGCAAATCTATGTCACTTGTGTCCCTCAAAAAACCAGAACCCGGCCTTGCCACGCAACCAATTTCCAGTGCCCCCGGGAAAGCTTCCTCATTAAAAATATACTCATCCCCATCATCCTCCTCGTCCTCCACCTCCTCTTCGCCCGCTACCTCGTCCTGTACACTGCCCTGACCAGACAATGGCTGACTGTCATCAAGGCTTTCCTCTTCCTCTGGTGCAGACGCCTGATCCTTTATGTGCGTCAAACTTTGCATCAGCAGACACATTAGGGGGATGCTCATGCTTATTATGGCATTGTCTGCACTAACCAGCCGTGTGCATTCCTCAAAACACTGAAGGACTTGACACATGTCTTGTATCTTCGACCGCTGCACACCTGACAACTCCATGTCTGCCATCCTACTGCCTGCCCGTGTATGTGTATCCTCCCACAAAAACATAACAGCCCGCCTCTGTTGGCACAGTCTCTGAAGCATGTGCAGTGTTGAGTTCCACCTTGTTGCAACGTCTATGATTAGGCGATGCTGGGGAAGGTTCAAAGACCGCTGATAGGTCTGCATACGGCTGGAGTGTACAGGCGAACGTCGGATATGTGAGCAAAGTCCACGCACTTTGAGGAGCAGGTCGGAGAACCCAGGATAAGTTTTCAATAAGCACTGCACCACCAGGTTTAAGGTGTGAGCCAGGCAAGGAATGTGTTTCAGTTGGGAAAGGGAGATGGCAGCCATGAAATTCCTTCCGATATCACTCACTACCTTGCCTGCCTCAAGATCTACTGTGCCCAGCCACGACTGCGTTTCTTGTTGCAAGAACTCGGACAGAACTTCCGCGGTGTGTCTGTTGTCACCCAAACACTTCATAGCCAATACAGCCTGCTGACGCTTGCCAGTAGCTGGCCCGTAATGGGACAACTGGTGTGCAACAGTGTCAGCTGCCGATGGAGTGGTTGGCCGACTGCGGTCTGTGGAAGAGCTGTCGCTTCTGCAGGAGGACGAGGAGGAGGGGGTGCGAACGCCTACAGCCAACTGTTTCCTAGACCGTGGGCTAGGCACAACTGTCCCGAAATTGATGTCCCCTGTGGACCCTGCATCCACCACATTCACCCAGTGTGCCGTGATGGACACGTAACATCCCTGGCCATGCCTACTGGTCCATGCATCTGTAGTCAGGTGCACTTTTGTACTCACAGATTGCCTGAGTGCATGGACGATGCGCTGTTTAACATGCTGGTGCAGGGCTGGGATGGCTTTTCTGGAAAAAAAGTGTCGACTGTGTAGCTCGTAGCGTGTTTCAGCGTACTCCATCAGGGCTTTGAAAGCTTCGCTTTCAACTAACCGGTAGGGCATCATCTCTAACGAGATTAGTCTAGCTATGTGGGCGTTAAAACCCTGTGTACGCGGATGCGAGGATAAATACTTCCTTTTTCTAACCAGAGTCTCATGTAGGGTGAGCTGGACTGGAGAGCTGGAGATCGTGGAACTTGCGGGTGTGCCGGTGGACATGGCAGACTGAGAGACGGTTGGAGACGGTATTGTTTCCGCCGGTGCCCTAGATGCAATATTTCCGCCTACAAAACTGGTGATTCCCTGACCCTGACTGCTTTTGGCTGGCAAAGATACCTGCACAGATACTGCCGGTGGTGCGGAAAATGGTGGCCTTACAGTGATGGAAGGGATGTTGCGTTGCTGACTAGCTTCATTGGCCGAGGGTGCTACAACCTTAAGGGACGTTTGGTAGCTAGTCCAGGCTTGAAAATGCATGGTGGTTAAATGTCTATGCATGCAACTTGTATTGAGACTTTTCAGATTCTGACCTCTGCTTAAGCTAGTTGAACATTTTTGACAGATGACTTTGCGCTGATCAATTGGATGTTGTTTAAAAAAATGCCAGACTGCACTCGTCCTAGCATCGGATCCCTTTTCAGGGATTGCAGACTGAGCTTTAACCGGATGGCTACGCTGTCCTCCAACAGGTTTTGGCTTTGACACGCGTTTTGGGCCAGATACGGGCCCGGCAGATGGAACCTGTTGCGATGTTGATGCCTGCTGCGGCCCCTCCTCCACCTCCGCTTCTGAACTACTGCCGCCTGCACCCTGTTCCCCCAATGGCTGCCAATCGGGGTCAACAACTGGGTCATCTATTACCTCCTCTTCTAGCTCGTGTGCAACTTCGTCTGTGTCACCGTGTCGGTCGGTGGTATAGCGTTCGTGACGGGGCAACATAGTCTCATCAGGGTCTGATTGTGGATCAGTACCCTGAGAGGGCAATGTTGTGGTCTGAGTCAAAGGACCAGCATAGTAGTCTGGCTGTGGCTGTGCATCAGTGCACTCCATGTCAGAATCTACTTGTAATGGGCATGGCCTGTTAAGTGTTTCACTTTCTAAGCCAGGGACGGTATGTGTAAAGAGCTCCATGGAGTAACCCGTTGTGTCGCCTGCTGCATCCTTCTCTCTTGTTGTTGTTTTTGCTGAAGAGGACAAGGAAGCGACTTGTCCCTGACCGTGAACATCCACAAGCGACGCGCTGCTTTTACATTTACCAGTTTCAGAAGAGGAGGCAAATGAGCTAGAGGCTGAGTCTGCAAGGTAAGCCAAAACTTGCTGTTGCTGCTCCGGCTTTAAAAGCGGTTTTCCTACTCCCAGAAAAGAGAGCGTTCGATGCCTTGTGTAGCCAGACGACGAACCTGGCTCCACAGCTCCAGACTTAGGTGGAATATTTTTTTTCCCACGACCACCTGATGCTCCACTACCACTACCATCATTACCAGCTGACAATGAACGCCCACGGCCACGACCTCTTGCACCAGACTTCCTCATTGTTTTAAAAACTTAACCAAAGTAACTTTATTTGTTGCTGTCAAACAACTTACACGGTGACCTATAACTTCAGTATGATTTCAATATCCCTTTACAGGTTGGTGAGACCACAAGGAAAATCAGGCACAATGTTACACACTCTGTTTTCTGTGGCACCAAATCACAGAGATGCCACACACGCAGGACTGTCACTCAAGCACAAATGTCAATATTAATCTCCCACTGTTTTATTTATTTTATTTTTTTTCAGGGAGACTTTATAAACAAAATAAAATAAAATAATTTTAAAAGGAAGAATTTAGAAACCAAATAAAATAAAATGATTTTTCAGGGACAATTTAGAAACCAAAAAAAAAAAAAAAAGGCTTTCTATGCCCCACTGAGTGAGAGATGGCACACAGGAGTCAGGAGTGGCACACAAGCCCTGAGGCCAATATTTTTCTCCCACTGATTGATGTAGTGATTTTTTTCAGGTAGATTTTGGAACCCAAATCAAGCAAAAATATAAATCAGCTTTCTATGGCCCACAATTTGAGAGAGAGAGAGAGATGCCACACCCAGGAGTCAACACTGGCACACAAGCAGAAAGGGCAATATTAATCCCCCACTGTTTTATTTATTTTATTTTTTTTCAGGGAGACTTTAGAAACAAAATAAAACAAAATGATTTTTTCAGGAAGAATTTAGAAACCAAATAAAATAAAATGATTTTTTCAAGGACAATTTAGAAACCAAATAAAAAAACAAAAAAAGGCTTTCTATGGCCCACTGAGTGAGAGATGGCACACACAGGAGTCAGGAGTGGCACACAAGCCCAGAGGCCAATATTTTACTCCCACTGATTGATGTAGTGATTTTTTCAGGTAGCTTTTGGAACCCAAATCAAGCAAAAAAATAAATAGGCTTTCTATGGCCCTCAATTTGAGAGAGAGAGAGAGACATGGCACACCCAGGAGTCAAGACTGGCACACAAGCAGAAAGGGCAATATTAATCTCCCACTGTTTTATATATTTTTTTTTTCAGGGAGACTTTAGAAACAAAATAAAATAAAATGATTTTTTCAGGAAGAATTTAGAAACCAAATAAAATAAAATGATTTTTTCAAGGACAATTTAGAAACCAAATAAAAAAAAAAAAAAAAAGGCTTTCTGTGCCCCACTGAGTGAGAGATGGCACACACAGGAGTCAGGAGTGGCACACAAGCCCTGAGGCCAATATTTTTCTCCCACTGATTGATGTAGTGATTTTTTCAGGTAGATTTTAGAACCCAAATCAAGCAAAAAAATAAATAGGCTTTCTATGGCCCACTGAGTGAGAGATGGCACACACAGGAGTCAGGAGTGGCACACAAGCCCTGAGGCCAATATTTTTCTCCCAATGATTGATGTAGTGATTTTTTCAGGTAGATTTTAGAACCCAAATCAAGCAAAAAAATAAATAGGCTTTCTATGGCCCACTGAGTGAGAGATGGCACACACAGGAGTCAGGAGTGGCACACAAGCCCTAAGGCCAATATTTTTCTCCCACTGATTGATTTATTGATTTTTTCAGGTAGGATTTAGAACCCAAATCAAGCAAAAAAATAAATAGGCTTTCTATGGCCCACTGAGTGAGAGATGGCACACACAGGAGTCAGGAGTGGCACACAAGCCCTGAGGCCAATATTTTTCTCCTACTGATTGATTTATTGATTTTTTCAGGTAGATTTTAGAACGCAAATCAAGCAAAAAAATAAATAGGCTTTCTATGGCCCACTGAGTGAGAGCTGGCACACACAGGAGTCAGGAGTGGCACACAAGCCCAGAGGCCAATATTTATCTCCCACTGATTGATGTAGTGATTTTTTCAGGTAGATTTAGAACCCAAATCAAGCAAAAAAATAAATAGGCTTTCTATGGCCCACTGAGTGAGAGATGGCACACACAGGAGTCAGGAGTGGCACACAAGCCCTGAGGCCAATATTTTTCTCCCACTGATTGATGTAGTGATTTTTTCAGGTAGGATTTAGAACCCAAATCAAGCAAAAAAATAAGTAGGCTTTCTATGGCCCACTGAGTGAGAGATGGCACACACAGGAGTCAGGAGTGGCACACAAGCCCTGAGGCCAATATTTTTCTCCCACTGATTGATGTAGTGATTTTTTCAGGTAGATTTTAGAACCCAAATCAAGCAAAAAAACAAATAGGCTTTCTATGGCCCACTGAGTGAGAGATGGCACACACAGGAGTCAGGAGTGGCACACAAGCCCTGAGGCCAATATTTTTCTCCCACTGATTGATGTAGTGATTTTTTCAGGTAGATTTTAGAACCCAAATCAAGAAAAAAATAAATAGGCTTTCTATGGCCCACAATTTGAGAGAGAGAGAGAGATGGCACACCCAGGAGTCAAGACTGGCACACAAGCAGAAAGGGCAATATTAATCTTCCACCTTTTTTTTTTTTTTTTTTTTCAGGGAGACTTTAGAAACAAAATAAAATAAAATGATTTTTTCAGGAAGAATTTAGAAACCAAATAAAATAAAATGATTTTTTTCAGGGACAATTTAGAAACCAAATAAAAAAACAAAAAAAGGTTTTCTATGGCCCACTGAGTGAGAGATGGCACACACAGGAGTCAGGAGTGGCACACAAGCCCAGAGGCCAATATTTTTCTCCCACTGATTGATGTAGTGATTTTTTCAGGTAGCTTTTGGAACCCAAATCAAGCAAAAAAATAAATAGGCTTTCTATGGCCCTCAATTTGAGAGAGAGAGAGAGATGGCACACCCAGGAGTCAAGACTGGCACACAAGCAGAAAGGGCAATATTAATCTCCCACTGTTTTATTTATTTTTTTTTTTTCAGGGAGACTTTAGAAACAAAATAAAATAAAATGATTTTTTCAGGAAGAATTTAGAAACCAAATAAAATAAAATGATTTTTTTCAAGGATGATTTAGAAACCAAAAAAAAAAAAAAAGGCTTTCTATGCCCCACTGAGTGAGAGATGGCACACACAGGAGTCAGGAGTGGCACACAAGCCCTGAGGCCAATATTTTAATCCCACTGATTGATGTAGTGATTTTTTCAGGTAGATTTTAGAACCCAAATCAAGCAAAAAAATAAATAGGCTTTCTATGGCCCACTGAGTGAGAGATGGCACACACAGGAGTCAGGAGTGGCACACAAGCCCAGAGGCCAATATTTATCTCCCTCTGATTGATGTAGTGATTTTTTCAGGTAGATTTTAGAACCAAATCAAGCAAAAAAATAAATAGCCTTTCTATGGCCACTGAGTGAGAGATGGCACACACAGGGATGGCACTCTAGCATAAATGCCAATCTTAATCTCCCACAAAAAAAAAACCCAAAAAACAGGGACTGTCCTACAATTACTATCTCCCTGCAGTAATCTCAGCCAGGTATGGCACGCAGCAATAAGGAGTGGACTGATGCACAAATTAAATAAAAAGTGTGGACAAACAAACAAGATAGCTGTGCAGAACGGAAGGAACAACAGGATTTGTGCTTTGAAAAAAGCAGTTGGTTTGCACAGCGGCGTACACACAGCAATGCAGCTATCAGGGAGCCTTCTAGGGCAGCCCAATGAGCTACAGCGCTGAGAAAAAAAAAAAAATGTAGCTTCCACTGTCTGTGCACACCGAAGGTGGTGTTGGACAGTGGAAATCGCTACAGCACAAGCGGTTTGGTGGTTAATGGACCCTGCCTAACGCTATCCCTGCTTCTGACGAAGCGGCAGCAACCTCTACCTAAGCTCAGATCAGCAGCAGTAAGATGGCGGTCGGCGGGAACGCCCCTTTATAGCCCCTGTGATGCCGCAGACAGCAAGCCAATCACTGCAATGCCCTTCTCTAAGATGGTGGGGACCAGGACCTATGTCATCACGCTGCCCACACTCTGCGTTCACCTTCATTGGCTGAGAAATGGCGCTTTTCGCGTCATTGAAACGCGACTTTGGCGCGAAAGTCGCGTACCGCATGGCCGATCACGCTCAGGGGTCGGATCGGTTTTCATGAAACCCAATTTTGCCAAAAGTCGGCGACTTTTGAAAATGAACGACCCGTTTCGCTCAACCCTAGTGGTCACATTAAAACTGTGCATGTGCTCCTCCTGTACAAAGATGGCAGTGGTCAGTGAATCATTTGGCTGATCCCGGCAGCAGTGTGTTCGGGATGGTGTCCCGCTGGTGGTACTGCACAAGAGGCTGCGTATGGAGTGATGTTTTGGAATGCAGACTTTGATGTAATGGTCTTCAGGCATCATGTCGCGTTTGGAGAGTCCCTGATATGCCTAAACAGTGACAACCCCTACAAGTGACCCCATTTTGGAAACTACACCCTGTTAGGGTAGGTGGATTGCACTAAATAAATTTAATAAAGAAGTGAATTGCAACCTGGGGTCCAACGTGCAGAGATGTAAAATTGCAGCTAAACTCAACAATGGCAGAACACACAGCAAGCGATTGCTAGCTCACACTGAGTTACATGTCACTCAGTGAATAGCACACAATGCTGTGTCACTCGCACACAGAAACAAAATAGATGCTCTGCAATAGAGCTGTGTCACTCACCCACAGAAACAGAATAGGTGCTCTGCAATAGAGCTGTGTCACTCACACACAGTATCGGAATAGATGCTCTGAAGTAGAGCTGTGTCACTTGCACACAGTAACAGAGCAGGTATGGTGCTAAACATGATCCCTGTTAACCCCACAGGAGATCAAAACTCGCACATGGGGTAAATAGCAAACAATGGTCACACGGCCAGCAAAAAGACTCTCCAGAGGTGCCGGAATTCTAATGGCTAAACGTCAGCCCTGAATTCACTAACACAAAATCCTCAGCCACGATCGGTTGCAAAATACATACTGCAGTACTGCATACTGTGATACTGCGGGGTGTCAGCTGTTATGTACAGCTGTCATTTGCGGAAATTGCTGCTGCCGGGCAGCACTATTCCCCTCTTTCCCATCGCCATTTTAAAATGGCGATGAGGGAATAAGGACACTTAACGGCCGCTGTTTTAATGTGTATCGGCAGGTGTTAAGGGGTTGAAATATAGAAAATGCAGATATTTAGTAAAGCAGACATGTCAGAAGAGCCTCTTTTATAATGTTTTAAAATTTAATGTAACAAACATTTTTTAGTGCATAAAATAAGGGAAATTAAATGTCCAACTTTGTCTACATTATTATATTGTTGGTTGCACGTACATTTATCCAAACGGGTTAAAAATAACATTATTCAGGCATCTGTTTTCCAGTACAAAGTATGACTATTAATCTTTTACAATTTTTAAATCATATATCTTACAAGACAAAGATATAAGCCAAATAAACTTTTACTTCTGTCCGAGAGTGAACTGAAGAGTCTGCTCTTTGTTTCCTGCTCTTCCTGCTGTTCTTCTCCTCATCGCCATGCTTGCTAATAATGTAATTATTCCTTAGAGGAGGTGCTGCATTGAATCTTCCCATTTGTAATTCTTCTTAAATGAGGACTATACTTTCACAGGTTTTACGTAAGTCAATGGTACAGTTGAATAAGAAACCTTGTAATACAGTCATGTCCAAAAGTGTTGGCACCCTTTAAATTGTTCCAAAAAATTAAGCACTTAATTTTTTCGGATTTAAGATGCACTTTTTTTCCCCAAAATTTGAGGGGAAAATAGGGGTGCATCTTATAATGTGGATATGCCTTACCGGTACCGTTGCTGCAGGCCGCAGGCTGGGATGAGGGGGTGTCTGGCTGTGCTGCGGGGGTGTCCAGTGCTGCTGCGGGTGTCTCCGATGCTGCAGGGGGCTCTGCCGACATTGTGTGAATTGCCAGAGCCCCCGAAATTCCATGGATTCCTGTGCAGTGGACTCTGGAAAAATGGCCGCCGGGAACGGCGCATGTTCAGATGGAGATCTCGGCACCAAGATCTCGGGAGCAGCAGCACCGGACACTCCTGCAGCAGCGGCGAACACCCCCGCAGCAGCGCCAGACACCCCGCAGTAGTGCCTGACACCTGCAGCAGCACTGGACACCCACAGCAGCACCGGACACCCGCAGTGGCGCGCTGCACATCGGAGCACACCCTCATCCCAGCATGCGGCCTCAATCATCACCCCACTCCTGCCACCTCCAGCAGCAACCCTTCACCGCAGCCACCACCCCCGGTAAGCAATGAGACACATGGATTATAAGAAGCTCCACCATTTTATTAAAAAAAATCCTATTTTTCTTCTCAAAATTTGGGGTACGTCCTATAATCCTGATCGTCTTATAATCCGAAACATACAGTATTTCTCCCAGAAAATTATTGCAATTACACATTTTGTTATACACATGTTTATTTCCTTTGTGTGTGTTGGAACAACACAACAAAAAAACTGAAAATAAGGCAAATTGGATATGATTTCAGAAAAAATCCCCAATATTGGCCAGACAAAATAGTTGGCACCCTCAACTTAATCTTTGATCGCACACCCTTTGGATTAAATTACTGCAATCAATCTCTTCCTATAACCATCTTGTTTCTTACACCTCTCAACTAGAATTTTGGACCATCGCAGAAATATGCTTCCCACTCCACTTATGAGACACTTCTTCTCCCTATCTGCCTCCAAAACTCATCAGTCACCCTCAAAAAACAGCTCAAATTCATCTGAATACAATAAGGACTGCCAGCACAAAGAAATAACAGGCTACAAAGCTTATTAAAGTGATTGAAAATTGGATGAAGTGGAAGAGAGAGGAGAATTGTGAGAAACCATTTCAGTCTAGAAACAAAAATAATGCTGCAGTTGCGTTCCGGTGCAGAGCTCACAGCTACACAGCTCAAAATGGCTTCATAATTGTTTTCATTCCTTTACCGATTCTGCCTGTATTCTACCTGAACAAAAAAGAGCAGGAATCCTACTTCGATACATCTCTGTGTGTGCTGTGTATAGGAGACATCGTAGCAGATAGTCTCCACCCACTAGCTCAGAATCAATTGAAATTAAGATATTGAACTTATACAGCCAATTCTGGTGAAAAATGCAAGATGTATTGTAAATCTGATTATGGACAGAGATAGAATTATTCTGTACACACACACATCTTGCTATTCAGCAGCAAAGAGTTGAGCCCCATGGCCTCCAAGGACCTCATAGCACCTGCCATGTCTGACACTATACACTTGTTTCTGTGCTCTCTAACAGCTGCCACTCAGCCTTTTGACTCCTGAGTTGCTTTGTTCTAGGTTATGGAAGCAATTTCCATGAAGGCTTCATTTTACGTTTTTCGAAAGTAAGAAAAGATCCTGAGATTAAAGACATAAATGACAATGCTGCCATAAGTATTATTATCAGTATCATCTGAACGATGTCTTATGTTTCCTTCTGCTTTGTTAGGAGAATGGAAAGCAGATCAAGGAAAACGTCTCTTAGACTCTCAAGTTGCATTGTTCTGTATTAAAACAGATATTTTATGGGTGGGCTTTGGTGTCAAACAACAGAAACCGTCTTCAAAATCCTAAAAAGATAACTGAAAGGTTTTTGAATAAAAAAGAAAAAACTGAGAATAATAAAAAGCAGTGTCGTGTTTTCCAAAGACGTTCTTTTTTTTCTCAACGCGTTTCAGTGTAATACAATGTTGGAGCTAACATCGTTTCCTGGCGTACAGGGAGCCATGATTGTTCTGTATTCAATATCCTTTGCTGATCTTGGATCATTACTAAGGTAACAGAAATGCATGAGGCAGACAGATTCTTCAAAAATTAATTGAGCACCCAAGCCCATTCTTCCAGCACAATGAATGGGAGAGAGCACTCGTCCTTCCTTCAGGCAGGCTGCTTTCTTATTAACTGTTTAAATTAATAACATAGAAATTGCTTTTATCATTTTATGAAAAACTTTCAGTTTCTAGCTTCAAATATCAGATTTCATACATTTTGAGAGTTCGTCAGCAAAATAATTCAAGGGTTCTTTTAGAAGAATAGTTTTGTATATGATTTATTATGCTTTATTATATAGAGGAATCAGAGCCAATTTGTTGTATTAAGAACAGGAATAAGAGAAGATATTTTCACATACAGAATTGAACCATCGAGGCACAAAGTCCAAGCCGAAAATTGTGCTCGTGTTATTTTTTGTATGGGAGACTTTGATGATTTTGATGGGACTTGAATAACTGGCAATGCCAGCAGCAGGCAGTCTGG
The DNA here is from genome assembly GCF_032444005.1 of Ranitomeya imitator. Lineage (NCBI taxonomy): Eukaryota > Metazoa > Chordata > Amphibia > Anura > Dendrobatidae > Ranitomeya > Ranitomeya imitator. Next base: position 611,780,972 of record NC_091285.1, read on the forward strand.
CAATGCAGGACACTCTGGAAGCCACGGGAGAAAGATTGAAGTGAGAAGATGGCAGGTTTGAAGAAGGCACACAGGTGTAGGAAATGACAACATTGTGCAATAACAGATCAGTAAGTTCCCAGCAGGAAGTGGGTTAAACCAGGGCCGATGTCAGCACCCGGCACGCCCGGGCAAGTGCCGGGGCCCTGAGCGATCTGGGGGCCCACTCGCTGTCTGGAACACCAGCGCGCTATGGGGACCCTGTGTCTGCACCAGTGCCGGCACCTGCAAGTAGGCCCCCGACTTGCTCAGGGCTCCCATACTTGTGATACTTACCTCTCCATGCTCCACTGCTGCGGCGTCTTCTGACTGTGATGCTCAGGACAGAAGGCGCAATGATGCCATGTCTGTGCACCCTCTGCCTGAGCAGTCACAGTGCAGAGAGCAGGAAGATGGTAACGCTGAGGAGTCCAGAGCAAAGCATCGTCCAGCAAGAAGAGGTGAGTATTTCATTTTATTTTTTATTTTTTTTTTTATGTTGTGAGCATTATACACTGGAGCATCATATATATATGGGCCCACCATATGTGGGGCATTATATGGGGCCCATAATATACTGGAGTATCATATATGGGGCCCATTATACCCTGGAGCATCATCTATGGGGACCATCATATATGGGGCCCATTATACACTGGAGCATCATATATGGGACACATCATACACTGGAGCATTATTTATGGGGACCCTCATATACTGGAGCATGATATATTGAGCCATTATTCTGTATGGAGCAATATATGGTGCCCATAATACTGTATGGAGCAATATATGGTGCCCCTAATACTGTATGGAGCAATATATGGGCTCATTATACTGTATGGAGCATTATACAGTGCCTTTGCGAAAGTATTCGACCCCCTGGAACTTTTCAACCTTTTCCCACATATCATGCTTCAAACATAAAGATACCAAATGTAAATTTTTGGTGAAGAATCAACAACAAGTGGAACACAATTGTGAAGTTGAACGGAATTTATTGGTTATTTTAAATTTTTGTGGAAATTCAAAAACTGAAAAGTGGTGCGTGCAATATTATTCGGCTCCTTTAACTTAATACTTTGATGCGCCACCTTTTGCTGCGATTACAGCTGTAAGTCGCTTGGGGTATCAGTTTTGTACATCAAGAGACTGAAATTCTTGCCCATTCTTCCTTGGCAAACAGCTAGAGCTCAGTGAGGTTTGATGGAGATTGTTTGTGAACAGCAGTTTTCAGCTCTTTCTACAGATTCTCGATTGGATTGAGGCCTGGACTTTGACTTGGCCATTCTAACACCTGGATACGTTTTTTGTGAACCATTCCATTGTAGATTTTACTTTATGTTTGGGATCATTGTCTTCTTGAAAGACAAATCTCCGTCCCAGTCTCAGGTCTTTTGTAGACTCCAACAGGTTTTCTTCAAGAATGGTCCTGTATTTGGCTCCATCCATCTTCCCATCAATTTTAAGCATCTTCTCTCTCCTTGCTGAAGAAAAGCAGGCCCAAACCATGATGCTGCCACCTCCATGTTTGACAGCGGGGATGGTGTGTTCAGGGTGATGAGCTGTGCTGCCTTTTACGCCAAACATATCGTTTGGCATTGTTGCCAAAAAGTTCGAATTTAGTTTCATGTGACCAGAGCACCTTCTTCCACATGTTTGGTGTGTCTCCTAGGTGGCTTGTTGCAAACTTTAAACAACACTTTTTATGGATATCTTTGAGAAATGGCCTTCTTCTTGCCACTCTTCCATAAAGGCCAGATTTGTGCAGTGTATGACTGATTGTTGTCCTATGGACAGACTGTCCCACCTCAGCTGTAAATCTCTGCAGTTCATTCAGAGTGATCATGGGCCTCTTGGCTGCATCTCTGATCAGTCTTGTTTGAAATGAAAGTTTAGAGTGACGGCCAGGTCTTGGTAGAGTTGCAGTGGCATGATACTCCTTCCATTTCAATATGATCGCTTGCACAGTGCTCCTTGGGATGTGTTAAGTTTTGGAAATCATTTTGTATCCAAATCCAGCTTTAAATTTCTCCACAACAGTATCACGGACCTGCCTGTTGTGTTCCTTGGTCTTCATGATGCTCTCTGTGCTTCAAACAGAACCCTGAGACTATCACAGAGCAGGTGATTTCATACGAAGACTTGATTACACACAAGTGGATTATATTTATCATCATTAGGCTTTTAGGACAACATTGGATCATTCAGAGATCCACAATGAACTTCTGGAGTGAGTTTGCTGCACTGAGAGTAAAGGGGCCGAATAACATTCTACGCCCCACTTTTCAGTTTTTGAATTTCCACAAAAATTTAAAATAACCAATAAGTTTCATTCAACTTCACAATTGTGTTCTACTTGTTGTTGATTCTTCACCAAAAATTTACATTTGGTATCTTTATGTTTGAAGCATGATATGTGGGAAAAGGTTGAAAAGTTCCAGGGGGCCGAATACTTTCTCAAGGCACTGTATGTGCTCATGATACTGTATGTAGTATTATATGGGTTCATTATACTGTATGGAGCAATTTATGGGGCTCATTATTCTGTATGAAGCACTATGTGGTGCCCATAATACTGTATGGAGAAATATATGGGCCTCATTATTCTGTATGAAGCTCTATGTGGTACCCATCATACTGTATGGAGCAATATATAGGGCTCACTATTCTGTATAGAGTGCTATGTGGTGCCCATAATACTGTATGGTACAAGATATGGTGCTCATTATTGTGTATTGAGCGCTATGTGGTGCCCATAATACTGTATGGAGGACTATACTGTCCGGTTTCTGGCCTATTGTAGAATTTACAATAGATATCACTTATGTAATGTAAGAAGTGAAATCTTTGGCATTGTACCATACCTATATTTCTCTGCGGTATCTGTGCATCATGAACTGTGGTATGTGTTAAAAGGGCCCATTGAGACTCTTTCACCCGAGGCCCATGAAAACCTGCAGCTGGCCCTGGGATAAATGACAGTATGTGCAGTTTTTGCTAACAGACTTCAACAATAGTCCAAGAAGCAGAGTGTAAGAGATGAATTAACCTGCTTGAATAATAGAGTTCACAGAAGTCTTAGGAAGCAACAGAAACCAAAGAACTTTGATAAAGTCAAAGTTCAAACTTACAATTGTACGAAACAGTTCTGGTTTAAAATTTAGATACATGATTGTGTCCAGATGGGCTTAAAAGGCTTAGGGAGATGATGTCATGGATGCACACTGGGCCGCTTGTAAAATCCAACTTGGAGCACAGCAGAGGGCAGCCTCTATAAGGGAAGGAAGTGGAGCTTTGCCAAGACAGCTGTCTTTGTCTTGTGACAAACCCAGCTTTGCAACATCACTAGGTACTCTACTACACCTTTGGCCATTTCTGCTTTACTGGACTCTAAGAGACAGCTTTGCTTGGTTACTGAATTAAGTCAAGATACTGTTGCTAGCTTTGCTTTGGACTCTGTGACAAACTCTGTTTTGTTATTTGCCAAATCAACTAGACTATAGCCCTGCCAGTTAGATATTGGACTATCTCTCACCTCTGCTCTCTCGGTTCTTTATTGTTATGTTTATAGCTTAATTTTATTACATGAACCACATTTGCTAGTCCTATTGCTGTTTTGTCATCACAATTTCCTTTGTTTCATCTGGACCTCCATGCTGCACCTCTTCTATTTACTCCAACTGACAATTCAGACTAAGGATTTCGAGGATCCCCTTCATTGGGTGAAACATAATAGATGCTGCATACCTAAAAGGGAACTATCAGGACCTGCCAAGCAAACACTCACCAGGAGCCTGAGCAATCCGAGCTGCGGGAGATCAGAGTCAGAGATGCCCCAGGACGGATGGCAGATCCCACGCAGTCCAGGAACTGAGGACAGTGACATCGGTGCCACGGTTAAGGCAGAGGAGCTGGGAGAATGAGTAGAATGCAGGAACAGGACCTGCAATCACATGACCGCAAGTCACAAGTAAAGGGGGTGGGGCCTTGTGCAAAGCTGCCGAAGGAGACAGCAGAGCGCAGAGCAGATCCCCAAGGTTCGGAGGGGAATGGTAACCACAGGACACCAGGGAGGGAAGAGCACAGAGAAAGAGTAGTCAGGGCTAGCCAGTGTCAGAAAAGCCGGGTCAGATGAGGAAGTACTGAATCAGAAGACAAGTAGCAAAACCCTTGAACACAGCCCAAGTCAGAAACCAGAGAAGCAGATGAGGTACAGAATCAGTAAGCAAAATCACAACTGGGAACAAACCAGGTCAAAACCAAACATACAGAAGATGACTCAGGCACAAAGGCACAGAGGGGTCGACGTACTCAGCCGAGGGCAAAAGTATAACCAACGACGCCTAGATCCACAAAGAGGCTATAAAAAGCCTCACTGGAACCAAAGGGAGGCTTCCAAGATTAATCCCAACAGCTCCAGACCTAAATATCTCAGGTAAACCTTGACAGTACCCCCTTCTCAATGGGGGGCCACTAGACCCCCAGGCTTCTCAGGATGCCTGGCATGAAAAGCTCGAACCAGACGGTTTACGTTCACCAACCGAGCAGGCACCCAAGACCGATCTTCCGGCACATAACCCTTCCAGTGCACTATGTACTGCAATGATCTACAGACCATGCGAAAATCCATAATGTGTCCTGCCTCATACTCCAAATGTGTCCCTCCACCAGCAACGGGGAAGGAACCAATCCTGGATCTTCCACCACAGAACCCAAGGGTTTCAACAGAGACCTATGAAACACATCATGAAGCTTCAACAAGGCCGGGAGTCGCAAACGTTAAGCCACAGGATTAATCACCTCAATAACCTCATAAGGACCGATAAACTTTGGATGCAACTTAGACGATGGTAACCTGAAGCTGATGTTCCGAGTGGAAAGCCACACCTTATCACTGAGCAGTAACAGTTGACCAGTGATTCTTTTTCTATCCACAAAAAATGTATACTTCCCCTGAGCCCTGGAGATATTACACCGGACTTCCGACCACAAATTACTGAGCTTACTGACGCACCCCTCTGCCCCAGGACACCCATAATCCAATTGAGAGAATTCTCCGAAATGAGGGTTAAACCCATAATTGATCAGAAATGGAGATTTCCCAGTGGATTGATTAACTCAATTGTTAAATGCAAATTCCGCTAGGGGCAAAGCATCACACCAGCTGTCCTGCAAAACAGAAGTTAAACACCGAAGGCTCTGTTCGAGGGATTGATTTGTACTCTCAGTTTGGCCGTTACTTTCAGGATGATATGCTGAAGAGAAAGACAGGGAGATACCCAACTTCTTACAGAATGCCTGTCAGAATTTAGCCCCAAATTGCAACACCCTGTCAGGGGAGGAAGAGAGAAAGCCCATGCTTAAGCAACCCCTCTAAGTAAGGATAAAATCACTCCCACCTTCTGCCCTTCATCTCCAGAAGAACGAGGCCTTAGAGAAAAATAAAGTTTGCACCCTTCCTTCTGAAAATTCTGAATTCCTTCTTATCTCCTGAAAAGAAATCTGGCAACTTAACGGGGGGTTCAGGGGGCACAAGATCAACATCCCAGTCCCTAAGGCCCCTGCAGAAAGGGCCCCTTGCACAGTATCAGCTAAGGCTAGTTTCACACTAGTGTTTAAAGGAGCTGCGGAGGGCTGCAGACTTAGTCTGTGAAGCCCCGCCCTCAGCCGCACTTTCGCTGCTAGCTCCGCCTACTTCTGCATGCGGCCTGCATGTGGCCTGCTTACCTATCTTTAACATTAGGTACGCAGGTCGAGCCGCTGTATGCGGATGCTTCCGCATGCGTCATTTTGACGATGCAGAGAAAAAAAAAATTGCTACAAGCTGTGTTCAATGCTGGTCGCCGCATTGTCAAAACGACGCATGTGGAAGCATCCACATACAGTGGCACGACCTACGTACCTAATGTTAAAGATAGGTACGCAGGCTGGCCGCATTCAGAAGTAGGCGGAGCTAGCGGTGGAGGTGCGGCCGAGGGCAGGGCATCATGGAGGAAGTCCACAGCCATCCGCAATGCTAATGTGAAACCAGCCTAATTGCTGCTGAGACTGTGCCATGGTCCGTTGCTCAGACCTGCTCAGGCAGAACCTGAAGGGGATCCATATTCCCCACACCCTCCACAGAAGGAAAAAGGGGCAAAACAGTAGTTAAATGGTCTGTTATAATATCAGAACCCGTCAGGCAAAGACTCACTGGGAGCCTGAGCGATCCGAGCTGCAGGAGATTAGAGTCACAGATGCCCCAGGACAGACGGCAGATCCCACACAGTCCAGGAACCAAAAGGGTTTGGGGCCTAGCGCAAATGAGACAGTGGAGCGCAAAGCAGATCCCCGAGGTTCGGAAGGGAACAGTAACCACGAAACACCAGGGAGGGAAGGGCACAGAGAAAGAGTAGTCAGAGCTAGCCAAGGTAAAAAAAGCCGGGTCCGACAAGGAAGTACCAAATCAGAATACAAGTAGCAAAACCCTTGAACACAGCCCAAGTCAGAAACCAGAGAAGCACATGAGGTACAGAATCAGTGGGCACAATCACAACGGGGAATAAACCAGGTCAAAACCAAACATACAGAAGAGGACTCAGGCACAAAGGCACAGGCACAGGGGTCGAGGTACTCAGCCGAGAGCAAAAGTATAACCAACGACGCCTAGATCCACAAAGAGGCTATAAAAAGCCTCACTGGAACCAAAGAGGGGCTCCCAAGATTAACCCCAACAGCTCCAAACATGACAAGAACCTATCAGGCGAGTCATACTGCCCAAATCACATGCAACCTGAATCAAATCCTGGCTGCACAATTGTAACCAGGTATATTTTTTTCCTGAAGTGCTCTGATGTTTTAGAGCAAATATACTTTAAAGATCCGTCAATTGCTTGCAGAAGCACGGGCAAAAGCAGAGAGAGACGAGACTAATGTGACTGCACCCCTGGTCATCTCTTCCCAGCGCTACTGCAGGTGATTGACAAGTCTCTCCTTCAAGTATACATAGGGCGAGACCTTCTAATCACCTGCAGCGTTGCTGGGAAGAGCAGGCTGAAGTAGACTTGTGTCTGTCTACGGACCCCAGCCAGATCTATAGAGTACATTTTCTCTGAAATGGTGGAGCACGTCAAAAAATAATATACCTGACAGCAATCGCGTCATCAGGCTCTGATTTATGCTGCCCGTAGTTCGGGCCGCATGAATCAGATGACAAATTCCCTTTAAACTCAATAATAAAACAGCACCGCTAGTATTGGCTGTAGGCAGCTAGCGTACTACCTTTTACATCTAAGACTAAGCTAGTGATTTGGAGCTCTGAATCAGAAAAATGGAGCAGTGTCATCAATACAAAGAAACTGTTGAATATTGAGGTTTGTTCTAAAAATGACACCATGATAAAAGGTGGAGATTCCCTTTGAATTCCCGATTAAATATTTTGGAATATTAGGCAACATTCTAGAATGCATAAAATAATTCGAAGAGAAGGGCAGACAGCAAGTAATAGTAGGAACCCGTATCGGATCATTTTTATGGTATTGTGTTTGCAGACACAATCTAAGGCGGTTCAGCGCGAAGAATGAATAATCTCTCTTGACAATGGCAGCAGAACAGAGCGGCTATAGATGTGAATCATCCCGTTTTCTTACATAAGCAGAATCGTGTCCCCTGTGCTTTTACTTGGAGTCGTAGAGAACTTGTTACCAGTGGTAGGGAATATTTAGTAGTGTGGCGCGTCATATGACCAGGGCTGTATGTAACCCGCTTCCACATTCTTCCGCAGCTGGTTTCTCCTTTGGTTCTTTATATACTGCCATCTGTACCATCTTAGCTCTTAGCTGTATGAATTGTTTCCCACTTTCACCAGCAGGGAGAACTCCTTTGTCAGCGCACAGTGAATTCTGCGCTTGCAGCAGCGCGAGGGGACTGGGGTCTGTCTATAAATCCAACTCTGATGCCACAAAATATATAAATCTCACATAGCTCAGGCAGCTTGCGGAGACTGTTCCACTCGTATTATTTATCAGCAGCAAGGCACCTGCCATGCTGATAAATTTCCAGGATCCGGCACATCGGTGGAGCTGCAATATATGTGCCAGACCACTTGGTACATGTGATTGCTTCGCCTGGGGTTCCGACAAACAGGAAATGAATTGCATTTTATTTTCCTGTCACCACGCACCATTTCACCCTGGCGCCGCCTGAGTCCGCAGCATTGTCCGGTGTTAGAGCAAGGAACAGGGAATTCTCAGCGGGGCGTCCAGACATATTACAAGGCCCATAGTACATGTCACATGAGGACCTGCTGGGGGCCTCCCATCATTGCTCTGTCAGTGTGGGATGGAATGAGTTAAAATGCTTGTCATTGTATATTATATGGATAGGAAAAAGAAGACATTTTAGGAAGATTTAATCAAAATAGTTAGTAAACAAAGGGAGTCCAAAAAGACAGAGTTTCTGCATTTCCGACATGAAGAAGAGAATGCACAGATGCTGCTGAGTTGTTAAAGGAAATCTGTCAGCAAGTTTTTGCTACGTTTTCTGAGACAAGGGCGGACATATCATTGGTGCAACCTGTGCTGTCGCATAGGCGCCCAAGAGGTAACGATGACCATTTGTACCTCCAAAGCAGCTGCGAATTTGCGTTTTTAGGAGCTCTTCAGCTGTAAAGGGCCCATATATTTTTGTTGCACTGTCTGCTTCCACCAGTGATCTGAATATATCATGATGAATGAGCTAAACACTGAATTCAGTGATGTGTCACTTATTAAGCTGTGTGCTGTTACTTACAATGACGGTTTCTATCACCAAGATATTATCACTGCCTGGACTACGGTTCACGAGACTGCTAGACTGAGCACGCCCTTCCTGTGATTAGCACCTTACTGTCAATAGACAAAGTACACAGAAGGCTGTGATGTGGGCAGAGTTAGCTTCATCAGCTGTGCTACATGCTGCATCTAAAAATTCTGGACTCCTGCAAAGAATTGGAGCTTTGTGCCCCAAAAGAAATGATGAGAAACTCAATGTGTACACATCAATATGTACCTTTCCTCTAAAAGTATAGTGGAACGCCACAATTATACAGTGTTATTAAATCCATAGACAAAAAAGATCCCCTTACAACCTCTGTTACGTGAATACTCCGCCTGCATAGAATTACCTTTAGTCTGTCAGGTTGATTTGTTATCCCATAGTCTCCCTGTTATACATTTTAGGAATATGTGCAATTTTCTGTATTCTGGGACTTTCCCTTTACCGTGACATGAGCTATCTTTGCTTGGTCTTCACCTTTTGAATCCATCTTTTCATTATGTCTGTACTTGCTGCGTGTTATGTTAGTGAGAACCTAATAAACTTTCCATATTGATGTGTATACATTGTGTTTCTCATCTCAGTGGATTTCTTATGGGGCACAAAGCTCCAATTCTTTGTAGTATGCTGATAAAGAGAATGGACAGCACCTCCAAAAATCATACATGGATCTAATGCCCCTAGGCAAAAATATATATAACTGACCATGAGGCTCTTAGTTTAACATTCTGATCAGACTGTATGAAGCCCACTGCACTCTTCCCAGTTGGCGCAGATGATTTTAATTAGCAGAATACTGCAAAGAAAGGGGTCTAGCCCATTTCTGCTCTCACTTGAGAGCTTGAGGAAGGTTAATTTCAATGCTCCTTTCATTTGGCGTGGTTGCTGTGGTTTTGTGCTGGTGGGGCGGCGTGGTCTGGACTCATGGGGACTCAGTCTTGGAGCATGGGCGCTGTGGGGCACCAGGATGTCCGCCCTGCCAATGCATTGTTTCTGCAACAGTAGTTGGAGCACTGCTCCGCTCCCTTAGGGCGATAGGGTCCCACTAAGAGGTTGCAGTGGTGTGCAGTGGGCTTCATACAGTCTGATCAGAATGTTAAACTAAGAACCTCATGTTCAGTTATATATACAGTTAGGGCCAGAAATATTTGGACAGTGACACAAGTTTTGTTATTTTAGCTGTTTACAAAAACATGTTCAGAAATACAATTATATATATAATATGGGCTGAAAGTGCACACTCCCAGCTGCAATATGATAGTTTCCACATCCAAATCGGAGAAAGGGTTTAGGAATCATAGCTCTGTAATGCATAGCGTCCTCTTTTTCAAGGGACCAAAAGTAATTGGACAATGGACTCTAAGGGCTGCAATTAACTCTGAAGGCGTCTCCCTCATTAACCTGTAATCAATGAAGTAGTTAAAAGGTCAGGGGTGGATTCCAGGTGTGTGGTTTTGCATTTGGAAGCTGTTGCTGTGAGCAGACAACATGCGGTCAAAGGAACTCTCAATTGAGGTGAAGCAGAACATCCTGAGGCTTAAAAAAAAGAAAGTAGCAAAATCAACAGTTGGGTACATTCTGAGAAAAAAGGAATTGACTGGTGAGCTTGGGAACTCAAAAAGGCCTGGGCGTCCACGGATGACAACAGTGGTGGATGATCGCCGCATACTTAACTTGGTGAAGAAGAACCCGTTCACAACATCAACTGAAGTCCAGAACACTCTCAGTGAAGTAGGTGTATCTGTCTCTAAGTCAACAGTAAAGAGAAGACTCCATGACAGTAAATACAAAGGGTTCACATCTAGATGCAAACCATTCATCAATACCAAAAATAGACAGGCCAGAGTTAAATTTGCAGAAAAACACCTCAAGAAGCCAGTTCAGTTCTGGAAAAGTATTCTATGGACAGATGAGACAAAGATCAACCTGTACCAGAATGATGGGAAGAAAAAAGTTTGGAGAAGAAAGGGAACGGCACATGATCCAAGGCACACCACATCCTCTGTAAAACATGGTGGAGGCAACGTGATGGCATGGGCATGCATGGCTTTCAATGGCACTGGGTCACTTGTGTTTATTGATGATATAAGAGCAGACAAGAGTAGCCGGATGAATTCTGAAGTGTACCGGGATATACTTTCAGCCCAGATTCAGCCAAATGCTGCAAAGTTGATTGGACGGCGCTTCATAGTACAGATGGACAATGACCCCAAGCATACAGCCAAAGCTACCCAGGAGTTCATGAGTGCCAAAAAGTGGAACATTCTGCAATGGCCAAGTCAATCTCCAGATCTAAACCCAATTGAGCATGCATTTCACTTGCTCAAATCCAGACTTAAGACGGAAAGACCCACAAACAAGCAAGACCTGAAGGCTGCGGCTGTAAAGGCCTGGCAAAGCATTAAGAAGGAGGAAACCCAGCGTTTGGTGATGTCCATGGGTTCCAGACTTAAGGCAGTGATTGCCTCCAAAGGATTTGCAACAAAATATTGAAAATAAAAATATTTTGTTTGGGTTATGTTTATTTGTCCAATTACTTTTGACCTCCTAAAATGTGGAGTGTTTGTAAAGAAATGTGTACAATTCCTACATTTTCTATCAGATATTTTTGTTCAACCTTTCAAATTAAACGTTACAATCTGCACTTGAATTCTGTTGTAGAGGTTTCATTTCAAATCCAATGTGGTGGCATGCAGAGCCCAACTCGCGAAAATTGTGTCACTGTCCAAATATTTCTGGCCCTAACTGTATATATATATATATATATATATATATATATATATATACTAGCTGACGAGCCTGGCATTTCCTGGGCATAATAAATATCTGTGGTTAGTTATAGCACCTCACTTATCTTATTTTCCCATCACGCCTCTCATTTTCCTCCTCACATCTTTCATTTTGTCTTTCACACCTCTCATTTTCCCCCCACTCCTCTTATTTTCCCCCTCACTCCTCTCATTCCCCCCTTGCTCCTCTAATTCTCCCCTAACACTTGTCATTTCGACCTCACATCTGTCATTTTCCGATCACTCCACTATTTTCCCTCACTCCTCTCATTTTGCCCTCACACCTTTTCATTTTCACCTCACACCTCTCATTTTCACCTCACACCTCTCATTTTCCCCTCAGTATATACATGTTTGTCATCTCCCTTATATATAGTATACACCTGTATGTCATCTCCTGTATATAGTAAATACCTGTATGTCATCTCCCCTGTATATAGTATATACCTGTATGTCATCTCCCCTGTAAATAGTACGTACCTGCTGTATGTCATCTCCTCATGTATATTGTATATACCTATGTGTCATCTCCTCCTGTATATAGTATATACGTATATACCTGTATGTCATCTCTTATGTATATAGTATATACCTGTATGCCATCTCCTCCTATATATAGTATATACCTGTATGTCATCTCCTGTATATAGTATATACCTGTATGTCATCTCCCCTGTATATAGTATATACCTGCTGTATGCCATCTCCTCCTCTATATACCTATGTGTCATCTACTCTTTTATATAGTATATACCTGTATGTCATGTCCTCCTATATATAGTATATACCTGCATGTCATCTCCTGTATATAGTATATACCTGTGAGTAATCTCCTCCTGTATATAGTATATACCTGAGTGTCATCTGCTCCTGTATATAGTATATACCTGTGTGTTATCTCCCCTGTATATAGTATGTACCTGTATGTCATCTCCTCCTGTATTAGGCCTTGTTCACAAGTTATTTGGTCAGTATTTTTACCTCAGTATTTGTAAGCTAAATTGGCAGCCTGATAAATCCCCAGCCAACAGGAAGCCCTCCCCCCTGGCAGTATATATTAGCTCACACATAAACATAATAGACAGGTCATGCGACTGACAGCTGCCGTATTTCCTATATGGTACATTTGTTGCTCTTGTAGTTTGTCTGCTTATTAATCAGATTTTTATTTTTTAAGGATAATACCAGACTTGTGTGTGTTTTAGGTCGAGTTTCATGTGTCAAGTTGTGTTGTTGAGTTGCGTGTGGCGACATGCGTGTAGCAACTTTCTGTGTGTCAAGTTGCATGTGACAGGTTAGTGTAGCAATTTGTGTGCAGCAAGTTTTGCGCATGGTGAGTTTTGCGCGTGGCGAGTTTTATGTGTGGTGCATCGAGAGCCAACTACTCTCACCAGTGGCAGCCACTGATGGGCAGTGGATCAAATCTGTATTCCCCGGTGGTATCTGGGTGCCTGGTTGCTGTTCTGTAGAAGGGTAGAGGTCCGTTTTTATACCCACATCTGTCCTTCAGGACATCATCCACAGGTCAGAGATAAGGTGGGATAAGATCAACTCTCATTGTTCGAGTATTGAATTAATCTGCATAGTTTGTCTGTCAGTGTTTGCAGTTCAACAAGCTGCATGGACTTAAACAATGGCTAATCAACATATTGGCAAACATTGAATGTTCAATAACCCTGCGTTCCTCTCCTCTAAGTTTAGCAGCACAATAAAATGTAGGAGATGATATAATAGGTAAACAGCAGCCCTTCCACAATTCAACAAACATCAATTCAAGAGTCTACGTTTAGGCTCATATGAACAATAGCTTTTTCTCACAATAATATTGCTTTATTCCCCAATTTTTCATTTTCAAAAGCATAAAATAGAGAAAAGGGACAGTACAATTTGTTATGCAATTCTTCCTGAATTAGCCGACTTTCAATATTTTGTTGAAAACTACTGTTGGGCACATGGCAGGGCTGGGAAGTGGAGGAGCACCATTTGACTTTTGGAGAACAGTGGAAACCCCTAACAAATGATCCCATTTTATACACTACACCCCTGAAGGACTTATCTACAGTTAGGTCCATATATATTTGGACAGAGACAAAATTTTTCTAATTTTGGTAATAGACATTACCACAATGAATTTTAAACAAAACAATTCAGATGCAGTTGAGGTTCCGTCTTTCAGCTTTCATTTGAGGATATCCATATTAAAATTGGATGAAGAGTTTAGGAGTTTCAGCTCCTTAACATGTGCCACCCTGTTTTTAAAGGGACCAAAAGTAATTGGACAGATTCAATAATTTTAAATAAAAAGTTCATTTTTAGCACTTGGTTGAAAACCCTTTGTTGGCAATGACTGCCTGAAGTGTTGAACTCATGGACATCACCAGACGCTGTGTTTCCTCCTTTTTGATGCTCTGCCAGGCCTTCACTGCGGTGGTTTTCAGTTGCTGTTTGTTTGTGGGCCTTTCTGTCTGAAGTTTAGTCTTTAACAAGTGAAATGCTGCTCAATTGGGTTGAGATCAGGTGACTGACTTGGCCATTCAAGAATATTCCACTTCTTTGCTTTAATAAACTCCTGGGTTGCTTTGGCTTTATGTTTTGGGTCATTGTCCATCTGTAACATGAAACGATGACCAGTTTGGCTGCATTTGGCTGGATCTGAGCACACAGTATGGCGGCTCTGATTACCTCAGAATTCATTCGGCTGCTTCTGTCCTGTGTCACATCATCAATAAACACTAGTGACCCAGTGCCACTGGCAGCCAGGCATGCCCAAGCCATCATACTGCCTCCGCCGTGTTTTACAGATGATGTGGTATGCTTTGGATCATGAGGTGTACCTCGCCTTCGCCATACTTTTCTCTTTCCATCATTCTGGTAGAGGTTGATCTTGGTTTCATCTGTCCAAAGAATGTTCTTCCAGAACTGTGCTGGCTTTTTTAGATGTTTTTTAGCAAAGTCCATTCCAGCCTTTTTATTCTTGATGCTTATGAGTGGCTGCACCGTGCAGTGAACCCTCTGTATTTACTTTCATGCAGTCGTCTCTTTATGGTAGATTTGGATATTGATACGCCTACCTCCTGGAGAGTGTTGGTCACTTGGTTGGCTGTTGTGAAGGGGTTTCTCTTCACCATGGAGATTATTCTGCGATCAGCCACCACTGTTGTCTTCCGTGGGCACCCAGGTCTTTTTGCATTGATGAGTTCACCAGTGCTTTCTTTCTTTCTCCGGATGCACCAAACTGTAGATTTTGCCACTCCTAATATTGTAGCAATTTCTCTGATGTTTTTTTTTTTTTTTCGCAGCTTAAGGATGACTTGTTTCACGTGCATGGAGAGCTCCTTTGACCGCATGTTTACTTCACAGCAAAACCTTCCAAATGCAAGCACCACACCTCAAATCAACTCCAGGCCTTTTATCTGCTTAATTGAGAATGACATAGCAAAGGGATTGCCCACACCTGTCCATGAAATAGCCTTGGAGTCAATTGTCCAATTACTTTTGGTCCCTTTAAAAACAGGGTGGCACATGTTAAGGAGCTGAAACTCCTAAACCCTTCATGCAATTTTAATGTGGATACCCTCAAATGAAAGCTGAAAGTCTGAACTTCAAATGCATCTGAATTGTTTTGTTTAAAATTCATTGTGGTAACGTCTATAACCAAAATTAGAAAAAATGTTGTCTCTGTCCAAATATATATGGACCTAACTGTATATGTGTAGTGATCACTTTGAACCCACCGGTGCTTCACAGAATTTCATGATGTTGAGCCGTGAAAATGAAGAAACAAATTCTTCCACCAAAAATGTTGTTTCAGCCCCAAATTATTAATTTTCACAAGAATAACAGGAGTAAATGGGCCATACAACTTGTTTTGCGATTTCTCCTGAGAATGTCAATACTCCATATGCAGTCGAAAACTATATTTTGAGGCACAGTGGAAAGCTCAGAAGAGAAGGA
Organism: Ranitomeya imitator; assembly: GCF_032444005.1. NCBI lineage: Eukaryota > Metazoa > Chordata > Amphibia > Anura > Dendrobatidae > Ranitomeya > Ranitomeya imitator. The sequence continues at coordinate 611,796,529 of NC_091285.1, forward strand.
TCGCCATATTGGAGTTCAGATTTTGCTTGAATGCTTTGAGGGTGCCATGTCACTTTGGCAGAGCCTCTGAAGTGCCAGAACACCAGAAACCAGCTTAAGTAACCCCTTTCTACAAACTACACCCCTTAATAAATTCATCTAAGGGTGTAGTGAACATGTTCACTTCACAAGTTCCTCACAGAATTATATGCGATAAGGCAGTGAAGAAAGAATAATTACATTTTTACCACTACAATGTTGTTTTAGCCCCAAGTTTTTGATATTTAAAAGAGATAATAGGAAAAAAATGGACTGCACAGTTTGTTGTGCAAGTTTTCCTGAGTGCGCCTATACCTTAACGGAGAACTACTTTTCAGGCACAGTGGAAAACTCAGAAGAGAAGTAGAGCCATATTAAAGTGCAGATTTCGCCGATTGCTGGTTTGCGGGTGCCATAACCCACTGGAAGAGGACAGCAGAACCTTCTCATAAATGACCCCATTTTGCAAACTACACCTCTCAATGAATTCATGTAATGGTACAGAGATCATACTGACACCACATTTGTGTCAACGAATTTTATACCACTGGGCAGTGAAGAAAAAATAATTACATTCTTACAAGAAAAATTTTGTTATAGCCCCAGATTTTGCATTTTCACACTGGGAAATGGGTGAAAATAACACTAAAATTTGTCACCCAATTGCTGCTGAATGTGGAAGCACCCTATATGTGGCTGTACAGTACTGTACTCAGGAGGGATGGAGCGCTATTTCACTCTTGAAATACAAATGATCAAAGAATAGTTTTCAGACTCCATGATCTGAGAGCCTAAGTGCCAGAAGAGCTGAATCCCACCTTAAGTGACTCCATTTGAGAAATTACACCCCACTGGGAATGTATTTACAGGTTTAGTGAAAACTTTGACTCCATTGGTGTTTTCCAGAAACCAGCAGCAGTGGATGTTGCTAAGTGAAAATTACAAATCTGCAATTGTAGTGCCCGTACATTGCAATGTCCAGTGCATTGTATTGCCGATGCACTGGGCCCAGCTCGTGCTCCTGCAGACACGTTCCCCATAAATTATGTGGGCTCTCATCGCTACAGGAATGCCAAACATGTGTCTGCTAAATGTGATTTTTACACTGTGGGGCTTAAGAGGGAAGGGGGCGTTAGAATTTGGGAGTGCAAGATTCACTGGATTAATTTTGGAGGGTTAAGAACCATAGCAATGTTCCAGAGCCTTTGTGCTACCAGTAACGTGGAAGTCCCCTATATTTCCACCTGAGTGGCAACTTGTTTTTTTTTATGGACTTTGTTAAAGCTTTTATTGGGAATATTTTACATAACAATTTGGATCACATTTCTTTTGCATCTCTCGACAGGTATTTTGGCTTATTCCTCAAGAGCAAACTGCTCCAGTTGTCTCGTGTTTGAAGGTTTCCTTTCCCAGATGGCATGTTTCAGCTCTTTCCAAAGATGCGCAACAGGATTTAGGTCAGGGCTCATAGAAGGCCACTTCAGAATAGTCAAATGTTTTCCTCTTAGCCATTCTTGGGTGTTTTTAGCTGTGTGTTTTGGGTCATTATCCTGCTGCAAGATCCATGACCTGCGACTGATACTAAGCTTTCTGACACTGGGCAGCATATTTCTTTCTAGAATCCTTTGATAGTCTTGAGATTTCATTGTACCCTGCACAGATTTGAGACACCCTGTGCCAGATGCAGCAATTCAGCCCAAGAGCCTCCTCCATGTTTCACAGTAGGGACAGTGTTCTTTTCTTGATATGCTTCATTTTTTCATCTATGAGCATAGAGCTGATGTGACTTGCAAAAAGTTCCATTTTTGTCTCATCTGTCCATAAGACATTCTCCCAGAAGCTTTGTGGCTTGTCAACCTGTCATTTGGCAAATTACAGTCTGGCTTTTTTATGATCTTTTTTCAACAATGGTGTCTTCCTTGGTCATCTCTCATGAAGTCTACTTTGGCTCATATGACGGATGGTGCAATCTGACACTGATGTTCCTTGAGCTTGAAGTTCACCTTTAATTTGATTAGGAGTTTTTCTGGGCTCTCTTGTTACCATTAGTATTATACATCTCTTTGATTTGTCACAAATTTCTGAATAATATGTGCAACTGTAGTCACAGGAACATCAGGCTGCTTGGAGATGGTCTTATAACTTTTACCTTTAACATGTTTGTCTATAATTTTCTTTCTAATCTCCTGAGACCACTCTCTCCTTCACTTCCTCTGGTCCATGTTGAGTGTGATGCACACATGTCACCAAACAGCACAGTGAGTATCTGTAGCCCTATATACAGGCCCACTCACTGATTCCAGGATTGTAGACAACTGTGATGCTAGTTAGTGGACACATCTTGATTTAACATGTCCCTTTTGTCACATTATTTTCAGGGGTACCATCATTTCTGTCCAGGCCTATTTCATTAGTTTTATTTTTTTTTTAATTCTGTGGAAGTGTGAGGGAGGGCCAGGGCAGTAGTCATGGCCGAGAGCATATGCATTAACGCACCCTGGTCTCCCATCACATGAATATACTGTTTCTCTTGCAGCATACCTTCTGCCCGATCAGGATACCATCAGGCTGGTTGAAGTTTGGCTACCGGCCTTGTTGAATATATAGAAACAGAGTCTAATTCAAACTTAAAACGTAAAATTTTAATTTTCTTTCTTCGCAGCACATGCTTTCCAGTTACAGCATCAGCACATAGTTGCATACAGTTCACTTTCTCAGTTTTCCCTGAGTTCCTTTCTATGTCCCTCAGTACATTCCCGGGTCGTATGGCATCTTTTGGTAACGCAGCATCCTCCCTGTCCAGACTCACAATGTTTGGGATGGCCCTTGTCTGTTTCACAGCGGATTTGAGGGCATCAGCCCATGCGACGATCTGCCACATAATGAGCGACCTGCGTCCCCGTACTGCTTAGGACCTTTTCTCTTACTTCTGTTCAAACTGCTGACACCAAGCTGCTTTAACTGCACGTCTGTCCATCCAGACTCCAGATGGCTGGGTACTAATGTTGTAGAGCTGCCCGCCCTACACAGGCACCCGGGTCCTTCTGACTAATATCAGGAAGTCTTTTCCCCTTAACCACAGCTAGCTCCTCCTAAATAACCATGTACATGATTGTGCCCCATCTAGTGTTCGATTCGGGGTACTACGCTGACCCTATCTTACAAATACAATACATAACGACATGACATATACACTACAATTAAATGTAATGCTCTACTTTAAGGGGAGGGGTAGAGTGTGGAACTGTTTATGTACCCCCTTACAGGAGCATGGTTTAAAAGCAATGTCTGACTTTCATTTGTTCATTTTCATAGATCTTTTACTTATTATTACTTTTGTCAGATTCAAGTTATTTCTGTGACCATTGTGGGTTTTTCTGTCATTTAATGAGGGGTACCAACAATTTTGACGACGTGGTTTCTTATTACACATTTAATCATTACATCTTTTTTTATGACATCTTGCTTTGCATACATAGTATAGTAATGATGTAGTTCTTGATACAGTGATTAAAACTCTATCTGTTATATTCAGTTAACATAAATAAGCTATCACATCTCTGCCAGGCAGTATAAGGATGGTGCAGGGAGCCAGACTCTGTGCCAAGCACTCTCTGGTGACTGCAGAGGAGGTAGGCTTCCCAACAAAACATTGACAGATAACGGATTTTAAAAACAGTTTAAATTTTATTCAATGGTCTTGCAATATGAAAATCTTTGAACCTTGCAAAAATTTAACAGGAAAAAATTGTGGCATTTGACAGAACTTACTCTATCAAGTATTAAAAGGCAATCTACTTAGGTTTCAGTTATCGCTTGTGCTCTTGTCACCTTTAATCTGTCGTAACCTTCATACCGGTCTCGGTAAAGCCCAATTCTCCCACACACAGTATGTACAGGGGTGACTAAATGTCTCTGTCGCATAAGCATATCACACCTCTGGTCTTTAAAAGTCAACTCCGACAATCACCTACCCACCTCACTGGATCTCAGGATGCACCATAGTTACTGGCTCCTACCGGACTATAGCTTGACAGCAAAGGCTGCTCTCTCAAGCTCTCAAGACTGCACCATTGACTTTAGTTAGTTGACTTCTAAACATGTGTAGTTGTCAGAATGCTAAGACTAATGTTACTCTTTCTGAAATGGGGTCTCCCTCTCCCCCTTTCTTCCTCAGGCTTATTGATTAGCTATAACCGGTACGGGTGCGATTCAAACTAGCCAAATTGTGCAGATTTTAAAACATGCAGGAAAACAATGCCTCACTGAGGCCTCCACATTTTGTCTATTTGGTCATCAATGCCTCTTTTTCCCACATACGCACACCGGTATCTTTACCCTAGAACAGTGCTTAGGCCACGATCAGGCCTTGGAGCCTGAGTACTGGGCGGTGAGCAGCGGGCATTGCAGGCAGTAGCGGTATCGGAAAAGTTGAGCTATGAGGTGAGCTTTGTTTTGGAAGTTTTTTACCTTTTGTCAGCCCTGAATAGTTCAGCAAAATGCCAGCCACAGCCATTCACCATTTTGTTGAATTTGCACAGAGCAAGTTAAAACAAATTTGTATTCTTTAAAATACTGAATATTTAAAAATTCAAGTAGGATTGAATTTGCCCATCTCTATTAGTGTTAATTTAATATTAATAATAATTTTATTTATATAGCACCAACATATTCCACTGCACTTTACATTATAGAGGGGACTTGTACAGACAATAGACATTACAACATAACAATAAACACAGTTCAAAACAGATACCAAGAGGAGTGAGGGCCCTGCTGGCAAGCCTTCAATCTGAGGAAAAAGGGAACACACAAGCGGTGGATGGTAACATTTGCTTTCGTTGTTCGGACCAGCCATAGCGTAAGAATCGGGTGTTCATGTAAAGCTGCATGAACCAGTTAGCAGCCTAAATATGTAATAGTAGAGACACAGAGGGCTAATTAAATGCATAAAGCATATGAGAACATGACGCGAGGAACCTGATTATGGTTTAAGTTTTTGAATGGGGCACACAGGGATTTTTAGGGAACGCTTAAAACTGTGGGGATTGGGGATTAATCGTATTAACCTGGGTAGTGCATTCCAGAGAATTGGTGCAGCACGTGAAAAGTCTTGGAGACGGGAGTGGGAGGTTCTGATTATTGAGGATGTTAACCTCAGGTCTTCAGCAGAACAGAGAGCGTGGGTAGGGTGGTAGGCTGAGACCAGGGAGGAGATGTAGGGTGGTGCTGAGCCATGCAGTGCTTTGTGGATGAGGGTAATATCACGATCAGCTGCGGCCGCAGATGCGGCCCAGCCCATAGACGCCCCCAAGCTGACCAACCTCAGAAGGCGTGGGGCGCGCATCCCCTGGGGATGCAATACAGACCCTTTAAACCGCAGAGGGGGACCCAGCCTACCTGAACTAGAGGAGGGCAGCGACCGGGGTTCTGTGGCAGCTGAACATGTGAACAAGGAAAGAGACACGTAGGACTTGATCACACCGATACTTCAGGTATAGAGAAAGTAAAGTTTACTAAAGTAAAGTCACACAGAACATAAACAAAACATGACGATGTCAGTCTCCCGATTCCACACCTCAGAAGGGTACCACCCAGTGGACCCCAAGGCACCAACGGATCACCGAGGCACAGATAGGCGGGACATCAGGACCCAGGCAGGACATCAGGGTACACGAGGACATCAGGGTGCAGGCAAGACATCAGGATACAGACAGGACATCAGGACATCTGGACTCAGGAAAGACCTCAGGACACAGGCAGGGCATCAGGACATAGGAATACTGGACAGACATCTTGGACACTGGCGTGGCAGCCCAGGTTATCAGCTGGGACACTGGCGTGGCAGCTCAGATCATCAGTTACATCAGGATATCAGACACAGGGAGGACATCAGGACATCAAGGAACAGACAGGATATCAGGACATCAGGGTCCATGAGGTCATCAAGACACAGGCAGGACATCAGGGTACAGACAGGAATCAGGAAATCTGGACCCAGGGTCACCGGCTGACATCAGACAGGAGTCGTTCGGTTCCGGACATCAGACACGACCTACAGGCACCACCAGAGACATCAGGCTCCAAGCTCCAGACAGTGGTCATCAGGTTCCAGACTGCGGTTGTCAGGCTCCGGACATAGGACCTAGGAAGGAACTCCAGCGTGATGGTGCAGACACCACCATACTGGACATGAGCCAGACAGGGTTAACATCGCATGGTAGTCAGAGCACAGAGTAGTCGATGCTCAGCCGAAACACCGGTTTCAAGAGACCTAAAATCACTGGGAGTGAGGCTCCAGATGCAAAGGGATTCCAGGAACATAATCACAGCAGACACAGTTCAGACAGGTTCAGGTAAAGGACAGGTACAGGATCAAGGATTCAGGCCTGGATATACCACCTCCAGGACAGGGGCCAGAACAGGACAAAACAGGAATCAAGGCAAGGACTTTGGTACCAAAACATAGACAGGAGAGGTGCAGAAACACACATAGCAAAGTTCAGGAGCTTTGTGAGTGTAGCTCAGACCCCGCCCATAGGGCAGGGGAGCTTTATATATGAGCTGCCCCATAGCAATTGGCTGGGGATAGCATTTGAAGTACACACCTTAACCCTGATAAAATCAGGGGAGGTGTGGCCGCGCATGCCCTAAGCATACACAGAAATCATTACAGCACCATCAGTGCAGGATCTGTGACTCAGGGCACCTGGCTGTGACTGCACGCACTGAGCCACGTGGAAAGTCATGCACCAGCCGCAAATGACCTCACAACCCGCGGACAGCTTCACAGCTGCAACCAGGGACCGCACATGAGGAAGGTATGCAGCAGGGCAAATACCTAAATGCCCATGTACGACTGCACAGCAGAGCAGGGAACTGAGAAGGCTCCATTCAGGTAAAAAACAACATCCTAGCTCAAATTAGGGGGAACAGAGTAAAGGGTTAAAGCAAACATATGCATTGTCATGCTGAAAACCAGAAACAGACAGAACGGCATGACAGGTAATAAGTTTGTACTGGATTCTGGAGTGGATGGGTAACCAGTGTAATGACTGGCACAAGGTAGAGGCATCGGTATAACGATTGGTGAGGAATATGATCCTGGCTGCAGCATTCAGGACAGATTGTAGAGGGGTAAGTTTGGTAAGAGGGAGGCCGATTAATGGAGAGTTACAATAGTCCAGACGAGAATGAATAAGAGAAACAGTAAGAGTTTTTGCAGAGTCGAAAGTCGAAAAGGGCGAATTCTAGAAATGCTTTTGAGATGTAGAAAAGAAGAGCGAGCCAGTGATCGGATGTGGGGGGTGAATGAAAGCTCGGAAGTATAACCCCAAGGCAGCGGACATGTTGCTTGGGAGTAATGGTGGAACCACACACGGAGATGGCAATGTCAGGCAAAGGTAGGAGAAGAAGTGTATAATTGGGTGTCATCATCATAGAGATGGTACTGGAACCCAAATCTACTGATTGCTTGTCCAATAGGGGCAGTTTGCAAAGAGAAGAGGAGGGGGCCTAGGAGTGATTATTGAGGAACCCCAAAGAAAGGGGAAGGTGAGAGGAAGAGGAACCAGCAAAAGATACAGTGAGAGAGTGGTCAGAGAGATAGGAGGAGATCCAGGAGAGAAAGGTGTCCTTGAAGCAGATGGAGTGTAGCATAGTGAGGAGGAGCTGATGATCCACAGTACCGAATGCTGCGGAGAGATCCAAGAGAATGAGTATGGAGTAGTGACCATTGGATTTAGCTGTTAATAGATTATTAGAGACTTCAGTGAGGGAGGTTTCAGTAGAGTGTAAAGAGCAGAAACCAGATTGAAGAGGGTCGAGAAGAGAGTTATCTGAGATATAGCGGATAAGACGTGAGTGGGCCAGGCGTTCGAGGAGTTTGGAGATGAAGGGAAGAATAGAGACAGGTCTATAATTAACGGCACAGTTTTAGTCGAGAGATGGTTTTTTAAGTAATGGATGCATGATGGCATGCTTAAAGTGATGACAGCTAACCAAGCCTGTGTACCCCTTTCACCACTTGTCTGTCCAATTTGAGGGGTTGACTCACTCAACTGCTTCCCAAGGTAGACACAGGAATGCTTTTTGTAGTAAGCTGCTGGCTTATTGAGGAACAACATAAACCATAGCAGGGTTCAGCAAAGTAGACAGAGCCTTTCTGGCATAACGGCAAAACAAAAAGATAACGTAAAACAAAGTCCAATTGTCTGAGGGATTCGCGCTCTCAGACCACCATGTGTCTTCAGCTCCACCTGGAACCACCATTTGGAGTCTTTCCTCTCCAAACACAAAACACAGACTGCCTCTCAAGTCCAGCCATTTAAAACCTCGACCATCTGACTGATCACTAGACTGTGACATCACACAGGTCCTGGTATCACATGGCTGTGCCGACTCTGCAGGTGGAGATATGGTGGACATCTTCCTATCCACTCTATAGATGTCCACTTAAAACCAGGCCATATATGCAACTTTAATTTAACCTTCACAACACAAAGTGTGCTGGAGGAAAATACTCTGGTTTCACGTCACTGACAACATTATGAGCAGTGACACATATCTCCCCTCATATACCGTGCCAGCGACCCTATCACACCAACTACAGACTGGAGTGGTCTCTTATTCCATCTGACACTTGACCTCCTATTTCACACCTTACACTGTCTCACGCATACTCTCACCTTAGACAGTTTCCTCAAATAATCCTTGGCATATCTGAGTGAGTATCCAGCACAGGTTATGAATAGTGTTGAGCATTCCGATACCGCAAGTATCGGGTATCGGCCGATATTTTCGGTATCGGAATTCCGATACCGAGTTCCGATATTTTTGTGATATCGGGAATCGGTATCGGGATTTAGATTAATGTGTAAAATAAAGAATAAAAATAAAAAATATTGATATACTTACCCTCGGACGGGCCCTGGTTGTCACCGCTGCAATCGCCATGTTTTCCTTCCTATGAATGAGCTTGTTAAGTACCTTCGATGACGTCGCGGCTTGTGATTGGTCGCTGAGCGGTCATGTGACCGCTCACGTGACCAATCACAAGCCGCAACGTCATCAAAGGTCATTAAAGCGCTCATTCTTAGGAAGAAAAGCATGGCGATTGCAGCGGTGACAACCAGGGCCCGTCCGAGGGTAAGCATATCAATATTTTTTATTTTTATTCTTTATTTTACACATTAATATGGATCCCAGGGCCTGAAGGAGAGTTTCCTCTCCTTCAGACCCTGAGAACCATTACGGATACCTTCCGATATTTGTGTCCCATTGACTTGTATTGATATCGGATATCGGTATCGGCAATATCCGATATTTTTCGGATATCGGCCGGTACCATCCGATACCGATACTTTCAAATATCGGATGGTATCGCTCAACACTAGTTATGAAGCAAAACATTATCCCAATGAATATACTAAAGATCAATAATTGGACAGTGTATGCACTCCAGCATGGCCATGTTTGACATTTACAATGCAAGAATTGGGCCAACAATTCATAAAACACCAAACACCAGGGGATCCTGAACTGACCCCAAATATTATTACATAATATGGCATAAACAGCCAGGAAGATTAGTAGCTCTTCTTCCCCACCATTCCATCATTACAAGTACTGACAGTATACAAAGATGAAGGACCTTCAACAGGAATGTCTTCTAGTTACCCATTTTGGTACTGTAGATAGAGATTTTTTCAGAAGCAAAATTCACAGGGTTGGAAGAGTTACTTAATATTTTATTGTTGAACTATGTCATCCAGGGAAGTGGATTCCAAGGAAAGGAAAAGTATGAAAAAAACATGTGTGTTGTCTTCACTTCCATATTATGTTTGGCCTAAATGAAACAAGACAAACAATTGCACATTTAATTTAAACTTTGAACCAACAGGTAAAGTGATGGCTGATTTAGAAGTTGTCTGACTGGCCGAATTTAACATCTAAGCTCATTTACCTGTGAACCATCTGTGACAAAGAAAGGGTCTGGTTTACCTTGTGAAATGAGCCTGATAGACAGTCCCTGTCACTAGTCATGTAAAAGCTTTCTCTTGTGTCAGATCAAAGATGCTAGAATTAAAAATGGCTGGAGATTTCATCTCTGAAGACTGCAGAATTTTGAATGCAACTAAAAAGCACAACATAATCTGTACCTTTACAGGATAGCCAACCAAATCCTTCTTGAAACCAAACAGTAGAGCATATAGAGGCCATATCTACTAAGTCTTAATACTGTACAATACATCCAATATGTCACATGTCACTCTAAATAAAAGAAACCTCTATATTCTTCCCTTACAGATACAGTATATCTTCCCATAAATAAAGCAAGTTGTGAGGCCACTGCTGTCTAAACTATTTTTACCTTTTACCAAGAATTTCAAATTCAACAACAAGCATTTACAGAGCAAATTCAATCTCGGAGCATTGAAATTAAATAGACCAGCTTAAAAAATCTCCATTGTCATAATGTGAAGCCGTGGGTTCGGTTGTACTTAGTTAATGATGCGTATGAAAAATATTATTTCTAGGGGCTATAACAAAATGCAATGAAACTTAAACTGAAGAAAATTTATAACTAAGCAGAAAGAGCTATTGTACATTTCTCAATATTCAATACCCAAAGCATGCAGGACAGTACATTGTTCAGAGCCACTTTAGGACATCACTTTACATTTCACATATATTTAACCTTATAATTAGTGTTGAGCGATACCGTCCGATATTTGAAAGTATAGGTATCGGATGGTATCGGCCGATATCCGAAAAATATCGGATATCGCCGATACCAATATCCGATACCAATACAAGTCAATGGGACACAAATATCGGAAGGTATCCCATAATGGTTCCCAGGGTCTGAAGGAGAGGAAACTCTCCTTCAGGCCCTGGGATCCATATTAATGTGTAAAATAAAGAATAAAAAAAATTTTTTTTATATACTTACCCTCGGACGGGCCCTGGTTGTCACCGCTGCAATCGCCATGCTTTTCTTCCTAAGAATGAGTGCTTTAATGACCTTTGATGACGTCGCAGCTTGTGATTGGTCGCTGAGCGGTCATGTGACCGCTCACACGACCAATCACAAGCCGCGACGTCATCGAAGGTCCTTAACGCGCTCATTCTTAGGAATGAGCGCGTTAATAACCTTTGATGACGTCGCGGCTTGTGATTGGTCACGTGAGCGGTCACATGACCGCTCAGCGACCAATCACAAGCCGCGACGTCATCGAAGGTACTTAACAAGCTCATTCATAGGAAGGAAAACATGGCGATTGCAGCGGTGACAACCAGGGCCCGTCCGAGGGTAAGTATATCAATATTTTTTATTTTTATTCTTTATTTTACACATTAATCTAAATCCCAATACCGATTCCCCATATCACAAAAATATCGGAACTCGGTATCGGAATTCCGATACCGCAAATATCGGCGGATACCCGATACTTGCGGTATCGGAATGCTCAACACTACTTATAATGCATTGCTGCTAGAAACCTTAGTCAAAATGTGGCTATAAAATCATACTAAGTCATCATTGGGGAATTGTTTTCTTGAGTCATCTCATCGATCACACCAGGGTGGACATTCCTTCCAGGTGGGGATGAGAACAGCTTTCATCAATTTTAATGTGGCTCTTCAATGTAATAAAATAATAACAATGGAATGATTTATACCTTAAAGGGACACTGTCACCTGAATTTGGAGGGAACAATCTTCAGCCATGGAGGCGGGGTTTTTGGGTGTTTGATTCACCCTTTCCTTACCCGCTGGCTGCATGCTGGCTGCAATAAAGGATTGAAGTTCATTCTCTGTCCTCCATAGTACATGCCTGCGCAAGGCAAGATTGCCTTGCGCAGGCATGTACTACGGAGGACTGAGAATGAACTTCAATCCAATATTGCAGCCAGCATGCAGCCAGCGGGTAAGGAAAGGGTGAATCAAAAACCCCAAAACCCCGCCTCCATGGCTGAAGATTGTTCCCTCCAAATTCAGGTGACAGTGTCCCTTTAAAAGCATATTGGAAGATGTTGCCTAGATGTTGTATTATTGGTAGAAAGTGACTTCAGTAATAGTCAAAAAATTCCATGACTTACGGCAACTCATTAACTTGACCAATTCAGTAGGATTTACCATTTTAGAACCTTTAAGAAGTTAGAATTTTTCTTAGTGCATTCTTTTTGCTTTTAGCTAGAGATGAGCCAAAAATATTTTCAGGATCTTGTTCCAGCAGCCATATCAGTAGCCCATGACCACTGGACCAGACCTTTGTGCGAATCTCCTATCTCTTGCATCCCTGCTGTCTCTTCTGATTAGTAGGCCTGGTGCAATGTCATCATTGCAGCCTGAGATACACATGAAATCAAGACAGGAATACTAATCAGATGAAGCACTGGTGATCCCTGAAGGGATGAGGTTTACAAGAATCTGGTGTGGTGGCCACAACCAAGGTTCGGAGAATCTTTTTGTTCAACTTTACTTTTAACCTCTCTCTACCTTCTTCCATTTTTAAGGTCACTGTGTAGGTTTACATGGAGGATAAGCACTCTTTTTTTTTGCTCTTTTTCACGGCCTTTGGCCTGATCTCGAGCCATGGCAACTTGGTGAATGAATGATCTGTAGAAAGATCGATGTTGTGCAACTCTAGATACGTCCACAAAGGTCTGCTCCACTATTATCTTGATACTGTAAAGCCATCGAGTTGCAGGTCTTTCTCTTTGCCTTTTTCCTGCTATTATGCCGACCATGATGTCCTTCTCGACTGATTGCTTTCTTATTATGATCTATCCAAAGTAGGCAAGTCATAGCTTGGTGATCCTTGCTTCATGTGACATGTCTTGCTTGATTTGTTCAAAAATTGATTTGTTTATTCTTCTTGCCATCCATGGTATTGATAACATCCTTCTCAAGCACCACATATTGAAGGTGTTGATTCTTCTTCTGTTTTGTTTCTTTAACGTCCAGATTTCGAATTCGTATGTGGCCACATAAAAGACCCAATTATGTACGAGCCATGTCTTTGTCACCAGTGAAATGTTCCTCGACTTCATTATTAATTAGCCCATCGCTATTCTCTACCCATCCTAAAATTAAACTTTCCCTTTGTGGAAAAAAAAGTTGTTAGCACTGTCTGTTAAATTCATCCTTGCCCCAATCATGTAAACTTTTCTCCGCCATTGTAGAACATTAACCTTTTCTTTTTCCTTGGGTAATATAAATGTTGTGTATACCACCATGGTTTATTACAATGGTGTTTGACTCATGCTCTTGATTAAAGGGAACCTGTCACACCGTTTTTTCAAGAAGAGCTAAAAATACCGTTAAATAGGGGCAGAGCTGGGCTTTACATTAGTGTATTTTGGAGCCTTTATTCCCCACCTATGCTGCCAAAATACCTTTGTAAAGTCGCCGTTTTGGGCTGTCACTCACGCTGGTCAGATCATATGGGCGTGGTGACAGCGCTGTTTCTCCCCCAGATCTCCGTTGGTGGCGTAGTGGTGTGCGCATGTCCAAGTGGCAAATCCACTGCGCAGCTTCAAGGAAAATAGCGCGATCTGCGCTATTCAGCCGTTTATTGGTGGGCGCGGCCATCTTTGTGAGGCAGATGGTTCTTCTCGGCTTCCCGGGACTTCAGGAAAATGGCCGCGGGATGCCACGCGTGCGCAGATGACGATCGCGGTGGCCATTTCCTGCAGCCGAGATGCGAACTCGGCTTCAGGAAAATGGCCGTTGAGATCGCCATCTGCGCACGCGCGGCATCCCGTGGCCATTTTCCTAAAGCCCCGGGAAGCCGAGAAGAACCATCTGCGCACGCGCGGCCTCACAAAAATGGCCGTGTCCACCGATAAACGGCTGAATAGCGCAGATCGCGCTATTTTCCTTGAAGCTGCGCAGTGGATTCGCCACTTGGACATGCGCACACCACTACGCCACCAACGGAGATCTGGGGGAGAAACAGCGCTGTCACCACGCCCATATGACCTGACCAGCGTGAGTGACAGCCCAAAACGGCAACTTTACAATGGTATTTCGGCAGCCTAGGTGGGGAATAAAGGCTCCAAAATACACTAATGTAAAGCCCAGCTCTGCCCCTATTTAACGCTATTTTTAGCTCTTCTTGAAAAAACGGGGTGACAGGTTCCCTTTAATACATTGCCTTTCATTAGCTTCTTTACCGTATGTCAAGTGGATCAAAGAAAAATAATGAGTTCTTTTCTGATCCTGTCATTAAGCTGAACGGTATTTGGGTTATTGACATTTATGAAAATGAACAGTACATAGAAATAATAAAGATAAATTCAAGGGCATGTCCAAATGATACATCTCTTGTGGATATTATTCATAGATCTTTGTTATATTCTCGCATTGTTTTGTTTGACTCAATAAACTTAGCAAGTTCTCTGATTGTCAGGGGTTGACTCATGTTGTTATTACCCATTAGATTTACAACATGATATCTTACTCTAGAAATTAATTACATTACATATTATAGTCATGCTTTCTACTAGCTATTGTACCCAAAAGGAAAACATTGTGCCATTTGTATGAAAGCAAATGAGACTGAATACAATATACTCTTAGTTATGAAACCACTCTATTCATAATAGTGATGCCTCCTCCCTTCTTTCCACCTCCTCCTGCTTCTTAACAATCATTAACAAGCATTGAAGTTTACAGAAAGGTGTTCAAGTTTTTTACAATGGAAATTAGACAACATTCGTAACACGGTGCACTCATTGGTTGTGTTGCAAATTTATAGAATAACTCAATGTTTTCCTTTAACAGTTCTTTGTTGAATTAGAACAGAATTTGTAGAGGGATCCCTCCTGATACAGCACCACCAATGCAAACCCAACTTTTCCAATAATTATTCTTCCAGCATCGTGACATCAATTTCTGCTGTATAACTCTGCCATTTCAACACTGCTACATCAAACCTAGTTGTACAAATGTGCTATTTCATGGTTCCAGCTCTGCAGCATTTAAACTCACTGCAAGCTCAGCTCTTTAACTAAGATTCTCCTACATTAAGTCAACTCTGCTATAATGCTGTCAGCTTTGCTACATTGTGCCTCCGATTAAAGCTCAGCTCTGTTACACCAGTTATTTATCACTGACTCATGTCTGTTTCATCATTGTTCGAGTTTTCCTGTTGTACCAGCTCAGCTACTCC
Organism: Ranitomeya imitator; assembly: GCF_032444005.1. Classification (NCBI taxonomy): domain Eukaryota; kingdom Metazoa; phylum Chordata; class Amphibia; order Anura; family Dendrobatidae; genus Ranitomeya; species Ranitomeya imitator. The sequence continues at coordinate 611,811,728 of NC_091285.1, forward strand.
AGTTCCCGAGTACATTGTGCTTCCAATTCGGCTACTCCAGTTGCTCTGCTACATTGTGCCTCAATTGAAAACTCAGCTCTGCTGCACCAGCTACTAATCACTGACTTGACTCTGTTTCATTGCTGTAACAGCTTTCCTGATGTTGTTCCAGATCAGCTACTCCAGTTGCCAATTTGCCTTTGTTCCAGCTCTATTACATCTGTCACCATAGATCGCCTTGCTGCAACAGTGGCACCTGTCTATGCTGCATGAGTATGGCTCATCCAACCATGACCTCAAGGATCCACTAATCCAGGTCAGATGTAACATAAGCACTTTTGATGATTTTTCACGCTTGAATTGAAACTGCAGACATAAGTTAATAATCGTGGAATTCCACGCCTCAACACGTCCCATTATCCACCACCCTTGGATCCTTCAGACGGAATCTGAAAACCCATCTCTTCAGGAAAGCCTACAGCCTGCAATAACCATTCTGCCACCTCCCCAACCACCCGAGTTGCCGCCTCCCTAACCACTCGAGCTGTCGCCTCCCCAACCACCCGAGCTGTCGCCTCCCCAACCACCCAAGCTGCCGCCTCACCAACCACCCGAGCTGCCGCCTCACCAACCACCTGAGCTGCAGCCACACCAACCACCCGAGCTGCTGCCATGTCACCAACCACTCGAGCTGCCACGACGCCACCACCAGAGCTGAAGCCTCACCAACCATCCGGCCTGAAACCTCACCAACCACCCGAGCTGCCGCCTCACCAACCACCCGAGCTGCCACCTCACCACCACTAGTGCTGCAGCACCCCGACCTCCTGTCTCTTCCCCATTATCCTGAAGAATGTTAGTCCGCAAGGGCAGGGTCCTCTCCCCTCTGTAACAGTCTGTCATTGTAAATTTGTTTACTGTAAATGTTATCTATAACTCTCTATGTAACCCTTTTTCACATGTACAGCACCATAGAATTAATGGTACTATATAAATAAATAATAATAATAAAAATGGACCGGGGTTATTTGATATACTAATGTCATTATCATGGTTATTTCATTCATTGCTTTTAAATATTACCATGTGGTTCATACTTTAGAGCTCCTTTATACCATATGCCATAAAAATGACTGTTGCATGTACTACGCTTTTTAACAGAAGTTGCCCAAAATATGGGCCCTTCGCGAATATCACTTCCTGCTCTGTGGACATTGGTTGAAGCTCCACCACATGGAAATGTTCCGCCTACCCAAGTCTTGTGCATTAAGACTATGCAACAGTGCTAGGAGGCGGTATGATTCCCTAGCACAAGGCCATATAGCTAACAGCTTTGTACTAGATTGGTACAGACTTTTATGTGTGAAACAATGTGTGCACTTTATCTGCCTTCACTTTCTGGACATTAAATAGTGATCTTGTGCCTTCAACTGCATTTATGTCATGTAGAGGGTCTTCATCCCTACTTTCTTCTGTTTCCCTTTGCTTTGCTATGATTTGCTGTCTGAGGTGGTTTAGAGAATTCTGCATTGAGCAGAGGTTTGGACATGATGACCCTTGAGGTCCCTTCCAATTCTAACATTCTATGGTAATAATGAACTGCTAATGGACAGTAGCAGGAAATGTCATAGGAGCTGAGATTTTGTTTCCCTGGTTATCTGTGTATGGAGTTAATATAATTTCATGATGCAGAACTGAAGCTCCTCAGTTTGTCTCTACAGTGTGTCTGTAAAGTCATGGTGCACTTTTGACCAGTAACTGGAAAGCAACAAAAACTATAGAAATGTGAAATCTGCTCCAAATAAAAGAAAAACTCTCCCAGTTTCATACCTATTCAGTGTAGTTCGATGTGGGCTCCATTTGTTGCCCTACACACATCCAAACGATAGCATAAGCTTGTGGTTGCATAATGTCACACACCTGGCAGTGTATTAATCAAAGTTCAGTTTATCAGGGGTTAATCTGACTGGGGGCTCAGCAACAGCTTAAACGAGTTTGTGTTGTTTGATTGGTTCTTGTTATCTCTCCACATGAACAGGTCTGATATGATTGGGCCAGAGAAAGGGCGCCAAAATGTAAACTATAAAAGTGCATCATGACTTTACGGACACACTGTATATGGTGCCTCTGTTAATGTATTATAAATGTATTTTCCTAATGATTAATACTGTTAGTGGAGAATGCTTCCAGTATATATCATCCAATTAAAATGGCGCAAGCATAAATACTGGAGAAAATACCCAGTTTATTATATGTCTCAATTAGAAATCCGAAGCATGTTGATGTACTGTAAGGAAGATATACAAGAGCATACAAATATCATAGAGACTGTGTGGCTACTACTGAGCCCTTAAAAATTGGTCCCCATAAATCTCATTGGTCTCATTCCCTTTGTTGCTAAGTGGTGAAATCTTTTTCAAGCTCCTTTATAAATCCCTTATAAGGCCTCATCTTGAATATTGGGTCCAGTTTTGGGTTCACATTCTAAAAAGGATATTGGAAAACTATAGTGGTTTCAAATTCGGGCTACTACATTAATACATGTAATAGGACATTTCTCCTATAATGATAGGTTAGAAAAATATAACTTGTTCAGTTCAGAAAAAAGACGCCTCAGATGTGACCTCACTTAAATATATAAGTACATGTGTAGTCTATTAAAAATACCTGGCTTGTAATTTATTGTTTCTAAGAACCTTACAAACAATCAAGAAATATTCACTGTGAGTTGAGGCGAATTAGACATCGAATCAGGGAAGGTTTCTTTACAGTTTAACTGCCTATTCTATTACAAGAGGTAATAGCATCAGTTTGAAAATGTTCTTTATGCTTATCTCATAACTAATGGCATTGAGGGTAATATATAGTTTCTTAAGAAAAATATTATACAATTAATAGACAAAGGTTAAACTTTATGGACCTGTGTTGTTAGTTTTTTTTTTAACCCTGCTGTTCTGTTCGGGTCATAGTGACCCGAACAGACTTTTTGCGGCCCTGTAGATTTTTTTCTGTAAGTCTCTAAAACTTGAGACTCCTTGACTTTTCCTCATTTGGGGGGACCTACCTATGAGTATTTTTTTTTTTTTCGTTTACTTTTTGCTACACGCAAAAAGTTACACTTGTTGTGTTCGGGTCATAGTGACCCGACATCGTTTTTTACAGCTGTGAGGCCATATTTTCAGTGAAATAAAGGAGTTATAACCTCAGTTGGGTCTATTTATTGCATCTACTATTGTATATCAATTGATTTATTTCCTAAATTATTTCAATGGGGTCGTACACGCGCTCTACCGGGGGTATGCATTGAGATCTGCGCACCATAAAAATGGCTTTATATTGATTATTTTTGGTGCGCAGTCTATTCTAAAATGTAGAGTGCATCCGGAGAGATCACTAGGTGTGCACTACACGTGTATATTATGCGCAGAACGGACTGCTCAGAACGCGCTGTCTAAGACATTTTTTTTTGTAAAGCTGAGCTGTAAAGTCTTGCAAATAATTTTTTTTTGCTAAGTAAGTCTGTCTTCCTGGCTTATCTGCTTGTTTTCAGAAGGGTTCTTATCTTCTCTGCTCTTATCAGTACACATATGCTAGCCCAGACATGTTACATTTCAGTTTCTTTGGAGAGCAGCTGTGTGCTTATACCCCCTTGGCCTCTTCCGGCATCAAAAGAAAAAGATGCAGCTATTGCCCTTCTACTTGTGACATCAAGACGAGTATAACATGTTCTGGCTGTAAAACATTTCTATGCAAAAATCATGTGTATTGTTTTTCATGCAAGAATCCGTAAATTTATATGATCATGTAAATATATTCACATTGTAATGTTTATTATCTTTAATTTTTTATCACAAAATGTTTGATTTGATTGTTTTGTTTTTTTTATTTTTTACAAAATATGTGTAGTTTTCTATTTTCGTTTTGCTCATTGGATGGATCTGTTTTTTCAGAATAAAAACAAAAAGAAAAGATTTCTAGTTCATTTTTCTTTTTTTTTAATACCAAACATGTTCACAAACAGTCTAGTAAGCAAAAAGTATAAAAAAATGGAGTTAGTGTCTAAAATCAAGGTTTAATAAGCCGGGTCATAGTGACCCGGAAACACTACAAGTGTATAGTAAATGCGAACAAAACAGCAGGGTTAAATCAAATCATTTTTATTGAAAACTCCAAATACAGAATTTCCATTTTCCAAATAACATAAATGACATAATAATTCCATAGTATAAAACATAGACAAAGTATAGCAACTTCAATTCCCTAACCCACCCTAATCCCAAATCCCAACATTCCAGAGAGGACCATTTTCATTTTCAGAGCAATTCTAGAATAACTGAGTATAAAATTCATCAAAGAGGGAATAAGGAGCAAAAAAGAAAACTAACAATTAAGGGGATAGCATTGTAAATATTCTATTTCTAGTTAGAAGATTTGTGGGCAGCTCTGAGGATCCAACCAAGCACTCCATATCTTTTCAAACTGGCGAATCGAGTTATGTTTATGATGACTTATCTTTCAAACCAGATTATATTATTTTTCTTTGTTTTAGTTCTCCCGTAGATGGAGGTTATGTGTCTAACCAATGGAATGCAAGAAGTTTATGTGTTTGAAATAAGATATGAAAGATACCTATCAATAGTGGCAAGTCGGCATCCACTCCATCTTCAAATAATCTCAATATACATATACGGGAATCTGTTAACAATTTCACTCCATACACCCTTTCTATCAAAGAGATGACCTTATTCCAAAATGTTTCTGTCTACATTTCCACATCATATGCATGAAATGTTCCTTATCAATCCCACACCTAGGGCATTTTGCATCATGGGGATATCCTATCATGTGCAAAAAGCTTGGAGCTTTGTGAATTAAATATAGTTAAAAGAGCTTTTGGGCCTCACAGTGAGATCATTTGGGAACAGTTTCTAAAATCTCTCTCCATTAATCCATTGATATAGGACCTACAGTCATCTCCCATTTAGCTTTAACTGTCAGAGGGAGTGTTAGGTGTGGCGTTCCCGCCTCTGCACAGGGGGAATCTCGAACCACCTCCGCTGCGGTCTCCCATTCTTCTCCAGCTGCAGTGGAGCCTGCTCAGCGGAGAAGTTGATCCCAGCATCTGGCTGACTGATACTGGGCGACTGGTTACTGCTGTTCTTCCAGGCTCTGCCTTTGTAGCCAGTACTGGTCAGCGGCGAGCAGACGTCTCTGGGACTAAGTCCTGCTTTTCCCCTTCTGAGCATGCCCAGGGTAAGACCTCTCATTGGAGGTCGGGGGTCACATGCTCAGATACTGCAGCAGCTCCCATTGGTCCTCTAGGAAAGTCCTGAAGTTGCTCAGGTACTGTAGCAGCTCCCATTGGTCCTCTAGGAAGGCCCTGAAGTTGCTGCAGCTATAAAAGGTTCGCATGGCAGCACGGCCATGCGCTAGTATCAAACCAATGTCTATGAGCTCAGCGCCAGTGTGGTCATGTTTGGACGCGGTTAGGGTTTGGGTGAAATAAGGGCCTAGAATACTTGCACCTCCAGTGAGGAGTTTGTATGAGTGTATTCAGGGCCTTGGCTGAAATAAGCCGCTAGAATACCGGCACCTCCGGTGAGGAGTTGTTTATCTGTTTTCTCTGACTGCATGACCACAGTTTGCTCTGGTTGGTAGCTGTGTACCTCTGTGAGGTTAACAGGGCACAGCATCTTGTTCCTAGCGACTCTGTGGAGCTAATAGAGTTCGCTTATACCGCCATATAGCGCTGCCATTTGCCTGCAGCAGGTTCCTCTCCTGCACGGTGGACCCCGAGTTGCGAGTGCACCTAATAATACATATATATATACTGTATATACTCGGTGTGTTCCGCCAACCCTAACATAATACTAGTGACAGGGTCTGGCTAGTAAATGTCGGATAAACAGCACTCCTTGCAGAACATCCAGCAGCTGGAGGGTAGGTTGGCAGCTCTCGAGTGCACAACTTCAGCTGTGGATGTTACCGCAGTTGCTGTTCAGGCTGCTAGCGTGGCTGCAGCAACCTTGTCCACGGCCACCCCTGTTCTGACTCTATCTCGCTTCCCGCTGCCAGAAAATTTTTCTGGTGATAGTAAATCTTGTAGGGGTTTTGAGAGCCAGTGCTCTATACATCTCGTGCTCCTGGCGGCACGTTTCCCCACAGAGCGGGCAAAGGTGGGATTTATTGTGTCTCTCCTTTCGGACAGGGCGTTGGAGTGGGCTACGCCGCTGTGGGAGCGTGGCGATCATGTGGTGCAGAGTGGTACGCTGTTCTTGAGCACTCTGAAACAGGTCTTTTTAGGGCCTCGAGTCACCCATGGTACAGTGCTCCAACTATTGATATTGACTCAGGGCTCGTCCTTGGTCAGCCATTTTGCCGTCCAATTCCGCACCCTAGCATCTGAGCTGGAGTGGTCGGATAAAGCCCTATATTTTGGAGGGGGCTGTCTGACTACGTGAAGGACCCTCTGGCCTCAAGGGAAATTCCCGCCACACTGGAGGAGTTAATAGCTGTGTCTACCCGTATTGACCTCCGTTTTCACGAGTGGAGGTTAGAGCGGGCCCAGTGTAGGCAGAGGTTTTGGCTGGCTCCCATCTTCGCCAAACCTGTGGAATCTCCGGTCCTGGTCCCTGAGTCACATGAGGCCATGGAGGTGTCACGAGCGGGATCTAAGTCCCGGACCGCTCTTGCACTCAAGGTCTGCCATGTTTGCCAGCAGTCAGGACATCATGCCACCAGATGTTCACAGCGGTCGAGGAAACGTCAGCGTCTAGTGGTAGTAGGTGGAGGTACACTAGACACAGCAATGTTTGCCTCCAAATTGTCCTTTAAGGGGACAATTACAATAGCCTCATTCACTCATTCGCTAGAGGTCTGCGTGGATTCTGGGGCAGAGGGCAACTATATGTCTTCGCCCAACGTCACGCAATACCCCTGATAATGCTAGCTCAACCAGTAACTGTACGAGTGGTGAATGGGTCAACACTGCCCTCACACATTACACACCAGACCATCCCTTTCACACTGTCCTTGTCGCCATCTCATCAGGAGATTATATCTCTGCTCGTCATTCCTGAGGGAATTGATGAGGTCCTGTTAGGGATGCCATGGCTACGATATCACTCTCCTCGTATCGAGTGGTCCACAGCCAGAATTTTGGGATGGGTTGAATCTTGTGGGGGTAGATTTCAGAGGGAGAGCGTTCAGGTTGCTACAACTGAGGTATCCACAGATCTATCCTCTCTGCCCAAGCAATATTGGCCTTATGCGGACGTGTTCTCCAAAAGGGCTGCGGAGACCCTTCCACCTCACAACCCCTATGACTGTCCTATTGACCTTTTGCCTGGTGCTGAGCCTCCCCAGGGTCGAGTCTATCCGTTATCTCTCCCGGAGATGGAGGCAATGTGTCAGAAAATCTGGCAAGAGGATTCATTAGAAAGTCAGTGTCACATGCTGGGTTCTTCTTCATGCAGAAGAAGAATGGGGAACTACGTCCATGCATAGACTACAGGGGTCTTAACGCCATCACCATTAAGAATAAATATCCACTGCCCCTGATATCTGAGCTTTTTGATAGGCTTCGGGGAGCAAGGATGTTTACCAAACTAGATCTGCGGGGTGCTTACAACCTGATTCGCATCCGTGAGGGGGACGAATGGAAGACGTCTTTTAACACCAGGGACGGGCACTATGAATATCTAGTGATGCCCTTTGGGCTCTGTTATGCCCCAGCCGTTTTCCAAGACTTTGTAAACGATATCTTCCAGGATATGGTCTCCACCTCGGTCGTAGTCTATCTGGATGATATTCTCTCATCTACTCTCCAGATATTGACTCCCACCAGAGAGAATTTTGCATAGTCTTTGACCTCTTACGAACTAACTCCCTCTACGCCAAGTTGGAGAAATGTGTGTTTGAGCAGGAGTCCTCACCTTTCCTGGGCTATATCATGTCTGCCCAGGGATTGGCTATGGATCCTGCCAAACTACAGGCTTTGATGGACTGGCAAGAACCCCATTCTCTTAAAGCGGTGTAGCGCTTTATGGGGTTCATTAACTATTATCGCAAGTTCATTCCTCATTTCTCAACTTTGGTAGCTCCCTTGGTAGCCCTCACCAAGAAGGGAGCAAATCCCAAATTGTGGTCTGAGGAGGTCTCCAAGGCCCTCACTTCTATTAAATCTCATTTTGCTAGCGCTCCCATCCTACATCGCCCCGATGTAGATAAGCCATTTATAAAGGAGGTGGATGCCTCATCTGTTGGTGCTGGAGCAGTCCTCTTCCAAAAGGATGCTCAAGGTCGGAAGCATCCTTGCTTCTTCTTTTCCAAAACCTTCACACCAGCAGAGAGGAATTATTCCATCGGAGACAGGGAGTTGCTAGCAATGAAGTTGGCCTTCTCAAAGGGGAGACATCTCTTGGAGGGGGCTCGCTTTCCCTTCCAAGTATTCACAGACCACAAGAATTTGGTTTATTTACAGACCGCCCAGCGGCTAAATTCTCGCCAGGCCAGATGGTCCTTGTTCTTCTCTTGGTTCCATTTCACCCTCCATTTTCTTTCCGGGGAGAAGAACATTCATGCCAACGCTCTCTCTCGCTCCGTTGTATCATCTGAGGAGGAGGAAGAGGAGCCACAGCTTATTGTCCCTTCTGAGAGCCTGAGAACTGTGGCCCTGGTTTCACTAGAGTCTGTGCCTCCGGGCAAGACTTTTGTACCATCCAGTTTGCGTCTGGAGGTTCTCTCTTGGGCTCACTCGTCTAGGGTGGGTGAACATTTTGCGACCAAAAGGACATCTGAGCTTCTGGCGAGGACATATTTGTGGCCGCATATGGCCCATGACGCCGCAGACTATGTTCGGGCATGTGTCTCCTGCGCCAAGAACAAGTCTCCTTGTCAACGTCCAGCTGGGTTGCTTCACCCCCTGCCGGTGGCAGACAGGCCCTGGGAGATGGTCGGGATGGATTTTGTGGTGGGCTTACCCAAGGTTCGTAGCTGCACCATTATTTGGGTGATCACTGACCATTTTTCCAAAATGGTGCACTTGGTGCCTCTTCCACGGCTGCCTTCTGCATAGGCTCTGGCGGCGTTGTTTATCAAGCACATATTTCACCTCCACGGTACGCCGGACAAAATTGTCAGTGACTGGGGTCCCCAGTTTGCGTCTCGATTCTGGAGAGAGCTTTGTTGTCTACTCAGTATTGAGTTGAATCTTTCCTCAGCATATCATCCCGAGACGAATGGGTTGGTAGAGAGGGCCAACCAGACATTGGTCACATATCTGCGACATTTTGTTTCTACCAGGCAGGATGACTGGGCATCCTTGTTACGATGGGTGGAATTTGCGCTTAACAACGCCGTAGCCGACTCCATCGGTCAGACTCCTTTCCTCCCTAATTACCGCTTGCATCCGAGGGTTCCTGTGACTATGCCCGTGTCTTCCACCAACTCCAGGGTGGCAGACTGGGCTGTGGAGGCACGGGACATTTGGGGCCGCACTCAGAATGCCATCTGGGCCTCCAAGGAGAGAATGAGGTCCTCCGCCGATGCACATCGGCGCCCTGCTCTGACCTTTGCTCCTGGCGACTTAGTGTGGCTCTCCGCTCGTAACATCAGGCTGCAAGTTGAGTCCACTAAGTTTGCAGCTTGCTGCTTGGGTCCCTTCAAGGTCCTCGAACAGTGGTCTACCATCTGGCCCTTCCTCCATGCCTAGGTATCGCCGACACCTTTCATGTGTTCCTCTTGAAGCCCGTGTACATGTCCCGATTTTCCGAGTCATCTACCGGGACATCGGGTTCGTCTTCGGATGATTACGAGGTGAACACTATTTTGGGGTGCAAGGTGGCACCTGGCAAAAATTTTTATTTGGTGGAATGGAAGGGTTATGGCCCAGAGGACAGGTCCTGGGAGCCTGCTGAGCACATTCGAGCTCCACAGCTCATTGCTGCCTTTGAGGTTAGCGAGGTCCAAGGAGGGGGGTAATGTTAGGTGTTGAGTTCCCGCCTCTGCACAGGGGGAATCTCGAACCACCTCCGCTGCGGTCTCCCATTCTTCTCCAGCCACAGTGGAGCCTGCTCAGCGGAGACGTCGGTCCCAGCGTCTGGCTCAGGCTGATACTGGGCAACTGGTTACTACTGTTCTTCCAGGCTCTGCCTTTGTAGCCAGTACTGGTCAGCGGCGAGCAGACGTCTCTGGGACTAAGTCCTGCTTTTCCCCTTCTGAGCATGCCCATTGGAGGTCGGGGGTCACATGCTCAGATACTGCAGCAGCTCTCATTGGTCCTCTAGGAAGGTAATTGTTGTGAATTCTGTTGTTAAGCTCCCTCCTGTGGTCATGAATGGTACTTCGGCTGGTTCTGTCCGTGGGCTTCCTCTGGTGGTTGTGAGTGGGGCTGCGGGTTCTGAGGTACCTTCCTGTTGTGATAGGCAATTCAGTATCACAATGGACATAGCGGTCAGAGCACATACAGTGATCTGACAATAACCCAAAATAATAGAACGAGCTCTGAGACGTGGGAACTCTGCAGACCGCAATCCCTAATCCTCTCCAAACAACACTAGAGGCAGCCGTGGATTGCGCCTAACTCTGCCTATGCAACTCGGCACAGCCTGAGAAACTAACTAGCCTGAAGATAGAAAATAAGCCTACCTTGCCTCAGAGAAATACCCCAAAGGAAAAGGCAGCCCCCCACATATAATGACTGTGAGTAAGATGAAAAGACAAACGTAGGGATGAAATAGATTCAGCAAAGTGAGGCCCGACTTTCTTAACAGAACGAGGATAGGAAAGATAACTTTGCGGTCTACACAAAACCCTAAAGGAAACCACGCAAAGGGGGCAAAAAGACCCTCCGTACCGAACTAACGGCACGGAGGTACACCCTTTGCGTCCCAGAGTTTCCAGCAAAACAATTAGACAAGCTGGACAGAAGAAATAGCAAACAAATAGCAAAGAAGCACTTAGCTATGCAGAGCAGCAGGCCACAGGAATGATCCAGGGAAAAACAAGTCCAACACTGGAACATTGACAGGAAGCCAGGATCAAAGCATTAGGTGGAGTTAAGTAGAGAAGCACCTAACGACCTCACCAGATCACCTGAGGGAGGAAACTCAGAAGCCGCAGTACCACTTTCCTCCACAAACGGAAGCTCCCAGAGAGAATCAGCCGAAGTACCACTTGTGACCACAGGAGGGAGCTCTGCCACAGAATTCACAACACCTTCCACAGGTGACGAGGTTAATTCGTTAGCTGGCTGCTCTATTTAACTCCACCTAGATCATGGCTCCATGCCACCTGTCAATGTTCCAGTATTGGTCTAGTTCGCTCCTGGATCGTTCTTGTGACCTGTCTTCCCAGCAGAAGCTAAGTTCTTGCTTGTTTTTCTCTGTGTGCTATTTTTTCTGTCCAGCTTGCTATTTTGATTTTTGTCTTGCTTGCTGGAAGCTCTGGGACGCAGAGGGAGCGCCTCCGCACCGTGAGTCGGTGCGGAGGGTCTTTTTGCGCCCTCTGCGTGGTCTTTTTGTAGTTTTTTGTGCTGACCGCAAAGTTACCTTTCCTATCCTCTGTCTGTTCAGTAAGTCGGGCCTCACTTTGCTAAATCTATTTCATCTCTGTGTTTGTAAATTTCATCTTAACTCACAGTCATTATATGTGGGGGGCTGCCTGTTCCTTTGGGGAATTTCTCTGAGGCAAGGTAGGCTTTATTTTTCTATCTCTAGGGCTAGCTAGTTCCTTAGGCTGTGACGAGGCGCCTAGGGAGCGTCAGGAGCGCTCCACGGCTATTTCTAGTGTGTGATAGGATTAGGGATTGCGGTCAGCAGAGTTCCCACGTCTCAGAGCTTGTCCTGTATTGTTAGTAACTATCAGGTCATTCCGTGTGCTCTTAACCACCAGGTCCATTATTGTCCTCACCACCAGGTCATAACAGTACAGGTGGCCCAAAGTACTAATGCATCTCAATAGAGGGATAAGAGAAGTTCTGAGACCATTTTTTTTCTTTGCAGTGTGTTTTGTCTCTCTTTTGCCCTTTACCTCTGGGTGGTTCAGGATACAGGTGTAGATATGGACATTCAAGGTCTGTTCTCTTGTATGGATAATCTCACTGCAAGGGTACAAAACATTCAAGATTTTGTGGTTCAGAATCCGATGTTAGAGCCTAGGATTCCAATTCCTGATTTGTTTTTTGTGGATAGATCTAAGTTTCTGAATTTCAAAAATAATTGTAAATTGTTTCTTGCTTTGAAACCTCGCTCCTCAGGTGACCCTGTTCAACAAGTGAAAATCATTATTTCTTTGTTACGTGGCGACCCTCAAGACTGGGCATTTTCCCTTGCGCCAGGAGATCCGGCATTGCGTGATGTTGATGCATTTTTTCTGGCGCTTGGATTGCTTTATGATGAACCAAATTCAGTGGATCAGGCAGAGAAAATCTTGCTGGCTCTGTGTCAGGGTCAGGATGAGGTAGAGATATATTGTCAGAAGTTTAGGAAGTGGTCTGTACTCACTCAGTGGAATGAATGTGCGCTGGCAGCAATTTTCAGAAAGGGTCTCTCTGAAGCCCTTAAGGATGTCATGGTGGGATTTCCCATGCCTGCTGGTCTGAATGAGTCTATGTCTTTGGCCATTCAGATCGATCGACGCTTGCGTGAGCGTAAAGTTGTGCACCATTTGGCGGTATTATCTGAGCATAGACCTGAGCCTATGTGATGTGATAGGACTTTGACCAGAGCTGAACGGCAGGAACACAGACGTCGGAATGGGCTGTGTTTTTACTGTGGTGATTCCACTCATGCTATCTCCGATTGTCCTAAGCGCACTAAGCGTTTCGCTAGGTCTGCCACCATTGGTACGGTACAGTCGAAATTTCTTTTGTCCGTTACTCTGATTTGCTCTTTGTCATCCTATTCTGTTATGGCATTTGTGGATTCAGGCGCTGCCCTGAATTTGATGGACTTGGAGTTTGCTAGGCGCTGTGGTTTTTTCTTGGAGCCCTTACAGTATCATATTCCATTGAGAGGAATTGATGCTACGCCTTTGGCCAAGAATAAGCCCCAGTACTGGACCCAATTGACCATGTGCATGGCTCCTGCACATCAGGAGGATATTCGCTTTTTGATGTTGCATAATCTGCATGATGTGGTCGTTTTGGGGTTGCCATGGCTACAGGTCCATAATCCAGTATTGGATTGGAAATCTATGTCTGTGTGCAGCTGGGGTTGTCAGGGGGTACATGGTGATGTTCCATTTTTGTCTATTTCGTCATCCACCCCTTCTGAAGTCCCGGAGTTTTTGTCGGATTACCGGGATGTATTTGATGAGAACAAATCCAGTGCCCTACCTCCTCATAGGGATTGCGATTGTGCTATCAATTTGATTCCTGGTAGTAAGTTTCCTAAGGGCCGACTGTTCAATTTATCTGTGCCAGAACACGCCGCTATGCGGAGTTATATAAAGGAATCCTTGGAGAAGGGTCATATTCGCCCGTCGTCGTCACCATTGGGAGCAGGGTTCTTTTTTGTGGCCAAGAAGGATGGTTCTTTGAGACCTTGTATTGATTACCGCCTTCTTAATAAGATCACAGTCAAATTTCAGTACCCTTTGCCGCTGCTGTCTGATTTATTTGCTCGGATTAAGGGGGCTAGTTGGTTCACCAAGATAGATCTTCGTGGTGCGTATAATCTTGTGCGTATTAAACAGGGCGATGAATGGAAAACAGCATTTAATACGCCCGAGGGCCATTTTGAGTACCTGGTTATGCCATTCGGGCTTTCCAATGCTCCATCAGTATTTCAGTCCTTTATGCATGACATCTTCCGAGAGTATCTGGATAAATTCCTGATTGTATATTTGGATGATATTTTGGTCTTCTCGGATGATTGGGAGTCTCACGTGAAGCAGGTCAGAATGGTGTTCCAGGTCCTTCGTGCTAATTCTTTGTTTGTGAAGGGCTCTAAGTGTCTCTTTGGAGTTCAGAAGGTTTCATTTTTGGGTTTCATTTTTTCCCCTTCTACTATCGAGATGGACCCTGTTAAAGTCCAGGCCATTTATGATTGGACTCAGCCGACATCTGTGAAGAGTCTGCAAAAGTTCCTGGGCTTTGCTAATTTTTATCGTCGCTTCATCTGCAATTTTTCTAGTATTGCTAAACCATTGACCGATTTGACCAAGAAAGGTGCTGATGTGGTCAATTGGTCTTCTGCTGCGGTGGAAGCTTTTCAAGAGTTGAAGCATCGTTTTTCTTCTGCCCCTGTGTTGTGTCAACCAGATGTTTCGCTTCCGTTCCAGGTCGAGGTTGATGCTTCTGAGATTGGAGCAGGGGCTGTTTTGTCGCAGAAAAGTTCTGATTGCTCGGTGATGAAACCATGCGCCTTCTTTTCCAGGAAGTTTTCGCCTGCTGAGCGAAATTATGATGTGGGCAATCGAGAGTTGCTGGCCATGAAGTGGGCATTCGAGGAGTGGCGTCATTGGCTTGAAGGAGCTAAGCATCGCGTGGTGGTCTTGACTGATCATAAGAACTTGACTTATCTCGAGTCCGCCAAGCGGTTGAATCCTAGACAAGCTCGTTGGTCGTTGTTTTTTGCCCGGTTTGACTTTGTGATTTCATACCTTCCGGGCTCTAAAAATGTGAAGGCGGATGCTCTGTCTAGGAGTTTTGTGCCCGACTCTCCGGGTGTATCTGAGCCGGCGGGTATCCTCAAAGAGGGAGTAATTGTGTCTGCCATCTCCCCTGATTTGCGGCGGGTGCTGCAAAAATTTCAGGCTAATAAACCTGATCGTTGCCCAGCGGAGAAACTGTTTGTCCCTGATAGGTGGACGAATAAAGTTATCTCTGAGGTTCATTGTTCGGTGTTGGCTGGTCATCCTGGAATCTTTGGTACCAGAGAGTTAGTGGCTAGATCCTTTTGGTCTGCAAAAGTTCCTGGGCTTTGCTAATTTTTATCGTCGCTTCATCAGTAATTTTTCTAGTGTTGCTAAACCGTTGACTGATTTGACCAAGAAGGGTGCTGATGTGGTCAATTGGTCTTCTGCGGCTGTGGAAGCTTTTCAGGAGTTGAAGCATCGTTTTTCTTCTGCCTCTGTGTTGTGCCAGCCAGATGTTTCGCTCCCGTTTCAGGTCGAGGTTGATGCTTCTGAGATTGGAGCAGGAGCTGTTTTGTCGCAGAGAAGTTCTGATGGCTCGTTGATGAAACCATGTGCCTTCTTTTATAGAAAGTTTTCGCCTGCTGAGCGCAATTATGATGTTGGCAATCGAGAGTTGTTGGCCATGAAGTGGGCATTCGAGGAGTGGCGTCATTGGCTTGAAGGAGCCAAGCATCGCGTGGTGGTCTTGATGGATCACAAGAATTTAACTTATCTCGAGTCTGCCAAACGGTTGAATCCTAGACAGGCTCGTTGGTCGCTATTTTTCTCCCGTTTTGATTTTGTGGTTTCGTACCTTCCGGGCTCTAAGAATGTGAAGGCTGATGCCCTGTCAAGGAGTTTTGTGCCCGACTCTTCGGGTGTTCCTGAGCCGGTGGGTATTCTCAAAGAGGGGGTAATTTTGTCTGCCATCTCCCCTGATTTGCGGCGGGTGCTGCAAAAATTTCAGGCTGATAGACCTGACCGTTGCCCAGCGGAGAAACTGTTTGTCCCTGATAAATGGACTAGTAGAGTTAACTCTGAGGTTCATTCTTCGGTGTTGGCTGGTCATCCTGGAATCTTTGGTACCAGAGATTTGGTGGCTAGATCCTTTTGGTGGCCGTCTTTGTCGCGGGATGTGTGTTCTTTTGTGCAGTCCTGTGGGACTTGTGCTCGGGCTAAGCCCTGCTGTTCTCCTGCCAGTGTGTTGCTTTTGCCCTTGCCGGTCCCGAAGAGGCCCTGAATGCATATTTCTATGGATTTTATTTCGGATCTCCCTGTCTGTCAAAAGATGTCGGTCATTTGGGTGGTTTGTGATCGCTTCTCTAAGATGATCCATTTGGTACCCTTGTCTAAATTGCCTTCCTCCTCTGATTTGGTGCCGTTGTTTTTCCAGCATGTGGTTAGTTTACATGGCATTCCGGAGAACATCGTTTCGGACAGAGGTTCCCAGTTTGTTTCGAGGTTTTGGCGATCCTTTTGTGCTAGGATGGGCATTGATTTGTCTTTTTCCTCGGCTTTCCATCCTCAGACAAATGGCCAAACCGAACGTACTAATCAGACTTTGGAAACATATCTGAGATGCTTTGCTTCTGCTGATCAGGATGATTGGGTGTCCTTTTTGCCTTTGGCTGAGTTCGCCCTTAATAATCGGGCCAGCTCGGCTACTTTGGTTTCGCCGTTTTTCTGCAATTCTGGTTTCCATCCTCGTTTCTCTTCAGGGCAGGTTGAGTCTTTGGACTGTCCTGGTGTAGATACTGTGGTGGATAGGTTGCAGCAGATTTGGACTCATGTGGTGGACAATTTGACATTGTCCCAGGAGAAGGCTCAACGTTTCGCTAACCGCCGGCGCTGTGTGGTCCCCGACTTCGTGTTGGGGATTTGGTGTGGTTGTCGTCTCGTTATGTTCCTATGACGGTTTCCTCTCCTAAGTTTAAGCCTCGTTTCATTGGTCCGTATAAGATTTCTGAGGTTCTCAATCCTGTGTCATTTCGTTTGACCCTTCCAGCTTCTTTTGCCATCCATAATGTATTCCATAGTTCGTTGTTGTGGAGATACGTGGCGCCTGTGGTTCCATCCGTTGATCCTCCTGCCCCGGTGTTGGTTGAGGGGGAGTTGGAGTATGTGGTGAAGATTTTGGATTCTCGTATTTCGAGACGGAAACTCCAGTACCTGGTCAAGTGGAAGGGTTATGGTCAGGAAGATAATTCCTGGGTCTTTGCCTCTGATGTTCATGCTGCCGATCTGGTTCGTGCCTTTCATTTGGCTCGTCCTGGTCGGCCTGGGGGCTCTGGTGAGGGTTCGGTGACCCCTCCTCAAGGGGGGGGTACTGTTGTGAATTCTGTTGTTAAGCTCCCTCCTGTGGTCATGAATGGTACTTCGGCTGGTTCTGTCCATGGGCTTCTTCTGGTGGTTGTGAGTGGGGCTGCGGCTTCTGAGGTTCCTTCCACAGGTGACGAGGTTAATTCGTTAGCTGGCTTCTCTATTTAACTCCACCTAGATCATGGCTCCATGCCACCTGTCAATGTTCCAGTATTGGTCTAGTTCGCTCCTGGATCGTTTTTGTGACCTGTCTTCCCAGCAGAAGCTAAGTTCTTGCTTGTTTTTCTCTGTTTGCTATTTTTTCTGTCCAGCTTGCTATTTTGATTTTTGTCTTGCTTGCTGGAAGCTCTGGGACGCAGAGGGAGCGCCTCCGCACCGTGAGTCGGTGCGGAGGGTCTTTTTTGCGCCCTCTGCGTGGTCTTTTTGTAGTTTTTTGTGCTGACCGCAAAGTTACCTTTCCTATTCTCTGTCTGTTCAGTAAGTCGGGCCTCACTTTGCTAAATCTATTTCATCTCTGTGTTTGTAAATTTCATCTTAACTCACAGTCATTATATGTGGGGGGCTGCCTGTTCCTTTGGGGAATTTCTCTGAGGCAAGGTAGGCTTTATTTTTCTATCTCTAGGGCTAGCTAGTTCCTTAGGCTGTGATGAGGCGCCTAGGGAGCGTCAGGAGCGCTCCACGGCTATTTCTAGTGTGTGTGATAGGATTAGGGATTGCGGTCAGCAGAGTTCCCACGTCTCAGAGCTTGTCCTGTATTGTTAGTAACTAGTGTTGAGCGATACCGTCCGATACTTGAAAGTATCGGTATCGGATAGTATCGGCCGATACCCGAAAAATATCGGATATCGCCGATACCGATATCCGATACCAATACAAGTCAATGGGACACCAAGTATCGGAATGTATCCTGATGGATCCCAGGGTCTGAAGGAGAGGAAACTCTCCTTCAGGCCCTGGGATCCATAGGGAGGTGTAAAATAAAGAATAAAAATAAAAAATATTGATATACAGGGTGGAGCGCGGTAATTTGCTTTTTTGCACTGCATGCTGTGGCGGCACTGTCGGTCGAAGAGAGGGGAGAGTGGGTGTGGCTTACAGTGGCTGATGGGAGATTTGTATTCCTCTGCCTTTCAGTTGCCATCATGCAGTGGACACGTGAGGAGAGGTCATTTTGTGTTGAAGCGTATTTTTCAAATGCCCACTCGATCATTGCAGTGCAGCGTGCTTTTCGTTTACAATTCGCTGTTCCTCCACGCGGACGTGTTCCTGGACGGCAATCAATTGTAAATTGGGTGAATGCATTCAGAACAGCAGGGAATGTGTCATGTGTACGAAGGGGACCTGAGAGAAGGATTACAACACCACAAAACATCGAGAGAGTTAGAGCAGCAGTACTGCAATCTCCGAAACGCTCTTGGCATTTCAAGACGTTCTCTCCACCGGATTCTTCATGATGAACTGAATTTTCACCCATATAAAATGTGCGTGGTCCAACATTTGTCAGCATGGGACTATTTGACACGGCGGGCCTCTTGTGAAGACATGTTAGCAACGATACCCCGTGACGCAATTGTGTTTTTTTCTGATGAGGCACATTTTCACCTCAGTGGGTGTGTAAACAAACAAAATATGTGTTACTGGAGTGAAACAAACCCCAGAGAAGTTCACGAGAGACCTCTGCATTCGGACCGCGTCACTGTGTGGTGCGCCATATCACGAGTAGGCATCATTGGTCCTTACTTTTTTCAGGATAATGGTCGTGCCATAACTGTGAACTCCGAACGGTACTTGTCTATGATACAGGATTATTTTCAGCCGGCTCTTGAGGCAATGGAACTAGAGGATACATGGTTCCAACATGATGGTGCCACTGCACACACAGCGAGGGTTACCATGAATTGTTTGAGGCAAATGTTTCCTGGACGGCTTATCTCTTTGAGGGGAGATGTGAACTGGCCAGCACGCTCACCAGATTTAGCCCCATGCGATTTTTTCCTTTGGGGTTACCTGAAGTCTAAGGTGTATATCAACCGTCCCAACACCTTGGAAGACCTAAGGAACAATATTGAAGCTGAAATTGGCAGAATACCAGTGGACATGCTTGTTAGAGTTCATGAAAACTTCAGAAAACGTATGCAGCAGTGTGTGGATAGCGAAGGTCGACATTTGCCAGATACACTATTTAAAACCATGTAATTTAAAAATTCCATTACTGTTCAGTATAATTAAAATATAAAATAAATTTTTCTAATGATCATAATTTTTTTTATTTCATTCCCAAATCAGCAAATTACCGCGCTCCACCCTGTATTTACCTCTCCGGCGGCCCCTGAACTCAGCGCGGGTAACCGGCAGGCTTCGTTGTTCAAAATCAGCGCTTTTAGGACCTGAGAATCACGTCCCGGCTTCTGATTGGTCGCGGGCCGCCCATGTGACCGCCACACGACCAATCACAAGCCGCGACGTCACCGCAAGCTATTGACGCACTCATTTTTAAAAATGAGCGCGTTAATGGCTTTGAAAGACGTAGCGGCTTGTGATTGGTCGCGTGGCCGCGACCAATCACAAGCCGCGACGTCACCGCAAGCTATTGACGCGCTCATTTTTAAAAATGAGCGCGTTAATGGCTTTGAAAGACTTGTGATTGGTCGCGGCCACAGTGGAGCACGGATCGTGTATAGTGACCTCTATATACCGCCTGGTGCAGTGTGAGCAGACACTAGTGTGAACCATCCCTAGATCAGCGGTGCGGCTCTTAGGAGGAGGATGTGGGGGCTCTTAGAAGAGCCTTTGGGTTTGTGGACAGATGTGGAGGAGCGGAGTTTCCAGTCCTGGCACAGCAGACTAGCCGCTTCCTGGATCTATGGGGAAACGGCCATTATCTGCCCCAATCACTGCACAAAGTCCTCCTTCAATAGGGGCTAATTTCCAGCTATCTGCAGATTATTCTGAGGCTGAGTTCTGCGAGCGACACTCAGTGTTCACTGACAGGCTGGCAGGTGAGGGGTTAATCCCTGTCAGTGCTTCTCCTCCGCTCCAGTATGTCAGGACCCGGGAGTATACAACTAGCACGTCCCAGGCTGTGGCCGATACTACAGGCAGCCGCACGGGGGATAAAAATGAGCGCGTTAATGGCTTTGAAAGACATAGCGGCTTGTGATTGGTCGCGGCCATGCGACCAATCACAAGCCGCTACGTCTTTCAAAGCCATTAACGCGCTCATTTTTAAAAATGAGCGCGTCAATAGCTTGCGGTGACGTGGCGGCTTGTGATTGGTCGCGGCCACGCAACCAATCACAAGCCATTACGTCTTTCAAAGCCATTAACGCGCTCATTTTTAAAAATGAGCGCGTCAATAGCTTGCGGTGACGTCGCGGCTTGTGATTGGTCGCGTGGCGGTCACATGGGCGGCCCGCGACCAATCAGAAGCCGGGACGTGATTCTCAGGTCCTAAAAGCGCTGATTTTGAACAACGAAGCCTGCCGGTTACCCGCGCTGAGTCCAGGGGCCGCCGGAGAGGTAAATATATCAATATTTTTTATTTTAATTCTTTATTTTACAGATCCCTATGTATCCGATACCGATACCCGATACCACAAAAGTATCGGATCTCGGTATCGGAATTCCGATACCGCAAGTATCGGCCGATACCCGATACTTGCGGTATTGGAATGCTCAACACTATTAGTAACTATCAGGTCATTCCGTGTGCTCTTAACCACCAGGTCCATTATTGTCCTCACCACCAGGTCATAACAGGTAATGAAGTTGCTCAGGTACTGTAGCAGCTCCCATTGGTCCTCTAGGAAGGTCCTGAAGTTGCTGCAGCTATAAAAGGTTTGCATGGCTGCACGGCCATGCGCTCTTAGGGTTAGCGGAACACACTGAGTAAATATAGATGTTTATTATTGGTGCGTTCGCAGCCCGGGGTCCACCGTGCAGGAGGAACCTGCTGCTAGTGAATGGTGGCTCTATTTGGCGGTATAAGGTAGCTCTGTTACTTTACAGAGTCACCGTGAAAGTAAAGCACTGTGCCCTGTTAGACTCACAGGAGCACAAGCTAACTGCCGAGCTGATAGCAGTCAGTGGTCATGCAAACACACAATGTCCTCACCAGAGGTGCTGGTGTTCAAGGGGCTTATTTCAGCCGGGTCCCTGAATACATACACACATAACCACACTGGCGCAAAGCACATAACTTGGATTGATACTAGCGCACGGCCGTGCAGTCATGTGAACCTTTTATAGCTGCAGCAACTACAGGACCTTCTCAGAAGGACCAATGGGAGGCTTCCACAGAACTTGAGCAACTTCAGGACCTTCCTAGAGGACCAATGAGAGTTGCTGCAGTACCTGAGCATGTGACCCTTGATCTTCAATGAGAGATCTTACCCTGGGCATGCTCAGAAGGGGAAAAGTAGGACTTAGTCCCAAAGACGTCTGCTTGCCACTGACCAGTACTGGCTACAATGGCAGAACCTGGAAAGGCAGCAGTAACCCTTTGCACAGTGTCAGACTGAGCAAGATGCTGGGACCGACGCCTCCACTGAGCAGGCTCCACTGCGGAAGGAGAAGAATGGGAGACCACAGCGGAGATGGCTCGAGATTCCCCCTGTGCAGAGGTGGGAACTCGACCCCTAACATGTGCTAGTATCAAACCAATGTCTATGAGCTCAGCGCCAGTGTTGTCATGTTTGGATGCGGTTAGGGTTTGGCTGAAATAAGCTCCTAGAATACTGGCACCTCCAGTGAGGAGTTTGTATGAGTGTATTCAGGGCCTTGGCTGAAATAAGCCGCTAGAATACTGGCACCTCCGGTGAGGAGTTGTTTATCTGTTTTCTCTGACTGCATGACCACAGTTTGCTCTGGTTGGTAGCTGTGTACCGCTGTGAGGTTAACAGGGCACAGCATCTTGTTCCTAGTGACTCTGTGCAGCTAACAGAGTTCGCTTATACCGCCATATAGCGGTGCCATTTGCCAGCAGCAGGTTCCTCTCCTGCACAGTGGAACCCGGGTTGCAAACGCACCTAATAATACATATATATATATATATATATATATATATATATATATATATATATATATATATTTACTCGGTGCGTTCCGCCAACCCTAACAGTGAGGATATCCAGTTGGGATGACAATAGGCACTTATATATGGTAGAAATTAAATAATTTGAAAGAAAATCAACGCATTTCGACTTTTCATCTCATTCAAGATCATGAATAAGACGAAAAGTTGAAATGCGTTGATCGCTGCTGTTGCTGCTAGTGTGTCTGGAGCGCCCCCAGACGCAGGGCCACGAGTTCTCGGTACCGGGCCTCTCTGGTTCGGTTCTGAGGCTGTCACGGTGGCCCTTTTTCTTTGATTCATCTAGATAGGCCATCAAAGAAGTCAACTGAGAGAGCATCATTGTTCCAGGATAATTGAGCAGACAGGGTACAGAACTGGATGGCATAATGTCTGACAAAGTTAGTTCTTTGTCTGAGCAGCAGTATGGAATCAGTGGCAGAGGGGACATGACCTGGTTTGTCAAACACTCTTCAAAACTCAGCCAGGAAGGATGATATACAACAGAATGCTTCATAGGATTGTCCCATTCCTATAAAGGTGCAGCCAGTATGAAAGCATCTCCAGATAACAAAAAAAACATAAATTATACTTTTGACAAGTCAGAAAATAGATTTTTTAGGGGGAAAAAAACTTGAAGTGTACTGTGCATTGCTTTTCAAGAAGGCCTTAGGATCTCAATCAAAAAATGGCAGAAGTATGCAAATGTGTCGATTTACACCAAGCAATATGTCAGAAATGGAGGAGCTGGAGATGTAATCACAGGAGTTTGAAGTAGAGAGTCATTGTGGGCTGAGAGGTCATACATAGCCTGGACGAGCTTCAATTTACTCACAGCAACTCAAGCAGCCCAGAAAAATCCCCTTTGTTCAACTGTAATGTTTTTTTTTTGCTGCTGTACCATTGAAATCCATGTTCTGAGTTTACTGTTAGTGCTCACCTGGTGAGGTTTATTCAATAAGTCACAGATCAGGGTGTACACTTGGACCGAGTGTGACATCGCAGTTGGCTGGACTTATTCGATGACACAAGCAACGTACAGTGAGGACCTGAACAACTGGCTATGCCGGATGTGAGGCAAACAAAAAAAGCAGGACATGCTGGAATCAACAGAACCAGATGTGTAGACAAATACAGAAGCTTAAAATGTAAGGTAGACCAGGAATTGCTACAGCATTATGTGAAAAAGTCCTGTGTTTGCCCAAGATGAAAGGTTAAAGAACAGGTCTGACCCAGGATATAGTTGCAGGTTGCAGATATCACAGGAGTTTGCAGAAATAATTGCAGTGCAATATCATCAGTCTTTAGATAACAGTTTATAATGCTTACAGCAGATCAGCAGGTCTAAAGAGTAGTATAGACAGGTTGCACAAAATAGGAGGTTTCAGATATTATTGCTGCAAAATGTGAACAGTCACTAGATAACAGTTTGTAATGCTTTTAGCAGATAATTGGTTAATCAAAAGCTCTAAGGAACAGTACATTCAGGTTGCAGAAACATACTGTAGGTGTTTGTTAAGATGATTGCAGCTCAATTTGAACTAAATAACAGTTTATATTGCTTACAGCAGATGAACAGGCCTAAGGAGAAGGTTAATGAGCAGGTATAAGGAGCAGTAGATGCAGGTTTCAGAATAGAAGAGATTGCAGAGATTGCTCTGTAATGTGAATAAACTCTAGATAAAAGTGTATAACTCTTACAGCTGATCAGCAGGTCTAAGGGTACCGTCACACTAAAACGACGCTGCAGCGATACGACAACGATGTCGATCGCTGCAGCATCGCTGTTTGGTCGCTGGAGAGCTGTCACACAGACAGCTCTCCAGCGACCAACGATCCCGAAGTCCCCGGTAACCAGGGTAAACATCAGGTTAGTAACCCGATGTTTTCCCTGGTTACCAGCGTAAACGTAAAAAAAAACAAACACTACATACTTACATTCCTGTCGCGTCCCTCGGCGCTGTGCTTCTCTGCACTGACAGTGAGCGCCGGACAGCTGGAAAGCAGAGCGGTGATGTCACCGCTGTACTTTACTGCTGGCCGGCGCTCACCAGTCAGTGCGGGAAGCTGAAGGCGAGGGACATGACCAGACACCGGAATGTGAGTATGTAGTGTTTGTTTTTTTTACATTTACAATGGTAACCAGGGTAAACATCGGGTTACTAAGCGTGGCCCTGCACTTAGTAACCCGATGTTTACCATGGTTACCAGTGAAGACATCGCTGAATCAGCGTCACACACGCTGATTCAGCGATGTCAGCGGGAGATCCAGCGACGAAATAAAGTTTCAAACGATCTGCTACGACGTACGATTCTCAGCGGGGTCCCTGATCGCAGTAGCGTGTCAGACACAGCGAGATCGTAAGGATATCGCTGGAACGTCACGGATCGTGCCGTCCTAGCGACCAAAGTGCCACTGTGTGACGGTACCCTAAGAAGAAGGTTATTCAGCAGATATAAGGAGCAGTAGATGCAGGTTTCAGAACAGAGGAGATTGCAGAGATGATTGCTCTGTAATGTGAACAGACTTTAGACAACAGTTTGTAATGCTTACAGCAGATAATGGTTAGTCAAGAGATCTGAGGAGAAGTGAATGCAGGCTGTAAAAACCACAGGAGTTTGCAGAGATGACTGCAGCTGGAGGAACTGGATGATGGCAAAGTACAAAATAGACATCACCTGAACACAACACTGACTGAATAATCAGACACACTGGTGTGTCTGAGTTGACCTTTACATTTTTACAATCACGAGAAAGCATTGGCCCCAAAAATGAACTTTTATTTCTCTGTTATGAAAGGTAATTCAGTACCACAATGGACATAGAGGTCAGCGCACATACAGTGACCTGGCAATAACCCAAAAAACAAGAACGAGCTCTGAGACGTGGGAACTCTGTTGACCGCAATCCCTAATCCTCTCCAACCACACTAAAGGCAGCCGTGGATTGCGCCTAACGCTCCCTATGCAACTCGGCACGGCCTGAGAAACTAGCTAGCCTGAAGATAGAAAATAAGCCTACCTTGCCTCAGAGAAATACCCCAAAGGAAAAGGCAGCCCCCACATATAATGACTGTGAGTTAAGATGAAAAGACAAACGTAGAGATGAAATAGATTTAGCAAAGTGAGGCCCAACTTTCTGAACAGAGCGAGGATAGGAAAGGTAACTTTGCGGTCAACACAAAATCCTACAAAAACCACGCAAAGGTGGCAAAAAGACCCTCCGTACTGAACTAACGGCACGGAGGTACACCCTCTGCGTCCCAGAGCTTCCAGCAAGCAGAAAAAAACAAATAGACAAGCTGGACAGAAAAAAAACAGCAAACAAATAGCAAAGAGGAACTTAGCTATGCAGAGCAGCAGGCCACAGGAACGATCCAGGAGGAAACAGGTCCAATACTAGAACATTGACTGGAGGCCAGGATCAAAGCACTAGGTGGAGTTAAATAGAGCAGCACCTAACGACTTCACCACATTACCTGAGGAAGGAAACTCAGAAGCCGCAGTACCACTTTCCTCCACCAACGGAAGCTCACAGAGAGAACCAGCCGAAGTACCACTTGTGACCACAGGAGGGAGCTCTGCCACAGAATTCACAACAGTACCCCCCCCCTTGAGGAGGGGTCACCGAACCCTCACCAGAGCTCCCAGGACGACCAGGATGAGCCATATGAAAGGCACAAACAAGATCGGGAGCATGGACATCAGAGGCAAAAACCCAGGAATTATCTTCCTGAGCATAACCCTTCCACTTAACCAGATACTGGAGTTTCCGCCTTGAAACACGAGAATCCAAAATCTTCTCCACAATATACTCCAACTCCCCCTCCACGAAAACCGGGGCAGGAGGATCAACAGATGGAACCATAGGTGCCACGTATCTCCGCAACAATGACCTATGGAATACGTTATGTATGGAAAAAGAATCTGGAAGGGTCAGACGAAAAGACACAGGATTAAGAACCTCAGAAATCCTATACGGACCAATAAAACGAGGTTTAAACTTAGGCGAGGAAACCTTCATAGGAATATGACGAGAAGATAACCAAACCAAGTCCCCAACCCGAAGTCGGGGACCCACACAGCGTCTGCGATTAGCGAAACGTTGAGCCATCTCCTGGGACAAAGTCAAATTGTCCACTACATGAGTCCAAATCTGCTGCAACCTATCCACCACAGTATCCACACCAGGACAGTCCGAAGACTCAACCTGCCCTGAAGAGAAATGAGGATGGAACCCAGAGTTGCAGAAAAACGGTGAAACCAAGGTAGCCGAGCTGGCCCGATTATTAAGGGCGAACTCAGCCAAAGGCAAAAAGGACACCCAGTCATCCTGATCAGCAGAAACAAAGCATCTCAGATATGTTTCCAAGGTCTGATTGGTTCGTTCAGTCTGGCCATTAGTCTGAAGATGGAAAGCCGAGGAAAAAGACAAGTCAATGCCCATCCTACCACAAAAGGCTCGCCAAAACCTCGAAACAAACTGGGAACCTGTCAGAAACTATATTCTCTGGAATGCCATGTAAACGAACCACATGCTGGAAAAACAATGGCACCAAATCAGAGGAGGAAGGCAATTTAGACAAGGGTACCAAATGGACCATCTTAGAGAAGCGATCACAGACCACCCAAATGACTGACATCTTTTGAGAGATGGGAAGATCTGAAATAAAATCCATAGAGATATGTGTCCAAGGCCTCTTCGGGACCGGCAAGGGCAAAAGCAACCCACTGGCACGAGAACAGCAGGGCTTAGCCCGAGCACAAATCCCACAGGACTGCACAAAAGTACGCACATCCCGCGACAAAGATGGCCACCAAAAGGATCTAGCCACTAACTCTCTGGTACCAAAGATTCCAGGATGACCAGCCAACACCGAACAATGAACCTCAGAGATAACTTTATTCGTCCACCTATCAGGGACAAACAGTTTCTCCGCTGGGCAACGATCAGGTTTATTAGCCTGAAATTTTTGCAGCACCCGCCGCAAATCAGGGGAGATGGCAGACACAATTACTCCCTCTTTGAGGATACCCGCCGGCTCAGATACACCCGGAGAGTCGGGCACAAAACTCCTAGACAGAGCATCCGCCTTCACATTTTTAGAGCCCGGAAGGTATGAAATCACAAAGTCAAACCGGGCAAAAAACAATGACCAACGAGCTTGTCTAGGATTCAACCGCTTGGCGGACTCGAGATAAGTCAAGTTCTTATGATCAGTCAAGACCACCACGCGATGCTTAGCTCCTTCAAGCCAATGACGCCACTCCTCGAATGCCCACTTCATGGCCAGCAACTCTCGATTGCCCACATCATAATTTCGCTCAGCAGGCGAAAACTTCCTGGAAAAGAAGGCGCATGGTTTCATCACCGAGCAATCAGAACTTTTCTGCGACAAAACAGCCCCTGCTCCAATCTCAGAAGCATCAACCTCGACCTGGAACGGAAGCGAAACATCTGGTTGACACAACACAGGGGCAGAAGAAAAACGATGCTTCAACTCTTGAAAAGCTTCCACCGCAGCAGAAGACCAATTGACCACATCAGCACCTTTCTTGGTCAAATCGGTCAATGGTTTAGCAATACTAGAAAAATTGCAGATGAAGCGACGATAAAAATTAGCAAAGCCCAGGAACTTTTGCAGACTTTTCAGAGATGTCGGCTGAGTCCAATTATGGATGGCTTGGACCTTAACAGGGTCCATCTCGATAGTAGAAGGGGAAAAGATGAACCCCAAAAATGAAACCTTCTGAACACCAAAGAGACACTTTGATCCCTTCACAAACAAAGAATTAGCACGCAGGACCTGAAACACCGTTCTGACCTGCTTCACATGAGACTCCCAATCATCCGAGAAGATCAAAATGTCATCTAAGTACACAATCAGGAATTTATCCAGGTACTCTCGGAAGATGTCATGCATAAAGGACTGAAACACTGATGGAGCATTGGCAAGTCCGAATGGCATTACTAGATACTCAAAATGGCCCTCGGGCGTATTAAATGCAGTTTTCCACTCATCGCCTCGCCTAATACGCACCAGATTATACGCACCACGAAGATCTATCTTGGTGAACCAACTACCCCCCTTAATCCGAGCAAACAAATCAGATAACAATGGCAAGGGGTACTGAAATTTAACCGTGATCTTATTTAGAAGGCGGTAATCTATACAAGGTCTCAGCGAACCATCCTTCTTGGCTACAAAAAAGAACCCTGCTCCTAATGGCGACGATGACGGGCGAATATGCCCCTTCTCCAAAGACTCCTTCACATAACTCCGCATAGCGGCGTGCTCAGGCACAGATAAATTAAACAGTCGACCTTTTGGGAATTTACTACCAGGAATCAAATCGATAGCACAATCACAATCCCTATGCGGAGGTAGGGTATCGGACTTGGGATCATCAAATAAATCCCGGTAATCAGACAAGAATTCAGGAACCTCAGAAGGGGTGGATGACGAAATAGTCAGAAATGGGACATCACCATGTACCCCCTGACAACCCCACCTGGACACAGACATGGATTTCCAATCTAATACTGGATTATGGACTTGTAGCCATGGCAACCCCAACACGACCACATCATGCAGATTATGCAACACCAGAAAGCGAATAACCTCCTGATGTGCAGGAGCCATGCACATGGTCAGCTGGGTCCAGTACTGAGGCTTATTCTTGGCCAAAGGCGTAGCATCAATTCCTCTCAATGGAATAGGACACTGCAAGGGCTCCAAGAAAAACCCACAACGCCTAGCATACTCCAAGTCCATCAAATTCAGAGCAGCGCCTGAGTCCACAAATGCCATGACAGAATATGATGACAAAGAGCAGATCAAGGTAACAGACAGAAGAAATTTTGACTGTACCGTACCAATGGTGGCAGACCTAGCGAACTGCTTAGTGCGCTTAGGACAATCAGATATAGCATGAGTGGAATCACCACAGTAGAAACACAGCCCATTCAGACGTCTGTGTTCTTGCCGTTCAACTCTGGTCAAAGTCCTATCGCACTGCATAGGCTCAGGTTTAAGCTCAGGTAATACCGCCAAATGGTGCACAGATTTACGCTCGCGCAAGCGTCGACCGATCTGAATGGCCAAAGACATAGACTCATTCAGACCAGCAGGCATAGGAAATCCCACCATGACATCCTTAAGGGCTTCAGAGAGACCTTTTCTGAAAATAGCTGCGAGCGCACCTTCATTCCACTGAGTGAGTACGGACCACTTTCTAAATTTCTGACAATATACCTCTATTTCATCCTGACCCTGACACAGAGCCAGCAAATTCTTCTCTGCCTGATGTACAGAATTAGGCTCATCGTACAGCAATCCGAGCGCCAGGAAAAATGCATCAATATTACTTAATGCAGGATGTCCTGACGCAAGAGAAAATGCCCAGTCCTGAGGGTCGCCACGCAAAAAAGAAATAACGATCCTAACTTGTTGAACTGGGTCACCAGAGGAGCGAGGTTTCAAAGCCAGAAATAGTTTACAATTATTTTTGAAACTCAGAAATTTAGTTCTATCTCCAAAAAACAAATCAGGAATAGGAATTCTCGGTTCTAACATAGAATTCTGAACCACAAAGTCTTGAATACTTTGTACTCTTGCCGTGAGCTGATCCACACATGAAGACAGACCTTTAATGTCCATTGCTACACCTGTGTCCTGAACCACCCAAATGTCTAGGGGGAAAAAAAGGCAAAACATAGTGCAGAGAAAAAAAAATTGTCTCAGAACTTCTTTTTTCCCTCTATTGAGAATCATTAGTACTTTTGGCCTCCAGTACTGTTATGAAAGGTAATTCAGTACCACAATGGACATAGAGGTCAGTGCACATACAGTGACCTGGCAATAACCCAAAAAACAAGAACGAGCTCTGAGACGTGGGAACTCTGTTGACCGCAATCCCTAATCCTCTCCAACCACACTAAAGGCAGCCGTGGATTGCGCCTAACGCTCCCTATGCAACTCGGCACGGCCTGAGAAACTAGCTAGCCTGAAGATAGAAAATAAGCCTACCTTGCCTCAGAGAAATACCCCAAAGGAAAAGGCAGCCCCCACATATAATGACTGTGAGTTAAGATGAAAAGACAAACGTAGAGATGAAATAGATTTAGCAAAGTGAGGCCCAACTTTCTGAACAGAGCGAGGATAGGAAAGGCAACTTTGCGGTCAACACAAAATCCTACAAAAACCACGCAAAGGGGGCAAAAAGACCCTCCGTACCGAACTAACGGCACGGAGGTACACCCTCTGCGTCCCAGAGCTTCCAGCAAGCAGAAAAAAACAAATAGACAAGCTGGACAGAAAAAAAACAGCAAACAAATAGCAAAGAGGAACTTAGCTATGCAGAGCAGCAGGCCACAGGAACGATCCAGGAGGAAACAGGTCCAATACTAGAACATTGACTGGAGGCCAGGATCAAAGCACTAGGTGGAGGTAAATAGAGCAGCACCTAACGACTTCACCACATTACCTGAGGAAGGAAACTCAGAAGCCGCAGTACCACTTTCCTCCACCAACGGAAGCTCACAGAGAGAACCAGCCGAAGTACCACTTGTGACCACAGGAGGGAGCTCTGCCACAGAATTCACAACATTTCTCTATATAAAAGCATAGATGACTAATAACCAATAGCACACATAAGTAAAATCAACACTAGGGTGTACTGGAAGGTGTCAGCTATCACCCAAGTAAATGCTGGAAGTAGATATATAGACCCAATGGGTCACTACCTCTGCAACAGGGTTAGTAACGACACCGATGTTGAGCGGGGGCGCCACGGAGTACAAATTAGGGTGCTAACCTCTGCTGCCAGGAAGGTAGAAAATTCAGGGAGAGGTAGGGACCCATTAGGTCTATATATCTGCCTCCAATAATTACTTGGGTGATCCCTGACACCTCTCAATACACCTTAGTGTTGATTTTACTTATGTGTGCTATTGGTTACTAGCCTTCTATGCTTTTAGACAAATAAAAGTTAATTTTAACAGAGTAGCTACATAATACAATATGGTGAGCTCTAACCAGGGGAAAATAACTCACCAACTGTGCTATGTTGAGGTAAACAACCAGATGGGCTGACAATCAGAGAGAGACAATCAGCATGTCAGCATCCATGAGGTCAAAATGGCTGCTGGAGAAGAAGAGGCAAGGCTAAAGCAGAGGCTGATGGGAAACTACGGAAGCCTCGATGAGCAAAGTTTTATTGCACAGTAACCAATGAAACAGGAAGTAAAGATGTAATGAGAACATTGTCAACAGATGGCGCTGTTGGATATATTATCACAATACAGTGATTCAATGTTATCAATACATTATAATTCAATATTACAAAGCATTGTAAACTAACTATATGCATTTGTATAGAGGCATGACAAGCGGAGCCCAACCATGGAATTGAGATGTGTGAAGCACCTGGGTGACAAAATCCAGCAAAAAACAAGGGCCCACAATTATGCCCACAGGTAGTATGGTGCCAAAATTCTTATTCAGATTCTGTTTAATGGCCCTATACAACTTGGAACAGATCGGCACTACTATTATGTGCACATCTTAGTATCTATTTGTTTTGTACATTTCTTTGTTTTTTACATATAGCATTTTCATGTAAAGCAAGATATTAAAACGAAATGTCATGATTTCTGTATCATAGAATATTTATAAATGCAATTGAAAGAATTCTGTCTATCTAGCAGAGTTATTCAAAAGTTTAGCAATGCAAAGCAACCTTTTATTTACTGCCTGGAAGAATCAATGCCAATGAACCTTATAACAAAAATGCACAATCGATCTTTTAGTGTTTAATTAGATTTTCATTTCCTTGGTGGAAAAAAAAACACACAACGGAGTAGAAAAAAGTAAATCTTAAAAACACTGTAAATTCTATAAGCAACGGTGTGTTTGGAAATGCAGCCCTGAGGGCAATCACTGGTCTCAGCACATACCTTCCAGCTAAATGAAGTAAATTATTAAGCATTGTGCACTTTGCTACTCCATTCTAAATGTGTTTGGCCTTGATACTTTATAGTACATCGTTTATATTGATGCACAGAGGTTCAGATGACTTGACAGCACATCCAGACTAATTTATTTATTGTCTTGTTTTCCTTCATGACTGGTGATTGTTTGGGTACTAAAATAAATTCAAGATAAATACTCTGTGTTACTGTGTGAGTGATACAGGATCACTTCTGTACACGTTGCCTTCAGAATTAGTTGTCTCTCTGGTTTTTCTTTCACAGCACGGATTTTACCACCCCAACCTCAAAGTTTGCTTAAATACCCCCCCAGAGCAGTAGAACGATTGATGGCACCACTATAGCATGCTTCTATAGCAAGTGACTATTATCTATTTTGCTCATAGGTGGTTTATGATCCCATACACATTAGACACAGTAGAGTATAGTTGGCCAAACCTGCCAATATTAGGAGTATCGGCCTTCAGTCTACTGGACATGAAGTCCATCCAATTCTCCTCTGACAGATGAAGGAGATAAGAGTCAGGCAATGTGATTTTTAAAACCGACACATTTGTTCTTAAAGGGAACCTGTCACACCCCCCTGGCGTTTTTAACTAAAAGAGCCACCTTATACAGCACTAACGCTGCATTCTGTCAAGGTGGCTTTTTTATTTGGGATCCCTTCTAATGCTGCAATATTCATTTTTTTTAACAATGAAAGAGCCACCTTGACAGAAGGCAGCATTAGTGCTGCACAAGGTGGCTCTTTTAGTTAGAAACATCAGGGGGGTAACAGGTTCCCTTTAAGTATTAGTGATGGGTGGACCCATGGATGTTTAAGTATGTCGGGTTCTGCTGAACTTTAAAAAACAGTTCGGTTCGGTTACCAGAACCCAAACCAGGAGATGGGGGATATTCGGGAGAAGTCTTGGAGGCAGTTGGGTGAGGAGCGAATAAGTTTTGAGGAGAGCAGGAGGTCTTGAGAGGACTGGAGATTACGTGAGGGAAGATATCGGGACATTATTTCAGAGATATATGGAGGAGACAGGTTATGGATGGCTTTGTAGGTCAGTATTAGTAATTTGAACTGGATACGCTGAGGGAATGGGAGCCAGTGAAGAGATTTGCAGAGGGGGAAGCGGAGGAGTAGCGAGGAAAGAGATGAATTAGTCGGGCAGAAGAGTTAAGGATGGACTGGAGAGTTGCAAGGGTGTTAGCAGAGAGGCCACATAAAAGGATGTTGCAGTAGTCAAAGCGGGAGATGATGAGGGCATGCACAAGAATTTTAGTAGATTAACGGTTGAGGAAAGGTCGGATTCTGGAGACATTTTTGAGCTGTAGGTGACAGGAGGTGGAAAGAGCTTGGATGTGCAGTTTGAAAGACAGGGCAGAGTCGAGGGCTACTCCGAGGCAGCGGACTTCCGGGACGGTGGAAAGTGTGATGTCCTTTAATGCGATAGATAGGTCAGGTAAGGAAGATCTATGAGATGGAGGAAAGATGATGAGTTCAGATTTGTCCACATTGAGTTTGAGGAAGCGAGAGGAGAAGAAGGAGGATATGGCTGATAGACACTCCAGGATTCTGAACAGCAGGGAGGTGACATCTGGGCCAGAAAGGTAGATCTGAGTGTCATCAGCATAAAGGTGGTACTGGAATCCAAGAGACTTTATCAGTTGTTCCAGGCTGAGTGTATAGATTGAGAAGAGTAGAGGTCCTAGAACAGAGCCTTGGGGGACTCCAACAGAGAGAGGGTGGGATGAGGAGGTAGTGTGGGAGTGTGAGACACTGAATGTGCAGTTGAAAAGGTATGAGGAGTTCCAGGATAGGGCGAGGTATTTGATGCCAAAGGAGGAGAGGAACTGTAGTAGGAACTGTGTCGAAAGCAGAGGACAGGTCTAGAAGGAGGAGTACAGAGTATTGACCGTTAGCTTTGGCTGTAAGTAGGTCATTAGTGATTTTGGTCACGGCTGTCTCAGTTGAGTGATGGGGCAGAAACCAGATTGTAGACTGTCAAAGAGCAAGTTAGATGAGAGGTGGGAGGAAAGTTTAGCGTGGACGTTTGGAAGTGAATGAGAGCAGCGATATTTTGCGATAGCTGTACATAGCTGTTGGTTCAAGGGTTGGCTTTTTAAGGATAGTCGTGATTGTGGCATGTTTGAAAGCAGAAGAGAAGGTGCCAGAAGTTAGTGATAGGTTGAAGAGGTGGGTTAGGGATAGGATAAGAATGGTGGTGAGCTTTGGGGAGGAGGTGGGATGGGATGGGGTCAAGTGCACAGGTGGTGAGGTGCGATTTGGAGAGGAGGCAATTGAGCCCCCCTTCAGTGATGTTGGATAGGGAGGTTATGGGGTTTATGCATTGGTCTGGTATATAAAGGGGTTGTGGTGGGTAGTATGATGCCTGGTCTCGCTGATAGCAGTAAGAGCAGGCATATGATGATGAAAGTATTGACCAGCAGCCACCTGTGCAATAAATAAATAAAATGAAAAAATGGCATGGGGTAACCTCTATTCTTTCTAACCAGGGAAGGTAAAGCTCACAGCTGTGGGCTGCAGTCCCAGCTGTCAGTTCTATCTTTCTGGTTATCAAAAACAGAGGTGTTCCCACACCATATTTATTACATTTTCTAAATGAAGAATTAAAAAAAGGGATCCCCCCATTTTTGGCAACCAGTCAAGCTAAAGCAGAGAGCCGGGGGCTGGTATTCTCAGACTGGGATATTGGCTCTCCCCAACCGAAAAATAGCAGCCGCCCCAGAAAAGGCCCATCTTTTAGATGCATCAATTGGGGTGCTTTGCCCAGCTCTTCCCACTTGCCCTGGTGCAGTAAAAAGTTCAGTAATAGTATTGGGGTTGATGTCAGCTTTGTAAAGTCAATTGACATCAAGCGCAGTCCTTCTATTGAAATAAACACTCCCCATCCTCTTTTACCCACTTATTACTGTAAAAATAAAAAAAATCACAGTATTCCTCACCTGAAAGCCAATAAATCATATCTGTCCCTTTACGTGCTCCAACACTGGAACTGGATGCATTGCTCAACAGTGGCATGAAGCATCCAGAAAACACTGAACTCAGCATGAAAAGTCTACTTCAATGCTGACCGCTGACATCAATATGGTGGCTTAAGTTCATTAGCTATGAGCCCGCTAACTTATCATGAAACCTCTCAGCAATGTTTCTAGAGGTAGCAAAGCTGGGACACGTCCTGTGGAATATAGATTATCAGCGGAAAGGTGAGAAATACTGTGTTTTTTTCTCATTTTTATTTTACATTAATAATAAATGAGTAAAAGGAGTGTTTATTTCAAATAAAGGAGTTTTTCTGTGTGTTTTGTTCAATTAAAGGACTTTTTTCTTCTTGTTTTCTAACTTAATCTTTATCTTGGCTGGATAACACAAAAAGAGGGGTCCCCATTCACTTTTTTTAAAATTATTTAAATAAATAATTTAAGAAACGCTGTAGGTTCTCCCCATTTTTCATAACCAGCCAAGCTAAAGCAGACAGCAGGGTCTTGTTTTCTCAGACTGGGAAGGGGCCATGGATATTGGCCTTCCTCAGCCTAAAAATAGCAGCCCAAAGCCGTCAATTGTGGTTATCTGCCTGGCTCTTACCATTTGCCCTGTTGCAGTGGCAAGTGTGGTAATGGTACTAGGGTTGATGTCAGCTTTGTAATGTCAGCTAACATCAAACCCAGGGGTTAGTAATGGAGAGTCATCTATAAGACACACCAATTACTAACCCCAGAGTCAAATTTAATAAACACACAGAGTAAAGTCCTTTAAACACACAGAGTCCTTTATTTGAAATAACAACTTCCCAACCTTCTTTACCCATTTATTAAACAAAAATAAAAATAAAAAAGCAAAGCTATAGTCACTTTTCCGCCAATAATCCATTAACGGCCATGTCCCACAACGATCCGGATGGATAGGCAAGCAGTTACATCAGTGGATTCACTTTTTCTGGGGCAGCTGCGAGTTGCTATTTTTAGGCTGGGAAGGGCCAATATGTATGGCCCCTTCTCAGTCTGAAAATACCATCCCCCAGCTGTCCACATTAGCTTGGCTGGCTATCAAAAATGGGGGGGAAACCCATGCCTATTTTTAAAATTATTTATTTAAATAATTAAAAATATGACTTGGTGACCCTTCTATTTATGATAGCCAGCCAAGACAAAGCTGATAGCTGAAGACTGCAACCTGCACCTCGCAGCTGTCAGTTTTGCCTGTGCTGATTAACAAAAATAGAAGGGACCACAGATCTTTTTTTTCTTCTTTTAAACAGTGTGAACCTGCCAGTTACAGCCATGCCAATACTTGACATGCCTATGGTTGAGCTGGAAGTGCCCACTAAGTGAAAATTGTTGATTTGATGCACTGCAGCCTTTCACCAAGCTTTGTTTGGGCTGCAGAACCAGAAGTTACACAGACATCCAGGAGAAGTCCATGTCCAGGGGCCAATCTTTCTCACCCACCTAACTTTACCGTTCGGGTTCACCTACTATCAATATTCAGGATGTAAAGGAGTGGATGAGCTTTCAACAACCCCTTTAAAGACTCTGATCTCCCTAATTCATTGTATATTGTCAAGGTACCCATACCATCTACCCACTTTAGACTGTATAGAGGTAATCCGCTCACACATACAACACCTGTTCACACTTTGGGACCTGTTTCATTAGTGCTAGGGTCTGTAGCATTAAACCTAGATCTGTGCAACCCTTACAAGGTGACAAGCAGGTGTCAATTTGCCATTGGCAGCAGTTTTCTCTGCTTTCCCTTTTGAAAACACATATTTGCACAACTGAGTCAACTGTTCATGAAAATGGGAGATTTGGGAAAGGTGCATGATATCTGTATGCCCAGCTTTAATCATTTCAAAGTTTTTTTTGGGGGGTAGAAATTAAAGGGCAACTATTCTGCTTAATTTGTGATAATGGAGTCTCTTTAAGCTAATGATCTAGCTTAGGCATTACTGCTAAGGCTTAACTATTCTCTCCACACCACAAGTATCTATAACCTGGCTCATCCTAAGGAGTACAGAGCTTAATCATACAGTGCCTTGCAAAAGTATTCGGGCCTCTGGAACTTTTCAACCTTTTCCCACATATCATGCTTCAAATATAAAGATACCAAATGTAAATTTTTGGTGAAGAATCAACAAGTGGAACACAATTGTGAAGTTGAACGAAATTTACTGGTTATTTTACATTTTTGTGGAAATTCAAAAACTGAAAAGTGGGGCGTGCAATATTATACGGTCCCTTTAACTTAATACTTTGTTTCGCCATCTTTTGCTGCAATTACAGCTGCAAGTCGCTTGGGGTATGTCTCTATCAGTTTTGTACATCTAGAGACTGAAATTCTTGCCCATTCTTCCTTGGCAAACAGCTCGATCTTAGTGAGATTTGATGGAGATCGTTTGTGAACAGCAGTTTTCAACTCTTTCCACAGATTCTCGATTGGATTGAGGTCTGAACTTTGACTTGGCCATATTAACACCTGAATACATTTATTTGTGAACCATTCCATTGTTGATTTTGCTTTATGTTTGGGATAATTGTCTTGTTGGAAGACAAATCTCCGTCCCAGTCTCAGGTCTTTTGCAGACTCAAACAGGTTTTCTTCAATAATGGTCCTGTATTTGGCTCCATCCATCTTCCCTTCAATTTTAACCATCTTCCCTGACCCTGCTGAAGAAAAGCAAGCCCAAGCCATGATGCTGCCACCACCATGTTTGACAGTGGGGATGGTGTGTTCAGATTGATGAGCTGTGTTGCCTTTACGCCAAACATATCGTTTGGCATTGTTGCCAAAAGGTTTGATTTTGGTTTCACCTGACCAGAGGACCTTCTTCCACATGTTTGGTGTGTCCCCCAGGTGGCTTGTTGCAAACTTTAAATTATACTTTTTATGGATATCTTTGAGAAATGGCTTTCTTTATGCCACTCTTCCATAAAGGCCAGATTTGTGCAGTGTACGACTGATTGTTGTTCTATGGACAGATTGTCCCACCTCAGCTGTAGATCTCTGCAGCTCACCCAGAGTGATCATGGGCCTTTTGGCTGCATCTCTGATCAGTCTTCTCCTTGTTTGAGATGAAAGTTTAGAGGGGCGGCCGAATCTTGGTAGATTTGCAGTGGTATGATACTTCTTCCATTTCAATATTATCGCTTGCACAATGCTCCTTGGGATGTTTAAAGTTTTGGAAATCATTTTGTAACCAAATCCCGCTTTAAACTTCTCCAGAACAGTATCACGGACCTGCCTCTTGTGTTCCTTGGTCTTCATGATGCTCTCTGTGCTTCAAACAGAACCCTGAGACTATCACAGAGCAGGTGCATTTATACGGAGACTTGATTGCACACAGGTGGATTATATTTATCATCATTAGGCATTTATGACAACATTGGATCACTCAGAGATCCAGAATGAACTTCTGGAGTGTGTTTGCTGCACTGAAAGTAAAGGGGCCAAATAATATTGCACATCCCACTTTTCAGTTTTTGAATTTCCACAAAAATTTAAAATAATCAATAAATTTCATTCAACTTCACAATTGTGTTCCACTTGTTGTTGATTCTTCACCAAAAATTTACATTTGGTATCTTTATGTTTGAAGCATGATATGTGGGAAAAGGTTGAAGGGGCCATCGGGCGGCACGGTGGCGCAGTGGTTAGCACTGCAGCCTTGCAGCGCTGGAGTCCTGGGTTCGAACCCCACCAAGGACAACATCTGCAAAGAGTTTGTATGTTCTCTCCGTGTTTGCGTGGGTTTCCTCCGGGCCCTCCGGCTTCCTCCCACATTCCAAAAACATACTGATAGGGAATTTAGATTGTGAGCCCCATTGGGGACAGTGATGATAATGTGTGCAAAAAATGTAAAGCGCTGCGGAATATGTTAGCGCTATATAAAAAAAAATAAAAAAATAAAGAAAGGGGCCGAATACTCCTGCAAGGCACTGTATATCAGAAAAAAAACAATGGATTCTATCATCTTAGAAGTGCAACATAGGTAAGACATTGAAGCCAAGAGGGAACCTAGGTTCCAAACGTATATGAACAAAAGTATTTGGACACCTACTAGAGATGAGCGACCACTAAATGCTCGGTTCATTACTCGAACCGATCAATTTCTAATGCATGGATTCTTGTTTCAAGTAACGAATATAATGGGAGTCAATGGGAAATCCAAGCATTTTTCTGACAGACCCTACAAGGAGGTCTGGTGGGAAAAAGTGGATGGAATGGATGGAAAAAGTGCTGAATGGAAAGAGAACAGCATTTTTAAGACTCCTGGAAGCATCTCTAACTCCCAGATCGCTGCTGAGAACAATGGTGTCATGATTTACTCCAATGTAAGCACTGACAATAAAACATTAAAAATTGGCAAAAAAAATTTGAGTTTACAGGAAAAAAATGTTAAGGAACATTTTTTGCTGTATAATGACTTGTATATAAGGCACAATTTAAAATGCATTTAAAAAAAACGATGTCAGGGCAGGAAAAGGAGGAGGGTGACTCTCAGGGTAAGAGTGGAAGAGCAGAGAGGATGACGATGAGACACAAGTTCCAAAAGTGCATAGAGAATCCCCCCAACTCTGTACTGCACAGCCAGGACTCACCACAATCAGACAGCATTTCAATAAATATACCTTGGAGATTGTAGTCACGCAGATCAAGAGTTTTGGACAGCTATCAAGGCCTAGTTTGAGCACTGGCTGTCTCCACTGAACCTATGCTAGGGCAACCTCATGCATGTGCCTTGCATGGCTCAAATCCTCAACCTTATGGTACAGCAATTTCTCAACCACTATCCTGGCCAGGATGCGCTGCTGTAGAAAACACGGTCGCTGTGTGCTCACTACCATCGTTCGCACCCTGTCAGTCATTGGCTTGCATCACTGCAGAGATCTTTTGGGATACCGTTTGACATGCAATCAAATTCCACTCTACACATGCTGCAGCAACTGTGGTAGCAGCAACAAGCCCTAGTGCAGTATGTCATTTTGTATAGCCCCGGCCAACGCAGTACAGATGTGGTGCAAATCATGCTTGCGCAGTGGGCATAGGTGAAGGACCTCTGCACCCTTCTGCACAGTTTAAATTGGCTACTAAGATGGTTAGCTCTGATTATGCCATCTTCAGCATCACTATTCCGGTCATCTACATGCTGAATAGTCTACAGGAGGAAGTGGTGGTCCCATAAAAAGAGGTGGAAGCAGAGGAGAATGGGAAAGGGATAACAATATCTCTAAGTTCCGGACTGTCATCGCACAGGTGGGTGCTATGGGAGAATGGATTACAGCGATCGAAGGTGGCTCATGGTACCAGACAAGCTGTTAGAGAAGGTGCAGGAGCTGAGAAACAGATGGAGGAGAAAGAGGAGGAAGAGGTGATGGACACGCAACAGTAAGGAGATCAAAATTATAATGATCCCCTCTCTGTTGTGCGTAGTTGGTGGGAGGGGACAGGGGAGGCAAGCTTGAGTGCTACCCCACCACCAACACACTGTGGACTTTGACCTCACGGAAACACCCGACACATGAGTGCCTTCTTGCTGCACTATCTGCAACATGATGCCCATATTCTAACGTTAGAAATGGTGCTGACTACTGAACTGCCACTCTGTTAGATCCACAATACAAGAGTAAATTTTGCCAGATGCTTCCCCCCTGGAAAGAGACATGTGTCTGCTGGAGTATTGAAACAAGCTTTTAGACAATCTTAAGAGTGGTTTTCCCTAAGACAGCAGTGAGGCACACAGTGTGCATCGCAGTTATAGACTTCCAACCCCGGGAACGTCAAGTCATCAACGCAAAAATATTAGCAGTAGTGTAAGAGACAGAAACAGCACGGTGGCTTAGTGGTTATCACTGTAGCTTTGCAGCACTGTGGTCCTGGGTTTAAACCCAACCAAGGACAACATCTGCAAGGAGTTTGAATGTTCTCCCCATGTTTGCGTGGGTTTCATCCGGGTACTCAAACAATCCAAAGACATACTGATAGGAAATTTAGATTGTGAGCGCAAATAGGAACAGTGCTGAAAAGGTGTGGGAAGCACTGTGTAATTAATAGCACTATATAAGTGAGTAAAATAAATAAAAAAAAAATTATGTGAGGCATTTCTCACATTCTTTAGACCCACGCGTGCAAAAGCAGAACAGAGTGCAAGTCTGACACATAGTGAATGATTGTTTAC
The DNA here is from genome assembly GCF_032444005.1 of Ranitomeya imitator. Taxonomy (NCBI): domain Eukaryota; kingdom Metazoa; phylum Chordata; class Amphibia; order Anura; family Dendrobatidae; genus Ranitomeya; species Ranitomeya imitator. The sequence continues at coordinate 611,852,892 of NC_091285.1, forward strand.
AAGCGAGTATTGAAACACACAATTTTAGACAATCTTAGCAGTGGTTTTCCCCATGACAGCAGTGAGGCACACAGTTTGCATCACAGTTATAGACTTCAAACCCTGAAAATGACGAGTCGGCAATGCAAAAACATTAGCAGCAGCAGCCGTGTGTCAGAACTAATTTCTATCAGTTGTTTCACACATTTTTTAGATCAGCCCATGCACAAGCAGAACAGAGTACAAATCTGACACATAGTAAACAACTGGAGATGGGTCATTGGGGGGATTAGACCCTTTGGCATTTTGGTCTTCAAAAATGGAAGCGTAGCATGAGCTTACCTATCATGCCTTGAAGGTTTTCTCATGCCCGGCAGCCTTCGTACTCTCAGAATGTGTCTTCTTCAGCACTGCTAGTAGTGTCCTGATGAATAAGTGCATCTGGCTCTCCCCTGAAATTGTAGACCTCCTAACTTTTATCAAGGTGAACAAGTCATGGATCTCCAATGACTTTTTCACCCCAGTTGCAGACTGGGAAGATTAGGCAATGTTGTAGTTTTAGTGTGCTACATTAATTTTGCGTTATTGCAATCTGTGACATGTTTGTACTGGCTTCTATGATGACACCAATTGTATCACTGGTGCTGCCTAGGGAGCGCTAAAAGGGGCAAGGGAATGAGCCCAGGGAGTGCAGGAACAAGGCACGCTCTGTGCAAGGATCTGATACTAAACAGTGAGCACAGGACCTGGCACTGAGCAGTCACGTGACCAGGGGAATGAGTGCAGGGAAGGTAATTGAGTGCACGGAGTGCAAGGCACAGACAGAAAAATGTGGTAAGGGAAAGCCAATGGTCAAAAGCCAGACGAGAGCGTAGTACCTAGGGATAAGACAAAAAGTAAACAGAGACAAGCCAAGGGGTCAGATAACCGTAAAGGACAGAGCAGTACAAAGCAGGATACAGAGGCAAGAGTCAGGGGGCAAACCGGGTCGTACACAGCAAAGTACACAAGCACAATGTTTATGGTCGAGTATCCTGGGTCAGCAACCACAAACTGAGAATATGGAAGTATTACCGACGCCAAATCCAGGAACTGCCAATATTAAACAGCCGCCTCAGAACCAAAGAGAGGCAAACTAAAATTAACCCTGACTTGACCAGGATGGAGGCAGAACCATCCTGTCCAGAGTCATGACAGCTTCTGTGCCTGCTGCTGCTACTGCTGCTGATTTAACTAACAATTATTTGAAATGTGGAGACTCCAAGTTGTGTCTCCATCTGGTGGCTTGATTGTAGTGGAAGGGTTGTTAGTCCCATTAAACTATTTCTACTCTGGAGAAATTAATGCCACTTTAGTGGTGTCTGCCCCTAATTTTTGGAAATGTTTGTACTCCAAGTTGGGTCTCCTTCATGTGTGTTTCCTGTTGCAGTAGGGCACGAAGACCGGCGGGCCTGCACTTACTTTCAGTCAAATAACTGTTCTACTATCCTTCCATTTTTTAAACACTAGTAATCTGCGAAGCTGATATTTGTGCCGCCTCAGGGTGGCTGAGCAGAAAAGCAGTTTGAGCTGTTGCATGAGGTCTCAGGGCTTCTAGCACACCAGTCCTACACAGGTTCTTCACCCACCTCTTCATTCAAATCTTAATTCAAACGGGTAAATGCTGACCCAGATCCTGGGTCATAAATGGCTTATGCATGACTGCTGCTATGCAATTATAAAATTTCTGCTGTGGGTCAATTGATGCCACTTTTCTTGGTGTCTGTCCCTAATTTTTGGAAATCTTTGGTCTCCAAGTTGGGTCTCCTTCATGTGTGTTACCTGTAACAGTAGGGAACCCAGACTGGCAGGCCAGCACTTACTTTCAGTCAACTAACTGTGTTAGGGCTCATACTTGCGTGAAATACGGATGAGTCTCGCATGTTAAAACCCGTCTCTGCCACCGGCACTCCTGAACGGAGCGTGCGGCCGCATAGCAATACATGGAGCTGCACGCTACGCTCACAAGTGCCGGTGGCAGAGCCGGGTGTTACCATGTGAGACTCGGCCATATTTCACTCAAGTGAGTATGAGCCCTTACTATCCTTACATTTTTTAAACACTAGTAATCTGCTAAGCTGGTATTTGTGCCACCTGAGTATGGCTGAGCAGAGAAACAGTTTGAGCTGTTACATGAGGTATCAGGGCTCGCAGCATAGCAGGCCTACACAGGTTTTTCACCCACTTCTTAATTTCAATCTCAATTCAAAGCGGTAAATGCTGGCCCAGATCCTGGGTCAGGAATGGCCTATGCCTGACTGCTGCAATGCCATTGTAAAAATTCTACTGTGGGTCAATTGATTCCACTTTTCCTGGTGTCTGCCCCTAATTTTTGGAAATGTTTGGACTCCAAGCTGAGTCTCCTTCATGTGTGTCTCCAAAATTTTACAGGGCTATCAGAGCACCAGGCCTATACCTGTCACTTATCCATGTGCTACTGATCAATTTTTAAGCTAGAAATGCTGGTCCAAGCCCTGTCCCATGCATCCATGCTGCACAATTATACTATTTGTACTTTAAGTCAGTTGGGCAATTGGAGAGTTGTGATGTGGGTGGAAGCAAGAGTAATTTGGGTGCCACCTTTCAGGACTGTACTGTGTGTAATATTAATGTGAAGAAAGAGGAGGGGGGCACATGATAGAGCATTTGCTATCTACTCAAGCACATGCTCTTTCTGGTTTCATCTACAAGGTGTACCACTGTGTAGCTGCCAAAGAAATGAAAACAGGACCACCAAGGGCCAAATATATAATAAGGTGCCAAAAAGACTAGTCCCCATATGGATATCTAAAAGTAGATACACCTAATCGGACACTCCCAATAAATGCTGCAAACCAAATAGAACAAATAGGAGTGACAGCGCCCAATAGAGTAGAAAAAAGGTAAATTTTATTATTTATAAACACAATAGGACGGACTGGGATCAGGTAGTGAAGGCTACCAATGTCCAGACAATCAGATATGGGCAAAATGGGCAAATACATAAAGTGCTTAGTGCATATTATATCAAGGGGAACCAAACAGTACTGGGCAAAAACAGTGTAACACCACAGCAGCAGTGGTAAAAATGCGCGCACAGTAAATAAAGCCCCCGTTCCCCCATCTTTAACCTTGCTTACCCATAGTGTAACACTGAGTCTGGACACGCGCCACGCCAACACCGACGCACGTTTCGCTCAGCTTTCTCAAGGCGCACCTTGAGAAATCTGAGCGAAACGGGCGTCGGTGTTGGCGTGGCGCGTGTGCAGACTCAGTTACACTATGGGTAAGCAAGGTTAAAGATGGGGGAACGAGGGCTTTATTTACTGTGCGCGCATTTTTACCACTGCTGCTGTGGTGTTACACTGTTTTTGCCCAGTACTGTTTGGTTCCCCTTGATATAATATGCACTAAGCACTTTATGTATTTGCCCATTTGTGTATCTGATTGTCTGGACATTGGTAGCCTTCACTACCTGATCCCAGTCCGTCCTATTGTGTTTATAAATAATAAAATTTACCATTTTTCTACTCTATTGGGCGCTGTTACTCCTATTTGTTCTATTTGGTTTGCAGCTGCCAAAGAAAGCATATGGTGCAAATCATGCTTCCAGAGTGAGCACAGATGAAGGACCTCTGCACCCTTCTGCACAGTTTAGAAATGGCTGCTAAGATTGTTAGCACTGACGATGCCGTCATCAGCATCACTATTCCGGTCATCTACATGCTGGATCACACTTTGAATAGTCTGTCGGAGTAGGTGTTGGTCCCACAGGATGAAGTGGAAGCAGAGGAGGATGCAGCAGGGAAAAAAATATCTAGAATATTTATCAAATCTCATAGGACAAGATTTCACATAGCTGTACACCATGAGTATACTGTAGATATAAGATAGAGAGAAAAAAGGGGAATGTGTAATTAAAATCTAACTTATATTTCATACTAGCTCAAGAGCCTGGCGTTGCCTGGGCATAGTAAATATCTGTGGTTAGTTATATCACCTCACTTCTCTTATTTTCCCATCACGCCTCTCATTTTCCCCCTCACATCTCTCATTTTCTCCCTTACACCTCTCATTTTCCCCCTCACTCCTCTTATTTTCCCCCTCACTCCTCTCATTCCCCCCTAACACTTTTCATTTCGACCTCACATCTGTCATTTTCCCTCACTCCTCTCATTTTGCACTCACACCTTTTCATTTTCACCTCACACCCCTCATTTTCACCTCACACCTCTCATTTTCCCCTCAGTATATACATGTTTGTCATCTCCCTTATATGTAGTATACACCTGTATGTCATCTCCTGTATAAAGTATATACAGTTAGGGCCAGAAATATTTGGACAGTGACACAATTTTCACGAGTTGGGCTCTGCATGCCACCACATTGGATTTGAAATGAAACCTCTACAACAGAATTCAAGTGCAGATTGTAACGTTTAATTTGAAGGGTTGAACAAAAATATCTGATAGAAAATGTAGGAATTGTACACATTTCTTTACAAACACTCCACATTTTAGGAGGTCAAAAGTAATTGGACAAATAAACATAACCCAAACAAAATATTTTTATTTTCAATATTTTGTTGCAAATCCTTTGGAGGCAATCACTGCCTTAAGTCTGGAACCCATGGACATCACCAAACGCTGGGTTTCCTCCTTCTTAATGCTTTGCCAGGCCTTTACAGCCGCAGCCTTCAGGTCTTGCTTGTTTGTGGGTCTTTCCGTCTTAAGTCTGGATTTGAGCAAGTGAAATGCATGCTCAATTGGGTTTAGATCTGGAGATTGACTTGGCCATTGCAGAATGTTCCACTTTTTGGCACTCATGAACTCCTGGGTAGCTTTGGATGTATGCTTGGGGTCATTGTCCATTTGTACTATGAAGCGCCGTCCAATCAACTTTGCAGCATTTGGCTGAATCTGGGCTGAAAGTATATCCCGGTACACTTCAGAATTCATCCGGCTACTCTTGTCTGCTCTTATGTCATCAATAAACACAAGTGACCCAGTGCCATTGAAAGCCATGCATGCCCATGCCATCACGTTGCCTCCACCATGTTTTACAGAGGATGTGGTGTGCCTTGGATCATGTGCCGTTCCCTTTCTTCTCCAAACTTTTTTCTTCCCATCATTCTGGTACAGGTTGATCTTTGTCTCATCTGTCCATAGAATACTTTTCCAGAACTGAGCTGGCTTCTTGAGGTGTTTTTCTGCAAATTTAACTCTGGCCTGTCTATTTTTGGTATTGATGAATGGTTTGCATCTAGATGTGAACCCTTTGTATTTACTGTCATGGAGTCTTCTCTTTACTGTTGACTTAGAGACAGATACACCTACTTCACTGAGAGTGTTCTGGACTTCAGTTGATGTTGTGAACGGGTTCTTCTTCACCAAATTAAGTATGCGGCGATCATCCACCACTGTTGTCATCCGTGGACGCCCAGGCCTTTTTGAGTTCCCAAGCTCACCAGTCAATTCCTTTTTTCTCAGAATGTACCCAACTGTTGATTTTGCTACTCCAAGCATGTCTGCTATCTCTCTGATGGATGTTTTCTTTTTTTTCAGCCTCAGGATGTTCTGCTTCACCTCAATTGAGAGTTCCTTTGACCGCATGTTGTCTGCTCACAGCAACAGCTTCCAAATGCAAAACCACACACCTGGAATCCACCCCTGACCTTTTAACTACTTCATTGATTACAGGTTAACGAGGGAGACGCCTTCAGAGTTAATTGCAGCCCTTAGAGTCCATTGTCCAATTACTTTTGGTCCCTTGAAAAAGAGGACGCTATGCATTACAGAGCTATGATTCCTAAACCCTTTCTCCGATTTGGATGTGGAAACTATCATATTGCAGCTGGGAGTGTGCACTTTCAGCCCATATTATATATATAATTGTATTTCTGAACATGTTTTTGTAAACAGCTAAAATAACAAAACTTGTGTCACTGTCCAAATATTTCTGGCCCTAACTGAACCTGTATGTCATCTCCCCTGTAAATAGTATATACATGCTGTGTAATCTCCTCCTGTATATTGTATATATACCTATGTGTCATCTCCTGTATATATATATACCTGTATGTCATCTCTTCTGTATATAGTATATACCTGTATGTAATCTCCTCCTATATATAGTATATACCTGTATGTCATCTGCTGTATATAGTATATACCTGTATGTCATCTCCCCTGTATATAGTATATACCTGCTGTATATCATCTCCTCCTCTATATTCCTGTATGTCATCTCCTCCTGTATATAGTATATACGTGTGTCATCTCCTCCTGTATATAGTATATACCTGTGTGTCATCTGCTCCTGTATATAGTATATACCAGTGTGTCATCTCCTCCTGTATATAGTATGTACCTTTATGTCATCTCCTCCTGTATATAGTATATACCTGTGTGTCATCTCCTCCTGTATATAGTATATACATGTGTGTCATTTGCTCCTGTATGTAGTATATATCTGTGTGTCATCTCCTCCTGTATATAGTATATACGTGTGTCATCTCCCCTGTATGTAGTATACAGTATACTTGTGTGTCATCTCCTCCTGTATATAAGAAAACCAAAAAAGATGGACACAGGAGCTAAAAATAAACAATTTTATTGAAGACAAAATTCTAAAAAAGTATATAAATACATTAATACAAACAACAATAAAAACGATGCAAAAGATAGAAGAAAGGCAACACTAGTGCCACGCACAAGAAGACTAAGCAGGTGAGCCGAGGAAGCAACGTGTGCGAAACGCGCGTCGGGGCCTTCCTTTTCCACGCACGAGCAGCAGGTTGGTTCACTGCCTTTACTTTTACTCCTAATTTTCATCCTTATTCTCTACTACCCTGTAAGAAAAAATTCAGGCCTTACTTACTATACACTTATATATGGGACTTCCCGAAAAATATCGGTAGATATACGGTTGTATATAAGGTATACAGGGTTCCTCATGGTATTCGTAGCGCAGTATACTTTGCATATGTACGCTTAGGCTTTGAACCTCCTTATGAATATATGATGCCTTGGAGCCGTACATTGGTGGTGTGGCTATTTCTATGCTCTATTAACTATTGATATTATCATCTGATTGTATATAGTGTTATCAGGTCACCAACTTGGATTTCCTATTTAGCATTTATCAACATATTTATTTATATATATACAGGTATATGTTGTTCGGCTCACCTGCTTAGTCTTCTTGTGCTTGGCACTAGTGCTGCCTTTCTTCTATTTTTTGTATCGTTTTTATTGTTGTTTGTATTAATGTATTTATATACTTTTTAGAATTTTGTCTTCAATAAAATTGTTTATTTTTAGCTCCTGTGTCCATCTTTTTTGGTTTTCTTATATATACATTATGGCGGAGTATTTATATTTACTGCCCCACTTGTAGGTTTATATATCCTCCTGTATATAGTATGTACCTGTATGTCATCTCCTCCTGTATATAGTATATACCTTTGTGTCATCTCCTCCTGTATATAGTATATACCTGTGTGTCATCTCCCCTGTATATAGTAAGTGTGTGTCATCTCCTCCTGTATATAGTATATAACTGTATGTCATCTCCTCCTTTATATAGTATATACCAGAGTGTCATCTCCTCCTGTATATAGTAAATACCTGTATGTCATCTCTTCATGTATATAGTATATACCTGTGTGTCATCTCCTCCTGTATATAGTATATACCTGTGTGTCATCTCCCCTGTATGTAGTATATACCTGTGTGTCATCTCCCCTGTATATAGTATATACCTGTGTGTCATCTCCCCTGTATAAAGTATGTACCTGTATGTCATCTCCCCTGTATATAGTATATACCAGTGTGTCATCTCCTCCTGTATATAGTATATACCTGTATGTCATCTCCTCCTGTATATAGTATATACCTGTGGGTCATCTCCTCCTGTATATAGTATATACCTGTGTGTCATCTCCTCCTGTATATAGTATATACCTGTGTGTCATCTCTCCTGTATATAGTATATATCTGTGTGTCATCTCCCCTGTATATAGTATATATCTGTATGTCATCTCCTCCTGTATTAGACCGCGTTCACATGTTATTTGGTCAGTATTTTTACCTCAGTATTTGTAAGCTAAATTGGCAGCCTGATAAATCTCCAGCCAACAGGAAGCCCTCCCCCCTGGCAGTATATATTAGCTCACACATACACATAACAGACATGTCATGTGACTGACAGCTGCCATATTTCCTATATGGTACATTTGTTGCTCTTGTAGTTTGTCTGCTTATTAATCAGATTTTTATTTTTGAAGGATAATACTAGACTTGTGTGTGTTTTAGGGCGAGTTTCATGTGTCAAGTTGTATGTGTTGAGTTGCATGTGGCGACATGCATGTAGCGACTTTTGTGAGATGAGTTTTGTGTGGCAACATACGTGTAGAAACTTTTTGTGTGTCGAGTTTCATGTGACAGGTTAGTGTAGCAAGTTGTGTGCAGCAAGTTTTGTGCATGGCGAGTTTTGCGCCTGGCGAGTTTTATGTGTGGTGCGTTTTGAGTATGTGCAAGTTTTGTGTGGGGCAACTTTTGCATGTGTTGCAACTTTTGTGCATGTGGCAATTTTTCCGCGTGTGCAAGTTTTGCGTGTGGCGAGTTTTCCATGAGGTGAGTTTTGCACGTGTGGCGAGTATTGCGTGAGCCTAGTTTTGCATGTGGTTTTGCGCCTGGCGAGTTTTGAGCGGCGACTTTTGAGTTTCGACTTTTATGTGGTGAGGTTGGTGTATGTGTGGTGAAATGTGTGCTGAGGGTGGTATATGTGTTCAAGCACGTGGTAGTGTGTGGCGCATTTTGGGTGTGTGTTCATATCCCCGTGTGTGGTGAGTATCCCATGTCGGGGCCCCACCTTAGCAACTGTATGGTATATACTCTTTGGCGCCATCACTCTCATTCTTTAAGTCCCCCTTGTTCACATCTGGCAGCTGTCAATTTGCCTCCAACACTTTTCCTTTCACTTTTTCCCCATTATGTAGATAGGGGCAAAATTGTTTGGTGAATTGGAGCGCGCGGGGTTAAAATTTCACCTCACAACCTAGCCTATGACACTCTCGGGGTCCAGACGTGTGACTGTGCAAAATTTTGTGGCTGTAGCTGCGACGGTGCAGGTGCCAATCACGGACATACACACATACACACATACACACACACATTCAGCTTTATATATTAGGTAAACTTAAAATAATTTTAAATTATTTTCATGCATCCATTACGGATGAACAGTTGGTACAGAAAGTATTCATACCCCTTTAAATTTTTCACTCTGTTTCATTGCAGCCATTTGGTAAATACAAAAAAGATCATTTTTTTCACATTAATGTATACTTTGCACCCCATATTAACTGAAAAAAAAACAGAAATGTAGAAATATTTGCAAATTTAATAAAAAAGAAATACTGAAATATCAGATGTTCATAAGTATTCAGACTCTTTGCTCAGACACTCATATTTAAGTCACATGCTGTCCATTTCCCTGTGATCCTCCTTGAGATGGTTCTACTCCTTCATTGAAGTCCAGCTGTGTTTAATTAAATTGATAGAACTTGATTTGGAAAGGCACACACTTGTCTATATAAGACCTCTCAGCTCACAGTGCATGTCAGACCAGAGACAGAATTGTGGCAAGGCACATATCTGGCCAAGGTTACAACAGAATTTCTGGAGTATTCAAGGTTCCTAAGAGCACAGTGGCCTCCATAATCCTTAAAAGTAAGAAGTTTGGGACCACCAGAAGTCTTCCTACACCTGGCCGTCCAGCCAAACTGAGCAATCATGGGAAAAGAACCTTGGCGAGAGAGGTAAAGAAGAACACCAAGATATCTATGGCTAAGCTCCAGAGATGTAGTAAAGAGATGGGAGAAAGTTCCACAAAGTCAACTGTCACTGCAGCCCTCCACCAGTTGGGCCTTTATGGCAGAGTGGCAAATGATATATTTTTTTTAATGTCAGAACTCTGTTTAAAAAAAGTCCCAGATGGAGGAACACATCACTCTTTGATGAAGAAATTCACAAGTGCCTTTGATCTGGGGAACAGTTGCCCGCCTTCTCCCTGTGGTCACTCCACTTCCTCTTTCTGCCTGTTTCAGTGCTGCTGATCCCTCCCCCTGAGCCTTGCTTTGCATACCAGTTTCAAATGTTAGGTCGGTGACTTTGTCATCCACCATCTCGTCTTTCACCGCTGCACACTGGTCCCCTTGGCTTGGTGACTGAACAACAACTTGACTTCTTGGCAACTGTCTCATCTTCATCTTCCTCCTTTGACAAAATTTGCTGTTCCCCACCATTATCTTCTTGTGGCCTTGGCTGTTTTAAGTTTTGTGCATCAATTAACAGCATGTCCTCCTGTCCTTCATGGTGCATGCAGGTTGAGAGGCCACATTCAAGAAATTATGTTGTAAAGAGCTCCTCAGAGTGTCCTAGTGTAGGATCACTAGTCTTCTGGGACTCAATATGATGGGAGGAAGTAGGATCAGGTTGAGGATTGTAATGTATAATGATTAGATCTGTCTCTTTAAGAAAATGAGAGCGGGAGTTTAGGTTCAGTTTCAGTTTCATTTCTAGCCTGAGGAGAAAATGTTATGCTAATGTTATGCTGTGTGCTGGAGGAAAAGATTAGGATAAACTTCATTTAAAGCTTACTCTCTTAAATTCCTTGCACCATGTAGATGTTACAACTGGCGACGAGGATGGGATTCAATCACCTGCTGCTGTGAGTACTGACCCCTGCTTTAACGCTTCACACGCCAGCGCCACTGAGAGACTCCATCATGGCTGAATACTTGCACACGTGCACACGTTCCCCCAGTTTGATATGACTGATGTTACTAATCTCTCTCATAACTGGAGAAAATGGCTAAACCGATTTGAGAACTTCCTGGAAGCAATGGACATAAAAGAGGAGAAAAGAAAGAGAGCCGTATTCCTGCATTGCGCGGGCACAGGAGTCTATGACATATACAGCACATTGCCGGCAGCAGACAGACACGTAGCGCAACTGCTCCAAAGCTCTCACTGACTACTTCAACCCTAAACAAAACATCAGATATGAAAGATACAAGTTCAGGATTGCTAAGCAGCTTCCAGAAGAATCCATAGACACCTATGCCACCTGGCTAAAAGAGCTAGCACATGGGTGTGCATATACTGACGTAGATGATGAAATCCTAACTCAAGTAATTGTCACCTGCTCGTCTGATAACTTAAGGCGTAAAGCTCTGCAGCAGGTTCTCGCTCTGCAGGATTTACTCAAGATGGCCCGTGCTATAGAGATAGCAGATCATCAGGCAACTGCAATGGAGAATGGGGATAATTTACATGTGCATAATGTCAAACATAAAGTGCAGAAGGCAAGCAAGCCCCGAAACAGAAGAAATGTTATAGATGTGGACAAGGTTTCCCTCACCACATGAACAAATGTCCAGTTATAGGACAAACTTGCAGTAAATGTGGAAAAGGGAACCATTTTGAAGTTGTCTGCAAATCAGCACCCAACAAGTCTCTTCTGCCAATGACAAAGCCTGCAAATATAAAAATGGTAAATCAAGATATAGAAGAAATGTCAGTGGCTGAGAACTATGTGTTCACGACTTCTGTCACTGGCTCAGTGCAGTCTCCATGTATTACACTCACCATCTGCAACACGGATATCACCTTTACAATAGATACAGGAACGTCGGTGGATATCATAGACAGCAATGCTTATGAACAATTGAAAACAAAGCCAGTCTTACAGCAAGTGCATACTAAAATCTTTCCATATAGATCTAAAACACCTCTAGTTAAAATGGGACAATTTGATGCTGAACTTAGCTATAAAGAAAATAGGCAGAGAACCACTTTTCACACATTACAAGGATCAGGAGGCCGTCTTCTCAGATATCACACTGCCTTGAAGCTAGGACTCATCCAGATTATTCATACCATAACCGACCCTGCGAACCTGGATGTACAGGCCATGGTGAACAGATTTCCCTCCCTATTTGGTGGATTGGGAAAATTAAAGGACTCTCAAGTGCATCTTCATGTGGATGACAGTGTTCGTCCAGTAGCCCAGGCTCACAGGTGTATTCTATTTCACCTGAGAAAGAAGGTTGAAAAGGAACTCCAATTACTCATGGATGATGATGTCATTGAAACTGTTTCTGGTCCCACTCCATGGGTCTCTCCACTTGTGGTAGTTCCAAAACCAAAGACTCCAGAGCAGGTGAGACTGTGTGTTGACATGCGCCTGCCCAACACTGCTATTCAGAGGGAAAGACATATCTCACCCACAATTGATGACATTATTCATTTATTAAATGGAGCAACCGTTTTTTCAAAGCTCGACCTCAATAAGGGCTATCATCAATTAGAATTGAGCCCAGAATCCAGATACCTAACAACATTTTCCATCCATGTGGGTCTCAGAAGATACAAAAGGTTGACTTTTGGGGTCTCCTCAGCAGCGGAAATTTTTCAAGATACGATAAGGAGCCTCATTCAACACATTCCAAATGCCTTTAATTGCAGTGATGACATACTGGTTTTTGGGAAAACTCAAGCTGAACATAATCGTGCTCTATATACTATCTTTGAATGTCTGTTCTCTGCTGGACTCACTCTAAACAAAGAAAAATGCGAATTTGATAAAAATTCATTGGAGTTCTATGGTCACATTTTCTCGGCGGAAGGAGTATGACCTGATCCCAAGAAGGTGGAATCCATCAGAGCAGCTTCAATTCCACAGGATGCCAGTGAAGTGCGCTCTTTTCTTGGAATGGCAAGCTACTGTGCTAGATACATTCCAAATTTTTTGACAATCAGCACGAAACAAAATTGAGTTTTTCAATGGTCTCAAGACTGTCAGGCCTCTTTTGAAACAATTAAAAACGAACTCTGCTCAACAACCACCATGGCCTATTTTGATCCAGCTCTTCGGACCAAACTGCTTGTGTACACCAGTCCCGTGGGACTGGATGCTATTTTAGCACAATACAAGGATGACAATCTAAGTCCCCACATCATTTCTTATGCAAGTAAAAGCTTAAAATGCACTGAAAGAAAGTATTCGCAACCTGAAAAAGAAAGCTTGGCAGTCGTCTGGGGATGTGAACACTTTCACTTACTGTATTTCTCTATGGAGCCCCCTTCACTATTGTCACAGATCATCAAGCCCTCCTTACAATTTTTGGAAATCCCAGAGCTAAAATGCCAGAATGGATTGAATGATGGGGTTTACGTCTACAGGACTATAATTACAAAATTGTTCACAAACCTGGAAAATACAGCAATCCGGCTGATTACCTCTCAAGACATCCTATGAATGATGATTTACCTGTGCATTCCTCCATTAAAGAATACATACACTTTGTTGCAGCTCATGCCGTGCCAAAAGCACTTTCTGTTGATCAGTTTGAGAATACAACAACAAGTGACAAGACACTCTGTGCCTTAATACAAATTATCCAAAATAGAATGTGGCATGAAATTCAAAAGAAAAAACTTCCTGATGATGGGATTGATTTGAAGGAGTTAAAACTGTTTTCAAATGTGCGTGAGGAATTATCAGTCACTCAAGACCAACTCATCCTTTGTGGTACCAAACTGGTTGTACCTAAGGCCTTGCGCAACCTAGCTATACAGATAGCATACAAAGGTCATCCAGGAATTGTTGGCACAAAAAAGTTACTCAGAGTAAAAGTGTGGTTCCCAAATATGGCTAAATTGGTGGAAGAGAAGATTAGACATTGCTCCACTTGTCAATTAATTACTCCATCATCAACTCTAGAGCCATTACAAATGTCTCCGTTACCCACTGCTGTATGGGAGGAAGTGGCAGTCGACATATATGGACCATTACCAAATGGCCAATACATTCTAGTAACAATTGATGAATATTCTAGATACCGTGTCATTTCATTCCTCTCTTCAACGTCTGCTAATAGTGTCATACCAGAACTGGATGACACATTCTCTGCATATGGCATTCCAAGAGTGGTCAAAACAGATAATGGACCTCCATTCAATGGACATGTGTTTGCAGAGTCTTATGAATACTTGGGGTTCAGCCACAGAAAAATCACACCTTGCTGGCCGCAAGCTAATGGAATCGTAGAACGTTTCATGCGCACCATGGGGAAACAAATCAAGGCAGCTAGTCTGAAGCACACCCCACTGAAACAGTCACTATACAAATTCATGCGCAATTACCGCAATATGCCACATTCTACCACTAATGTTACTCCATCTCATCTAATGTTCAGCAGAACTCCTCGTGTACGGATCCCTGATGTGACCAGTCATCCCTTTATATATATATATATATATATATATATATATATATATATATATATATCTATATATATATATATACTGACAACCTAAAACAAATATTGATAATGCATCAACACAAAAATGTCCAAGAGAAACCATATGTCTGTATTGTCTTATTCCTTTTTTTATTATTATATCTCTTCAATAAGTCTCGATGGAGTCCTTCTTTCCCATGTAGGGTAATGTCTGGGTTCATTGGGGGTGCCCATTGCTGTCGGATCAGCCACCTCCTGTTGGTCTTCTCCACCGTCGGGTATCAAATCTTCCACTGGTGGGAGTTCATTACCATCGTTCCTCCGGTATGATTTTAAAATGTGAGAAATTTCGAGTGATGGAGTGTCCGTCTCACTCAGCCGTGATCATATTGCCTTTTCTCTCAGTAACATTATATTTTGCAGGGTTATATACAGCTGAGGTTTTGTTGGTTGATTTTTGATGCACAACAACGATATCACCTCTTTTGATGGCACATGGCTGTGCCCCTCGCCTTCTGTCTGCATAATGTTTCATGGCTTGCTTGTTAAAGAAATCCGTTGGTCGCACTGAGGAGTCATTTGGTAAGTAGGCTGGGGAGACTGGACCATGTGGAAGACTCGGTGGTGCTGCCAAGCATGCTGGAAGCATTATCTGCTATCCAACTGACCACCTGTTTGCACTGCTATGACTTCAGAAGTGTAGTACCATGCCTCCCTGCATTTTCTAGTTGCTAAGTCTCTAGAAACCAAGTTTATTTTTAATACAAAATAAAATTGGTCACCTGCAGCAGTCAAAGCTGTTTTTGGAGTTTAATACCACCGTAATGTAACACAAAGCACACAAAAGTGTATGGATGAAAAAGTAAATCCAGAAACATTTTTCAACACTTTTTTGGAGTGTTACATAACACCATAATCTTCTACAAAGCACGTAAAACTTTTTTAGTGAGTAGTTTAATCCAAAAAAAGTTTCAATACTTTTTTGGACTGTTATATGCCACCGAAATGTACCACAGAGCGCGTAATAGTATATGGATGAGTTATTGAATGCAGAAAAATGTTTCAACACTTTTTGAGAGTGTTATATAACACCACAATTTACCACAGAACAAGTAATAGTATATTAATGAGTAATTGAATACAGAAAAATGTTTAAACGCTTTTTTTGACTGTTATATAACACAGAAATGTACCACAGAGCACATAATAGTGAATGAACGAATAACTGAATGCAGAAAAATAAAATATTTCAGCTCTTTTTTAGAGTGTTATATAACACAGAAATGTAACACAAAGTACGTAATATGGATAACAATATTGTCAATGCCCCCCCAAAAAATGTGGTCAACTGCTGCAGTTATATATTCAGCAACAAACTGCAAAGTCTTAATCCCTGCTTGGAGATTGAATTCAGCCATTCTCCCTACTCCTGCAACTCTCTCATCCATCCTCCGTAGACTAAATGCAGAATGTATCTGAACAAACAGCAAAGCACAAAATGATCACTTACATTACAAAGACAATTAGTATGATGGTTCAGCTTCAGCACCAGTATCAACACTACAGGACTTGGATTCGTTAAACTGTGCTCACCCACACCCACAGTAAGAACTGTCTCAAAGCTGTGCAATGGCGTCAGTGAGCCAAGCGCAGCGGCACCGTTTTTTTTATAACCCCTGATGATTTCATACAGCCAGCGAATCACAGTAACACCATTACCACGCTGGCTGCAGCATTACAGTGACTCACAGACAATCCCTGCATGCTTATTGGCTGTATAATTTGAGTTTGAAATCAAGCACCGTCTAATGCTCATCGACTGCCATCCGAACTCCCAGATAGTTGAAAGACATACAAGTATCACCGAGCACCTTCGCTTATCCCTAACACCTACACATTACAACCACAAGTGGTTTTATGACCCCTCCCTCATTTATAATAGGCATTGATATTGAGCTGGTTCTTCCTCCTTGCAGATATAACATCTTACAATCTTCTGGGAATAATTTCTTCAAGATTGTAAAGGGGTGTCTGTGGGAATTTTTTCCCATTCATCCAGAAGAACATTCGTGAGGTCAGACACTGATTTTGTAGGAGAGGGCTGAGCTCACAATCTCTAATCTAGTTTATCTTAAAGGTATTTAATGAAGTTGAAGTCAGGGTTCTTTCTGGGCTAGTCAAGTTCCACCACACCAAACTCACCCAACCATGTCTTTATTTACCTTGTGCACTGGGGCACTATCATGCTGGAAGAGAAAAAGGCATTCCTTGAAGCATAAAATTGTCAAAAATGTGCTCACTAGAGCTAATGGGTCAAGGCCCACATCTTAAAAACATAGCATTATCCCTTTTTCTCCAAATTTTAAATTAGTTAAGGTTCTCATGGCATTAACCAAATCTAGATTTGCTGATTAGAATGCTAGACAGAAAGGCGTGATTTATCACTCGACAGAGAAGTTTTGACTGCAACAGAGTGAAGTTGTGACCTGTTTTTCACCACTCCATCTAATGTTTGGCATTGTGCTTAGTAGAGTTCAGGAAATTTGATCAGGTCCCTGCTTATTCGGCAAGCTTAGTTACTGAATGAGCTGCAGAGGGAACCCGGATACATAGAGTGCGCCACGTGATTGGCTGTCCGACGCCGCAGCTGCATGTGTCGCAGCTGTGATATTGTCCCAGCACATGCATGGAGAGCCCAACACACAGGCTTTCCATGCATGTGCTCTGACAGTGACACAGCCGCAACACATGCAGCTGCGGCATCGGACAGCTGATCAGCAGGCGCGCTCCATGTATCCGGACCTGATCAAATTTGCTCAACTCTTGTGCTTAGTTGCATGTGCGGCTCAGACATGGAAACCAATTCCATGAATCTTTTGTGCTGAGGTTAATGCCAGAGGAGCTTTTGACTTAGCAGTTATGGAATAAGCACATGGTGACTTTTACGCACTTGGTGACCCCACTCTATTTTTACGTGATCTTTTACTTCGTGACTGAGTTGCTGTGGTGCCTAAACGCTTCCATTAATAAATTCAGAACATAACAGCAAACACAATTATATAATATTTTGGCTGTGCTATAATATTAGGTTTTGACAAAAGCAATTAAAATGATATTAGTCTTTTTATTACTCGTATTATTATTTTATTAATAATAACTATTATTAGCTGCTTCATTTGTACTTTTTCCTTACTTAAAGTTATTATGGGTTCAATAGCGGAAAAAAATAAAAAAGAGAGTGAAAGAAACAGAAGCTCACACATCAAAAGACCACTACGCCCCCTCTATTTGATAATCGAAGGTACGGCTATGAGTTTCTCCACAGCTGCCATCTGCACAGGAGGGAATGAAGTGGAATTATTTCAAGGCAAGTGACACTGATTGATCCCTTCCTAACACAGGAAAATATGATTGCAGGGTAAAACATATTAGTTTTTAAGAGACTAATTTCCTACCCCTGCCAGCCAATCCTAGTGTATTATTGTGGTGTTCTAGAGCAGTCAACAGTCGTGCCGGCAAGAGAATGACATGCGTTGTGTGAGCGCCCACAGCCCAATTGACCTTGAGCAACAATAGCAATATTCTTTTGTAAACCAGAGGATTACAACAGTTCTAGGAAGAGTCTAAACTCAATTAATATTGTTGGCATTATTACGGGAAGATAATGGGAAGATAGTTGTCAGTCTCTAGTGGTTCTTTAAAGCTATAATGATCAGGTTTATTAGAATGTTTTCAGCGCATTGTAATTTCTCTGGGTGAGGAATTATGCTCTTGGCCATGATTTACTTAAAGGAGAACATCAGGCATTAGCAGACTTACATAAATTTGTCAATACTTGATTATTTGGCTGCTGTGTCTTTTTTGTTTTGCAGTTGGAATAGCTATTGATGTCTTTTCATTTCATACTGACAACCCAGGCGGCTGCTGTTGTGGTTCGCTCTCCGCAGCTGGTTGGTCTATGATAATTAGCGATAAACAAATCTCATGTGGTTCACTTGATGGGGTAACTTCAGAGCACTCATTTATAACTTTAGAACTCTCTTTGACAGGGCTACAGATCTTCCTTCTGAGCATCAAAGGAGGTTGTTAATGTGGATTTCAACTGATGTTCAAAACATCTAATTTAAGAGCACATATTCATAAACATCCTGCTGTACCCATAATATATTATCTCTATGGAAGGCCTTTATGTGCAACTTTGTTAGGATGACTTGAAAATATGTCTGATATGACTTTCGTTCCAGCAGTAATGGTGGCTGCCAGCATTCCAAAGCTAACCACCATTATTAGGTTCTTTTCAGCACATTTGGTTTGTTCAGTGCAAAAATATTATGAGTGGCTTACCTTAGTTTTAAGCACCACTCCAGCATTTTTTTTATTGCAGTGCTAGAGTAGTGTCACTAATCTAAGTTCCTGGCCCCTAGTCTTTTATTTACCAGCAGGCCACTATATATTTTATCAGCGCTGCTCTGGTTGTCTGCAGGTGTGGCCCACTGGATCATATCAGTGTTTACTGGGACGATCCAGAAGTTACAACTCAATGTAAGTGTATGAGAGCCAGAACAAGGCCAGAATAAGGGTCTCATAGACTTACACTGAGAGCTTCTGACTCTTACCTCTAACTTCCGGTTAGTCAGGAGTTGCGGTTACATGATGTTGGCGCTTGACCGAAGAGGCGCTGGGAAGAGCTGAAGATGACAGCTGGAAAGTTTAAGACTTGGGTCAGGGAACTCAGATTAGTAGCTGCACTCCAGTGCTGAAATAAAATAAAATTCTAGAGTAGTGCTTTAATATTGTTTTTTGTCTCTCAACCCACCTAAAACAACCCAATTCCTGCAAGACTGATTTTCCCATGCAATACCTCAGTCTCTTAGACTTTGTAGATGCTTCCATTTGTTATCTCTCCATAGAATGAGACCCACAGATGCTCCTAGGTTAGAATGGGTTTCTTGACTGCCTTTAAAGCCACTAAGATCCTGGGATTAATTAACCTTTTACCTATTAGTTAAAACATTCCTGAACTACCATCATCTTTAATCATTCCACATGGCAATGCCTATTTTAACTGAAGAATACATCTTACGGTGCACTGAAATGACCCATGTGAGATGTACAAAACTAAAGCAAATAAGTAATTAAATGGTTATCATCAAATAGGGGATAATTTTCTGATCACTGGAGGTTTGACCACTAGAACAATGAGAATGTGGCTTTGCAACCCTAAGCTAAACAACAGAGGTGCACATGTTCGGTCTCTGCTTCTTTCTTTGTCTATTGAACTGCCAGAGAAAGCTTTGTACAATACTTAGCTATTTCCAGCATTCCCATAGTAAATGAATGTAGAGGATGATGAGGATGTGCTCTTTCTCTCAATTCAAAACTTCTCACTTTAGCCCCCAAAAACCCATAACCTAAAACGAATTCCAACAAAAGGTATGTGAACGTTTTCTTTTAATCTCTACCAAGTGAAGTGATCATCAGAAAAAATGTCTACCAAGATCTACCAGCCAGAAGTTGGTTATTCTCAAGATGGCATTTGAAAATCGTTGAATTTGGTAAATTTCTCTAACAATCCTATTTTTAAGCATCTTCTACTTTCTTATTGTTTTTAACTTTCTTATTCTGTCCGACCAAGCATTTTATGGTGTTTTCTGTATGTTTTCTTTTGTTCCAGGTTTGAAAAAATGAGTACTAATCTTAGTGAGAAGTGTCCCATCTTCAAAGAAAGTTTGCCAGACTGCACCATAATCTAAGTTCTTGAGTAGGGTGCTGATGCATAAATGCAGCAAGTATTCTGTGTTGTTGTCACTGCTGGTTGTATAGTGCATGTGCAATGTCAAAAATGTTTTGTGAATAAAAAAGACATTCATTCAATGAAGCGTGAGTCCAGTAAACCCAAACTGAGGAAAAGTGAAAACCTACCAGCAGAGCCTTTCATGAGTAGGCATGAATGTCCTTTTTGTGGGACACTTGTTTACCTTGGAGATTCTGACTACAGCTATGTAAAGATGTGGTGCCCCTGAAGGTCCAGTAGCCACAGAGGTACTGCATCTCAACCAGAGGTGTGGTATCTCTGGTAAGGAGGGAACATTGTACAGAACTCTAAGGCTATGTGCACACGTTGCAGATTATTTGCGTTTTTTTAGCGTTTTTGCGCTATAAAAACGCTATAAAACCGCAAATAATCTGCATACATTAAGCATCCCGTCATTTATAATGGAATCCGCAATTTCTGTGCACATGATGTGCGTTTTTCCGCATGAAAAACGCATTGCGGAAAAATAATGAACCTGTTCATTAATTTTTCGTTTTTTTCGCGGATTTCCCACTGTCTAATGCATTGGGAAATGTCCGGGAAAAAACGCGCAAAAAACGCCCCAAAAAAAGCATGCGGATTTCATGCGGAAATCTGGCAGAAATGTCCGGATTTCCACTGGAATTTTCTGCATGAATTCCTGTACGTGTGCACATAGCCTTACACTCGCACCCAACAGACACAAGTTTAGACGGGGCATCTGGGTGTACCCCTGGGGAGGATGGCCTCATCCCAGTCTGGATAGGAAAGGGTGTTGGGGAGTGGGTGGAGAAGGTAGGAAAGAAGGGGGAGCTAGATACACAGAGTGAGACAGTGAGAGTAGGCAGACAGAGAGTCTACGGGGAGCAGGAGAACAGGGCAGACATGGAGCTGGGAACTGGTGCTGGTAGAAGCTCGTCCCAGCAAGAAAGTGAAAAGGAAGGAAAGAAGCTCCTAGGAAGAGGGGGTTCCAGGGGCACAGGAAGTGCGAAAGCCACCCGTGGGACCCGTATACAGGCAGACCTGCATCAGTGGAGGAACCAGGCCGCAGTAGGGGAACCGGCCCCTGAACTAGTGGGAAAACTTCAGGCTCCAGCTAGCAATCTGGAGGCTGCTGTGACTGTAGGTGCAGCAGCCACATTTGCACCTACTCGCCAAAAAAGTGAACACAGGGGGTCCAGGAGACAGAGAGTACATCACCAGACAAGACCCACGTTCACCGGCTTGGGACACTGGGTGGCTAGCACAGGGCAGGAAAGGAGAAAGATGCAGAAAGATGGCCAGGAGAGGCATATAAAAGAAGACTTCACACCTGGAGGACACAGCACCATGGCTGGGGAGCCTGAACTGTGAGTAAACCTGTGAGAACTGCAACAGACTGTGTCATTCCATTTCTTTCCGGCATCATCTACTCTGCTCCTCTACCTGTCCCTAGTAACATTGCCTCCCACACCACCAACTGCCATGGGGACCAATTTCTACCTGTGCAGAGCTATAACAACTCAGCTGCATTATCATCTGCCCCCAGAGGACTGTACAGCAGCGTCGGCTAACACCTTTATCGCCAAATACCACAACCATTTTCCCCTTTTTCCCCATAAAATTTATTCGCATTTTCTCATCCCTTTAATTGGATGCCCAGGGCCACAGACCGGGTCCCTGCTTCCTTGACCTTCCCCTTTAAGAACTGTGTCCGGTCCAATACCGAGTATCCCACGGCCCAGTGGGGCTCTCCAAACTCAGATACATGTGCCAGGACCATCAGGAACTGCTGTTCAAGTCGTTCAGATGATTGGTCATTGAAAGTAAAAGGGAGAATTGAGTACTATTTTGGAGATCTTCATGCAGCTGACTGCATCGTGTATGTAGTGTACATTTTCAAACCGGATATTATCTGCCACACCAATTGAGATTCTTCATCTGGCTCTGCTGAAAAGTGTAGGAAATAAGACCATCCTAAATATTCTGCACAAGAACTTGCTTTTTAAAAATGTGTGCTTTTCTTGAAGAAAATAATGTAGAACAGTTAACCATTTCAGACCTTCAAGAAAAAATTTATGAGTTCTTGAAAACTGATAATTTATCTTCTTATGGCAGAATATATCTTAAGAAGAAGCTCGTAAAACATTACAGAGATACAATCTTCATCTCTGAAGGTTAAGGATTAAACAACATTGTCACATTTAAATGAAAGACCTCAGATACATTTCGTTCATTCTACTGAGATTCACAAGTACAATGTAATAAAGAAGCACAAAAGAAAGCCATAATTGATACAGCAGCAAGTCTGATCATGAGCAAAATTAAAGAGAATGTTGTGTCTGCTATTAATTTCTACCCAGAGGTTCAGGACCTGATGCTCCACTCTGCACTCGAATTCATTAAAGAAACATTACAAAACATGTTGAACAAAATTTCCAATGGAAAGGTTCCAGTATAGGGCAAGCAATCGTACAAGCAGCAAGATCAAGAGCTGTAGTTGCACCATTACAGATTGGTTTAGCAATACAGATGCACCACCACTATTAATCTAAGTTCCTCTTGGATATACTTAGTAAAATGTGGTATAGCTCATCGTATAGAGAACTCTTCCAATTTGAAAAGAATATCGCTACCTGGCGCGCACCAGACTAATTTTTCCAAGGAAATTAGCTATTTGACTCTTCTTTGTTGTTTGCTGGTTATAATGTAGATCACAATGCTATGACACTAGATGGCAAAGGAACATTTCTTGGGATGAGCATGATTGCTACATTGACACCAGGAATAAAGTGGACATACGAGGGGCGTTCATTAAAGATCTCCCTTGACCCACTTCTATTTATCACAGGAGGCTGAAACAAAATTTGTATGGCATGGCTGAAAAGTGGTCCAATGAGTTGACCAGCTATGCCCTGTAGCCACGCCCAGGACCTTTCTTGGGGGTTTGAGACGGGTTCCTCAATATTGCACTAAGGACAGTGAGGAGCATATCCGGATAGGGACTTCTCTGTAATTTATTGAAATTGATTGAGAAAGTTTTATTGAGAGTAATGCTCTGTTTTATGTTTTTGTTATTTACATACAATGTTCAAGTGCAAAGTATCTCCCATAAAGAGAAGAAGGAATTACATGTTTAACTGTTTGATTTATTGAAATGCATTTCAGAAAAATTATTTGCATATTTTTAACATCAATTTTACTCTGTGCCAGCCTGTGGACGTGCTGTGTTTAATGGGGGGGGGGGGGGGGGGGTAGATTGGGGCACCACTGAGGGTCCAGTTGCCACAGAGGTACTGCACCTCAGCCAGAGGTGTGGCACGCCGCTCTCGGGTAAGGAAGGGGTACTACCCGAGACCCACACTAGCATCCAACACCACACCACTCCAGGCCAGGGAATCTGGGCGGACCCTATTGAGGGAGGGCCCCATCTCAGGCTAGAGGGGGAACTAGGTAGAGGGTGTGGGTGGAGAGAGTGTCAGTTGTGACGAGTTGTCATGGAAACAAGAGGGATGAGTTAGTGAGTCAGTTAGTGAGTTTATGAGGAGAAGTTGATGAGAATAGACGTGAAGGAAGGAGCTCCTGAAAGAAGGCGTCCTATTGGTCAGGAAAGTGAGGAATCTACCCGTGGTGCCAGAATCCATGCTGACCGCAGTTGGGTGGAAGGACCAGGTTGCAGTGGGGGACCGGCCCCCAGATTAGGGGAGAACTGCAAGACTCAGCTAGCAAACTGGAGGCTGTGGTATCTGTAAGTGCCACAGCCACATCCACACATATTCACTGAAAAGGCATCCACATAGGGTCAAGGGGTCAAAGAGTATTTTGCCGACAGGACCCGAGGCTGCTGACTTGGGACACTGTGTGTGAGACACAGGGCAGGAGGTTGAAGCCAGCGCAGAGAGACTGCCAGGGAGGGTACACAAGAAAAGGACTCACGGAAAAGTACACCCAAATTACCTGAGAGCTGGCTGGGCCACAGACTCAGAGGACACAGCACCTGGCTAGAGACTGTAACCATCTAACTGTGAGTAAAGTGAGAAAACTGCACCCTGCTGTGTCCTCAGAATTATTACTGCTTCACCTGCCCTGCACTACAACAGTCCATCATTGACTTTAACACTTTAACTGTCCTGGGGCCTAGCTCTATCCGTGAAGAGCTGTAACATTTCTGCTGCGTCACCAACTTCCCTGACCTGAAACCGCAGCATCGGCCATTCCCTTATTGCCGAACAACACGGATGGCATCATGAACTAATCCCCTATAAACTTTATTCCACTTCATTTCAATTTTATTGGATGCCCAGGGCCACAGACCGGGTCACTTCTGCCGTGACAAACCCCAGAGACAAACCATCGGACTCGGCCCGAGTACCCCACGGCCTTGGAGGGCACTCCATTATCATGATTGTAACATTACAGCTGATATACATATTTAATGGTAACTTTCATTCTCTTTCAAGGAACCTGTAACAAATTGGTAGGGAATGATGCATGTAATTCACAAGGGAAATACTTATGCTGGCCAGTCCTCCATCCTCTTTGGCCGTGATCAATATGTCACCTGGTAACAAAACGTGCAGTCTATTAACATTAGAATTCATTAGTAACTTAGCCAGCAAACATCATGTTCCTCCTATAATAACTTTTGGTCAACTCCTGTACTGGAAAGCTAGTGAAATCATCAAAGCTGCCCCACCGGATTACCATTTCAAAAAATCGTACTCATAATTGGTTGTTTCCATGCTTTTTCCTTGGAGCCATAGGTAAACTAATGGATTAGACAAATCTGAAAAGCATTTTAGAAGTTTTGTATGTTGAAAATGTCGTAGTGCATATGCTTAGTGGTAAAACAGTTGCAAAGGCCATCTTCTACTGGATAAATGTCTTCATCAACCACTTATGCAATCTACTCTAAATGACAATCCTGAACTCACTTCACTAATAGTTGAAACTGAGAATATGTATTCATGTCTATTAAAGGGAGAAATGACTATTGAAGCTGTTGTCATGTCTACTGCAGTAGCTAACATCATTGAAGTACTTCACAAAAAGAAAATTGAGGTTAATAAAAAATATAAAACTAGTAAGTTGTTTCTAGCATGACAAAGGGGTATCCATGACTCATGTGAGCTCTTAATGAGACCCCATTTACCAACCATTTATCACTTCAGAATTACAGACCCCATTCCCCCCTTCTTATCCCAAGATAATCCCACCTTAATAAAACACGTCAGTCATAGATTGGATTAATTGGCCACAGCAGCCATTTATTAACATTTTAATAAACAACATATTGAAGCAATAAACCCCGGAAGTGGATGGTCTTCGAAGCCCAAAGCATATACCAAAAAATTATCCAGAAAAAACGTCCCACTTTTTTGGCCTTGGGTTAGTCTAACCCCCAGCTGCAAGCACCAGCTCGGAGGGAGATAACAACCAACCTGGCCAAACCACAAGCCTGTTAGTGGGTCCCTTAATAATCCCTTTCTGGGGATTATATATACCTTGACCATTTTGATTCACCCAGGGGAGTCCAGGACCTGTTTAGATCCCCCCCACCAATATGCCATTTTCCAATTCCACCAACTTAGAGGACCTCCACCCCATGCCACACTGCCATGACAATTGTTCTTCAATACTAAAACAGGATTACGATTAAAGTAACAAACCACATTCCCAAACCACAACCATTGACATAATCAAGTTCATAAACCCTAACCCTCAATACAGGGAGGGTGGGTGGGAGTTTCAAGATTTGGCTGGTGAGTACCCAAAATGGTTGCCCCACTAACATGGCCACCCCCATTTATAAGGTCCTCTTAACCCCACCTCTGACCCCACCTACTCCCCCCAGATTCAAACTCCGCTCCTCCTATAACCATAACATTAACCCTAAAGCCCACACCAGATCTATGAGCTCCCTATATTTGCACGTCACCTCGTCATGTCGGCCTGCCCTGATGGCCAGGGGCCCAGTACGGCCTCACTTGACAGCAAATGATAAGCACTGCTCAAGCGCTGACAAAAGTAGATTGTACTGGGTCTTAGATCAATCATTTGCATGCGATTTACAATGCATCCCCAATATATTCAGCAGCTATGTGAAGTCATCATATCTGTACCTTCAAGAAATGAGCGAATTGCAAAACAGTAGCCCTGAGGTCTACAGGATGTTTCAAAATGGGTTGCATGTGTAGTGATGAGCGACTATACTCATTGCTCATGTTTTTCTCAGAGCACGCTCGGGTGATCTCCGAGTATTTGTTAGTAGGGTTGAGCGAAATGGGTCGTTCATTTTCAAAAGTCGCCGACTTTTGGCAAAGTCGGGTTTCATGAAACCCGATCCGACCCCTGTGCGGGGTCGGCCATGCGGTACGCGACTTTCGCGCCAAAGTCGCGTTTCAATGACGCGAAAAGCGCCAT
Organism: Ranitomeya imitator; assembly: GCF_032444005.1. Classification (NCBI taxonomy): domain Eukaryota; kingdom Metazoa; phylum Chordata; class Amphibia; order Anura; family Dendrobatidae; genus Ranitomeya; species Ranitomeya imitator. The sequence continues at coordinate 611,879,396 of NC_091285.1, forward strand.
TTCTCAGCCAATGAAGGTAAACGCAGAGTGTGGGCAGCGTGATGACATAGGTCCTGGTCCCCACCATCTTAGAGAAGGGCATTGCAGTGATTGGCTTGCTGTCTGCGGCGTCACAGGGGCTATAAAGGGGCGTTCCCGCCGACCGCCATGTTACTGCTGCTGATCTGAGCTTAGGGAGAGGTTGCTGCCGCTTCGTCAGAAGCAGGAATAGCGTTAGGCAGGGTCCATTAACCACCAAACCGGTTGTGCTGTAGCGATTTCCACTGTCCAACACCACCTTCGGTGTGCAGGGACAGTGGAAGCTACATTTTTTTTTCCTCAGCGCTGTAGCTCATTGGGCTGTCTTAGAAGGCTCCCTGATAGCTGCATTGCTGTGTGTACGCCGCTGTGCAAACCAACTGCTTTTTTCAAAGCACAAATCCTCTTGTTCCTTCCTTTCTGCACAGCTATCTTTTTTGTTTGTCCACACTTTTTATTTAATTTGTGCATCAGTCCACTCCTTATTGCTGCCTGCCATACCTGGCTGAGATTACTGCAGGGAGATAGTAATTGAAGGACAGTTCCTTTTTTTTTTTTTTTTTTTTTGTGGGAGATTAAGATTGGCATTTCTGCTAGAGTGCCATCCCTGTCTGTGCCATCTCTCACTCAGTGGGCCATAGAAAGCCTATTTATTTTTTTGCTTGATTTGGGTTCCAAAATCTACCTGAAAAAATCACTACATCAATCATTGGGAGAACAATATTGGCCTCTGGGCTTGTGTGCCACTCCTGACTCCTGTGTGCGTCATCTCTCACTCAATGGGCCATAGAAAGCCTATTTTTTGTTTTATTTGTTTTCTAAATTCTCCCTGAAAAAATAATTTTATTTTATTTGGTTTCTAAATTCTTCCTGAAAAAATCATTTTTTTAATTATTTTTTTTTTCTAAAGTCTCCCTGAAAAAAAACAAAAAAAAAAACAAATCAGTGGGAGATTAATATTGCCCTTTCTGCTTGTGTGCCAGTCTTGACTCCTGGGCGTGCCATCTCTCTCTCTCTCTCCAATTGTGGGCCATAGAAAGCCTATTATTTTTTTTGCTTGATTTGGGTTCCAAAATCTACCTGAAAAAATCACTACATCAATCATTGGGAGAACAATATTGGCCTCTGGGCTTGTGTGCCACTCCTGACTCCTGTGTGCGTCATCTCACTCAGTGGGCCATAGAAAGCCTATTTTTTGTTTTATTTGTTTTCTAAACTCTCCCTGAAGAAATCATTTTATTTTATTTGGTTTCTAAATTCTTCCTTAAAAAATCATTTTATTCTATTATTTTTTTTTCTAAAGTCTCCCTGAAAAAAAAAAAAAAAAAAAAAAATCAGTGGGAGATTAATATTTACATTTTTGCTTCAGTGACAGTCCTGCATGTGTGGCATCTCTCTCATTTGTTGCCACCAAAAACAGAGTGTGTAACATTGTGCCTGATTTTCCTTGCGGTCTCACCCACCTGTAAAGGGGTAGCTAAATCATACTGAAGTTATAGCTCACCGTGTAAGTTGTGTGACAGCAACAAATACCGTTAGTTTGGTTACGTTTTTAAAACAATGAGGAAGTCTGGTGGAAGAGGTCGTGGCCGGGGGCGTTCATTGTCAGCTGGTAATGAGGGTAGTGGTAGTGGTGGAGCATCAGGTGGTCGTGGGAAAAAAAATATTGCACCTAAGTCTGGAGCTTGGGAGCCAGGTTCGTCGTCTGGCTACACAAGGCCTCGAACGCTCCCTTTTCTGGGAGTAGGAAAACCGCTTTTAAAGCCGGAGCAGCAAGAGCAAGTTTTGGCTTATCTTGCTGACTCAGCCTCTAGCTCTTTTGCCTCCTCTCGTGAAACTGGTAAATGTCAAAGCAGCGCGTCGTTAGTGGATGTTCACGGTCAGGGACAAGTCGCTTCCTTGTCCTCTTCAGCAAAAACAACAACAGAGAAGAATGCAGCAGGCGACACAATGGGTTACTCCATGGAGCTCTTTACACATACCTTCCCTGGCTTAGAAAGTGAAGCAGTTAACAGTCCATGCCCATTACAAGTTGAATCTGACATGGAGTGCACTGATGCACAGCCACAGCCAGACTACTATGCTGGTCCTTTGACTCAGACCACAACATTGCCCTCGCAGGGTAATGATCAAGAATCAGACCCTGATGAGACTATGTTGCCCCATCACGAACGCTATACCACCGACCGACACGGTGACACAGACGAAGTTGCACACGAGCTACAAGAAGAGGTAATAGATGACCCAGTTCTTGACCCCGATTGGCAGGCATTGGGGGAACAGGGTGCAGGCGGCAGCAGTTCTGAAGCGGAGGACGAGGGGCCGCAGCAGGCATCAACATCGCAACAGGTTCCATCTGCCGGGCCCATATCTTGCCCAAAACGCGTGGCAAAGCCAAAACCTGTTGGAGGACAGCGTGGCCATCCGGTAAAAGCTCAGTCTGCAATGCCTGAAATGGTATCCGATGCTAGAAAGAGTGCAGTCTGGCATTTTTTTAAACAACATCCAATTGATCAGCGCAAAGTCATCTGTCAAAAATGTTCAACTGCCTTAAGCAGAGGGCAGAATCTGAAAAGTCTCAATACAAGTTGCATGCATAGACATTTAACCACCATGCACTTGCAAGCTTGGACTAACTACCAAACGTCCCTTAAGGTTGTAGCACCCTCGGCCAATGATGCTAGTCATCAACGCAACATCCCTTCCGGCAGTGTAGGGCCACCATTTTCCGCACCACCTGCAGTATCTGTGCAGGTTTCTTTGCCAGGCCAAAGCAGTCAGGGTCAGGGAATCACCAGTTTTGTAGTAGGAAACACTGCATCTAGGGCACCGGCGGCAACAATACCATCTCTCACCATCTCTCAGTCTGCCATGTCCACCGGCACCCCCGCTAGTTCCACGATCTCCAGCTCTCCAGTCCAGCTCACCCTACATGAGACTATGGTTAGAAAAAGGAAGTACTTAGCCTCGCATCCGCGTACACAGGGTTTGAACGCCCACATAGCTAGACTAATCTCGTTAGAGATGATGCCCTACCGGTTAGTTGAAAGCAAAGCTTTCAAAGCCCTGATGGACTACGCTGTACCACGCTACGAGCTACCCAGTCGACACTTTTTTTCCAGAAAAGCCATCCCAGCCCTCCACCAGCATGTTAAAGAGTGCATCGTCCATGCACTCAGGCAATCTGTGAGCACAAAGGTGCACCTGACAACAGATGCATGGACCAGTAGGCATGGCCAGGGACGTTACGTGTCCATCACGGCACACTGGGTGAATGTTGTGGATGCAGGGTCCACAGGGGACAGCAATTTTGGGACAGTTCTGCCTAGCCCACGGTCTAGGAAACAGTTGGCTGTAGCCGTTCGCACCCCCTCCTCCTCCTCCTCGTCCTCCTGCAGAAGCGAGAGCTCGTCCACAGACCGCAGTCGCACAACCACTCCATCCGCAGCTGCCACTGTTGCACACCATTATGGGGCAGCTACTGGCAAACGTCAGCAGGCTGTATTGGCTATGAAGTGTTTGGGCGACAACAGACACACCGCGGAAGTTCTGTCCGAGTTCTTGCAGAAAGAAACGCAGTCGTGGCTGGGCACTGTAGATCTTGAGGCAGGCAAGGTAGTGAGTGATAACGGAAGGAATTTCATGGCTGCCATCTCCCTTTCCCAACTGAAACACATTCCTTGCCTGACTCACACCTTAAACCTGGTGGTGCAGTGCTTCCTGAAAAGTTATCCGGGGTTATCCGACCTGCTCCTCAAAGTGCGTGGACTTTGCTCACATATCCGCCGTTCGCCCGTACACTCCAGCCGTATGCAGACCTATCAGCGTTCTTTGAACCTTCCCCAGCATCGCCTAATCATAGACGTTGCAACAAGGTGGAACTCAACACTGCACATGCTTCAGAGACTGTGCGAACAGAGGCGGGCTGTTATGTTTTTGTGGGAGGATACACATACACGGGCAGGCAGTAGGATGGCAGACATGGAGTTGTCAGGTGTGCAGTGGTCGAAGATTCAAGACATGTGTCAAGTCCTTCAGTGTTTTGAGGAATGCACACGGCTGGTTAGTGCAGACAACGCCATAATAAGCATGAGCATCCCCCTAATGCGTCTGCTGATGCAAAGTTTGACGCACATAAAGGATCAGGCGTCTGCAGCTGAGGAAGAGGAAAGCCTTGATGACAGTCAGCCATTGTCTGGCCAGGGCACTGTACAGGACGAGGTAGCGGGCGAAGAGGAGGAGGAGGACGAGGAGGATGATGGGGATGATTATATTTTTAATGAGGAAGCTTTTCCGGGGCCACTGGAAATTGTTGGCGCGGCAAGGCCGGGTTCTGGTTTTTGGAGGGACACAAGTGACGTGGATTTGCCTGAAACTGCCCCTCAACCAAGCACAACCGCAGATTTGAGAACTGAAACTTTGGCCCACATGGCGGATTATGCCTTACGTATCCTCAAAAGGGACACACGCATTACTAAAATGATGAACGATGACGATTACTGGTTGGCCTGCCTCCTTGATCCTCGCTATAAAGGCAAATTGCAAAATATAATGCCACATGAGAACTTGGAAATAATATTAGCAACCAAACAATCAACTCTTGTTGACCGTTTGCTTCTGGCATTCCCTGCACACAGCGCCCGTGATCGTTCTCACACGAGGTGCAGGGGCCAGCAGACCAGAGGTGTTAGAGGGGCAGAAATCCGAAGTGGCGTTGGCCAGAGGGGTTTTCTGACCAGGTTGTGGAGTGATTTTGCTATGACCGCAGACAGGACAGGTACTGCAGCATCAATTCAAAGTGACAGGAGACAACATTTGTCCAGTATGGTTACAAACTATTTTTCATCCTTTATCGACGTTCTCCCTCAACCGTCATTCCCATTTGATTACTGGGCATCCAAATTAGACACCTGGCCAGAATTGGCAGAATATGCATTGCAGGAGCTTGCTTGCCCGGCAGCTAGTGTCCTATCAGAAAGAGTATTCAGTGCTGCAGGTTCAATACTAACAGAAAAAAGGACTCGTCTGGCTACCCAAAATGTAGATGATCTAACCTTCATTAAAATGAACCACAACTGGATTTCGAAATCTTTTGCCCCACCTTGCCCGGCTGACACCTAGCTTTCCTATGAAAAGGTCTTGCCTGTGGACTATTATGAATGACTTTTCCAATATCGTAATTTGCTGCACCTGATTGTCCAGCATACGACATGTTTGCACCTCCCTAAATGGCCAAACTCCCCACACGGGGCCGTGGTATCGCCACTTGGCGCCAGCACCCGTGAGAGTGCTGTTTTTTTTCTGAAGAGGTGGGTGTGCCCGCTTTTGGTCGACGGCACTGCCACTGGGTCCCTCATAGTACAATAAAGTGTCTCTGGCGGTGGTGGTGCGCACCCAACGTCAGACACACCGTTGTAATATGAGGGGCCCTGTGCCTGTACCGCCGGCCACAAGACAGTTCCACCCCCCCAGCTCAAACAGTGCTCTAACACTTGCAAAATTATCTCTCACAGCTCCACCAATGTTTAGTCTATGCGCTGACATCCTTCAATGCCTGGCACTGACAATACCATTGTATTGACATTTTTGTTATGTTAGGCCTTCGAAGCCTGTCTGCGGTCCCTCCTTCCACTAGGCCTCCACTGACCATTGTACTGCTGCCCGTGTACCCCTGGAACCAATTTAAAATTGCCAACAGCCCAATTTTGTTATGTTAGGCCTTCGAAGCCTGTCTGCAGTCCCTTCTTTCTACTACTACTACACTGACCAGACCACTGCTGCCCGTGTACCCACGGAACCAATTTTAAATTGCCAACAGCCCTATTTTTTTATGTTAGGCCTTCGAAGCCTGTCTGCGCTCCCTCCTTCCACTAGGCCTCCACTGACCACACCACTGCTGCCCGTGTACCCACGGAACCAATCTAAAATTGCCTACAGCCATGTGTTATTATGTTAGGCCTTCGATGCCTGTCTGCGGTCACTCCTTCCACTAGGCCTCCACTGAACATTGTACTGCTGCCCTTGTACCACTGGAACCAATTTTAAATTGCCAACAGCCCTATTTTTTATGTTAGGCCTTCGAAGCCTGTCTGCTGTCCCTCCTTCCACTAGGCCTCCACTGACCACACCACTGCTGCCCGTGTACCCACGGAACCAATTTAAAATTGCCTACAGCCATGTGTTATTATGTTAGGCCTTCGATGCCTTTCTGCGGTCACTCCTTCCACTAGGCCTCCACTGACCACACCACTGCTGCCCGTGTACCCCTGGAACCAATTTAAAATTGCCTACAGCCAGCCCAATTTTTTTATTTTAGGCCTTCGATGCCTGTCTGCGGTCCGTTCTTTCTACTACTACTACACTGACCAGGCCACTGCTGCCCGTGTTCCCCTGGAACCAATTTAAAATTGCCAACAGCAATGTGTTATTATGTTAGGCCTTCGATGCCTGTCTGCGGTCCCTCCTTCTACTAGGCCTCCACTGACCACACCACTGCTGCCCGTGTACCCACGGAACCAATTTAAAATTGCCTACAGCCATGTGTTATTATGTTAGGCCTTCGATGCCTGTCTGCGGTCCCTCCTTCCACTAGGCCTCCACTGACCATTGTACTGCTGCCCTTGTACCACTGGAACCAATTTTAAATTGCCAACAGCCCTATTTTTTTATGTTAGGCCTTCGAAGCCTGTCTGCGGTCCCTCCTTCCACTAGGCCTCCACTGACCACACCACTGCTGCCCGTGTACCCCTGGAACCAATTTAAAATTGCCTACAGCCAGCCCAATTTTTTTATTTTAGGCCTTCGATGCCTGTCTGCGGTCCGTTCTTTCTACTACTACTACACTGACCAGGCCACTGCTGCCCGTGTTCCCCTGGAACCAATTTAAAATTGCCAACAGCAATGTGTTATTATGTTAGGCCTTCGATGCCTGTCTGCGGTCACTCCTTCCACTAGGCCTCCACTGACCACACCACTGCTGCCTGTGTACCCCTGGAACCAATTTAAAATTGCCTACAGCCAGCCCAATTTTTTTTTTTAGGCCTTCGATGCATGTCTGCGGTCCGTTCTTTCTACTACTACTACACTGACCAGGCCACTGCTGCCCGTGTTCCCCTGGAACCAATTTAAAATTGCCAACAGCAATGTGTTATTATGTTAGGCCTTCGATGCCTGTTTGCGGTCACTCCTTCCACTAGGCCTCCACTGACCACACCACTGCTGCCGGTGTACCCACGGAACCAATTTTAAATTGCCTACAGCCATGTGTTATTATGTTAGGCCTTCGATGCCTGTCTGCGGTCACTCCTTCCACTAGGCCTCCACTGACCACACCACTGCTGCCCGTGTACCCACGGAACCAATTTAAAATTGCCTACAGCCATCTGTTATTATGTTAGGCCTTCGAAGCGTGTCTGCGGTCCTTCCTTCCAATAGTTCTCCACTGACCAGACCAATGCTGGCCGTGTACCCCTGGAACCCAGCTGAAAGTGCATGTAGCCTCCTTTTTTTCTTTGTTTTATATTTAGAAAGCCCAGATGAACTACGCTGTGCAACGGTTCAAGCTACCCAGTCGACATTTCTTTTGCGAGAAAAGCCATCCCAGCCCTCCACCGGCATGAAAAAGTCTGTATTGTCATAGCACTCAGGCAATCAAACAGTAGAAAGGTGCACCTGACAAGAGACGCATGGACCAGTAGGCATGTCCACAAAAAGTTACGTGTCCATTACGGCGCACTGGGTTAATGTGTTGGATGCATGGTCCACAGGGGACAGCCTACAAAGTCTGTCTGCAGTCCCTAATTCAAATTTTCCTCCGCTGACCACACCACTGCTGCCCGTGTACCCCTGGAACCATTTTTAAAGTGCCTACAGCCTAATTTTGTTATGTTAGGCCTACTACGCCTGTCTGCGGTCCCTCCTTCCAATACTCGTCCACTGTCCACACCACTGCTGCCCGTGTACCCCTGGAACCAATTTTACAGTGTCTACAGCCTAATTTTGTTATGTTAGGCCTACTACGCCTGCCTGCGGTCCATCCTTCCAATACTCGTCCACTGACCACACCACTGCTGCCCGTGGACCCCTGGAACCTATTTTTAATTGCATAGAGCATCCTTTTTTTAATAGTAGGCGTACAAAGTCTGTCTGCGGTCCACTATTGAAATTGTCCTCCACTGCCCAGAGCACTGCTGCTTGTGTACCCCTGTAACTTCTTTGAGCTGCAGTGAGCCACATTTTTGGGTTAAGTCCTACTACCTGTGTCTGTCTGCGCCACTCAATTCAGCTGTGTTCCTTTGAAAAAACCTGAGCGTCAATAGTCTTGTTTTTAGCCTCTAGGAATTTTAAAACTGCATTGGGTTGGGGGTACAACTTTGGTAGGGCCTACTAACGGTGTCTGCCTCCCCAAGGTGTGCCCCAGGTTTCCTCGGCATTGCTTCGATCTTAATGCTCTCGTTTAGTAGTTGTTGGAAACTACACTGCATTAGGTCTACAAATTGGGTATGGGGTGTAGAGAGATGGTGTGTTCCACTCCAAGGTGTTCCCCAGGTTTCCTCTCCATTGCTTCGATCTTCTGGCTCTCGTTTAGTAGTTACATAGTAACATAGTAACATAGTTAGTAAGGCCGAAAAAAGACATTTGTCCATCCAGTTCAGCCTATATTCCATCATAATAAATCCCCAGATCTACGTCCTTCTACAGAACCTAATAATTGTATGATACAATATTGTTCTGCTCCAGGAAGACATCCAGGCCTCTCTTGAACCCCTCGACTGAGTTCGCCATCACCACCTCCTCAGGCAAGCAATTCCAGATTCTCACTGCCCTAACAGTAAAGAATCCTCTTCTATGTTGGTGGAAAAACCTTCTCTCCTCCAGACGCAAAGAATGCCCCCTTGTGCCCGTCACCTTCCTTGGTATAAACAGATCCTCAGCGAGATATTTGTATTGTCCCCTTATATACTTATACATGGTTATTAGATCGCCCCTCAGTCGTCTTTTTTCTAGACTAAATAATCCTAATTTCGCTAATCTATCTGGGTATTGTAGTTCTCCCATCCCCTTTATTAATTTTGTTGCCCTCCTTTGTACTCTCTCTAGTTCCATTATATCCTTCATGAGCACCGGTGCCCAAAACTGGACACAGTACTCCATGTGCGGTCTAACTAGGGATTTGTACAGAGGCAGTATAATGCTCTCATCATGTGTATCCAGACCTCTTTTAATGCACCCCATGATCCTGTTTGCCTTGGCAGCTGCTGCCTGGCACTGGCTGCTCCAGGTAAGTTTATCATTAACTAGGATCCCCAAGTCCTTCTCCCTGTCAGATTTACCCAGTGGTTTCCCGTTCAGTGTGTAATGGTGATATTGATTCCTTCTTCCCATGTGTATAACCTTACATTTATCATTGTTAAACCTCATCTGCCACCTTTCAGCCCAGGTTTCCAACTTATCCAGATCCATCTGTAGCAGAATACTATCTTCTCTTGTATTAACTGCTTTACATAGTTTTGTATCATCTGCATCATAGTTGTTGGAAACTACGCTGCATTAGACCTACAAATTGGGTATGGGGTGTAGAGAGATGGTGTGTTCCACTCCAAGGTGTTCTCCAGGTTGCCTTTCCTGAGCTTCGATCTTCCGGCTCTCGTTTAGTAGTTCTTGGAAACTACACTGCATTAGGCCTACAAATTGGGTATGGGGTGTAGAGAGATGGTGTGTTCCACTCCAAGGTGTTCCCCAGGTTTCCTCTTCATTGCTTCAATCTTCATGCTCTCGTTTAGTAGTTGTTGGAAACTACACTGCATTAGGCCTACAAATTGGGTATGGGGTGTAGAGAGATGGTGTGTTCCACTTCAAGGTGTTCTCCAGGTTGCCTTTCCTGAGCTTCGATCTTCCGGCTCTCGTTTAGTAGTTCTTGGAAACTACACTGCATTAGGCCTACAAATTGGGTATGGGGTGTAGAGAGATGGTGTGTTCCACTCCAAGGTGTTCTCCAGGTTGCCTTTCCTGAGCTTCGATCTTCCGGCTCTTGTTTAGTAGTTGTTGGAAACTACACTGCATTAGGCCTACAAATTGGGTATGGGGTGTAGAGAGATGGTGTGTTCCACTCCAAGGTGTTCTCCAGGTTGCCTTTCCTGAGCTTCGATCTTCCGGCTCTCGTTTAGTAGTTGTTGGAAACTACGCTGCATTAGGCCTACAAATTGGGTATGGGGTGTAGAGAGATGGTGTGTTACACTCCAAGGTGTTCTCCAGGTTGCCTTTCCTGAACTTCTATCTTCAGGCTCTCATTAAATTGTGGTTAAATGGAACAACTGCATTTGGCGTACTAGTTGGTTTGGGGCCTACTATCGGTGTCTGCCACTCCTTGCTGTTCTCCTGGTTTCCTGTCCTGAAATTCCATTTTCAGGCTCTCGTTAAGTAGTTGTTAATGTTAGACTGCATTTGGCCTACTAGTTGGGTTGGGGCCTACTATCGGTGTCTGCCACTCCTTGCTGTTCTCCTCCACTGAACAAAGCTGTGCCGCCTGTTTACTACGGTTGCCAATTTTGACTTGCATTTCGACTACTTACTGATTTGGGCCTACTCTCTGTGTCAGCCTCTCATTCCAGTTGTCCTCCACTGCAATGCCCCCTGGTTAGTCCTGTGTTACCAATTTTGAACTGCATTTAGCCAACTTTATTCTTTGGGCCTATATCTGTGTTTCCTCCTCATCCTGCCCATTGCCCAGCCAGTGATAGATGAGTCTGCTGGTACATTGACCCATAACGCAAAATTCCCCGTGCACGCTACACAGCAAGATTGTGACCCTGCTGAAAGTCAGGTTCCTCCTCCCGCATACTATACCACCTTACACGGGGACAAAGAGGAAGGTGCAGATGAAAGTGCAGGTTCCTTCATCAGGTGGGGGGAGGAATACTAGTTGGCGACGTCACTGGCACAGGGCCTCTCATAGTACGCAAAAGTGTTGCTGCCGGTGGGAGGCGCCCCCGCCGTGCAAACACACCGCTGTACTTTGAGGGGCCCTGTGCCAGTGCCGATGCCAACGAGTGGGCCCCCCCTGCTTGCTCAGGATCACAGCACTTGCAAAGTTGAAATACTTACCTCTCCCTGCTCCACTGCCGTGATGTGGTCCAGATTTACTGGGCCCACTAATTACTTGAACCAGCCCTACCCCCCACAACTTTAGCCAAATGACCCCCAATTTAAAAGGCCTTCCAATTATTATAAGCTAAATTACGATTGACAAGCTTCTGTAACAAGAATGGATGTTTTTGCCATTAAAATGGGCAGTGTAGCTGTTTTCCTGGCCTCCACTCACTGCCGACTATGCTCCCCCATTGACTTGCATTGGGTTTCGTGTTTCGGGCGATACCCGACTTTTCGCCATAATCGGCCGATTCCACTCGACTCGACTTCTAAGATAGTCGGGTTTCGCGAAACACGACTCGACTCTAAAAAGGTGAAGGTCGCTCAACCCTATTTGTTAGTGTTTGGAGATTTAGTTTTCATCGCTGCAGCTGAAGGATTTACAGCTACTACCCAGCCTGAGTACATGTGGGGGTTGCCTGGTTGCTAGGGAATCCTCACATGTAATCAAGCTCCCTAGTAGCTGTAAATTATTTCAGCTGCCACGATGAAAACTTAATCTCCAAGCAGTTACAAATACTCATAGACCACCGGAGCGTGCTCGGGAAAACCCAAGCAACGAGTACACTCGCTCATCACTAGTTGCAGACGTGTTAAATTGTAGTACTCTGACGTATGGACTATATCAGCCATTCAGATCACACTGGCGTTATAATGCTGGGGATTCTGTTGGGATATTTTTGATGTTATGAATAAGACGTTCTACAGTCCCTGTTTTCTCAGACAATAGATTAATGTGGGTATATGCCCACAAATGGTTCAGCTAAAGAGGCATGGAATCCATGGAGGTAATGTGAGTTGCACCCTCTATACGGTACTTCTCCATGGTATAGAATGTATGTTTCTGATTCTTGTATAACATCAATTATTTCTGAATGGCAATCTACACAGTCATCACCGCTCGTAAATGCAACTGCCTCTTTTTCATCAAATAGCAAGTACAGATCAGTAAACACACAAGTATCATTGAAATCTTGAAATTGGCAGATCATACATGTTAGTTTTCCTGAATCTGATTAATTTGAGTATTATCAGATGGTAAATCACTAAGTGGGGTTGAGAAACATTATACATACACTATAGTGACATAAGTCTGTAATCTACTTCTTACAGAATAATAAGTGGTTTCTCGGAGGCAGACCGTCCCTTGATCTCGATATCTGTCATGTGACTCCTTTGGCATTAGACAACAGATCTAATGGCAACATTACCGATATAATTGGACTTTTATTTATTGGCTAGCTTGAATATGTTTACTGCACAGGTTTTTATCTGCTGGAATACCATGGTAAACTCCTACAAATATACGACATACACAAGAAAATGTAAAATAAAAACCTTAATATAATGCACAGAAAAACATTTTATTAAAAGCAATAGAATATGGAGGACACATTCACATAGAAACATGAGCTCCAAACTAATAGATACGTATTAGTGCACAGTGAATGAATGGCTATTCTGCACCTCTGACACTTGCATACACACTATACAAGGGAAACGTGCAGTAAAGCCCAGCAAGAAGCAGAGAGTGTTAGGGTATGTGCACAAAACTACTTTTCTAGGCGGACGAACCTGACAAACTTTGAAGCGGAATATACTTCAAGAAATGCCTGCATTTTTCTCTTAGGTTACTTTCACACATCAGGTTTTCAGTGTCAGGCTAAATCCGGCAAATGTTGGAAAAACTGGATCCGGCAAAGATTGTGAAAAACTGATGCGACGGATGCGTTTTTTTTACGGATCCAGCTAGCCTATCTAGATTATTGGGTAACAAATTTTTTGGGAGCATGCTCAGTTTAAAAAACCGGATCAGGCCGCCGGATCCGCCTTTTTCCGGATCCGGCACCCATAGGCTTCCATTCTAGCAAACATCTGGAAGCGCCGGAGACAAAAAACGTTGCTATGGACGTTTTTTCAAGAAACCGGAAGCAGCAGATTTGCCGGATCCAACGAAAACCGGACGAAACACAATGTCATCCGGTGCAATGTGGCACTAATACAAGTCTATGGGGAAAAAACCTGATCTGGCGGCAACATTCGCTTGATCCGTTTTTTTTGAAAATTACCCGGATTTTGCCTGACAATGAATACCTGATGTGAGAAAGTAGCCTTAGACTATCTTTTTTAGTTGCTCCCTGAGGACATTTTTGACATTTTTGGCCACCACTGGTTTTTGAGAGCATTTTTCCAATGTTTTTGCAGTGTCTCGAGAAGGAGGTGAATAGGAAATAGTACAGTAGGCTATTAATATGTGCATAATAGAAAAACCAACTCACAAACGTTGTCAGCATGGCAAAGTGTTATAACATACCACAATGGGAAGAAATGAAAGGAACAAATCCTAACCTGCTGCAATCAAATGGACCTAATGAACTTGACAAGTCGTAAATAGTGAATTAACAAAAAGAAGTGGCCAAAGGCCAGAACAAATGACCAAAAGAGTCCGTATATAAATATATACCAAAATTACTTTATTAGAAAATAATACATTGGACAATATAGACACAGGATATAAAAATAGCGCAAGGGAACGACAACCATTGCCAAAGGGTACGACAAAGAGGCTAGTGTGGACGGGCACGTGGAACCCTGAGGAAGGAGAGTATCCGAAACGATCGTTGGGGTGTGTGGACGGCCCCGTTGCACCCTCACATCACAGTGCTGTGGTATGTAATATTTGTGCAAATGTTTGTGCTTACTGGGATTGTTGGGGAATTTTCCTTTCACTTGGAGCTTCACTTAAGGATGACAGGAGTTCCTCAATATTTAGTAATCAGTGTCTGGCCTTCGGTGCTTGACCTGTGAAGTTTGGTCTTCAGTACTTGACCTGAAAAGTCTAGTCTTCGGTGCTTGACCTGCGAAGCCTGGTCTTCGGTACTTCACCTAAGAAGTCTGGCCTTCGGGGCTTGACCTACAAATTCTTATCTGCTCTGGGATCATTTCACTTACAGGTACTTCTACTGCAGTGGCAGTCATGCCGCTGTTGATGCATTCTTTTCCTTTCACATCTTGGTGCCAACTGTATCCCTGCTTCACCATCCTGCCTTTTTACATTTAGCAACTCACCTGATAGGGAGTCCCCTTCTAACTCTTCCTTCCAGGCAACATACGCTACCCCTACCAGCAGATGACAAAATTTACTTCCAAGTGCTGCGGGATGTTGACTAGGTGCATCTTCTGTTCACCTCCCTCTTATACGTATGGTTTCAGTAATTGTAGGTGGTTAGCATAACATATATGTTGCAGACTATACAGTCTATACTGTATATATATATATATATATATATATAAATAGGTTGATGCTATCATGTGACATCTCATTTACTGTACAAATTTGATCTCAATAACAGGGTCATGTCTATGGGATGTGCCAAGGTACTGTAGCAGTCTCATCCGATCTAGTGTTAGAAAAGGCACAATAAAACCAAAATCATATACTGTATTTATTATTGTTGAGGGAGGATCTAAATTGATCCTTCACGGTTGACTCAGTGATTTCCAAATTAATCTACAGGGCGTTGCCGGCAACTGAAAATGACCAGACGGAGACTCATGTCTCTGTATGGGGGATCGAGCAGATCTCTGGGCCCCTGTTTATTGTCTGACTTTTCATAGTCATAGGAATTATACTTCAAAGAATCAGCATAAGAACATGTTCACAGTTCTTAACCTATAAGAATGCAGGAACAGCAGGACGTCAAAGTCTCGTAGAACAATGCACCCTCAGTCTCATGTCCTGGCAGATTGCAACAATTAAGGTCTCATCAAGGTCTCATAACAGCTGTAAACTTTAGACTACTAACAAAATTTATATCAAAACAACAAAATGGAGTCGAAAAGCACAAAATGGGGAATCTTTCTTAATATGTTCCTTCACATTCCCCCCTAGATAAATTTTGTTAACCCCTTCATGACCCAGCCTATTTTGACCTTAAAGACCTTGCCGTTTTATGCAATTCTGACCAGTGTCCCTTTATGAGGTAATAACTCAGGAACGCTTCAACGGATCCTAGCGGTTCTGAGATTGTTTTTTCGTGACATATTGGGCTTCATGTTAGTGGTAAATTTAGGTCAATAAATTCTGCGTTTATTTGTGATAAAAACGGAAATTTGGCGAAAATTTTGAAAATTTCGCAATTTTCACATTTTGAATTTTTATTCTGTTAAACCAGAGAGATATGTGACACAAAATAGTTAATAAATAACATTTCCCACATGTTTACTTTACATCAGCACAATTTTGGAAACAAAATTTTTTTTTGTTAGGAAGTTATAAGGGTTAAAATTTGACCAGCGATTTGTCATTTTTACAACGAAATTTACAAAACCATTTTTTTTAGGGACCACCTCACATTTGAAGTCAGTTTGAGGGGTCTATATGGCTGAAAATACCCAAAAGTGACACCATTCTAAAAACTGCACCCCTCAAGGTACTCAAAACCACATTCAAGAAGTTTATTAACCCTTCAGGTGCTCCACAGCAGCAGAAGCAACATGGAAGGAAAAAATGAACATTTAACTTTTTAGTCACAAAAATTATCTTTTAGCAACAATTTTTTTATTTTCCCAATGGTAAAAGGAGAAACTGAACCACGAAAGTTGTTGTCCAATTAGTCCTGAGTACGCTGATACCTTATATGTGGGGGTAAACCACTGTTTGGGCGCACGGCAGGGCTTGGAAGGGAAGGAGCGCCATTTGACTTTTTGAATCAAAAATTGGCTCCACTCTTTAGCGGACACCATGTCACGTTTGGAGAGCCCCCGTGTGCCTAAAAATTGGAGCTCCCCCACAAGTGACCCCATTTTGGAAACTAGACGCCCCAAGGAACCTATCTAGATGCATAGTGAGCCCTTTAAACCCCCAGGTGCTTCACAAATTGATCCGTAAAAATGAAAAAGTACTTTTTTTTCACAAAAAAATTCTTTTAGCCTCAATTTTTTCATTTTAACATGGGCAACAGGATAAAATGGATCCTAAAATGTGTTGGGCAATTTCTCCTGAGTACACCAATACCTCACATGTGGGGGTAAACCACTGTTTGGGCACATGGTAAGGCTCGGAAGGGAAGGAGCGCCATTTGACTTTTTGAATGAAAAATTATTTCCATCGTTAGCAGACACCATGTCGCGTTTGGATAGCTCCTGTGTTCCTAAAAATTGGCGCTCCCCCACATGTGACCCCATTTTGGAAACTAGACCCCCCAAGGAACTTATTTAGATGCCTAGTGAGCACTTTAAACCCTCAGGTGCTTCACAAATTGATCTGTAAAAATGAAAAAGTACTTTTTTTTCACAAAAAAATTCTTTTCGCCTCAATTTTTTCATTTTCACATGGGCAGTAGGATAAAATGGATCATAAAATTTGTTGGGCAATTTCTCCCGAGTACGTCGATACCTCATATGTGGGGGTAAACCACTGTTTGGGCACTCGGCAGGGCTCAGAAGGGAAGGCGCGCCATTTGACTTTTTGAATGGAAAATTAGCTCCAATTATTAGCGGACACCATGTCGCGTTTGGAGAGCCCCTGTGTGCCTAAACATTGGAGCTCCCCCACAAGTGACCCCATTTTGGAAACTAGACCCCCCAAGGAACTTATCTAGATGCATATTGAGCACTTTAAACCCCCAGGTGCTTCACGGAAGTTTATAACGCAGAGCCATGAAAATAAAAAATAATTTTTCTTTCCTCAAAAATGATTTTTTAGCCTGGAATTTCCTATTTTGCCAAGGATAATAGGAGAAATTGGACCCCAAATATTGTTGTCCAGTTTGTCCTGAGTACGCTGATACCCCATATGTGGGGGTAAACCACTGTTTGGGCGCACGGCAGGGCTCGGAAGGGATGGCACGCTATTTTGCTTTTTAAATGGAAAATTAGCTCCAATCATTAGCGGACACCATGTCACGTTTGGAGAGCCCCTGTGTGCCTAAACATTGGAGATCCCCCAGAAATGACACCATTTTGGAAACTAGACCCCCAAAGGAACTAATCTAGATGTGTGGTGAGGACTTTGAACCCCCAAGTGCTTCACAGAAGTTTATAACGCAGAGCCATGAAAAAAAAAAAATTATTTTCTCAAAAATGATCTTTTAGCCTGCAATTTTTTATTTTCCCAAGGGTAACAGGAGAAATTTGACCCCAATATTTGTTGTCCAGTTTCTCCTGAGTACGGTGATACCCCATATGTGGGGGTAAACTACTGTTTGGGCACATGCCGGGGCTTGGAATTGAAGTAGTGACGTTTTGAAATGCAGACTTTGATGGAATGCTCTGCGGGCGTCACGTTGCGTTTGCAGAGCCCCTGATGTGCCTAAACAGTAGAAACCCCCCACAAGTGACCCCATTTTGGAAACTAGACCCCGAAAGGAACTTATCTAGATGTGTGGTGAGCACTTTGAACCCCCAAGTGCTTCATAGAAGTTTATAATGCAGAGCCGTGAAAATAATAAATACGTTTTCTTTCCTCAAAAATAATTATTTAGCCCAGAATTTTTTATTTTCCCAAGGGTTACAGGAGAAATTGGACCCCAAAAGTTGTTGTCCAGTTTCTCCTGAGTACGCTGATACCCCATGAGTGGGGGTAAACCACTGTTTGGGCACACGTCGGGGCTCAGAAGGGAAGTAGTGACTTTTGAAATGCAGACTTTGATGGAATGGTCTGCGGGTGTCACGTTGCGTTTGCAGAGCCCCTGGGGTGCCTAAACAGTAGAAACCCCCACAAGTGACCCCATTTTAGAAACTAGACCCCCCAAGGAACTTATCTAGATATGTGGTGAGCACTTTGAACCCCCAAGTGCTTCACAGACATTTACAACGCAGAGCCGTGAAAATAAAAAATCATTTTTCTTTCCTCAAAAATTATGTTTTAGCAAGCATTTTTTTAGATTCACAAGGGTAACAGGAGAAATTGGACCCCAGTAATTGTTGCGCAGTTTGTCCTGAGTATGCTGGTACCCCATATGTGGGGGTAAACCACTGTTTGGGCACACGTCAGGGCTCGGAAGTGAGGGAGCACCATTTGACTTTTTGAATACGAGATTGGCTGGAATCAATGGTGGCGCCATGTTGCGTTTGGAGACCCCTGATGTGCCTAAACAGTGGTAACCCCTCAATTCTAACTCCAACACTACCCCCCCCACACCCCTAACCCTAATCCCAACTGTAGCCATAACCCTAATCACAACCCTAACCCCAACACACCCCTAACCCTAATCCCAACTGTAGCCATAACCCTAATCACAACCCTAATTCCAACCCTAACCCTAAGGCTATGTGCCCACGTTGCGCATTCGTGTGAGATATTTCCGCACCATTTTTGAAAAATCCGCGGGTAAAAGGCACTGCGTTTTACCTGCGTATTTTCCGCGGATTTCCAGTGTTTTTTGTGCGGATTTCACCTGCGGATTCCTATTGAGGAACAGGTGTAAAACGCTGCGGAATCCGCACAAAGAATTGACATGCTGCGGAAAATACAACGCAGCGTTTCCGCGCGGTATTTTCCGCACCATGGGCACAGCGGATTTGGTTTTTCACATGTTTACATGGTACTGTAAACCTGATGGAACACTGCTGCGAATCCGCAGCGGCCAATCCGCAGCCAAATCCGCACAGTGTGCACATAGCCTAATTCTAAAGGTATGTGCACACGCTGCGGAAAACGCTGCGGATCCGCAGCAGTTTCCCATGAGTTTACAGTTCAATGTAAACCTACGGGAAACAAAAATCGCTGTACACATGCACGGAAATGCAGCGGTTTACATTCCGCAGCATGTCACTTCTTTGTGCGGATTCCGCAGCGGTTTTACAACTGCTCCAATAGAAAATCGCAGTTGTAAAACCGCAGTGAAATGCGCAGAAAAAAACGCGGTAAATCCGCCATAAATCCGCAGCGGTTTAGCACTGCGGATTTATTAAATCCGCAGCGGAAAAATCCGCAGAGGACCAGAATACGTGTGCACATACCGAAACCCTAACCCTAGCCCTAACCCTACCCCTAACCCTACCCCTAGCCCTAACCCTAGCCCTAACCCTACCCCTAACCCTAACCCTACCCCTAACCCTAACCCTACCCCTACCCCTAACCCTACCCCTAACCCTAACCCTAACCCTAACCCTACCCTTACCCCTAACCCTACCCCTAACCCTAACCCTAACCCTATTCTAACGTTAGTGGAAAAAAAAAATTTCTTTATTTTTTTATTGTCCCTACCTATGGGGGTGACAAAGGGGGGGGTCATTTATTATTTTTTTTATTTTGATCACTGAGATCTAATCTATCTCAGTGATCAAAATGCACTTTGGAACGAATCTGCCGGCCGGCAGATTCGGCGGGCGCACTGCGCATGCGCCCGCCATTTTGGAAGATGGTGGCGCCCAGGGAGAAGACGGACGGGACCCCGGCTGGATCGGTAAGTATGATGGGGTGGGGGGGGGACCACGGGGGGGGGGATCGGAGCACAGGGGGGGGGGAATCGGAGCGCGGGAGGGGTGGAACGGAGCACGGGGGGCGTGGAACGGAGCACGGGGGGCTGGAATGGAGCACGGGGGGTGGAATGGAGCACTGGGGGGGTGGATCGGAGTGCAGGGGGGGTGATTGGAGCACGGGGGGGGGGTGATTGGAGCACGGGGGGAGCGGACAAGAGCACGGGGGGGAGCGGAGCACTGGACGGAGGGGAGCCGGAGCAGTGTACCGGCCAGATCGGGGGGCTGGGGGGGCGATCGGTGGGGTGGGGTGGGGGCACATTAGTATTTCCAGCCATGGCCGATGATATTTCAGCATCGGCCATGGCTGGATTGTAACATTTCACCAGTTATAATAGGTGAAATATTACAAATCGCTCTGATTGGCAGTTTCACTTTCAACAGCCAATCAGAGCGATCGTAGCCACGAGGGGGTGAAGCCACCCCCCCTGGGCTAAACTACCACTCCCCCTGTCCCTGCAGATCGGGTGAAATGGGAGTTAACCCTTTCACCCGATCTGCAGGGACGCGATCTTTCCATGACGCCACATAGGCGTCATGGGTCGGATTGGCACCGACTTTCATGACACCTACGTGGCGTCATGGGTCGGGAAGGGGTTAACTAATGTCCAGCATCAGAGGTACTATCCCAAGCTATAAGCTCGAGGGGTACTGGTCTTCACATGACTGGTGCCATGTTACCAGCCATGGCTGTTGCGGCGTACCCGTCCCCCCTGTATACTAGAATTTACGAATAACAATTATTGATTACAGTGGTGGGGATCTTTTGAAGATAGCCATGCGCTTGGCTTCAACATCTTCATCAGGTAACTTTGTGAAATCGGTGTAGAGAAGAGCAGGGGGGGGCAACGCTTTTGGTTTCATCATTAGTTGTCTTAGTGCAGAATTTACAAATACATACAGAAATACACCAAAGAACAAGTTTAAGTATTACATACATGACAAGGATAAAGGCAGCGATATGTAACAAACTTTGCAAGATTCCAGCTATCCAGCCCCCAAGTTTCTCAAACCAATTGGCTAGATTAAAAAGGAGAAGGTGTCTGCCCACCAACTGTCCCTATTACGGTCATTGTCTTTATCATATTGATCTCTGAGTCTTTGAATATCTTCTAACTTTAACTTTAGAGTACTATTGGGTTCTATATAATAACAGCATGTGGGTCCAATAACCTGACACATACCACCCTGTGCTGCTGTTAAGTAGTCCAGCACTACAGTGTGTTGATTAGTGACTATGATAAGTTGGTTTTGGACAGCAACAGTAGTATTAAGTATAGTATATCCAATATATCCCAAATTTGATCTTCTAGATATCTGTGGCCCTAACCAATTTATCCAACATTTGTGTAATCATAGTGTAAATGAAAATAGAACTGACAGTTTTATTGGCTATACCCATCTGTACTACTAATCTTTCATGATATGGCACAAACTTATTATTCAAGGATGTTGGAGAATTTAGGCTGTCCCATGCGGTTACCAATATTATTAAATGGAAATACGAAAAACTAAAACATTATGTTCCCTTATTTGCTACTAGTCTGTTTGACCAGCTTGTAGTGCAATACGTGGATCTACGTCGGCCTTCCTTCCAGCTTTACTGACATAGGATTAATGAGGAGGACTTGGTAGGGACTGTCATACAAGGGTTCTAGTCCATGTTTTCTGATATAGCTTTTCACGACCATAAAACCACAAGGCTTCAAATTGTGACAAGTGTCGGTTTCTGCTGAATCTGGAAGGGAAGAAAAAACTAAAACATGGGTGTTAGCAACATTTTTACTAAGCTGAATAACATATTGAACAGCACGGTCAGTTTCTTCAGACAACTACTGAGACTGGAAATTTGCAACTGAGGGCCTAGCACCAAACAATATCTCATATGGAGACAGGCCATGTTTTGCAATAGGGGTAGTACAAATGTGGTACAGTACAATGGGTAGGAGCTCTGGCCATGGAGCCGTAGTCTCCTGCATCATTTTGGTCAATTGTCCCTTCAGTGTGCCATTCAGCCTCTTAACTTTCCCACTAGATTGTGGATGGTACGGAGTATGGAGGGCTACAGTGGATCCAAGCATTGTCAGAACCTCCTGATACACATGAGAAGAGAAAGCCAGACCTTGGTCACTTTCAACAACTTCTGGAACCCCATATCTGCATATAACTTCCATCACCAGTTTCTTTGCTGTGGTCTTTGCAGTCATGTTGGTAACGGGGAATGCTTCTGGCCAACTGGAGAACATGTTGACAACCACCAGACAATATTCATACCTTTAAGACTTAGGCAACGTGATGTGGTCCACTTGGTGCCTTTGGAAAGGATAGTCAGGCTTAGCAAGGTGCTTCGGGGGTACACGTTGAAGTTGACCGGGATTGCAGGTCTGACAGATGTTACATGCACGGTTGAGTGCTGTCAGGACTGTAGAAACACCTGGAGTCCAGTAGAATTTTTGTACCAGGGCTAGGGCCTGTTTTTTCCTCGATGTGTGGGCCCATGTGCCAACGTGGCAATAGCAGGGTACATCCGCTTAGGGAAACACACAAGTTGGTCCTTTTTCCAGAGACCATGTCCATACGTGCTCCATCAGCCATCCACCGCTTCACTTCTTCCTTTGGGGACATTCTCTGCATCGTCATTAAATGGTCTCGCGGGGTCCGACAGAAAACCTCAGTCTGGCGTGGATCATCAGGTTCCTGTAGAGTCAGTGTTTCTTGTAACTGTTTACGCTGAGAGCGTGTGGTCACCATATCTGGTATGGTCTGTTCAATGGGTAGGAGAGCAGCAGCTTTTGCTTGCATGTCCGTGAAGGCGTTACGAACAGTCTGTGGACTGTTCCTAGGACCGTGCTCCTTAACTTTGATAATGGCCACCTGGGTAGGTAATTTGATTGAGTCCATGAGGGTTTTAACAGCTTCAACATTCTTCACTGGAGTCCCGGCGGTAGTAATAAACCCTCGATTGGCCCATAGGGCTCTGAAATCATGAGCAATACCAAATGCATACTGTGAGTCCGTGTATATATTAGCCCGCCTGTCTTTGGCCAAAGTACATGCAGTAGACAGAGCCTGAAGTTCTACTCCTTGTGCTGACAGGGAGGGCGGGAGCGCAGCTCCGGGCACTACATTATCTTCCATAGTAACAGCGTATCCGGTGTGGAATCTGCCAAACTCAGCATATCTTGAACCGTCTTTCAGGGCATTGTAGAGAGGTTGCATTATGCGGGATGCGTCCGGTATCCACTGACAAAAATAAGTACATAGTCCAAAAAAAAACGCTGGAGTTCAGTCTCATCTTTTGGGAAAGGAAGGGAGCTGACGGCTATTTTTTTTCTTCTGTGAGGTGTCTGGCACCCTGAAGGAGACAGTGACCCAAAAATATCACTTGACCAAGGCAGAACCGAAGTTTCGAGGCCGAAACCCGACAGTTCAGATCTGCCAGATACTTGAGAAGGCTAACAGTGGCAACAATGGCTTCCTGCTCTGTCTGTGCACACAAGAAAAGATCAGCCACATACTGAAGCAGCGTGACATAGGGATATTCTAACTGCCAGGGTAAAAGACACTCGCTCATATTTTTTACAAACTGATTGGGACTGTTTTGGGCCCCTTGTGGCATAACTGTCCACATCAATTGTCGTCCCTGATAAGTGAATGCAAACAGAAACTGGCAATCTGGGTGTAAAGGAATGCTGAAGAAGGCATTAGCGAGGTCAATGACTGTGAACCAATCAGCATCCTGAAATATCTGGGACAAGAGAGTATATGGATTAGGCACCGGAGTTTCCAGAACAGTAGCTGCATTAACTGCCCGTAGATCTTGTACCAGCTGGTACACAGGGGGTTGGCCCGGTGGGGTCTTTTTCTTAACGGGAAACAAAGGCGTGTTACATGGGGAAACACAGTACCATTATCGAGTAACGTTTGTATTTGACCCTTGAGGCCCTGCTCCTGATCATGTTTCAAAGGGTACTGATGGACTTTGGGAAAAGGGGCACCAGATTTGAAAAACACTTTTACTGGTTCTACAGGCATTATTGGGGGTGGATCTGCGCCTATCAGGTCCATCATAACCGTGTGAAGGGCGTGTAAGATACACATCTCATTATGTTCATTTGCATAGGGGTTATATAACGTAAGTACCATCTGACCATCATCTTGGAATTATATTCTGGAGCAGAACTGTGAATATAAATCTGCCCCCAGTAAATTTACCGGACATGAGGGAGAGATTACGAACTGAGCAGTAACTTCAGGGAAAGGTCCCACATGGATGGGTTTTGTGAGAATATATTTATTGGGTCTGCCATCTACTCTAATTAAAACAAGCTATTGGTCTGAGAATTAACATGGCGAGGGAGATTCCCAGACATAGGGTTAAAAAGGGATATTGGAGTATGGGACTGGATTTGTGTAAGGGAGGAGGGCTGGAGCTGAAGACTGGGCCACTGATAAGGAACCAGCTGCGTCCTTGTAACTGTGGATGGGGGGAGGCTGAGATTGGAGCAGAAATCGCTGTGGCTACTGGTTTAACCCTTGCTTTCCCTGTTGATGCAGAGCGGGTTAAGTTCTGAAAACTTTTTTTTTTTTACTACTTTTAATGCATCATCCGGAGTGAAAGTCTCAATATCGGATCTGACTGACATTATTGCCTCTTTCAATTCAGATTTAAGGCCGGACATCAAAGCTACTACAAAAAGGTGTGTATGGGCTTTATTTGACAATGAGAATCCCAGATCTTTAAATACTACCAAAAGACGCCCATAGAACTTCTCGGCAGTCCAGGATATATTGTAGCCTTGGGGTTAAGGGGCATAGGGCTTACAGTCGGGAGTAGAAGCTTAATTTCCTGGGTAGGGATCATATTATCTAGCAGGGAGCCCCCCTGTCCCAAATTTTTAATTGTTTGCTTTCCCAACACATTAATCTCAGTCACTTTCTCAGTTCCTTCATGCACCACAAACATCCAGTTTTTTGTCATAGTAATAGACAACTTTCCTTTTTCAACGTAACAAAAACAAATCCGAATTCACGTCCTCTGTTAATCCTTAATTTGCTATATATCAACCGCTGAACTTGAAGCAGGTGAATCTTTTACCAATCTTTCAATGACACTGATAACCAAACTATCACTTACAAGTTTCCTTCTAAAACAAGACACCATATTTTACTTTAAACTTACAATATTTCTTTCTAATTCAATACAATATTGTTGTTTTAAACAAAACACGGATCTCCCAGCGCATTCTGCACCATTGACATAAAATTCAGAGAGAATTCAGCGACGTGCCCCCTCCATACCAGAGACACAGAGATAAGAATTTACAGCATTCCTCAACACAGAAAGAAGAAAGGCACAGCGCACCTGTTTGACCTACCCCTCCCATCGGATATCTTGGAAATCTACACACAGAAACAGAATACAGCAGTTCTCAGACTTAATTAATTTCTACAAAACCTTCATCACACAATTCACATGCCAGAACACCTTAGAAAAACCAATGATTCAGAATATTTTCCTGCATTCCTGACAGATTTCTTTTCTTTGGGCTAACAATATCAGAGTCATCACACAACTTCAAAGTCTTCTTTTTCTACCACAGAAACTGATTCTACTTTAGAGCTAAATATCCTTACTTTGTCGTGCACAATACAAGAGCGGCCGTATTAGTTTGCTTCACTGGGTTTACCTGTCCCCCTCTGGGATAATCCAAAAATGCGGTACTCAGCGAAAGGAGGAGGGCGTCTCAAACTAACCCTCCGGATACCTCTAGAAATACACATATATATCTATATATTCCTGAGTTACGCATCCTACCCATCTTCGATCACCTCACCGCGCCTGATTCTAACAGTGATGAGGAATTCAGGATATTTTGACTATAAAGAGAATTACATCACTGGTCAATCCAGGGTGTCCGTCCCTTATGAGGTACGGTTCGAGCACTGGGCTCCCAACGGAACTACACCTCTATATGATTCCACCCAAGAATCACCCCACCATCGGGGACAAACCTCAGATCCTCTTTGCAGCAACAAACACTGGAAAACCACCCCAAATGGTCAGTCTGAACAGTATAACTGCCAACTTACCGTGGTTGTTGTGGGGGATGATCAGTCCCAATTTTCCAGTGCCTGTGTCCGTTCCGAGGGTCCTTTGCCTTGTTGTCCTCCGGGGGGCAGAGGCGGTCCTGATTGGGGCCCCACGTTTCGGGCGCCAACTGTTGAGGGAGGATCTAAATTGATCCTTCACGGTTGACTCAGTGATTTCCAATTTAATCTACAGGGCATTGCCGGCAACTGAAAATGACCAGACGGAGACTCATGTCTCTGTATGGGGGATCGAGCAGATCTCTGGGCCCCCGTTTATTGTCTGACTTTTCATAGTCATAGGAATTATACTTCAACCAATCAGCATAAGAACACGTTCACAGTTCTTAACCTATAAGAATGCAGGAACAGCAGGACGTCAAAGTCTCGTAGAACAATGCACCCTCAGTCTCATGTCCTGGCAGATTGCAACAATCAAGGTCTCATCAAGGTCTCATAACAGCTGTAAACTTTAGCCTACTAACAAAATTTATATCAAAACAACAAAATGGAGTCGAAAAGCACAAAATAGAGAATCTTTCTTAATATGTTCCTTCACATTATTATTATTATTTATTGTTATAGCGCCATTTATTATATGGCGCTTTACATGTAAGGAGGGGTTTTACATAATAAAAACAAGTACAATAATCTTAAACAATACAAGTCATAACTAGTACAGGAGGAGAGAGGACCCTGAGTGCGAAGGCTCACAATCTACAAGGGATGGGTGAGGATACAGTAGGCAAGGGTAGACCTCATCATGCAGCGGTTTGGTCGATCGGTGGTTACTGCAGGTTATAGGCTTGTCGGAAGAGGTGGGTCTTCAGGCTCTTTTTGAAGGTTTCGATGGTAGGCGAGAGTCTGATGTGTTGTGGTAGAGGGTTCCAGAGTAGGGGTGACACGCGAGAGAAATCTTGTATACGATTGTGGAAAGAAGAGATAAGAGGGGAGTAGAGAAGGAGGTCTTGTGAGGATCGGAGGTTGCGTGTAGATAAGCACTGGCAGACGAGGTCACAGATGTATGGAAGAGACAGGTTGTGGATGGCTTTGTACGTCATGGTTATGGTTTTGTACTGGAGTCTCTGGGCAATGGGGAGCCAGTGAAGGGATTGAAAGAGGGGAGAAGCTGGGAAATAGCGAGGGGACAGTTGGATTAGTCGGGCAGCAGAGTTTAGAATAGATTGGAGGGGTGCGAGAGTGTTCCAGGGGAGGCCACAGAGCAGGAGGTTGCAGTAGTCAAGGCGAAAATTCATGAAATATTTTTGAGTTGAAGTTGGCAGGAAGTGGAAAGGGCTTGGATATGTGGTTTGAAGGAGAGATCAGCGTCAAGGATTACCCCAAGGCAGCGAGCTTGTGGGACTGGGGAGAGTGGGCAAACATTAACTGTAAAGGATAGGTTCGTTGGGGGGGTCACGAGAGATGGGGGAAAGATGATGAATTCTGTTTTGTCCATAATAGGTTTCAGAAATCTAGCGGAGTAGAAGGATGAAATAGTGGACAGACATTGAGGGATTCTGGTTAGTAGGGAGGTGATATCTGGTCCAGAGATGTAGATCTGTGTGTCATCAGCATAGAGATAATACTGAAAGCCATGAGATTCTATGAGCTGTCCCAGACCAAGGGTGTAAATGGAGAAGAGCAGGGGCCCTAGGACTGAACCTTGTGGGACTCCAATAGAAAGGGGGCAAGGTGAGGAGGTGGTGTGTGAGTGGGAGATGCTGAATGTTCGGTCTGTTAGGTACGATGAGATCCAGGATAGGGCCAAGTCTGTGATGCCAAAGGATGAGAGGGTCTGTAATAATAGGGAATGGTCCACTGTGTCAAAGGCAGCCGACAGGTCCAGGAGGAGGAGGACAGAGTAGTGTCGCTTGCTCTTGGTGGTTAAGAGATCATGGGTGACCTTAGTTAGGGCAGTTTCAGTGGAGTGGTGTGACCGGAAGCCAGATTGTAAGCGGTCAAAGAGGGAGCAAGAAGAGAGATGAGAGGACAGTTCAAGGTAGACGTGTTGTTCCAGTAGCTTGGAGGCATAGGGGAGAAGTGATATAGGGCGATAGCTAGATACAGAGGATGGGTCAAGAGAGGGCTTTTTGAGGATAGGTGTGATGGAGGCATATTTAAAGCTTGAGGGGAAAACACCAGTTGTTAGTGATAGGTGGAGGAGATGGGTTAGGGTTGGGATGAAGACTGTGGTGAGGTTTGGGATAAAGTGGGATGGGATCGGGTCAAGTGCATAGGTGGTGAGATGCGATCTTAAGAGTAGAGTGGAGAGTCGATCTTCTGTAATGGTGGAGAAGTTGGTTTTGGAGGTGGAGGGCTGGGAAGTCGGGAAGAAGGGCTCTGGGGTTTGTTGACCAAAACTGTCTCTGATTTTATCAATCTTCTGCTTGAAAAATTATGCAAAGTCTTCAGCTGAGATGAGTGGGGAGGCAGGAGGTGCTGGGGGATGGAGGAGAGAATTGAAGGTGTTGAATAACTGTTTAGGGTTGTGAGACAGGGAGGATATGAGAGATGAGAAGTAGGTTTGTTTAGCTGTGGCCAGTGTGGTCTTGAAAGTAGTGAGGGACTGTTTGAATGCGATGAAGTGCTCGTTGGAGTGGGATCTTTTCCATCTGCGCTCAGCAGCCATGGAAGCTCGCCTCAGTTCTTTGGTCAGGCTGGTGTGCCAGGGCTGTCTGTTGATTTTGTGAGCTTTGGTATGTGTAAGTGGGGCGGCAGATTCCAAAGCTACAGCTATTGTGGTGTTATATAGAGCGGCAGTGTCATCCGCATTGTGTAAGGAACTTATATCTGTGAGAGGGAGGAGGGATTCAGAGAATGAGTGTAGGTCAAGGTGTTTAAGATTTCTGCGAGGGTGTGAAAGTTTGTGGGGTGAGGATTGTAGACATAGAGTGGAGAGGGAAGAGAATGTGAGAAGGTTGTGGTCAGAGAGAGAGGAAGAGGTGAGTTAGAGAGGTTAGATAGGGAGCAGAGGCAGGTGAAGATGAGGTCCAGTGTATGGTCATCTTTGGGGGAGGCTGAAGAAGATAATTGAGTGAGGCTGAAGGAGGAAGTGAGAGATAGAAGTTTAGTGGCAGCTGAGAGGGAAGTGTCAATGGGGATGTTGAAGTCGCTATGATGATAGTAGGGATGTCCGTGGAAAGGAAATGAAGTAGCCAGGTGGTGAAGTGGTGAAAGAAGGTGGTGGCTGGCCCTGGGGAGCGGTAGATGATAGCCAGTTGGAGGTTGGAGAGGGAGTAGATGCGCATGGAGTGCACCTCAAAGGAAGGGAGGGTAACAGAGGGTGGCAGTGGGATTGGGGTGAAGGAGCAGGTATCTGACAGGAGAAAATCAACTCCTCCGCCATGTTTGCTGCTGGGGCAGGGGGTGTGAGAAAGGTGGAAGCCACCATAGGAAAGTGGAGCAGGAGAGGCTGTCTCAGAAGGGGTGAGCCAGGTTTCAGTGATGGCGAGGAAGGAAAGTTTGGTAGTAACAAAAAGATCATGGATATAGGAAAGCTTGTTGCAGACAGAGCGAGCGTTCCACAGAGCTCCTGTTAGTGGGACTGGGGAAGTGGGGGCTGGGTGAATGGGTATAAGGTTAGAGAGGTTACGAAATGTTGTCATAGAGTGTGGATGGGAGGTAGAAATGACTGTGGGGATGTGGTGAGGAGGACCAGGATTCGGAGAGATATCACCAGCAGTGAGAAGGAGCAGAGAAAGTGTTAGCAGGTGGGAGCAGGAGAGGGCATGAGGGGGCTGTCTGTGTTTGGAGACAGAGGATTGTATGTTAATGAATAGTTTTGAGGAGGAGGTGAGGTGGATGGGGAGGATTGAAGAAGAGATGAACAGTTCCTTACTTGGTGTAGGGATCAGGGGAGCTAGCAGAAAGTGAAGGATTATAGGAGTGAAAGTGAAAACAAACAGAAACATTGTTTACAGTGACTGGCCAATTACCTTCAGTTCCCTTCTGGTTCAATTCTGGTCTTAATTCTACATAATCTTTACACTTCTAGGACACACTTATAGGAATCACACTGCAGACTTGTGCTATGCAATATATGTACAACTAAGTGCATTCAGGTGTGAAGCAGAGAGGAGTGGTCTCTGTTCATCTTGGTCAGAGAATTAAGAGTGGACCAGATGCATACAATCAAGCATTGAGTAAACAAGGTCATAAATAACACTGGGGTAGGCTGGGGTTAGCTGAAAGGCATACCATGTGAATGCTAGGTGCAGAGGCAAGCCTATGTGCAAAGCTGGGTGATGTACTATGTGCACTTCATAGACAGACAGCAGGAGAGCTGGGTGGATGAACATACCATGTGAATGCTAGGTGCAGAGGCAAGTCTATGTACTTATACAGTATATGTATTTAGAAATGTACTGGCATGGTTCCCTTCAGTGGTGTAGGGTTTTAGGTCAGGAAGAGGGCAAAACTTCTGAGTGGGCCCCTAACCAAGTAACTTTGCTTACAACTTGGTGACACACCCTAGTGGAGGAGAACCTCAGCAGATGATTGAGCTAATGCTAAAAATTATCTCTGTATAAAGACCAACATTGATATTACCACCATATGGTCAGTGGTAGATACTAGGGTTGAGCGAAACGGGTCGTTCATTTTCAAAAGTCGCCGACTTTTGGCAAAGTCGGGTTTCATGAAACCCGATCCGACCCCTGTGCGGGGTCGGCCATGCGGTACGCGACTTTCGCGCCAAAGTCTCGTTTCAATGACGCGAAAAGCGCCATTTCTCAGCCAATGAAGGTAAACGCAGAGTGTGGGCAGCGTGATGACATAGGTCCTGGTCCCCACCATCTTAGAGAAGGGCATTGCAGTGATTGGCTTGCTGTCCGCGGCGTCACAGGGGCTATAAAGGGGCGTTCCCGCCGACCGCCATGTTACTGCTGCTGATCTGAGCTTAGGGAGAGGTTGCTGCCGCTTCGTCAGAAGCAGGGATAGCGTTAGGCAGGGTCCATTAACCACCAAACCGGTTGTGCTGTAGCGATTTCCACAGCCCAACACCACCTTCGGTGTGCAGGGACAGTGGAAGCTACATTTTTTTTTCCCTCAGCGCTGTAGCTCATTGGGCTGCCCTAGAAGGCTCCCTGATAGCTGCATTGCTGTGTGTACGCCGCTGTGCAAACCAACTGCTTTTTTCAAAGCACAAATCCTCTTGTTCCTTCCTTTCTGCACAGCTATCTTGTTTGTTTGTCCACACTTTTTATTTAATTTGTGCATCAGTCCACTCCTTATTGCTGCCTGCCATACCTG
Source organism: Ranitomeya imitator (assembly GCF_032444005.1). Lineage (NCBI taxonomy): Eukaryota > Metazoa > Chordata > Amphibia > Anura > Dendrobatidae > Ranitomeya > Ranitomeya imitator. The sequence goes on from NC_091285.1 coordinate 611,910,386, forward strand.
GCTGAGATTACTGCAGGGAGATAGTAATTGAAGGACAGTTCCTTTTTTTTTTTTTTTTTGTGGGAGATTAAGATTGGCATTTCTGCTAGAGTGCCATCCCTGTCTGTGTCATCTCTCACTCAGTGGGCCATAGAAAGCCTATTTATTTTTTTGCTTGATTTGGGTTCTAAAATCTACCTGAAAAAATCACTACATCAATCAGTGGGAGAAAAATATTGGCCTCAGGGCTTGTGTGCCACTCTATACTCCTGTGCGTGCCATCTCTCACTCAGTGGGCCATAGAAAGCCTATTTATTTTTTTGCTTGATTTGGGTTCCAAAATCTACCTGAAAAAATCACAACATCAATCAGTGGGAGAAAAATATTGGCCTCAGGGCTTGTGTGCCACTCCTGACTCCTGTGTGTGCCATCTCTCACTCAGTGGGCCATAGAAAGCCTATTAATTTTTTTGCTTGATTTGGGTTCTAAATTCTACCTGAAAAAATCAATAAATCAATCAGTGGGAGATTAATATTGGCCTTTGGGCTTGTGTGCCAGTCCTAAGCGTGCCATCTCTCTCTCTCACATAGTGGGCCATAGAAAGCCTATTTATTATTTTTTTTATTGGGTTTATAAATTTTCCCTGGAAAAAAAAAAAAAAGTGGGAGATTAATATTGGCCTCTGGGCTTGTGTGCCAGTCCTGAGCGTGCCATCTCTCTCACAAATAGTGGGCCATAGAAAGCCTATTTATTTTTTTGGTTGATTTGGGTTCTAAATTCTACCTGAAAAAATCAATAAATCAATCAGTGGGAGATAAATATTGGCCTCTCGGCTTGTGTGCCACTCCTAACTCCTGTGTGCGTCCTCTCTCACTCAGTGGGCCCTACAAAGCCTATTTTTTTTTTATTTGTTTTCTAAATTCTCCCTGAAACAATCATTTTATTTTATTTGGTTTCTAAATTATTCCTGAAAAAAATCATTTTTTTTGTATTTTTTTTTTCTAAAGTCTCCCTGAAAAAAAAAAAAAAATCAAATCAGTGGGAGATTAATATTGCCCTTTCTGCTTGTGTGCCAGTCTTGACTCCTGGGTGTGCCATCTCTCTCTCTCCAATTGTGGGCCATAGAAAGCCTATTAATTTTTTTGCTTGATTTGGGTTCCAAAATCTACCTGAAAAAATCACCAAATCAATCAGTGGGAGATAAATATTGGCCTCTGGGCTTGTGTGCCACTCCTGACTCCTGTGTGCGTCCTCTCTCACTCAGTGGGCCCTACAAAGCCTATTTTTTTTTAATTTGTTTTCTAAATTCTCCCTGAAACAATCATTTTATTTTATTTTGTTTCTAAATTCTTCCTGAAAAATTCATTTTTTTGTATTTTTTTTTTCTAAAGTCTCCCTGAAAAAAAAAAAAAAAATCAAATCAGTGGGAGATTAATATTGCCCTTTCTGCTTGTGTGCCAGTCTTGACTCCTGGGTGTGCCATCTCTCTCTCTCTCTCCAATTGTGGGCCATAGAAAGCCTATTTATTTTTTTGCTTGATTTGGGTTCCAAAATCTACCTGAAAAATCACTAAATCAATCAGTGGGAGATAAATATTGGCTTCTGGGCTTGTGTGCCACTCCTGAGTCCTGTGTGCGTCATCTCTCACTCAGTGGGCCCTAGAAAGCCTATTTTTTGTTTTATTTTTTTTCTAAATTCTCCCTGAAAAAATCATTTTATTTTATTTGGTTTCTAAATTATTCCTGAAAAAATCATTTTTTTTGTATTTTTTTTTTCTAAAGTATCCCTGAAAAAAAAAAAAAATCAAATCAGTGGGATATTAATATTGCCCTTTCTGCTTGTGTGCCAGTCTTGACTCCTGGGTGTGCCATCTCTCTCTCTCCAATTGTGGGCCATAGAAAGCCTATTAATTTTTTTGCTTGATTTGGGTTCCAAAATCTACCTGAAAAAATCACTAAATCGATCAGTGGGAGATAAATATTGGCCTCTGGGCTTGTGTGCCACTCCTGACTCCTGTGTGCGTCCTCTCTCACTCAGTGGGCCATAGAAAGCCTATTTTTTGTTTTATTTTTTTTCTAAATTCTCCCTGAAAAAATCATTTTATTTTATTTGGTTTCTAAATTATTCCTGAAAAAATCATTTTTTTTGTATTTTTTTTTTCTAAAGTATCCCTGAAAAAAAAAAAAAATCAAATCAGTGGGATATTAATATTGCCCTTTCTGCTTGTGTGCCAGTCTTGACTCCTGGGTGTGCCATCTCTCTCTCTCCAATTGTGGGCCATAGAAAGCCTATTAATTTTTTTGCTTGATTTGGGTTCCAAAATCTACCTGAAAAAATCACTAAATCGATCAGTGGGAGATAAATATTGGCCTCTGGGCTTGTGTGCCACTCCTGACTCCTGTGTGCGTCCTCTCTCACTCAGTGGGCCATAGAAAGCCTATTTTTTTTATTTGTTTTCTAAATTCTCCCTGAAACAATCATTTCATTTTATTTGGTTTCTAAATTCTTCCTGAAAAATTCATTTTTTTGTATTTTTTTTTCTAAAGTCTCCCTGAAAAAAAAAAATCAAATCAGTGGGAGATTAATATTGCCCTTTCTGCTTGTGTGCCAGTCTTGACTCCTGGGTGTGCCATCTCTCTCTCTCTCTCCAATTGTGGGCCATAGAAAGCCTATTTATTTTTTTGCTTTATTTGGGTTCCAAAATCTACCTGAAAAAATCACTAAATCAATCAGTGGGAGATAAATATTGGCCTCTGGGCTTGTGTGCCACTCCTGACTCCTGTGTGCGTCATCTCTCACTCAGTGGGCCCTAGAAAGCCTATTTTTTGTTTTATTTGTTTTCTAAATTCTCCCTGAAAAAATCATTTTATTTTATTTGGTTTCTAAATTATTCCTGAAAAAATCATTTTTTTTTGTATTTTTTTTTTCTAAAGTCTCCCTGAAAAAAAAAAAAAAAATCAAATCAGTGGGAGATTAATATTGCCCTTTTTGCTTGTGTGCCAGTCTTGACTCCTGGGTGAGCCATCTCTCTCTCTCCAATTGTGGGCCATAGAAAGCCTATTAATTTTTTTGCTTGATTTGGGTTCCAAAATCTACCTGAAAAAATCACTAAATCAATCAGTGGGAGATAAATATTGGCCTCTGGGCTTGTGTGCCACTCCTGACTCCTGTGTGCGTCCTCTCTCACTCAGTGGGCCATAGAAAGCCTATTTTTTTTTAATTTGTTTTCTAAATTCTCCCTGAAACAATCATTTCATTTTATTTGGTTTCTAAATTCTTCCTGAAAAATTCATTTTTTTGTATTTTTTTTTACTAAAGTCTCCCTGAAAAAAAAAAAAAATCAAATCAGTGGGAGATTAATATTGCCCTTTCTGCTTGTGTGCCAGTCTTGACTCCTGGGTGTGCCATCTCTCTCTCTCCAATTGTGGGCCATAGAAAGCCTATTAATTTTTTTGCTTGATTTGGGTTCCAAAATCTACCTGAAAAAATCACTAAGTCAATCAGTGGGAGATAAATATTGGCCTCTGGGCTTGTGTGCCACTCCTGACTCCTGTGTGCGTCCTCTCTCACTCAGTGGGCCATAGAAAGCCTATTTTTTTTTATCTGTTTTCTAAATTCTCCCTGAAACAATCATTTCATTTTATTTGGTTTCTAAATTCTTCCTGAAAAATTCATTTTTTTGTATTTTTTTTTTCTAAAGTCTCCCTGAAAAAAAAAAAAATCAAATCAGTGGGAGATTAATATTGCCCTTTTTGCTTGTGTGCCAGTCTTGACTCCTGGGTGAGCCATCTCTCTCTCTCCAATTGTGGGCCATAGAAAGCCTATTAATTTTTTTGCTTGATTTGGGTTCCAAAATCTACCTGAAAAAATCACTAAATCAATCAGTGGGAGATAAATATTGGCCTCTGGGCTTGTGTGCCACTCCTGACTCCTGTGTGCGTCCTCTCTCACTCAGTGGGCCATAGAAAGCCTATTTTTTTTTAATTTGTTTTCTAAATTCTCCCTGAAACAATCATTTCATTTTATTTCGTTTCTAAATTCTTCCTGAAAAATTCATTTTTTTGTATTTTTTTTTTCTAAAGTCTCCCTGAAAAAAAAAAAAAAAAATCAAATCAGTGGGAGATTAATATTGCCCTTTCTGCTTGTGTGCCAGTCTTGACTCCTGGGTGTGCCATCTCTCTCTCTCTCTCTCCAATTGTGGGCCATAGAAAGCCTATTTATTTTTTTGCTTTATTTGGGTTCCAAAATCTACCTGAAAAAATCACTAAATCAATCAGTGGGAGATAAATATTGGCCTCTGGGCTTGTGTGCCACTCCTGACTCCTGTGTGCGTCATCTCTCACTCAGTGGGCCCTAGAAAGCCTATTTTTTGTTTTATTTGTTTTCTAAATTCTCCCTGAAAAAATCATTTTATTTTATTTGGTTTCTAAATTATTCCTGAAAAAATCATTTTTTTTTGTATTTTTTTTTTCTAAAGTCTCCCTGAAAAAAAAAAAAAAAATCAAATCAGTGGGAGATTAATATTGCCCTTTTTGCTTGTGTGCCAGTCTTGACTCCTGGGTGAGCCATCTCTCTCTCTCCAATTGTGGGCCATAGAAAGCCTATTAATTTTTTTGCTTGATTTGGGTTCCAAAATCTACCTGAAAAAATCACTAAATCAATCAGTGGGAGATAAATATTGGCCTCTGGGCTTGTGTGCCACTCCTGACTCCTGTGTGCGTCCTCTCTCACTCAGTGGGCCATAGAAAGCCTATTTTTTTTTTATTTGTTTTCTAAATTCTCCCTGAAACAATCATTTCATTTTATTTGGTTTCTAAATTCTTCCTGAAAAATTCATTTTTTTGTATTTTTTTTTCTAAAGTCTCCCTGAAAAAAAAAAAAAATCAAATCAGTGGGAGATTAATATTGCCCTTTCTGCTTGTGTGCCAGTCTTGACTCCTGGGTGTGCCATCTCTCTTTCTCCAATTGTGGGCCATAGAAAGCCTATTAATTTTTTTGCTTGATTTGGGTTCCAAAATCTACCTGAAAAAATCACTAAGTCAATCAGTGGGAGATAAATATTGGCCTCTGGGCTTGTGTGCCACTCCTGACTCCTGTGTGCGTCCTCTCTCACTCAGTGGGCCATAGAAAGCCTATTTTTTTTTTATCTGTTTTCTAAATTCTCCCTGAAACAATCATTTCATTTTATTTGGTTTCTAAATTCTTCCTGAAAAATTCATTTTTTTGTATTTTTTTTTTCTAAAGTCTCCCTGAAAAAAAAAAAAATCAAATCAGTGGGAGATTAATATTGCCCTTTCTGCTTGTGTGCCAGTCTTGACTCCTGGGTGTGCCATCTCTCTCTCTCCAATTGTGGGCCATAGAAAGCCTATTAATTTTTTTGCTTGATTTGGGTTCCAAAATCTACCTGAAAAAATCACTAAGTCAATCAGTGGGAGATAAATATTGGCCTCTGGGCTTGTGTGCCACTCCTGACTCCTGTGTGCGTCCTCTCTCACTCAGTGGGCCATAGAAAGCCTATTTTTTTTTTATCTGTTTTCTAAATTCTCCCTGAAACAATCATTTCATTTTATTTGGTTTCTAAATTCTTCCTGAAAAATTCATTTTTTTGTATTTTTTTTTTCTAAAGTCTCCCTGAAAAAAAAAAAAAAATCAAATCAGTGGGAGATTAATATTGCCCTTTCTGCTTGTGTGCCACTCCTGACTCCTGTGTGCGTCATCTCTCACTCAGTGGGCCCTAGAAAGCCTATTTTTTGTTTTATTTGTTTTCTAAATTCTCCCTGAAAAAATCATTTTATTTTATTTGGTTTCTAAATTATTCCTGAAAAAATCATTTTTTTTTGTATTTTTTTTTTCTAAAGTCTCCCTGAAAAAAAAAAAAAAAAATCAAATCAGTGGGAGATTAATATTGCCCTAATTTGCTTGTGTGCCAGTCTTGACTCCTGGGTGAGCCATCTCTCTCTCTCCAATTGTGGGCCATAGAAAGCCTATTAATTTTTTTGCTTGATTTGGGTTCCAAAATCTACCTGAAAAAATCACTAAATCAATCAGTGGGAGATAAATATTGGCCTCTGGGCTTGTGTGCCACTCCTGACTCCTGTGTGCGTCCTCTCTCACTCAGTGGGCCATAGAAAGCCTATTTTGTTTAATTTGTTTTCTAAATTCTCCCTGAAACAATCATTTCATTTTATTTGGTTTCTAAATTCTTCCTGAAAAATTCATTTTTTTGTATTTTTTTTTCTAAAGTCTCCCTGAAAAAAAAAAAAAATCAAATCAGTGGGAGATTAATATTGCCCTTTCTGCTTGTGTGCCAGTCTTGACTCCTGGGTGTGCCATCTCTCTCTCTCCAATTGTGGGCGATAGAAAGCCTATTAATTTTTTTGCTTGATTTGGGTTCCAAAATCTACCTGAAAAAATCACTAAGTCAATCAGTGGGAGATAAATATTGGCCTCTGGGCTTGTGTGCCACTCCTGACTCCTGTGTGCGTCCTCTCTCACTCAGTGGGCCATAGAAAGCCTATTTTTTTTTATCTGTTTTCTAAATTCTCCCTGAAACAATCATTTCATTTTATTTGGTTTCTAAATTCTTCCTGAAAAATTCATTTTTTTGTATTTTTTTTTTCTAAAGTCTCCCTGAAAAAAAAAAAAATCAAATCAGTGGGAGATTAATATTGCCCTTTCTGCTTGTGTGCCAGTCTTGACTCCTGGGTGTGCCATCTCTCTCTCTCCAATTGTGGGCCATAGAAAGCCTATTAATTTTTTTGCTTGATTTGGGTTCCAAAATCTACCTGAAAAAATCACTAAGTCAATCAGTGGGAGATAAATATTGGCCTCTGGGCTTGTGTGCCACTCCTGACTCCTGTGTGCGTCCTCTCTCACTCAGTGGGCCATAGAAAGCCTATTTTTTTTTTATCTGTTTTCTAAATTCTCCCTGAAACAATCATTTCATTTTATTTGGTTTCTAAATTCTTCCTGAAAAATTCATTTTTTTGTATATTTTTTTTCTAAAGTCTCCCTGAAAAAAAAAAAAAAAATCAAATCAGTGGGAGATTAATATTGCCCTTTCTGCTTGTGTGCCACTCCTGACTCCTGTGTGCATCATCTTTCACTCAGTGGGCCCTAGAAAGCCTATTTTTTGTTTTATTTGTTTTCTAAATTCTCCCTGAAAAAATCATTTTATTTTATTTGGTTTCTAAATTATTCCTGAAAAAATCATTTTTTTTTGTATTTTTTTTTCTAAAGTCTCCCTGAAAAAAAAAAAAAAAATCAAATCAGTGGGAGATTAATATTGCCCTTTTTGCTTGTGTGCCAGTCTTGACTCCTGGGTGAGCCATCTCTCTCTCTCCAATTGTGGGCCATAGAAAGCCTATTAATTTTTTTGCTTGATTTGGGTTCCAAAATCTACCTGAAAAAATCACTAAATCAATCAGTGGGAGATAAATATTGGCCTCTGGGCTTGTGTGCCACTCCTGACTCCTGTGTGCGTCCTCTCTCACTCAGTGGGCCATAGAAAGCCTATTTTGTTTAATTTGTTTTCTAAATTCTCCCTGAAACAATCATTTCATTTTATTTGGTTTCTAAATTCTTCCTGAAAAATTCATTTTTTGGTATTTTTTTTTCTAAAGTCTCCCTGAAAAAAAAAAAAAAATCAAATCAGTGGGAGATTAATATTGCCCTTTCTGCTTGTGTGCCAGTCTTGACTCCTGGGTGTGCCATCTCTCTCTCTCTCTCCAATTGTGGGCCATAGAAAGCCTATTTTTTTTTTGTTTGTTTTCTAAATTCTCCCTGAAACAATCATTTCATTTTATTTGGTTTATAAATTCTTCCTTAAAAAATCATTTTTTTTTTATTATTTTTTTTTTCTAAAGTCTCCCTTTAAAAAAAAAAAAAAAAAATCAGTGGGAGATTAATATTTACATTTGCGCTTCAGTGACAGTCCTGCGTGTGTGGCATCTCTCTCATTTGTTGCCACCAACAACAGAGTGTGTAACATTGTGCCTGATTTTCGTTGTGGTCTCACCCACCTGTAAAGGGGTAGCTAAATCATACTGAAGTTATAGCTCACCGTGTAAGTTGTGTGACAGCAACAAATACCGTTAGTTTGGTAATGTTTTTAAAACAATGAGGAAGTCTGGTGGAAGAGGTCTTGGCCGGGGGCGTTCATTGTCAGCTGGTAATGAGGGTAGTGGTAGTGGTGGAGCATCAGGTGGTCGTGGGAAAAAAAATATTGCACCTAAGTCTGGAGCTGTGGAGCCAGGTTCGTCGTCTGGCTACACAAGGCCTCGAACGCTCCCTTTTCTGGGAGTAGGAAAACCGCTTTTAAAGCCGGAGCAGCAAGAGCAAGTTTTGGCTTATCTTGCTGACTCAGCCTCTAGCTCTTTTGCCTTCTCTTGTGAAACTGGTAAAAGTAAAAGCAGCGCGTCGTTAGTGGATGTTCACGGTCAGGGACAAGTCGCTTCCTTATCCTCTTCAGCAAAAACAACAACAGAGAAGAATGCAGCAGGCGACACAACGGGTTACTCCATGGAGCTCTTTACACATACCGTCCCTGGCTTAGAAAGTGAAGCAGTTAACAGTCCATGCCCATTACAAGTTGAATCTGACATGGAGTGCACTGATGCACAGCCACAGCCAGACTACTATGCTGGTCCTTTGACTCAGACCACAGCATTGCCCTCGCAGGGTGCTGATCAAGAATCAGACCCTGATGAGACCATGTTGCCGCATCACGAACGCTATACCACCGACCGACACGGTGACACAGACGAAGTTGCACACGAGCTACAAGAAGAGGTAATAGATGACCCAGTTCTTGACCCCGATTGGCAGCCATTGGGGGAACAGGGTGCAGGCGGCAGCAGTTCTGAAGCGGAGGAGGAGGGGCCGCAGCAGGCATCAACATCGCAACAGGTTCCATCTGCCGGGCCCGTATCTTGCCCAAAACGCGTGGCAAAGTCAAAACCTGTTGGAGGACAGCGTGGCCATCCGGTTAAAGCTCAGTCTGCAATGCCTGAAAAGGTATCCGATGCTAGAAAGAGTGCAGTCTGGCATTTTTTTTTAAACAACATCCAATTGATCAGCGCAAAGTCATCTGTCAAAAATGTTCAACTACCTTAAGCAGAGGGCAGAATCTGAAAAGTCTCAATACAAGTTGCATGCATAGACATTTAACCACCATGCATTTGCAAGCTTGGACTAACTACCAAACATCCCTTAAGGTTGTAGCACCCTCGGCCAATGAAGCTAGTCATCAACGCAACATCCCTTCCGGCAGTGTAGGGCCACCATTTTCTGCACCACCTGCAGTATCTGTGCAGGTTTCTTTGCCAGGCCAAAGCAGTCAGGGTCAGGGAATCACCAGTTTCGTAGTAGGAAACACTGCATCTAGGGCACCAGCGGCAACAATACCATCTCCCACCGTCTCTCAGTCTGCCATGTCCACCGGCACCCCCGCTAGTTCCACGATCTCCAGCTCTCCAGTCCAGCTCACCCTACATGAGACTATGGTTAGAAAAAGGAAGTACTTAGCCTCGCATCCGCGTACACAGGGTTTGAACGCCCACATAGCTAGACTAATCTCGTTAGAGATGATGCCCTACCGGTTAGTTGAAAGCGAAGCTTTCAAAGCCCTGATGGACTACGCTCTACCACGCTACGAGCTACCCAGTCGACACTTTTTTTCCAGAAAAGCCATCCCAGCCCTCCACCAGCATGTTAAAGAGCGCATCGTCCATGCACTCAGGCAATCTGTGAGCACAAAGGTGCACCTGACAACAGATGCATGGACCAGTAGGCATGGCCAGGGACGTTACGTGTCCATCACGGCACACTGGGTAAATGTGGTGGATGCAGGGTCCACAGGGGACAGCAAGTTTGGGACAGTTCTGCCTAGCCCACGGTCTAGGAAACAGTTGGCTGTAGCCGTTCGCACCCCCTCCTCCTCCTCCTCGTCCTCCTGCAGAAGCGAGACCTCGTCCACAGACCGCAGTCGCACAACCACTCCATCCGCAGCTGCCAATGTTGCACGCCAGGTCTCCCATTATGGGGCAGCTACTGGCAAACGTCAGCAGGCTGTATTGGCTATGAAGTGTTTGGGCGACAACAGACACACCGCTGAAGTTCTGTCCGAGTTCTTGCAGAAAGAAACGCAGTCGTGGCTGGGCACTGTAGATCTTGAGGCAGGCAAGGTAGTGAGTGATAACGGAAGGAATTTCATGGCTGCCATCTCCCTTTCCCAACTGAAACACATTCCTTGCCTGGCTCACACCTTAAACCTGGTGGTGCAGTGTTTCCTGAAAAGTTATCCGGGGTTATCCGACCTGCTCCTCAAAGTGCGTGGACTTTGCTCACATATCCGCCGTTCGCCCGTACACTCCAGCCGTATGCAGACCTATCAGCGTTTTTTGAACCTTCCCCAGCATCGCCTAATCATAGACGTTGCAACAAGGTGGAACTCAACACTGCACATGCTTCAGAGACTGTGTGAACAGAGGCGGGCTGTTATGTTTTTGTGGGAGGATACACATACACGGGCAGGCAGTAGGATGGCAGACATGGAGTTGTCAGGTGTGCAGTGGTCGAAGATTCAAGACATGTGTCAAGTCCTTCAGTGTTTTGAGGAATGCACACGGCTGGTTAGTGCAGACAACGCCATAATAAGCATGAGCATCCCCCTAATGCGTCTGCTGATGCAAAGTTTGACGCACATAAAGGATCAGGCGTCTGCAGCTGAGGAAGAGGAAAGCCTTGATGACAGTCAGCCATTGTCTGGCCAGGGCAGTGTACAGGACGAGGTAGCGGGCGAACAGGAGGAGGAGGATGAGGAGGATGATGGGGATGATTATATTTTTAATGAGGAAGCTTTTCCAGGGCCAGTGGAAATTGTTGGCGCGGCAAGGCCGGGTTCTGGTTTTTGGAGGGACACAAGTGACGTGGATTTGCCTGAAACTGCCCCTCAACCAAGCACAACCACAGATTTGAGAACTGGAACTTTGGGCCACATGGCGGATTATGCCTTACGTATCCTCAAAAGGGACACACGCATAACAAAAATGATGAACGATGATGATTACTGGTTGGCCTGCCTCCTTGATCCTCGCTATAAAGGCAAATTGCAAAATATAATGCCACATGAGAACTTGGAACTAATATTAGCAACCAAACAATCAACTCTTGTTGACCGTTTGCTTCTGGCATTCCCTGCACACAGCGCCCGTGATCGTTCTAACACGAGCTGCAGGGGCCAGCAGACCAGAGGTGTTAGAGGGGCAGAAATCAGAAGTGGCGTTGACCAGAGGGGTTTTCTGACCAGGTTGTGGAGTGATTTTGCTATGACCGCAGACAGGACAGGTACTGCAGCATCAATTCAAAGTGACAGGAGGCAACATTTGTCCAGTATGGTTACTAACTATTTTTCATCCATTAACGACGTTCTCCCTCAACCGTCATTCCCATTTGATTACTGGGCATCAAAATTAGACACCTGGCCAGAATTGGCAGAATATGCATTGCAGGAGCTTGCTTGCCCGGCAGCTAGTGTCCTATCAGAAAGAGTATTCAGTGCTGCAGGTTCAATACTAACAGAAAAAAGGACTCGTCTGGCTACCCAAAATGTAGATGATCTAACCTTCATTAAAATGAACCACAACTGGATTTCGAAATCTTTTGCCCCACCTTGCCTGGCTGACACCTAGCTTTCCTATGTAAAGGTCTTGCCTGTGGACTATTCTGAACGACTTTTCCAATCTCGTAATTTGCAGCAGCTGATTGTCCAGCATCCGACATGTTAACACCTCCCTAAATGGCCAAAGTCCCCACACGGGGCCGTGGTATCGCCACTTGGCGCCAGCACCCGTGAGAGTACTGTTTGTCTGAGGAGGTGGGTGTGCCCGCTTTTGGTCGATGGCACTGCCACTAGGTCCCTCATAGTACAATAAAGTGTCTGGCGGTGGTGGTGCGCACCCAACGTCAGACACACCGTTGTAATATGAGGGGCCCTGGGCCTGTACCGCCGGCCACAAGACAGTCCCCCCCCCAGCTCAAACAGTGCTCTACCACTTGCAAAATTTTCTCTCACAGCTCCACCAATGTTTAGTCTATGCGCTGACATCCTTCAATGCCTGGCACTGTCAATACCATTGTATTGACATTTTTCTTATGTTAGGCCTTCGAAGCCTGACTGCGGTCACTCCTTCCACTAGGCCTCCACTGACCTGTCTACTGCTGCCCGTGTTCCCCTGGAACCAATTTTAAATTGCCTACAGCCCAATTTTTGTTATGTTAGGCCTTCGAAGCCTGTCTGCGGCCCGTTCTTTCCACTACTACTACACAGACCAGGCCACTGCTGCCCGTGTTCCCCTGGAACCAATTTTAAATTGCCTACAGCCAGCCCAATTTATTATGTTAGGCCTTCGAAGCCTGTCTGCGGTCCCTCCTTCCACTAGGCCTCCACTGACCTGTCTACTGCTGCCCGTGTACCCCTTGAACCAACATCAGAAAATATAAAAATAAGTATTTTGCTTATAAAAAAGAAAATACTGGAGAGATATCAAATGCAGACATTTTAACATTAAAAACAAACACATACAACAAAAATCTGGTACAGTACTAAAAATGGCCACCAGCTACAATAATTTTCTCCTGCAAGTAGTTAACTGAAAGTTTTTTTCAATTTAAAACACAGATATGGCATCCACCGAGTGTTGTCCTGTCGCGTCTTCTTTATATTATTGCCAAGAAGATGCAAAACAATGAAAATAATAAAATCATTATTTACCAAAAAAATAGAGTAAGTCAAAACCACATTGCAAATAAACATTCATTACAAATAAAGAAGCAGGGCGCGTCCGAGGGTGAGTATATACCTAATAAGAATATAATCACCCTCGGACGCGCCCTGCTTCTTTCCGACAGCCTTCCATCCTAAGAATCAGCCCTTCCGTGGTGTAGAGAGAGGGTGTGTTACACTCCAAGGTGTTCCCCAGGTTGCCTTTCCTGAGCTTCGATCTTCATGCTCTCGTTTAGTAGTTGTCAGAAAGTAGGCTGCATTAGGCCTACAAATTGGGTATGGGGTGGAGAGAGATGGTGTGTTACACTCCAAGGTGTTCCCCAGGTTTCCTTGCCATTGCTTCGGTCTTCCGACTCTCGTTTAGTAGTTGTACAAAACTACACTGCATTAGGCCTACAAAATGGGTATCGGGTGGAGAGAGATGGTGTGTTACACTCCAAGGTGTTCCCCAGGTTTCCTTGCCATTGCTTCGGTCATCCGACTCTCGTTTAGTAGTTGTAGAAAACTACACTGCATTAGGCCTACAAAATGGGTATCGGGTGGAGAGAGATGGTGTGTTACACTCCAAGGTGTTCCCCAGGTTTCCTTGCCATTGCTTCGGTCTTCCGACTCTCGTTTAGTAGTTGTAGAAAACTACACTGCATTAGACCTACAAAATGGGTATCGGGTGGAGAGAGATGGTGTGTTACACTCCATGGTGTTCCCCAGGTTTCCTTGCCATTGCTTCGGTCTTCCGACTCTCGTTTAGTAGTTGTAGAAAACTACACTTCATTAGGCCTACAAAATGGGTATCGGGTGGAGAGAGATGGTGTGTTACACTCCAAGGTGTTCCCCAGGTTTCCTTGCCATTGCTTCGGTCTTCCGACTCTCGTTCAGTAGTTGTAGAAAACTACACTGCATTAGGCCTACAAAATGGGTATCGGGTGGAGAGAGATGGTGTGTTACACTCCAAGGTGTTCTCCAGGTTGCCTTTCCAGAGCTTCGATCTTAATGCTCTCGTTTAGTAGTTGTTGGAAACTACACTGCATTAGGCCTACAAAATGGGTATCGGGTGGAGAGAGATGGTGTGTTACACTCCAAGGTGTTCCCCAGGTTTCCTTGCCATTGCTTCGGTCTTCCGACTCTCGTTTAGTAGTTGTAGAAAACTACACTGCATTAGGCCTACAAAATAGGTATGGGGTGGAGAGAGATGGTGTGTTCCACTCCAAGGTGTTCTCCAGGTTGCCTTTCCTGAGCTTCTATCTTCAGGCTCTCGTTAAATTGTGGTTAAATGGAACAACTGCATTTGGCGTACTAGTTGGTTTGGGGCCTACTAACAGTGTCTGCCGCTCCTTGCTGTTCTCCTGGTTTCCTGTCCTGAAATTCCGTTTTCAGGCGCTCGTTAAGTAGTTGTTAATGTTAGACTGCATTTGGCCTACTAGTTGGGTTGGGGCCTACTATCGGTGTCTGCCATTCCTTGCTGTTCTCCTCCACTGAACAAAGCTGTGCCGCCTGTTTACTACGGTTGCCAATTTTGAACTGCATTTCGACTACTTACTGATTTGGGCCTACTCTCTGTGTCAGCCTCTCATTCCAGTTGTCCTCCACTGCAATGCCCCCTGGTTATTCCTGTGTTACCAATTTTGAACTGCATTTAGCCAACTTTATTCTTTGGGCCTATATCTGTGTTTCCTCCTCATCCTGCCCATTGCCCAGCCAGTGATAGATGAGTCTGCTGGTACATTGACCCATAACGCAACATTCCCCGTGCACGCTACACAACAACATTGTGACCCTGCTGAAAGTCAGGTTGCTCTTCCCGCATACCATACCACCTTACACGGGGACAAAGAGGAAGGTGCAGATGAAAGTGCAGGTTCCTTCATCAGGTGGGGGGAGGAATACTAGTTGGCTACGTCACTGGCACAGGGCCTCTCATAGTACGCAAAAGTGTTGCTGCCGGTGGGAGGCGCCCCCGCCATGCAAACACACCGCTGTACTTTGAGGGGCCCTGTGCCAGTGCCAATGCCAACGAGTGGGCCCCCCCTGCTTGCTCAGGTTCACAGCACTTGCAAAGTTGAAATACTTACCTCTCCCTGCTCCACTGCCGTGACGTGGTCCAGATTTCCTGGGCCCACTAATTACTTGAACCAGCCCTACCCACCACAACTTTAGCCAAATGACCCCCAATTTCAAATGCCTTCCAATTATTATAAGGTAAATTACGCTTGACAAGCTTCATTAAGAAGAATGGATGGTTTTGACATTAAAATGGGCACTCTAGGTGTTTTCCTGGCCCCCACTCACTGCCGACTATGCTGCCCCATTGACTTGCATTGGGTTTCGTGTTTCGGTCGATCCCGACTTTACGTCATAATCGGCCGATTTCACTCGACCCGACTTTTGAGATAGTCGGGTTTCGCGAAACCCGGCTCGACTCTAAAAAGGTCAAGGTCGCTCAACTCTAGTAGATACCAGCCCTACAGAACATATAAGAGATCACAGCACAGTTACAGATAATGACATAGGCTGGTTTCACATTTGCGGTTGTGTCTGCAGCGTTCCGGATGCATACATCCACATGCGTCTCGATTTCCTATATTTAACATTGTAGACAAAGGTGCATGCGTTTGGCTGCATTAGCCTGTGTTTGCTTACGCATGCATATTTTGGCGGTATGCGGCTGGGCGCGGCTGACCCATCATGTTAGAATTTTTCTGGCAGCAAATTTCCACCGCTATACGCATGTTGACACCTGCGGAAGGAATGCGGCAAATTAACGCACTACAGTCTATGGGAACGCGTACGTGCGCAAGTACTTGTTTGAAGCCACCCTCCAAGCAAAGGTTATAAAAGTAGGTGTGGGCAGTGGAACTCCATTACTCTCAAAACTCTGCAAGTGACACAAGCCTCAACTGTGGAAGACTCCTACAAAATGTAAGTATATAAGCTATATGTCTGCCTGTCTGTTTTAGTCCCTGCAGTCTGTAATCATTTCTATTTTTCTTGCAGTTTTCCTCATCATGTCCTCTGAAGATCAGAACTCTCACAGTGGACAGGAGACTAAAGTGAGTACATTTGCTGCTGATTGGTAAGTATTCACTGTCACTATTATATACATGTGGCAAAATATTTATTTTTATTTTTACAGAACCATTCCAGTGCAGAAGAGCAGGAGCAGCAGGAGCAGCAGACTCTGGCTTAAGCTCCATTGGCAAGACGGCGTGTAAGTATGCATGACTGTTTTTATTTATTCTTGACTGTTGTTGGTACTCTTGCCTTTTTTAATTTATTCTTGGCTGTTTTTGGGACGCTTGACTTTTTTTTGACTGTTTTTGTTTTAAGGGCAGACATTCACTGCCGTATTCCTCCTGTGATAATCGCATCGCACTGCATGGACTGGCCGGCACCTCTCCTGCCCCTAACATGACAGCATGATGGATTACTATTCAGCTGTCAAATTCAAGCCAGGAGAGCCAACAGCCAGTACGAGTTTTACAATGCGCTTCTCGCATGAGAAATTCGGCAGTGTGTCTCTGCCCTAGTATTTTATCTTTCTAACATTTTTTTTTCATTTCTAGGTTCCACAACGTGAAGAGGACATTATTGACAATGACCTCTGTTGTGAATTCTGTTGTCGGGCTCCCTCCTGTGGTCATGAATGGTACTTCAGCTGGTTCTGTCCATGGACCTCCTCTGGTGGGTGTTTCTGAGTTTCACAGGTGACGAGGTTAATTCGTTAGCTGCTGCTCTATTTAACTCCACTTAGATCTTTGCTCCATGCCACCTGTCAATGTTCCAGTATTGGTCTAGTTCACTCCTGGATCGTTCTGGTGACCTGTCTTCCCATCAGAAGCTAAGTTCCAGCTTGTATTTCTTGGGTTTGCTATTTTTCTGTCCAGCTTGCTTTTTAATTTGTTGTCTTGCTTGCTGGAAGCTCTGGGACGCAGAGGGAGCGCCTCCGCACCGTGAGTCGGTGCGGAGGGTCTTTTTGCGCCATCTGCGTGGTCTTTTTGTAGGTTTTTGTGCTGACCACAAAGTAACCTTTCCTATCCTCGGTCTGTTCAGTAAGTCGGGCCTCACTTTGCTAAATCTATTTAATCTCTGTGTTTGTATTTTCATCTTTACTCACAGTCATTATATGTGGGGGGCTGCCTTTTCCTTTGGGGAATTTCTCTGAGGCAAGGTAGGCTTTATTTTTCTATCTTCAGGGCTAGCTAGTTTCTTAGGCTGTGCCGAGTTGCATAGGGAGCGTTAGGCGCAATCCACGGCTATTTCTAGTGTGTTTGATAGGTTTAGGGATTGCGGTCAGCAGAGTTCCCACATCCCAGAGCTCGTCCTTATTATCAGTAACTATCAGGTCATTCCGTGTGCTCTTAACCACCAGGTCCATTATTGTCCTGACCACCAGGTCATAACAGTACAGGTGGCCCAAAGTACTAATGCATCTCAATAGAGGGATAAGAGAAGTTCTGAGACCATTTTTTTTTTCTTTGCAGTGTGTTTTGTCTCTATTTTCCCCTTTACCTCTGGGTGGTTCAGGACACTGGTGTAAACATGGACATTCCAGGTCTGTCCTCTTGGATGGATAATCTCACTACAAGGATACAAAACATTCAAGATTTTGTGGTTCAGAATCCCATGTCAGAGCCTAGGATTCCAATTCCTGATTTGTTTTTTGGTGATAGATCTAAGTTCTTGAATTTCAAAAATAATTGTAAATTGTTTCTTGCCTTGAAACCTCGCTACTCAGGTGACCCTGTTCAACAAGTAAAGATCATTATTTCTTTGTTACGTGGTGACCCTCAAGACTGGGCATTTTCCCTTGCGCCAGGAGATCCGGCATTGCGTGATGTTGATGCGTTTTTCCTGGCGCTTGGATTGCTTTATGACGAACCTAATTCAGTGGATCAGGCAGAGAAAATCTTGCTGGCTCTGTGTCAGGGTCAGGATGAAGCGGAGATATATTGTCAGAAGTTTAGAAAGTGGTCTGTGCTCACTCAGTGGAATGAATGTGCCCTGGCAGCAATCTTCAGAAAAGGTCTCTCTGAAGCCCTTAAGGATGCCATGGTGGGGTTTCCCATGCCTGCTCGTCTGAATGAGTCTATGTCCTTGGCCATTCAGATCGTTCGACGCTTGCGTGAGCGTAAAGCTGTGCACCATTTGGCGGTACTATCTGAGCATGGGCCTGAGCCTATGCAATGTGATAGGACTTTGACCAGAGCTGAACGGCAAGAACACAGACGTCGGAATGGGCTATGTTTTTACTGTGGTGATTCCACTCATGCTATCTCCGATTGTCCTAAGCGCACTAAGCGGTTCGCTAGGTCTGCCACCATTGGTACGGTACAGTCTAAATTTCTATTGTCTGTTACTCTGATTTGCTCTGTGTCATCCTATTCTGTTATGGCATTTGTGGATTCAGGCGCTGCCCTGAATTTGATGGACTTGGAGTATGCTAGGCGCTGTGGTTTTTTCTTGGAGCCCTTGGAGTATCCTATTCCATTGAGAGGAATTGATGCTACGCCTTTGGCCAAGAATAAGCCTCAGTATTGGACCCAATTGACCATGTGCATGGCTCCTGCACATCAGGAGGATATCCGCTTTCTGGTGTTGCATAATCTGCATGATGTGGTCGTTTTGGGGTTGCCATGGCTGCAGGTTCATAATCCAGTATTGGACTGGAAATCTATGTCTGTGTCCAGCTGGGGTTGCCAGGGGGTACATGGTGATGTTCCATTTTTGTCTATTTCGTCTTCCACTCCTTCTGAAGTTCCAGAGTTTTTGTCGGATTATCGGGATGTATTTGATGAGCCCAAAGCCAGTGCCCTACCTCCTCATAGGGATTGCGATTGTGCAATTAATTTGATTCCTGGTAGTAAGTTTCCTAAGGGCCGATTGTTCAATTTATCTGTGCCAGAACACGCCGCTATGCGGAGTTATATAAAGGAATCCTTGGAGAAAGGCCATATTCGCCCGTCGTCATCACTGTTAGGAGCAGGGTTCTTTTTTGTGGCCAAGAAGGATGGTTCTTTGAGACCGTGTATTGATTACCGCCTTCTTAATAAAATTACAGTCAAATTTCAGTATCCTTTGCCGTTGCTGTCTGATTTGTTTGCTCGTATTAAAGGGGCTAGTTGGTTCACCAAGATAGATCTTCGAGGGGCGTATAATCTTCTGCGTATTAAACAAGGCGATGAATGGAAAACAGCATTTAATACGCCCGAGGGCCATTTTGAGTACCTGGCTATGCCATTCGGGCTTTCCAATGCTCCATCAGTATTTCAGTCCTTTATGCATGACATCTTCCGAGAGTACCTGGATACATTCCTGATTGTGTATTTGGATGATATTTTGGTCTTTTCGGATGATTGGGAGTCTCATGTGCAGCAGGTCAGAATGGTGTTCCAGGTCCTTCGTGCGAATTCCTTGTTTGTGAAGGGGTCAAAGTGTCTCTTTGGAGTTCAGAAGGTTTCATTTTTGGGGTTCATTTTTTCCCCTTCTACTATCGAGATGGACCCTGTTAAAGTCCAGGCCATTTACGATTGGACTCAGCCGACATCTGTGAAGAGCCTGCAAAAGTTCCTGGGCTTTGCTATTTTTTATCGGCGCTTCATCGCTAATTTTTCTACTGTTGCTAAACCGTTGACTGATTTGACCAAGAAGGGTGCTGATGTGGTCAATTGGTCTTCTGCGGCAGTAGAGGCTTTTCAGGAGTTGAAGCGTCGTTTTTCTTCTGCCCCTGTGTTGTGCCAGCCAGATGTTTCGCTTCCGTTTCAGGTTGAGGTTGATGCTTCTGAGATTGGAGCAGGGGCTGTTTTGTCGCAGAGAAGTTCTGATGGCTCGGTGATGAAGCCATGTGCTTTCTTTTCTAGAAAGTTTTCGCCTGCTGAGCGTAACTATGATGTTGGTAATCGTGAATTGTTGGCCATGAAGTGGGCATTCGAGGAGTGGCGTCATTGGCTGGAAGGAGCCAAGCATCGCGTGGTGGTCTTGACAGATCACAAGAATTTGACTTATCTTGAGTCTGCCAAACGGTTGAATCCGAGACAGGCTCGATGGTCATTATTTTTCTCCCGTTTTGATTTTGTTTTTTCGTACCTTCCGGGCTCTAAGAATGTGAAGGCTGATGCCCTGTCAAGGAGTTTTGTGCCTGACTCTCCGGGTGTTCCTGAGCCGGCCGATATTCTCAAAGAGGGGGTAATTTTGTCTGCCATCTCCCCTGATTTGCGGCGGGTGCTGCAAAAATTTCAGGCTGATAGACCTGACCGTTGCCCAGCGGAGAAACTGTTTGTCCTTGTTAATGGACTAGTAGAGTTATCTCTGAGATTCATTGTTCAGTGTTGGCTGGGCATCCTGGAATCTTTGGTACCAGAGATTTGGTGGCTAGATCCTTCTGGTGGCCGTCTTTGTCGCGGGATGTGCATTCTTTTGTGCAGTCCTGTGGGACTTGTGCTCGGGCTAAGCCCTGCTGTTCTCATGCCAGTGGCTTGCTTTTGCCCTTGCCGGTCCCGAAGAGGCCCTGGACGCATATTTCTATGGATTTTATTTTGGATTTCCCCGTCTCTCAAAAGATGTCGGTCATTTGGGTGGTTTGTGATCGCTTTTCTAAGATGGTCCATTTGGTACCTTTGTCTAAATTGCCTTCCTCCTCTGATTTGGTGCCATTTTTTTTTCATCATGTGGTTCATTTACATGGTATCCCGGAGAACATCGTTTCTGACAGAGGTTCCCAGTTTGTTTCAAGGTTTTGGCGATCCTTTTGTGCTAGGATGGGCATTGATTTGTCTTTTTCCTCGGCTTTCCATCCTCAGACAAATGGCCAAACCGAACGAACTAATCAAACTTTGGAAACATATCTGAGATGCTTTGTTTCTGCTGATCAGGATGATTGGGTGTCCTTTTTGCCGTTGGCTGAGTTCGCCCTTAATAATCGGGCCAGCTCGGTCACTTTGGTTTCGCCGTTTTTCTGCAATTCTGGTTTCCATCTCGTTTCTCTTCAGGGCAGGTTGAGTCTTCAGACTGTCCTGGTGTAGATACTGTGGTGGATAGGTTGCAGCAGATTTGGACTCATGTGGTGGACAATTTGACATTGTCCCAGGAGAAGGCTCAACGTTTCGCTAACTGCCGGCGCTGTCTGGGTCCCCGACTTCGTGTTGGGGATTTGGTTTGGTTGTCGTCTCGTTATGTTCCTATGAAGGTTTCCTCTCCTAAGTTTAAGCCTCGTTTCATTGGTCCGTATAAGATTTCTGAGGTTATCAATCCTGTGTCATTTCGTTTGGCCCTTCCTGCTTCTTTTGCCATCCATAATGTGTTCCATAGGTCGTTATTGCGGAGATACGTGGCGCCTGTGGTTCCATCCGTTGATCCTCCTGCCCCGGTGTTAGTTGAGGGGGAGTTGGAGTATGTGGTGGAGAAGATTTTGGATTCTCGTGTTTCGAGACGGAAACTCCAGTACCTGGTCAAGTGGAAGGGTTATGGTCAGGAAGATAATTCCTGGGTTTTTGCCTCTGATGTTCATGCTGCCGATCTGGTTCGTGCCTTTCATTTGGCTCATCCTGGTCGGCCTGGGGGCTCTGGTGAGGGTTCGGTGACCCCTCCTCAAGGGGGGGGTACTGTTGTGAATTCTGTTGTCGGGCTCCCTCCTGTGGTCATGAATGGTACTTCAGCTGGTTCTGTCCATGGACTTCCTCTGGTGGATGTTCCTGAGTTTCAGAGGTGACGAGGTTAATTCGTTAGCTGCTGCTCTATTTAACTCCACTTAGATCTTTGCTCCATGCCACCTGTCAATGTTCCAGTATTGGTCTAGTTCACTCCTGGATCGTTCTGGTGACCTGTCTTCCCATCAGAAGCTAAGTTCCAGCTTGTATTTTTTGGGTTTGCTATTTTTCTGTCCAGCTTGCTATTTAATTTGTTGTCTTGCTTGCTGGAAGCTCTGGGACGCAGAGGGAGCGCCTCCGCACCGTGAGTCGGTGCGGAGGGTCTTTTTGCACCATCTGTGTGGTCTTTTTGTAGGTTTTTGTGCTGACCGCAAAGTAACCTTTCCTATCCTCGGTCTATTCAGTAAGTCGGGCCTCACTTTGCTAAATCTATTTCATCTCTGTGTTTGTATTTTCATCTTTACTCACAGTCATTACATGTGGGGAGCTGCCTTTTCCTTTGGGGAATTTCTCTGAGGCAAGGTAGGCTTTATTTTTCTATCTTCAGGGCTAGCTAGTTTCTTAGGCTGTGCCGAGTTGCATAGGGAGCGTTAGGCGCAATCCACGGCTATTTCTAGTGTGTTTGATAGGTTTAGGGATTGCGGTCAGCAGAGTTCCCACGTCCCAGAGCTCGTCCTTATTATCAGTAACTATCAGGTCATTCCGTGTGCTCTTAACCACCAGGTCCATTATTGCCCTGACCACCAGGTCATAACAGACCTCCTCATCACATTGGTGCAGGTGCGAATTGCGTTGTGGGACACCTGGAGCAGCAACACTCAGACGCTGTGGTGATTCGGCGGCTGTGGAATGAGGTGGCCCAAGAGCTGATGGATGACTGGGACAATGCCATGTCACGAATCAGAAAGGCTTTTTGTAAGTATTGCAGTGTGGTCTGATGCAGCAGTTTTCCTGACGGATGGAATCCCACAACTGTGTGTGATGCGATAAACTTCTGCAAGTTTGTCGCATCACACACGGTTGTGTCATCCCGGCCTAAAGTGCATTGTTTAACAATTTTTTTCCCCATATTCACAGTGATCAAACTCAAAACCCCTTGGTGTTCAATGAAGGATCACTTTAACAAGGACCTGAGACAGGAGATCCAAATTCGCTGTGGTGCTGCAGCAAGGCTCGGGAAATATAAATACCACTGGGTGCTGTCTTCCCTGAGGCCTGTCCTTGCTCAGAGAACGTAAGTATTTTTCTGTTGTATTCCACTGTGCTGTGTTCCTTAATCAGAATTTTTCTATTCCCTTGGAGTTGGCGCTTTTACAATCGTTATTTTTTGGTAGTAATGTTTTTCTTTTGTTTTCACAGAACCTGTAGCAGCAACCTCGAACCTGGATCTTCCTCTGGAGCGGTCCCTCATTGAACTGCCACAGACCAGTGCCAGCCATCCACCAGTGAAGCAGCAAGTGGGTCGGCATCACAGGCTGGAGAACAGGCAGCTGGTCCTTCAGGCTTTCCCCTGTCCCAGTCCTCTGCCTCTTTTTTTGGGGCTCTTCCCACCAGCGGCAGAAGGCCTCGGACATGTCATTCATGCCCGAGTTTATTCACTTGAGCTCAATGTTCCAGAATGGCCTTAAGGCACTGGAAAGTGGTTTGACCCATATTAACACACTTTTCCAGGATGTCAACCAACCCCTTAACGTCTGGAAGCCGACCTCCAGAGACCAGCACACCATTTTTTAATCAGATAGAGCGGGGCATGTTGGAACACCTTACGCCTGATCTTCAGCTGAATATGATGCAGGCCTGCAATGCTGCTTACGTTCAGGCTATGCAGCAGACACAGGTGTCATTTCCGCCTGTGCCACCACTAACCCGCTTCAGTTTGCCGAGTTCTGCTGCATCTCACTGTACAGCCACCACCATGCCCAGCCATGCCTCACACCACTACACCGCCAACACCATGCCAGGTGCTGCTGCAAGCCACTCCACCTCCACCACCATGCTGAGTCCTGCTCCTACACGGCAGAACACTGCCACCATGATTAGGCAGAGAATCCTACATGGCTGTCAACTGCCACCACCACTAGGCCACCAGAAGAACCTGCACAGATGTCCACCACCACCAGCAGGCCGGGTAGAGGAGATACATGCCCCGCTGACCTCACCACTCCCACCCTCCCAAAGAAAAACAAAAAAGGAGGATGTCACAGAAAAGTGGACATAAATTAAAAAGGACTGGCAGAAGTGTCATGCTACCTCCACCCTCACCTCCCAATGTGTCTGTGTTGTCAATTTTTTCTCTCCCTTCCAATGTGTCTCTCCCGTCCCATACTTCCACTCCTAATGTGTCTACTTCCATCCTTGACCTCCCAGACCCCACAAGTTTAGTTACCCCTTCCCCTAGAACCCCTTCATCGTCCACCCGTAGTCGATCCTCCCAGCTCCACACCCCCCAGGTCGATAATATTTGCCCCTCAGTTCATAAAAGTTAATTTTTTTTTCAAATAAATTTTTGTTATATTTTTTTATTTTTTTTAATAAAATTATGTTTTTTTTCTTCAATCACTGCTTGATCTTTGTCTCTATCATCACCGGCAACACACACTATTCGCCATCAACACACGTCGCCGTATACACGCACTGTGTTTTGCCACCTCATATCTTCCTGACACACAATGTACAGCTCCTCTTTTTCATTTGCTTTACACAGCAGCATTGCTTATTGTATGTGTAATGGAGCTATGAGGAAGCAAAAACACAAAGAGGAATGAAAATCCTCAAAAAAAATATATTAATACGGCAAAAAAGGTCAGGGGTCAATAATGCTCACCTGCCCAGGTGTCAGCGCTAGTGCACTCAGGATGCAGTGTTTTCTGCATCCTGAGTGCAATAGTTCTGACACACGGGCAGGTGAGTAAAGATATTGAGGTGGATTAGCTCCATCATCTCTTTAATCTGCAATAATATATAAAAATAGAGCAAAGCAGACTGAAGAGATGATGGAGCTAATCCAATGTCACCTCTCATAGCATTAACCTCAGAGAGAAATGGTGTAGTGTAAAGCATGGGTTACATAACCCAATTTGGTTATAATCCAATCCCTGTCTCATGTAATCTGCATGATACAGCGAGTGAACTATATAAAACTGTAGTTGTGAACCAGTGATCACCTTATTAACCCCTAAAAATTATTATTCTAATATAGAGTACGCTTAGAACTTAACTTAAAACTTAACTTTAACTATAATTGTTTTATTGTCAGCAAACATTAAAAGAAAATTAAGAATTACAGGTATATAACATTGCACTACATTGCAAGAACACTAAACCTTGTCATCTTGCCAGGACAGACGTCTGCTCTCAGAAACAAAGTAGGATGCAAATGTATCCCTCATTTGGGCAACTTCAACTGTTGTCCTGAAAGGGGGATGATGGTAATCTGGCAATGGGTTGCAAACAAGTTCATCAAGTTCAATGTTGGGTTGCTCTTTAGCCATTATGCAGTTGGGCAGCACCACACACGCCTTGACCACCTCATAGACTGTCTCAATTTTGAGATTAATGGCTATCCCTAAAATGCGTCATTTTGAGACAAGGATACCAAAGGCACACTCAACAGTTCTTCTTGCCCTGTTCAGTCTGTAATTAAAAATCCGTTTTGTGTGGTTAAAGTCCTGACTAGTGTTGAGCATTCCGATACCGCATGTATCGGGTATTGGCCGATTCTTGCGGTATCGGAATTCCGATACCGAATTCCGATACTTCCCGCGTATCGGATACCGGAATCGGAAGTTCCCAGAATTCAAACTGAACGCAGCAGCCAATGAGGAATGAATGGAAGTGTGGGCACATCCTGTTTAGCATGGTGGGCATGTAAGTACTGGCAAGGCTGTGATTGGCTGCTGAAATGATGTCACTCTGCACTATAAAAAGCGCTGCCGCCATTTTGCGCTCACTCTGCTGTGATTTCAGTTAGGGACAGGACGCTGTGTTCTAACTGAGGGCCAGTTGAGATAGCTAATTGCTTTATTTTGCTTTTCCAAGGCTAATTTAGCAAACGCTGTGTTCACTGTTCAGTTCACCTTGCTCTTGCCTTGCAGCGCTGTTTTAACAGCGTTCTGCAAGGTCTCAGTGTGTGTGTGTGTGTGTGCAGCTCACTCTGTAGTCTGTGTGCAGCCATATACCAGGTTGTATTCAGCTCAGGGGGGGTTCACACTGCCTCACACAGTTCTATCCATTGTCCTTTTTTGCTCATAGTGCAGCCTGCTGCACATTTTTTCTAAAATTTCCTATTAGTGTCTTTCCACCCGTCTCCAGCCAAATAGTGGAAAAACACTAGATAGGATAACCTAGAGGGGGTTTTTTGGGCCTTGCAGCGCCGTTTACGGCTGTCTGCACGGTCTCAGTGTGAGCGCAGCTCGCCCTGTAGTCTGTGTGCAGCCACAGCCGGTTGTATTCAGCTCAGGGTTTTGTCACTGCCTCATACTGTAAAATAACTTGTCCTTTTTTCAAATAGCGCAGCCTGTTGAAAAATTTTTTAAAAATTTCCTATTAGTGTCTTTCCACCCGTCTCCAGCTAAATAGTGGAAAAACACTAGATAGGATAACCTAGAGGAGGGTTTTTGGGCCTTGCAGCGCCGTTTACGGCTGTCTGCACGGTCTCCGTGTGAGCGCAGCTCGCCCTGTAGTCTGTGTGCAGCGACAGCCCGTTGTATTCAGCTCAGGGTTTGTCACTGCCTCATACCGTTCAATAACTTTTCATTTTTTTCAACTAGTGCAGCCTGTTTAAAAATTATTTAAAAAATTCCTATTAGTGTCTTTCCACCCGTCTCCAGCTAAATAGTGGAAAAACACTAGATAGGATAACCTAGAGGAGGGTTTTTGGGCCTTGCAGCGCCGTTTACAGCTGTCTGCACGGTCTCCGTGTGAGCGCAGCTCGCCCTGTAGTCTGTGTGCAGCCACAGCCCGTTGTATTCAGCTCAGGGTTTGTCACTGCCTCATACCATTAAATAACTTTTCATTTTTTTTCAACTAGTGCAGCCTGTTGAAAATTTTGTAAACAATTTCCTATTAGTGTCTTTCCACCCGTCTCCAGCTAAATAGTGGAAAAACACTAGATAGGATAACCTAGAGGAGGGTTTTTGGGCCTTGCAGCGCCGTTTACGGCTGTCTGCACGGTCTCCGTGTGAGTTAAACTCGCTCTGCAGCCCGATCTTCCCCCCCAAAAAAAGTAAAGTTCACCAAACACCACTTAACACTTGTGTAGGCCACATTTTATCAATAATAAAGTCTAGTCCACACTTTACAACATTAGTGTTTCTTACACCTGTTAGGAGGAGCATTTCAGGAATAAGCACACTAAGGCCTTAGTACTTTTCTGCTTATCTTTATCTGTCAACCAAGATGAAGAGGGCAGGGAGTAAGGGTCGTGGGCGTGGGCGTGGAGCAGGGAGAGGAGCAGGGAGAGGACGTGGTGATTCTGTGCCTGCTGCGGGCACCGGTGACTGACCATCACCCAGTTTCAGCAGGGAACAGTCCTTCATGCGCAGCTTTGCCGTAGAGCGCTGTGCACCGCTGCTGCGTGAACATCAAATTGAAGCCGATGTCGGATGGATGGCAGCTAACGCATCGACTTCAATTAGTGCCACATCCTCTCAGGCACAGACCACTGGAGAGCAGCCATCTGTCTCTTCACCACCTGCCAAATTGGCCAGGCAGTCAGAGAGCCCAGGACAGGAGCCGTCTCTACTTCTGTTCTCTGAATCTCTTGGCTTGGAAACAGGGGGCCAGCCAAGCAGTATTGGAGAAATGGAAGAAGAGGCAGTGTGCAGTGATGCCCAACAGCTTTGTCTCTCAGACTCTGAAGAGGCGGGTGGGTCAGTGCCTGTGGTGACCACAGCGCAGTATGCATCTGATGATAAAACTCAGGTGCCGCTTTCTGGTGCGTACTGTGCTGCCGAGAGTACCCAGGAGGAGCAGTTGGTGGCAGAGGGTAGTGGAGATGATGAGGTCCTTGACCCATCGTGGCGTGAGGAACAGGAAGGTGGTGGGAGCAGCTCAGAGGAAGAAAATCCCCTAACGGGCCAAAGAGGGAGAGGGAGGGGGAAGACTGCGGAGCCTGTAGCCTCCACTTTGGCACCAGTTAGGAGCCTGTCTCTTTCCAAAGCCAAAAAGGGCGCTCCCAAGACTTGCAGTGCCTGGTCCTTTTTTGACACAGTTGCAGATGACATTTGTTTTGTCAAATGCAAGCTGTGTCATCAGAAAGTAAAAAGAGGTAAAAGTGTCAGCAACCTCAATACCACAAATATGTGGAAACATGTGCGGACCAGGCACGCGGTGGAGTTCCAAAAACACACTGAAGAGCTAGGCCAACCAACAGCGGCAGCTACCACCTCTTCAGCTCGTGTTGCTTCTTCCTCCAGCTCACGCACAGCTGGTTCGGCTTCCTCCTTGGATCGCCATGGAAGAACCTCTGGCACTGTTGTCCAGAGACCTAGTGTAATTCCACCCACAGCACCACATTCCCAGTCATCCTCACACTCCCAGCCTAGTCTACAGCCATCGGTAGTACAGGCATGGGAGAAAAGGCGGGCATTCTCGGCAAACCACCCCCGAGCACAGGCTCTGAATGCAGGCATTGCCAAACTTCTGTCGCTGGAAATGCTCTCATTCAGGCTGGTGGAGACTGACAGCTTCTGTGACTTGATGGCATTGGCAGTCCCACAGTACAAGGTGCCCAGCCGCTTTTACTTCAGCAGGCAAGCTGTCCCTGCCCTGCACAAGCATGTGGAGGGACAAATAAAACACGCGCTACTGAACGCCGTCAGTAGCAAGGTCCACCTCACCACCGATGCGTGGACCAGTCAACATGGACAGGGGCGATACCTTTCCGTCACTGCCCATTGAGTTAATGTTGTTGAGCCGGGTACAGACCGTGCGAGTGGCACAGGACGTGTCCTGCCCACTCCAAGGATAGCAGGAATCCAGTCTGTACGCATTGACTCCTCCTGTTACACCAGTTCCTCAGATTCATCGCTGCAGGATCCGTCACAGTCCACCTCCACATGGACCCGTGAACGTTTACCTATGACCGACATGAGTACAGCCATGGCCAAACGTCAGCAGGCCGTCTTGAAACTAGTTTCTTTGGGGAATCGAAGCCACACAGCGCAGGAGCTCTGGAATGCCCTAAAGCAGGAGAGCGATGTGTGGTTTGTGCCAGCAAATCTCCAGCCAGGCATGGTAGTGTGTGACAATGGCCGAAATCTGGTGGCAGCTTTAGGCCTTGGCAACCTCACTCACATCCAAGTCTGGCACATGTGCTCAATTTGGTTGTGTAGAGTTTTCTGAGGGACTATCCGGATCTTGATGCACTTCTGCACAAGGCCCGCCTAGAGTGTGCTCACTTGCGGCGTTCCAGCTTGGCAAGATCCCGCATTGCTGCTCTGCAGCGTCGGTTACGTCTTCCTGAACATCGCATCATATGTGACCTACCTACCAGGTGGAATTCCACGTTACATATGTTGGAGCGGTTGTGTGAGCAGCAGCAAGCAGTAATGGAGTACAACAGCTGCAAAAAAGTCGCAGTCAGCGCCGCTCAGACTTCACAACCACAGAGTGGGCCACTATGAAGGACGTCTGCCAGGTTTTGCGTCCTTTTGATTATTCCACGCGGATGGCAAGTGCAGATGATGCACTAGTCAGCATGACTGTCCCCCTTATCTGCTTGCTTCAAGAAACCCTGCAAGGGATAAGGGATGATGTGGAAGAGGTGGAGGATGAGGAGTCACCTTTTCCATCAGGTTCTGGACAGTCAGCGCCACGTGGTTCCTCACAAAGGGGTCGGCAGGGGACCCTTTCTGAGGAGGATGAGGAGGAGTCAATGGACGAGGAAGAGCTACGTCCAGAGGAGGGAGTTGCACCATTGTCCAGTGGTCAGTGTGTACAGCAAGGGTGGGGTGATGAAGAGCGGGCAGAGATCATGTCTCAAGCAGGGGACAGCGTTTCTGGGCCAGTTGGCAGTCTGCAGCACATGGTTGAGTTCATGTTGCAGTGCCTGAGAGACGACCGCCGCATCGACCACATTCTCAACGTCCCTGATTATTGGGTGTACGCCCTCCTCGATCCTCGCTACCGTGACAATGTCCAAAACCTCATCCCGGCGTTGACACGGGAGCGTAAAATGCGGGAGTACCACGACACACTGGTGAATTCCATCATCTTCTCCAGTCCAACTGAGAGGAGTGCTGCTAGTGCTTTACAAAGCAGCTCAGTGCGTCGAGGCAGTGGAGGATGAGGCTCTGCACAAAGAGGGAGCAGAAGCAGTGCCTCTGCCCAAGGCAAGCCAAGTATGGCACAACTGTGGCAAACTTTTGTGTACCCGCCCCAAATGTCTACACCATCACCGGCGGCTCCAGTCAGCAGGAGGCAACGGTTCCGTCAGATGGTGACAGACTACATGGCTTGCCCTCTTACTGTACTCCCAGACGGCTCTTCCCCGTTCAAGTTTTGGGTCTCTAAGCTGGATACATGGCCAGAGCTAAGCCAGTATGCATTGGAGGTGCTGGCTTGCCCTGCGGCTAGTGTCTTATCGGAACGTGTCTTTAGTGCCACAGGTGGTGTACTAACAGACCGTCGCATGCGACTATCCTCCGATAACGTTGACCGGCTTACTTTCCTGAAAATGAACCAGGCCTGGATCTCGCAGGAATTTGCCACTCCTCTGCCTGATTAAGTAATTGGGTGTCATCCAGGTCTCCTGATGTGTTCATCTTTCTACCACCTGAACTGCTATTCCTGGGCTCCAACACCGCCAGATGCGGCTCAGAAGTGCAGGCTGCACAGTCTAAACATACGACCCAGTGTTATTGGGTTTCAGTAACGTCAGCTGATCCCCAGCTGTGTAGCCGGCAATGTGTCCTGCGACCGCCACGCTGGCACAACAACCTAAATGTAAGGGAACCTGTCCCCCCCCCTCGGCGTTTGTTACTGAAAGAGCCATCTTGTGCAGCAGTAATGTTGCACAAGGAAAAGGTAGCTCTTTTATTTTAGCTCCTTGCACACGCAGAACTTAACACTTATAAAATGTGTTCACTGATACTGTTACACCGTCCCGGAGCTGGGACTTTCCTTCATAATGTGACGCAGCACAGCCGTTATTCCTACCCCCTTGGTGCCATGCGCTGCCTCCTCAGCGTTGTTTTAAGCTGTCACGGAGCCTGCACTGTTCTGTTATCCCTTGGCCATGGCCAGTTTGCGCTGCCTGTCTTCTGACATAATTTGGTGTCAGGATGGCTGCGCCTGTGCGCCCGCGCTGCACGAGAACCCGCCTCGCAGTGTCTTCTGATTGAATCACACTGCGAGCCTGGGATCCATGGGCATGCGCAGTGCATATCTTCACCTCGGGCTCTCGCCCATCTCCCTCCGCCTTCTTTAGACTGTGCGCCGTCAGCTGATCCCTAACAGCATGCCACGGCCGTGACGCCGCACAGTCTGAAGAAGAGGGAAGGAGGGGAGTGAGAGTCGAGGATATGCACTGTGCCTGTCCATGGATCCAAGGCCCGCAGTGGGATTACAATAGACGACACTGCGAGGTGAAATCTGGAGCAGCGTGGACGCACAGGCACTGACAGCCTGACACCAAATTATGTCAGAAGACAGGCAGCGCAAATTGGGCATGGCCAAGGGATAATAGAACAGCGCAGGCTCCGTGACAGCTTAAAACAATGCTGAGGAGGCAGCGCACGGCACCAAGGGGATAGGAATGACAGCTGTGCTGCGTCCCATTACGAAGGAAATGCGTCCCATTACGAAGGGGACACATTTTTAGTGTTTACTTCTGTGTTTGCAAGGAGCATAATTAAAAGAGCAACCTTTTCCTTTTGCATCCTTAGTGCTGCACAAGATGGCTCTTTCAGCTACAAACGTCTTGGGGGGGGTTAAAGGTTCCCTTTCAACTTGCTCCAATCAGGCTTCGGCCTACACTCTGTTCCTCTGCTCCTCCTGCTGTCCCTGGGCTCTAACACCACCAGTTGGTGCCTGGAAGTGCTGTCTGCACAGTCAACAGTCGCTCCTCTGTTATTGGGGTTCAGTAACGTCAGCTGATCCCCAGCTGTGTGTGCGGCATTACCTCCAATCTGTTCCTCCTGCTGTCCCTGGGCTCTAACACTGCCAGTTGGTGCCTGGAAGTGCTGTCTGCACAGTCAACAGTCGCTCCTCTGTTATTGGGGTTCAGTAACGTCAGCTGATCCCCAGCTGTGTGTGCGGCAATACCTCCAATCTGCTCCTCCTGCTGTCCCTGGGCTCTAACACCGCCAGTTGGTGCCTGGAAGTGCTGTCTGCACAGTCAACAGTCGCTCCTCTGTTATTGGGGTTCAGTAACGTCAGCTGATCGCCAGCTGTGTATCCGGCAACGTGTCATGCGACCGCCACGCTGGCACAACTAAAATGTAAGGGGACCTGTCCCCCCCCCTAGGCGTTTGTTACTGAAAGAGCCACCTTGTGCAGCACTAATACTGCACAAGGAAAAGGTTGCTCTTGAAATTATGCTCCTTGCAAACGCTGAACTACACACTCATGTAATTTGTCCCCTCACACCGTCCAACCATCCCGGAGGTGGGACTTTCCTTTGTAATGTGATGCAGCACAGCCGTCATTGCTACCCCCTTGGCACTGTGCGCTGCCTCCTTAGCGTTGTTTGATTCCGTCATGGACCCTGCGCTGTTATGTTATCCCTTGGCCATGCACAGTTTGCGCTGCCCGTCCTCTGACATCATTTGTTGTCGTCCTGGCTGCGCCTGTGCGTCCACGCTGCCCGAAATCCCACCTCGCAGTGTCGTCTAATGTGATCCCACAGTGGGCCTGGTATCCATGGCCATGCGCAGTGCATATACTAGCCTCTCACTCCCCTTCTTCACGCTTCTTCAGACTAGGCGGCGTCAGCTGATCCCTAATAGCATGCCACGGCCGTGACGCCGCACAGTCTGAAGAAGCAGGAAGGAGGTGAGTGAGAGGCGATGATATGC
Source organism: Ranitomeya imitator (assembly GCF_032444005.1). Lineage (NCBI taxonomy): Eukaryota > Metazoa > Chordata > Amphibia > Anura > Dendrobatidae > Ranitomeya > Ranitomeya imitator. Next base: position 611,942,806 of record NC_091285.1, read on the forward strand.
ACTGCGCATGCCCATGGATCCCTGGCCCGCAGTGGGATTACATTAGATGACACTGCGAGGTTGGATCTCGGGCAGCTTGGACGCACAGGCACTGCCAGCCTGACACCTAAATGATGTCAGAAGACGGGCACCGCTAACTGTGCATGGCCAAGGGATAACATTACAGCGCGGGCTCCGTGACAGAACCAAACAACGTTGAGGAGGTGGCGCACGGCACCAAGGGGGTTGGAATGACGGCTGTGCTGTATCACATTACAAAGGAAAGTCCCACTTCCAGGACGGTTTGACGGTGTGAGGGGACACATTATATGAGTGTGTACTTCAGCGTTTGCAAGGAGCATAATTTTAGGAGCCACCATTTTCCATGTGCAGTATTACTGCTGTACAAGATGGCTCTTTCAGCAACAAATGCCTGGGGGGGGGGATTAAAGGTTCCCTTTCAACTTGCTCCACTGCAGGCTTCGGCCTACACTCTGCTCCTCTTTGATTCCCTGGGTTTCAACACTGTCAGTTGCCACCTGGAAGTGTTGTCTACACAGAAAAAACACTAGCTGATGTGTCAGTGGGGTTCAGCACCGCCAGCTGTTCCCCTGCTGTGTAGTCGGCAACGTTTTTCCAGCACAAGCCACGCTGGCACAACAGAACAAAAGCTGCCACCAGTGCAGGCTTCGGCCTACACTCTGCTCCTCTCCTCCTCCTGCTGCCCCTGGGCTCAAACACCGCTAGTTTTTGCCCGGAAGTGCTAGCTGCACAGAAACAAACACCAGCCAATGTGTTAGTGGGGTTCAGCACCGCCAGCTGTTCCCCTGCTGTGTAGCCGGCAACGTGACCTGCAAACGCCACGCAAGCACATGAACTGAAATTAAAGGGACCCTGCCACCCACCCCAAGGTGTTTCTATGTATAACAGCTACCTTGTACAGCAGTAATGCTGCATTTGTACAAGGTGGCTGACTTTTTCTCCTTGCCAACGTGGAACTCAACACGTACAAAATTTGTCTCATTGAGACCATTCCACTGTCCCTGAGGTGTGACTTTCCTTTCTAATGGTATGCAGCACCACCCTTGGTAGCGCTGCCCGTCTTCTGACATCATTGGTTGGCTGCCTGTGCCTGTGCGACCGCCCTGCCCGACACAACCCCCCTCGTTGTCTCATATATTTTGGCTGCGAGGGTGTGACTGATGGGCATGTGCAGTCCATATGTTCGCCTGTCTTAACTCATCTCCTTCCGCCTTCTTCAGACTGTGCGGCCTCATGGCCGTGGTAGGCGATAAGGTATCAGCTGAGGCCGCCCAGTCTGAAGCAGGTGTAAGGACATGTGTGAGCGGCAAACATATTTACTGCACAAGGCCATGAATCCCAGCCACGCAGTGTGATTTTTTGAAAACACACTGCGGGCCTGGGATTCATGGCCATTGCTAACCGCACCGGCCAACATGAAATGAGGTGAGAAGACACGCAGCGCTCACAGCGCATGGCCAAGGGATCACAATAGCGCAGACTCTTGTACAGCAAATAACAACGCTCAGGAATCTGCGCCCAGCACCTAGGTGTAAATTTTGACACCTGTGCTGCGTCTCCTTAAAAAGACAAGTCACGCCTCCACTACTGTTTGACAGTATAATGGGCTAAATAGTGTACGTGTTTTATTCAGCGTGTGCAAGGAGCAAAATTAATAGAGCAACCTTTTACTTGTGCAGCATTAATGCTGCACAAGGTGTGGCTCTTGTACCTTGCAACACCTGAGGGGGGGTTAAAGGTAACTTTTGAAATTGGTTCAACTAGGCTTCGGCCTACACTCTGCTCCTCTCCTCCTCCTGCTGACCCTGGGCTCTAACACCGCTAGTTTTTGCCCGAAAGTGCTAGCTGCACAGAGAAAAACACCAGCCAATGTGTTAGTGGGGTTCAGCACCGCCAGCTGTTCCCCTGCTGTGTAGCCGGCATCGTGTCCAGCACAAGCCACGCTGGCACAACTGACCTAAAGCTGCCACCAGTGCAGGCTTCGGCCTACACTCTGCTCCTCTCCTCCTCCTGCTGACCCTGGGCTCAAACACCGCCAGTTTTTGCCCGGACATGCTAGCTGCACAGAGAAGAACACCAGCCAATGTGTTAGTGGGGTTCAGCACCGCCAGCTGTTCCCCTGCTATGTAGCCGTCATCGTGTCCAGCACAAGCCACGCTGGCACAACTGACCAAAAGCTGCCACCAGTGCAGGCTTCGGCCTACACTCTGCTCCTCTCCTCCTCCTGCTGACCCTGGGCTCTAACACCGCTAGTTTTTGCCCGGAAGTGCTAGCTGCACAGAGAAAAACACCAGCCAATGTGTTAGTGGGGTTCAGCACCGCCAGCTGTTCCCCTGCTGTGTAGCCGGCATCGTGTCCAGCACAAGCCACGCTGGCACAACAGACCTAAAGCTGCCACCAGTGCAGGCTTCGGCCTACACTCTGCTCCTCTCCTCCTCCTGCTGACCCTGGGCTCAAACACCGCCAGTTTTTGCCCGGACATGCTAGCTGCACAGAGAAGAACACCAGCCAATGTGTTAGTGGGGTTCAGCACCGCCAGCTGTTCCCCTGCTGTGTAGCCGGCATCGTGTCCAGCACAAGCCACGCTGGCACAACTGACCAAAAGCTGCCACCAGTGCAGGCTTCGGCCTACACTCTGCTCCTCTCCTCCTCCTGCTGACCCTGGGCTCAAACACCGCTAGTTTTTGCCCGGAAGTGCTAGCTGCACAGAAACAAACACCAGCCAATGTGTTAGTGGGGTTCAGCACCGCCAGCTGTTCCCCTGCTGTGTAGCCGGCAACGTGACCTGCAAATGCCACGCAGGCACATGAACTGAAATTGAAGGGAGCCTGCCCCCCACCCCCAGGTGTTTCTATGTATAACAGCCACCTTGTACAGCAGTAATGCTGCATTTGTACAAGGTGGCTGGCTATTTCTACTTGCCCACGTGGAACTCAACACGTACAAAATGTGTCTCATTGAGACCATTCCACTGTCCCTGAGGTGTGACTTTACTTTCTAATGATACGCAGCACCCCCCTTGGTAGCGCTTCCCGTCTTCTGACATCATTGGTTGGCTGGCTGCGCCTGTGCGTACGCCCTGCCTGAAACAATGCTCCTCGTTGTCTTACTTATTTTGACTGCGAGGGTGTGATTGATGGGCACGAGTAGTTCATATCTTCGCCTGTCTTAACTCATCTCCTTCCGCCTTCTTCAGACTGTGCGGCCTCATGGCCGCGGCATGCGAGAAAGGATCAGCTGAGGCCGCCCAGTCTGATGCAGGTGTAAGGACATGAGTGACAGGTGAAAAAATTTACTGCGCAAGGTCACGAATCCCAGCCCCGTAGTGTGACTTAAAGAAAAGACACTGCGGGTCTGGGTTTCATGGCCATCGCTAACCGCACCGGCCAACATGAAATGAGGTCAGAAGACAGGCAGCGCTCACAGTGCATGGCCAAGGGATAACGAGCGCAGACTCCTGTACAGCAAATAACAACGCTCAGGAAGCTGCGCCCATGCACCAAGGTGTTATTTTGGACACCTGTGCTGCGTCTCCTTAAAAAGACAAGTCACGCCTCCACTACTGTTTGACAGTATAATGGGCTAAATAGTGTACGTGTTTTATTCAGCGTGTGCAAGGAGCAAAATTAAGAGAGCAACCTTTGACTTGTGCAGCATTAATGCTGCACAAGGTGTGGCTCTTGTACCTTGCAACACCTGAGGGGGGGTTAAAGGTTACCTTTGAAATTGGTTCAACTAGGCTTCGGCCTACACTCTGCTCCTCTCCTCCACCTGCTGCCCCTGGGCTCAAACACCGCTAGTTTTTGCCCGGAAGTGCGAGCTGCACAGAGAAAAACACCAGCCAATGTGTTAGTGGGGTTCAGCACTGCCAGCTGTTCCCCTGCTGTGTAGCCGGCATCGTGTCCAGCACAAGCCACGGTGGCACAACCGACCAAAAGCTGCCACCAGTGCAGGCTTCGGCCTACACTCTGCTCCTCTCCTCCTCCTGCTGACCCTGGGCTCAAACACCGCTAGTTTTTGCCCGGAAGTGCTAGCTGCACAGAAAAAAACACCAGCCAATGTGTTAGTGGGGTTGAGCACCGCCAGCTGTTCCCCTGCTGTGTAGCCTGTCAACGTGACCTGCAAACGCCACGCAGGCACATGAACTGAAATTGAAGGAAGCCTGCCCCCCACCCCCAGGTGTTTCTATGTATAACAGCCACCTTGTACAGCAGTACTGCTGCATTTGTACAAGGTGGCTGACTTTTTATACTTGCCCACGTTGAACTCAACACGTACAAAATGTGTCTCATTGAGACCATTCCACTGTCCCTGAGGTGTGACTTTCCTTTCTAATGATACGCAGCACCACCCTTGGTAGCGCTTCATGTCTTTTGACATCATTGGATAGCTGACTGCACCTGTGCGTCCGCCCTGCTCGAAACAACGCCCCTCAGTTTGTTATTTATTTTGTCAGCGAGGGTGTGGTTTATGGGCACGAGCAGTGCATATGTTCGTCTGTCGTCACTCATCTCCTTCCGCCTTTTTCAGACTGTGCAGACTCATGGCCGCGGCATGCGAGAAGGGATCAGCAGAGGCCGCCCAGTCTGAAGCAGGTGAAAGGACGTGTGTGAGCGGCGAAAATATTTACTGCTCAAGGCCACGAATCCCAGCACCGCAGTGTGACTTTATGAAAAGGCACTGTGGGTCTGGGATTTATGGCCATCATTAACCGCACCGGCCAACATGAAATTAGGTCATAAGACGGGCAGCGCTAACAGGGCATTGCCAAGGGATAACACAAGAGCGCAGACTCCTGTACAGCAAATAACAACGCTCAGGAAGCTGCGCCAAGCACCAAGGCGTTATTCGGGACACCTGTGCTGCGTCTTCTTAAAAAGAAAAGTCACGCCTCCACTACAGTTTGACTGTAGAATGGGCTAAATTGTGTACGTCTTTCATTCAGTGTGTGCAAGTAGACAAATTAATAGAGCAACCTTTGACTTGTGCAGCATTAACACTGCACAAGGTGTGTCTCTTGTACTTTGTAACACCTGAGGGGGGGTTAAAGGTTTCCTTTGAAATTGCTTCAACTAGGCTTCGGCCTACACTCTGCTCCTCTCCTCCTCTGCTGCCCCTGGGCTCTAACACCGCTAGTTTTTGCCCAGAAGTGCTAGATGCACAGAGAAAAACACCCGCCATTGTGTCAGTGGGGTTCAGCAACGCCAGCTGTTCCCCCACTGTGTAGCCGGCAAAGTGTCCTGCAAACGCAACGCAGACACAAAGCTGCCTCCATTGCAGGCTTCGGCCTACACTCTCCTCCCCCTGCTTACCCTTTGCTCCAACACCGCTAGTTGGGGATCTAGGAAGACAATCTTTAATAGGCAACGCATCCAGGTTCCAGCACCGCCATCTGGTTCTCGGCAGTGTTTTTGTCACGGGTACTCCCTCGTGCCCAGCCCGTTTCTAGCACCGTCAGCTGTTTCCGGGTTGTGTCAAGCTCACTGAGACGCCTATGCTTGCCCCGTCGCGTTGCGGTCGGGTTAGCCAACTCCACGGTGCCTCCAGTTTAGGAGCTTCCTATGTGGGCTGCGTGAATTGGTAGTCAAGGCTGGTTCTGTAGTGCCAGTAGGCCAAGCTCCCCCTGTAGGACAGTTGGGGTTCGGTAACTGCGGCTGCCTCGCGGCCTAGCTGTTCTCTCCTCTCCTGTGGACCTTCGGGTCCACCACCTGGTTCCAGCACCGTCAGCTGGTTCCGGGCCGAGCCTTTGGATTTGGTGCCTCCTCCTGGGTATCCGAGTTCCGCCAATGCCAGGCGGTCCTTGGTAGTGCTTTTAAGCGCAGGCACCTACAGCTTAGTAACCGGGTTCCAGCACCGTCAGCTGGTCCTCGGTCGTGCAATTGGCTCTTGCACACTGGGGCAACGCATCCGGGTTCCAGCACCGCCAGCTGGTTCTCGGCAGTGTTTTTGTCACAGGTACTCCCTCGTGCCAAGCCTGGTTTCAGCACCGTCAGCTGTTTCCGGGTTGTGTCAAGCTCACTGAGACGCCTATGCTTGCCCCGTCGCGTTGCGGTCGGGTTAGCCAACTCCAGGGTGCCTCCAGTTTAGGAGCTTCCTATGTGGGCTGCGTGAATTGGTAGTCAAGGCTGGTTCTGTAGTGCCAGTAGGCCAAGCTCCCCCTGTAGGACTGTTGGGGTTCGGTAACTGCGGCTGCCTCGCGGCCTAGCTGTTCTCTCCTCTCCTGTGGACCTTCGGGTCCACCACCTGGTTCCAGCACCGTCAGCTGGTTCCGGGCCGAGCCTTTGGATTAGGTGCCTCCTCCTGGGTATCCGAGTTCCGCCAACGCCAGGCGGTCCTTGGTAGTGCTTTTAAGCGCAGGCACCTACAGCTTAGTAACCGGGTTCCAGTAACATCAGCTGGTCCTCGGTAGTTCCATTGGCTCTTGGACCTTCGGGTAGCCATCCGAGTTCCAGTTCCATCAGCTGGTTCTCGGCAGTGTCTTTTGCTCTTGTACCTTCTGCTCCCCATCCTGGTTACAGTAACGTCAGCTGGTTCCGGGCAGAGCCTTTGACTTAGGTGCCTCCTTCTGGGTATCCGAGCTCCCCCAACATCAGGCGGTCCTTGGTAGTGCTTTTTAGCACGGGTACCTCCTGCTTAGTAACCGGGTTCCAGTAACGTCAGCTGGTCCTCGGTAGTTCCATAGGCTCTTGAACCTTCGGGTAGCCATCCGAGTTCCAGTTCCATCAGCTGGTTCTTGGCATTTTCTCAGCCTTCTTGTACCTTCTGCTACATTTCCAAGTTGAAGACCCTAAAGTCGACGACCCGGAAGACTACACCGATGACGACGACGACGGCGGAGACGACGACGGCGTAGACGATGACGGCGTAGACGACGACCCTGGAGACGACGACCCTGGAGACGACGACATGGAAGACCGAGAAGCAGAAGAACAAGAGGCTGCAGAACAAACAGCAGAAGAACATTAAGCATAACACTTAATATCAGAGCAAAAGATATTATCTAAATTATATGCAGAAGAAGACTAAGCAGTGTATGGGGGTGAGTCCGTTCCTCCTCGTGGTGCCCCTGGATAAAGCCTGATGCTGCAGGCCAAACTGAACGCGGACAAATGTAACTTTTGTGACTGGCAGAACAGAAGGTGTAATCTTCAAACTTTTATAGATAACAACTACGGGAATGCCTGTCACAAATGAGAATATGATGAAGAAGTAGAATAGGAAGAATAATAATAGTTGAATAAAATGAAGAAGTAGAATAGGAAGAATAATAATAGTTGAATAAAATGAATATGAAGAATGTAATAAAAAAAAAAATAGCCGGTTTAGTAATCCTGATATATTTTCCGTCCACTACTTCCTAACAGTTGGGGAAATCACAAATTTCCCAAAATTGGTCTGCAATTTGCTGACACATTTCCGTGGTGGGTAGGGTGATAAATTCCCCATGTAGACTGGGGGGTTAGAAAGAAAGAAAGAAAGAAAGAAAGAAAGAAAGAAAGAAAGAAAGAAAGAAAGAAAGAAAGAAAGAAAGAAAGAAAAGGGAAGAACATGGCTTTTAGAACAATAATATTTAGGACCGCTAAACAAGAAAAGGGGAAAATATTAAGTACATTGCAGAACAATAATAATTATGCGAGCCGTTGATGTTTAAATATTACATACCTTAGTGTCACCAGCAGACGTTTCTCAGCTAGAATTGCTCTACGGAGCTGGGAGTCCTACCTCCTGATGGCTCCTTGTACACGGTCCAGCAATTCCATAAAGCTGTCTTGAGACATCCTCGTGTACTTAAAATATTTTTGTGGGTTTTTACAGAGCTCACTGAATAAGGAGTGGTAGGCTCCATGGCTCTGTCGTAGTTCAAGAATCGGGTGCTGCCAAAAGCGCCGACGCCGTCTTTTCTGCTGTTCTCTTTTGCGTTCCTGCTCACAAGCAAATGCAAAGGAAAGAAACAAGTTGACATCCAAATCCAGATTCCGATAGAAACTCTCCATGCGAAGATCCATCTTGACACAGGATATAGGAGCAAAATATGAGGATTTCATCCGTATGGCATTGCTTGTTTCAAGGAAATTCTTCTTGAAACAATGTTTCCTTTCAAACGCATGTGCATAAAAAACGCGAACGCATGCAAAAACGCATGTAAACGCATGCAAACGTTGCGCTTTTTATCCGTAATGCTAAGTTATTGCGGAAAAAAATGCAGCGTTTGTATGTGTTTTGTATTGAGTTTGCAGTTGCGTCCGAAACGTGGACACAACTGCAAATGTGAACCTAGCCTTACAGCTGACGTCCTTTCTGATGGAATCGTTCACTTTTCCCATCTGGCCCAGGCCGACATGACAACTTCTTCCAGTCAGGACTCGGCTGCCCAATGCTGAGCCGCTGCTGCCATATGTGTCCCTATTACTGCACCTACTGCGTGTTAATGTGTGCCTCTAAATGGTAAAAGAAACCTCTAGAATATAGAAATGCCATGTGCAAGTGCCCTAGAAAACTTCCCACATTTTGCCCGCTAGAAAGTAATAATGCCCTCTGTGTGCCCCTTTGACTGTCACAGTAACCTGAGCTCCCCGATAATAATAAGTGCCCACTTTACATTTAATAATGTCCTGGGTCTCCCCCCTGTACATCTATACACAGTATGGTGCTCTCTTACACACAGTATAATGCCCCTTCATTGTATAGTACCACCCACACAGTATACTGACCCCTTAGTAGCCCCCAAACTGTTTGATGGCTCCAACACTGTAAGATGACCCCCTCACTGTAACCTCCACACCGTATGATGGCCCCCTAGATAGCCTCCATATATGTCTAATACACTGTGTATCGAAGTCCCTCTGTCCACACAGGCTTTGTGAGTTTCAGAGTCCCTCCTTGATAAATACAACATGATGTTTCTGACCATGTCACGCACACCACATGCCCAAATATGGTAGTGAAATGTTAAAATTACATTTAGGGTATGTGCACACCTTCAGGATTTTCACGTTTTTTCGTGTTATTTCACGTTTTTTCACGATAAAAACGCTTTACAAACTGCAGACATATGCATCCTATCACTTAGAATGCATTCTGCAATTTTTGTGCACATGATGCGTTTTTTTCCGCAAAAAAAACGCATTGCGGTAAAAAAAGCAGCATGTTCATTAATTTTGTGGATTTTTCGCGTTTTTCCCGCTATTCTATGCATTGGGAAAAAACGCAAAAAAAGAACAAAAAAAGCACAAAAAAAGCATCAAAAACGTGTCAAAAATGCCAAAAAAACGCATGCGGATTTCTGGCAGAAATATCTGGTATTTGGAAATTGGAAATTTCTGCTAGAAAATCCTGACGTGTGCACATACCCTTACTGGTGACTTCCAGTGGGTGTAGATTTATTTCCAAAGCAAAGAAAAAATGAACGGCGCTGGGGAACTAAATCACCACCTCTCAGACACGGATCCGCATCAATCTGAACTACACAGCAAAATAACCGCTGGTAATGGTGCTTACACGAATTCAGGACAGCTCTGAATGAACAATATAGGGTGGACCCATAGAAGCGAGTAATCGCCAAACGGCTATCGTCCCCTTCTTCCCTCGCATGTCTCACATGTCCTGCACGTCTAACCTTTGTCCATGGCATGTATGTGAATAAAGGACTTTTGGATTTATCTTCATGCTGGTGAATGCTACACTTTTTTTCGCCGATACTGTTCATTCGTGGATTTATTTCCCCCTCTGCTATATCATCTACTGTAGTTATAGACAATGGAGAAATATGGTTAGAGGTGGCCCAGCAATTAACAGATGGAGGAGGCTTTTTTTTCTCTTTTTAATGTTGAGTCATATACAAGTCACTATACAAAATAATGTCTCCTGATATATTTTCCTTTAACCTCTTCTCGACCTTGGGTTTTTCCATTTTTGAGTTTCCATTTTTTGCTCCCCTTCTTCCCAAAGCTATAAGATTTTTATTTTTACATCAATATGGCCATGTGAGGGCTTGTTTTTTGCAGGACGAGTTGTACTTTTGAACGACACCATTGGTTTTGCCATATAGTGTACGGGAAAGCAGGACAAAAAAATCAAAGTGTCTGATGAAATTGCAAATAAAGTGCAATTCCACAATTGTGTTTTATTTGGCTTTTATTCCATGATCACTAAATGCTAAAGCTGACCTGCCATTATGATTCTCCAGGTCGTTATGAGTTTGTAGATACCAAACATGTGTAGGTTTTTTTTGTTTTATGTGGTGAAAAAAATCCACACTTTCTTGAAAAAAAAAATCAAACAAACTCACCATTTTCCACGACCTGTAGCTCCATTTTTCTTGACCTGGGGCTGAGTGAGGGCTTATTTTTTATTGATACCATTTTGATATATATATGATCTTTTGATCTCCTGTTATTACTAGTGTTGAGCATTCCGATACCGCAAGTATCGGGTATCGGCCGATACTTGCGGTATCGGAATTCCGATACCGAGATCCGATACTTTTGTGGTATCGGGTATCGGTATCGGATACATAGAGATGTGTAAAATAAAGAATTAAAATAAAAAATATTGATATATTTACCTCTCCGGCGGCCCCTGGACTCAGCGCGGGTAACCGGCAGGCTTTGTTGTTCAAAATCAGCGCTTTTAGGACCTGAGAATCACGTCCCGGCTTCTGATTGGTCGCGGGCCGCCCATGTGACCGCCACGCGACCAATCACAAGCCGCGACGTCACCGCAAGCTATTAACGCGCTCATTTTTAAAAATGAGCGCGTTAATGGCTTTCAAAGACGTAGCGGCTTGTGATTGGTCGCGTGGCCGCGACCAATCACAAGCCGCGACGTCACCGCAAGCTATTAACGCGCTCATTTTTAAAAATGAGCGCGTTAATGGCTTTCAAAGACGTAGCGGCTTGTGATTGGTCGCGTGGCCGCGACCAATCACAAGCCGCGACGTCACCGCAAGCTATTAACGCGCTCATTTTTAAAAATGAGTGCGTTAATGGCTTTCAAAGACGTAGCGGCTTGTGATTGGTCGCGTGGCCGCGACCAATCACAAGCCGCGACGTCACCGCAAGCTATTAACGCGCTCATTTTTAAAAATGAGCGCGTTAATGACTTTCAAAGACGTAGCGGCTTGTGATTGGTCGCGGCCAATCACAAGCCGCTACGTCTTTGAAAGTCATTAACGCGCTCATTTTTCAAAAATGAGCGCGCTAATAGCTTGCGGTGACGTCGCGGCTTGTGATTGGTCGCGTGGCGGTCACATGGGCGGCCCGCGACCAATCAGAAGCCGGGACGTGATTCTCAGGTCCTAAAAGCGCTGATTTTGAACAAAGAAGCCTGCCGGTTACCCGCGCTGAGTTCAGGGGCCGCCGGAGAGGTAAATATATCAATATTTTTTATTTTAATTCTTTATTTTACACATCCCTATGGATCCCAGGGCCTGAAGGAGAGTTTCCTCTCCTTCAGACCCTGGGAACCATGAGAATACCTTCCGATACTTGATGTCCCATTGACTTGTATTGGTATCGGATATCGGTATCGGCGATATCCGATATTTTTCGGGTATCGGCCGATACTATCCGATACCGATACTTTCAAGTATCGGACGGTATCGCTCAACACTAGTTATTACATTTTATTGCAATGTTGCAAGACCAAAAAAATGCAATTCTGGCGTTTTGATTTATTTTCTTGTTATTCCATTTAGTGATCGGACTAATTCTTTTTACACATTGATAGATCGGGCGATTATGAACTCGGTGATACCAAATATGTGTATTTCTTTTTTTTATTGTTTTATTTTAACATAGTAACATAGTAACATAGTTAGTAAGGCCGAAAAAAGACATTTGTCCATCCAGTTCAGCCTATATTCCATCATAATAAATACCCAGATCTACGTCCTTCTACAGAACCTTTTTTGAATGGGGTGAATGGAGGGGGATTTGAACTTTTATATTTTTTATTTTTTTTTAAACATTTTATTTTTTATTTTTACTTGCTTGACTAGTCTTCATGGGAGACTAGAGGCTGTGATCATCTGATCGCCTGTGCTACACAGAGCAGGGCTTCAGCTCTATGTTGTTAAAGTGAGCACTTGCTATGAGCACAGACCGCTGGGTGGCACTCATAGCAAAATGGCAACGACAACCACAGGGGTCTCTTGTAGACCCCGAGTTGTCATGCCAGCCCATTGTTGACCAGAGGTCATGCGACACATGCACCGATGGGCGAGATGGGCGGGATTAGTGATGCACTTCCCACGCAATCGTTTTAAAAGCCACTGTCAGAGATTGACAGCGGCATTTAACATGGTAACAGCCGTGGGTGGATTCAAATTCCACCAGCAAAGTTGCAGGGTCACAGCAAACAGGGGGAGCCTACTTAAGACGTAACTATTCGTAAAAGGTAGGAAAGGCATTCAAATAAATTTTCTCTCTGGTTTTCTATGTTTCATTGTCTGATCGTACAAGTGGAGTAATAATCTCGCAACATTGTTCCCAGCAGCGACCTGCAAGTCAGAAATGCATCCAGGAGTCATTCTCGCACTGTTCCCATTACATTTTAGCACTGTTTCCTTCCATTTTGGCAATTTTTCTGACCCTCCCCAGCCTTCCTGTTAGGGTTTTCTGGAAAAATGCTCGAGTTTCCCATTGACTGCCATTATACTCTTTAGTCAAGGTGAGCCCTTCGATCATCTGACCTGTTCGATTCAAGTACCGAGCTCTTGATCATTTTAGGGCTCGCTCATTACCAGTCAGGAAATCTATATGGACCTTGTAGTGGAGAGATGTCCCAATATAATTTCATCCAGTTTGATCATGGGACAATGTTGTTTTTCTCTTTTTTTAATGATCTCATTCAGTAATACATTTTCTTATACAATTTTTTCCTTATACGTCTGTCATAGTTTTCGATATCGCTGCTCACATCTTAGTTTTCATGATCTCATATCTTAGATGATATTTAGCTATCAGTATATTATAGTGTGGTATGTCATATTCTTTGCTTGTTATGACTTGTCTGCAGGACTCATTGTGACAGTCCCCAGTCTCAACAACAATTCATTTACCAGGTGTCACCTACTCTCCTTGACCTTTATTCCTTTGCATGGTGTGAAAAATGAATAGTTTCCATATGCAACCAATAAACAGTGACAGAGCCTGACAGCTCCTTGTGTTTGCAGCCGCTATCCTCTGTCTTTCAATTTAATTTCTGGTCGCCTGCAGCTCGTCGCACCACACAGGTAGCAGATTGCAGCGTTGTGTTCAGTATGGGAACTCAATTGTTAAGGACATAGGGGAATGTGAGAAAATGTGCCGCTAATTCCCATTTTTTTCTATCCATGCTTCGATTCTGTTGGATACTAACCTAATCATTGTAATTATAGGAGCATGTGGAGTTTGTAGACTGTCATGGTCAGAGACACAAGACGTGCTCTTGAGTATAACGCCTATGAACCTGGTTAGAGTAACTTCTTAATGACCTTGTAAACATTTCATGATAAAGTTATTTTTTTTAAGAATAATTCAATTTTTAACAAAGCATCATCATTTTATTTTCATGATTCATCGGTGAAGCCGCCAAATATCATGGGAACAGGGAATGTGTCAACCCATGGGAATGTGTCAGTAATGTATAAGTGTGACGACTAATCCATTCACTGTTCATGGGATTACAACTGCTCCTATGTGAGCAGGTATCAGGATACAGTAATCGTCGGAGGCATGACCGCGTATGCCGAGTACGGTCTTTTCCTTCGTGCGTAAACCTAAACCACCAAACCCTGACCCACCGTCCCAACCCTCTCCTTAAATAAAAACATAACCAATTAGATTCTTTTGGATATTTTGGCCACAGCGGCCAACTTTTATTAACAAAATAACATAAACATTAATACAACAATATATAAATTCGAGGAGAGGGTTCTTGGAGCAAAAAGATCTGGCAAAATCCCACAAAAGAAGATCGACCACCATATTAACCTCAGCCGTACATCACCAGCTCGAGGGCACCGTACATCCCGTTCCGGGAAGAGAAATACCACCAACACCTCCCAGGGTAAAACCCCGTCCAGAGCCCATACCAAAATGCCAGATCAAACCCCCACAACATTTTAAAGGGAACCTGTCACCTGAATTTGGCGGGACTGGTTTTGGGTCATATGGGCGGAGTTTTCGGGTGTTTGATTCACCCTTTCCTTACCCGCTGGCTGCATGCTGGCCGCAATATTGGATTGAAGTTCATTCTCTGTCCTCTGTAGTACACGCCTGCGGAAAGCAATCTTGCCCTGCGCAGGTGTGTACTACGGAGGACAGAGAATGAACTTCAATCCAATATTTCGGCCAGCATGCAGCCAGCGGGTAAGGAAAGGGTGAATCAAACACCCGAAAACTCCGCCCATATGACCCAAAACCGGTCCCGCCAAATTCAGGTGACAGGTTCCCTTTAAATTGCCTGTAATTATGTTCCAATTCCTTCCCCCAACCAATCAACGTCAACTCCAAGAACCCCCACCCCCCCACCACACACGAACAGCCCTGACCACCTCAGGCTCGTGAGTGCCCCAACGCCACCAATGCCCTTTCAACCCCTTCTTGTAATGTCAAAGTCCACAAATCAATTCCAATCGCATTTAAGTGAACTCCGTCCTCCAACCAGTAGTTACCAACCCCCGACTCCAATTCAAAATGCCTAACGCTAATACCCCCATTTCTGGAAACAAAACCCGATACTGCCCTGTTTAACTTGACCCTAGCTCTGTTAATACCCTTCAAAGATCTAGCCACCCTCCACCGCTTCCTAGGCACAATATCCGACCACACGATCAACACACCAGGAATCGATACCTGCAACCTCAAAAAGTCAAACCGTATGTCCCTGATCAACTCTCTGACAGGCCATACTCCCAAATCGTTCCCCCCAAATGCACAATCAAAATGTCAGGCTGTCTATCCAAATGAACAGCATTGGAAAATTCAGAAAGGGCCCTTCTCCAAACCATCCCCCTATATCCCAACCAACGAATGACCACTTGCTGCCTACTAAAACCCAGTTGCCTACCGTCCGGCCTGACCTCGGCCCGCAGCGTCCCCTAATGAACGAACGAATGTCCAAAGATCCAGGCTAGGTAGGAGCAACCACCTGCAACAAGATACACGAAGAAAAAACACTGGAATCAAATACAAAATCGTAACACACCACCTAAAATTAATGACGAACGTAACTTAAGTAACGATCCGATGTCCACCTGCCAATTCTACGTATGTCCTCCGCGCCCAAACCCAAACTATCAGCTTCCGATGCCGCCCCGATCCAAAAGGAATGCGACTCGAACAAATCCGGAGAAAGGCCCTACTCCCGCAAACCCCATTTCAACACCGCAATAAACTGAAAACGTGACAAAAATGACCCCTCTGCGTGACACAACAAAGGGCCTGCTCTGCCTGACCACAATCGCCAGTATGCTTCCAGGCATCCCCTAGGGCACATCAAAGATCCGTTAACCCTCCCCAACACCACGCGTTGTCCTCTCCCAAACTGGTCAGTCTTCGAATGCTGAATCCAAAAAACAATACCCCCCGTCCAAACTTCTACATCCTCAGCCAACAAACCCCCTGCCCTGACCCTGGAGCTTGACACAAGCTCCCCAACACGCATTGCCCCAAAAATGCTAAAGAAAAAGCAAGTCGAAACAACGCCAACTCAAAATTAGAACCACAAATAGTCTCCAATACTCCGCCCAACTGTTCCAAAAGGCTAAACGAAATGGGGCGACGCCGGTCAATCTTCTGATTACCTCTCCTAAAACCCCTAAGTGCCTGTCTAACCAAAAAATGTTTCGTAGCGTCCGCCAACCCCTGCAACTTAAAAGCAAAAGCCAGTCCAGCAACGAATTTATTTACTTTAGAAATCGACCAACCTACCTCGGCCGCCTTGCCGATTAAAAATAAAACCGCCAACATCCTATCTTCTTCGGACACCAACTGGTCCCAAACAGACACCCAACTTTGCCATACCTGCCACGAGGCTTCGTATGATGACCAGGTTTGGCTTGTAACAGACCCTTGAATCAACCGGCCAACTCGTCCATAATCACGTTCCATAGATGCAAAGGGCATTCCTCTCCCGAGATCTCCACGTCCGGCGCCAATTCCCGAAAACGCTCCCACTGGAAACGAGACAATGCATCCGCTATTGAGTTCTGGATACCTGGCACATGCACCGCTGAAATACAAGCGTTCAGCTCCAAGCACCTGAAAACCAAGTCCCTCACCAACTTAATCACAGGGGGAGACGAGGCCGATAGACTGTTAATCACAGAAACGACGCTCATATTGTCGCAATGAAAACAAACCCTCCTGTTAGCGAACATTCCCCCCAAATGGAAACCGCCACAACGATAGGAAACAATTCTAACAAAGCCAGGTTTTATGTAAGGCCCAACTCCCTCCAATGGTCCGGCCAACGTCCCGCACACCACCGACCCCTGCAATAGGCCCCATAACCGGCCGAACCGGCTGCGTCCGTGTATATCTCGCAGTCAAAATTGGTTAAGACCTCCTGTTGAATCAATGACCGCCCATTGTAATTGTTCAAAAAACGTTGCCACACTAGCAAGTCGTCCTTGTGTTCCTTGTTCAAATTAATAAAATGGTGCGGCTCCTTCACCCCTGCCGGCACGACCGACAACCTGCGACAAAATATCCTACCCATGGGTATGATCCTGCATGCGAAATTCAATCTACCCAACAGAGACTGCAACTCCTTCAAAGTCAGCTTCCACATCTTCCTAGCTCTATCCACCTCTTGTTGCAGGAGGGCCAGCTTGTCCTCCGGCAACCGACACTTCATTCTCTCGGAGTCAATTAAAATGCCCAAAAAACTCAAAACTGTACTGGGACCTTCCGTCTTTTCCGCCACTAACAGAACCCCAAAATGCTCCGCAACCCAAAACATAGCCGTTAACGCATTACGGCATACCGTGGAATCAGGCTGACCAATAAGCAAAAAATCATCCAAATAATGGATAACTGACTACACTCCCGCAACCTCCCTAACTGCCCACTCCAAGAAAGAACTGAATGTCTCGAACAAGGAACAAGAAATGGCGCAGCCCATTGGTAAACATCTATCCAAATAGTAACCACCATTCCAAAAACAACCTAACAACGGAACGCTGTCCGGGTGCACCGGAAGCAAACGGAAGGCCGATTCAATATCCGTCTTTGCCAATAAAGCCCCAGGGCCGTGCCTCCTCATCCACTGCACCGCTGCATCAAATGATGTATATTCAACAGAGCACAGCTCTTGGGCGATGCCATCATTTACTGACCGGCCTTTTGGATATGACAAATGCTGAATCAACCGAAATTTATTTGGCTCTTTTTTAGGCACTACCCCAAAAGGGGAAACAACCATCCCTTCCGTCGGCAGGTGCAAAAACGGCCCCGACATCCTTCCCAACTCCACTTCTTTTTTGAGCTTAGCATCAACAACCTCAGCATGCAACATTGCCGACCGCAAATTCTTAATCAAGAAAGAAACCTCGTGACCCGGGGGAGGAATCCTAAAACCATCCGCAAAACCATTAAAAATAATACCTGCCTTCTCTTCATCAGGGTACCTATTTAGAAAGGGGGCCATCTCGTGAAGCCTCACTGGGCTCTCCCCCTTGATCGGCACCCAATGCTGGCTTTCCTTTCCCCTTCTTGAAACATTTTGAAGCCCCGTGGGAGCTTCCGTTACAGTGGGAACACACATGCCTAAATTTACAGGTATTCCCGTATTTACACTGACCGTCATTAAACTGCCAGCAGGTTCCGGACTTCTCTTTTGTTTCCTGTGTTCCCTGACTACTGCTTCCATGTCCCGCCTGCTGGTTGCCACCACCTCCAGCCCCGTGAAAGGACTGCCCATGTCTAGCTGGGGCCATAACCTTCAGCCAAAGGCCTATATCCTTCTGGTCCCACCTAATTTCCAGCCTCACCGCCTTTCTCTGCCTAAACTGCTCATCATACCACAGCCACGTCTGACCGCAATATGTACGATGCGCCTCCCCAATCGAGTCTAAATAGCAAAACAATCCCGAGCAATTCTCGGGCGCCTTCTCCCCCACCACACTCGCCAATATTGCAAATGCCTGCAACCAATTCACAAATGTCTGTGGAATTAACCGCCACCTCCGCTTTTCTTCCTCCTCCTTCTTGCTATCGTCTTTTTTCCCTTTATCTAAGTTAAACTTCTCCAAAGGAAGCAGGGAAAAAATTTCCACGTACTCATCCCGCCAAATCTTCTCTTTTACCTCCTTCTTCAAATGCGCTCCCAGCGGCCCTTCAAAGCACACATAAACTTCCCCTTTCGCTCTGTCGTCTAATTTAATCGTATCGCCTTTTTCCTTCTCTGTCTGAACCGAAACCGATACACCTGATGATGCTACCTACAACACCCAACCAGGGCTTAACAACTCACTCCCCGACGGGGTTTCCACCTCCCGCCCAGACATCCACGCCTCAACTGGTGATGTAGCGACCCCAGTCGCTGCCCCGACATCTAGTCTACGCAAAATTTGTGACATACTTTGCAATAAATCTTGCAGGACTGGCACCTCCTCCACAATCGGCCCACACCTCTGCCGGTCCTCACTCCCTACCACCCGGCCTCCCTGGCTTCCTGCAACCCGGCCCCTGTGGGCGACAAACCAGACATAGAATCATACTCACACCGCTGCACGAGTGCTGTGTCCCCGCCAGCTGGACCTCCGGATTCCTGTCATTCCGTCCCTCCATGACGATCGCTGCCGCTCGCCGATACCTCCTTGCTGCGTCGCTGTCCCAGGCCCGCGCCCCTGGCCTCCTACTGGACCGACCCACTCCTCCGTCCGTGGCCAGTATCCCCGGCTACCTCGCCATTGTTTGGGTTCCGGGTAAGCGCTGATCTTTGCTCGGGAGACCTCATAGGTGACCTCGACCGATCCTGGTATGCAAACCCGGGCGAGCCAGCCCGGTCATACAACCTTCCTCGCTCCTGGGCAGGCAGCTCGACACTGCTGCCTGCCTCTCTATCCTCACTGTGCCGTGCCCTGGTTCCAGGTAGCTGAGAGGCTCCCAGCTGCTGCCTGCCTGCAGCTTGTGCCCTTCTGGTAGCAATCCCAGCAGGCACCCTGGGAGGAGATGCGCTGGGGGTGCCTGCCGCAGGTGGAGGGTCCGCATTCCTCACTGCCACCTCTGCTCGCCCCTGCTGTGCGCCTCTTCTTCCTGCTGCTGTGCGACCCCCTGGGCGCCGGGGACCTGCTGGAAACAGGGGGAGTGGCGGCTGCGCGCTGCCTGGATCGCACAGGCCACACTTCCGGTCCGGCGCTTACAGCAGCAGCGATATTCTGGGCCTGACGCCGGGCGCCTGCAGGCCGGGTGGGTGGATTCCTGCCAGAGCGGGAGCGCTGAGAGGGGGTAGCGCTGCTGGACTCACTCCCCGCAGGGTCCCTGGAGGGGCTCCGGAGCCTGCGCCTGCCACGCGCCACCACTTCAGGGAAAAGTTTCTCTGGGGGCCTGGTCCTCTTGCCCCGTGCGCTCACTCTGGATCTTTCTGCCACTCCCAGGATAGAGGACAGCTGGGCTTCAAGCCAACCTCCCCTCCTGGACCGGGCCATCTCCTGCAGCCGGGACATCATTGCTTGGCAGACTCCATCTTCCTCAGCCTGGATTAAGGTATGGAATGGCGGTTTTCCCGCAATTTCCCTACCGACTCCCCCCCCTTATTGCTCCTCCCCCCTGACATCCTCCTATCCCAAACCATGGCATTATTTAAAAGACCGCCCAGCTCAAAGCAGTCGTGGGGGGCCTCCGTCCAGCTGTGCCCTACTCCTGCCCCCATCTGGACTGCGTATGCCGAGTACGGTCTTTTCCTTCGTGCGTAAACCTAAACCACCAAACCCTACTCCTGCCCTCATCTGAACAAGGGTTAACAGGGGAATTTAATGAAACAGCATTACTCCACGCAGGGAGAGAGTAAATGAGGGGGAAAATGTTAATAAAACAGTGTCTGGTGGATGTAGGTATAGCAGGGGCAATGAAAGATTGAGGAAAGTTCAAAGGTATCAAACTTATCAATCCGGTGTGGATGAGGATCAGTCTCGGTGAAGATAGCGGTGGCGTTCCTGCCCGAATGCTTGAAGAATCCGGCAGCGTCCTGGTCTGAGATGGGTCCTGGGTTCCGGTGTCATCGGGGGTCCTTAAATGTCCATTTGCGGATCCTTGTTCCAAGTTGGGTCACGCTGGAGAAAGGACAGTCCTTTCTTTTTAAGTGTTGGCACAACACTAATGCAGGCGGGAGCGCATACATTCAATGGCCGCCTTACTTGGTTCACAGCCGGGATGTAGAGATTCAAACTGCGACCCCTGAGGTCTGGTTGTGGGGAGGGCTCACTTATGCTCAGTGACACTGCGGGAGTGCATATCAGGGATCTCAGGAGATGTCTTTTCCTACAGTCCCTGGTAAATCTCTCTGGCTTGAGCCTACTCTGTCCTGAATGAACAACGCGAGAGGGCTTTCACTCTGCCTCTGCACACTACAGCTTCCTGCCAAATGAGCTCTCATTCCCGTGCGCTGTCCCCCTTTTATACCTTTCATGCCCCCTGGTCTTAAGTTCAAAGGTCTGTCTGGGTTACTAAATAATCCCTGCAACTTGGGTGACAGCACCGATGGTTCCGGACTCGTCCAGGACAAGGCACTCTGAAGCTGGCTCTCGTCCTTACACCCATAGGCCAATAGGAGTGGAGTTGTGGTCACTGCTGTTTCTCTTCTACAGGAGGTGGATTCTCAAAGCCTATTACTTGGATAAGTATTTGTTGTGCCACAAACAAAGATGACATTAGGGTGCAGGGTAGTCTGATTGAAACAAAGGAATGTGAAGAAACTTCACTGCAATTGGAGTAGTGGTCCACTAAAAAGTCACGTTCTCAGGTCAGGGAGGATGATGAGGTAGTATTGAGAATGCTGCACAGCAGAGTAGACTGGCAATGTTGCAGAGGCTCAATGGAGAGAAGATTAGTAGAGCTGAACAATGTAGCCGAAACAAGATATGAAGCAGTGCAAGACAGTTCACGTGTCTCAATGTAAATGAGTTCAGCAAAGTCAGAGTTGAGAACTAAACCAGATCCCAATGATGTGACAGAGTTGAGTTAGTCAACAGATACACTATGCTAATAAAACAAAGCCCACTGTTGCAACAGACTTGAATTGGAGGCAACTAGACAATATAGCTAAATTCAGCATTGCAGCAGAGTTGCGTTGGTTAGGAGATTCACTATAGTGATGCAGCAGAGTCCAAGAAAGCTGTAGAGTTGTGTTAATCAAGTGAGGATGTAGTATGTGCAGTAATATGTACAGTAGAGCAAGGTTAGTCGGGAGATATACAGTACAATGATGATATAGTGTGTAAAGTAGTAGCATGTATCCCAACTACCTGACTACTCAAGAGATAGTCACTTGCGTAAAAGGACAAGGAACATGATGTTAGCTATCATTGTAAATCAACATGCAGAAGAGCAAAGGGACCTGAATAGAAAGAAGACCTGGAACCTGGTGCTGGAGCCAGGAAAGGTGAGCAGCAGTCACACATTCACACTACAGCTTCATTCACACAGAGATCTAGCAATAATATATAAATATTTTTTTTACAGTCTTCTGCTCGATCTCGAGCTATGGCAATTGATGGATGAAAGATCTGTATGACGATTGATCTTGTCCAAGCGTAGATAGATCCAACAGGGTCTTCTTTGCCGTTATCTTGATTGCAACAAGCCATCAGGTTACTGGTCTTCCTCTTCATCTTTTTCCATCTATTCTTCCAACCATGATGTTCTTCTCCAGTGATTGCTCTTCGTTTGATGTGCTCGAAGTAGGCAAATTGTAGCTTGTTGATCCTTGCTTCAAGTGACATGTCAGGCTTGATTTGTTACAAACTTGATTAATTTGCTCTTTTTGCCATCCATAGTATTGATAACATCCTCCTCCAGCACCACATTTCAAAGACCTTGATTCTTCTTCCACTTTTGTTTTTTTATCGTCCACATTTTGCATCCTTCTGTGACCATAGAAAAGACCAAACTATGTACGATCCATGTCATTGATCGCCGCAGTGATATGTTCCTTAATGTGAAGACCTTGAACAGTGACTTGATTGCTTATTTGCTCATAGCTATTCTGCAATTGACTTCCGATGTTGTTGCTTCATCTTGAGATATCATTGTTGGTCGAAGTCCTTACGGAGTTGTAAGTTCCTCGCCGTTCATCTATTATATTAATTAATCTACCATAATATTTATCTAATATATTACTTAATTCATTACTCTATCTAATCTATCAATTCCTTCTCCTACAACACTTTTATTTCTTGTGAGATAAGCCGCAGACGAGGAGCATACGCACTTATAAAAGAGCTTTATTGGCCGAGTAATCCAAGGAAAAAATCCATTTCTGTAAAGACAATCAGACCTTTATCCAAGAACATTTGAAATAAAAAACACTATCAAAACAATTTAAAATGACAATGAAATGACTGATACTTTTTAATGGTTTAGGACTAACTCGGAAATCAACAGGTAGTTATCTTGTGCCAACCATATAAATGCTGCCACCAGCACTTCATGCAGTAGAGAGAAATACAGGGATATCGGAGCGCCTTCACGGTCAGTTTATAGTGCCCTTAAACTAGAACAATAAAAGTAGGTAATAAAATTGAGCAGCATGTATATAAAATGACTGGAACGCAGCTCCCCCTCTATGTTCCCACCCCCTAGAGATAGATAAATCATTCATTTCTCTGCGTGAGTGACCGCTTGACTTGCTTGTGGCTTTAATTCACTCAGCAAGCTGTTAAGGATAAATCATGCCTAATACTCCTGGGAGATATATTGTCTGTATACATATCTATATCTGTCAGGGGAAGGTGTCGTGAAGGCTGTATATGGGGGGTGGGAGATGAGTTATACGTGTTGGCTTCGATTATTGTGGCCCAGAGCAAGTCAGCTTGTTTCTTTCAATGCCAGCTTGCGATCATTATGCTTTACATTTGGAGAATGTGATTTTCTCAGACTTATTTCATAGCTACCATGGAGACATTAAAAGTAACTGGGACTGACAATAAGAATCGCAGGATTATATCATACTGCGTACCTGATTAAATTCCTTCCATAACTTTTCTTTTCTTTGCTGCGTCATTCACTCTCTGTACTGTGATGGGAAAATTGGTGCATTTTTGCAGAGAATAAGTAATTTTTATTCTAATTTTACATAGCTTTTTTAAGCATTTTTGTTTAAAATTCTACACTATCCGACTGGCGAACACAGACTAAAGTCAGCCTCTGTGCAAAAACAATATATGGACCCTTTGCAGTCCAATAGCTCATAATACTACACATTTCCACCTGTTTTCAAGGAAGAATTAGGCTATGTGCAGACGTTGCAGAATGGTGTGCAGAATTTTTTCACACTGTTTTTGCCGCATTTTTTGTGCGGATTCCACCTGCAGTTTTACACCTGCAAATTCCTATTGAGGAGCAAGTGTACACCGTTGCGGAATCCGCACAAAGAATTGACATGCTGCGGAAAAACACCGCTGTGTTTCCGTGCGTTTTTTCTGCAGCATGTGCACTGCGGATTTTGTTTTCCATACGTTTACATGGAAAACAGTTGCAGATCCGCAGCGTCAAATCTGCTGCGGATCTGCAGCAAAATCCACAATGTGTGCACATAGCCGTAGGCTTCCTTCCCTCTTGGACTCCTGTGAGGTTGCAGCAATGGAAAGCCCGCCCCTGCATTATCCTACTAGATTAAATATAATTGTTGTCTGTGTAGAATTCGTTGCAATATAAAAAGATGGTTGCTTCAGTATGGTGAGATAGGGTTTAAAGTAGCTTGGTTACACATTTTCACAATACATACCGTATTTTCTGGTGTATAAGACGACTGGGCGTATAAGACGACCCCCAACTTTTCCATATAAAATATGGAATTTGGGATATGCCCGCCGTATAAGACGGGGTCATCTTATACACCCAGTCATCTTATACGGCATGTGGTTCCCAGGGTCTGGAGGAGAGGAGACTCTCCTTCAGGCCCTGGGATCCATATTCATGTAAAAAATAAAGAATAAAAATAAAAAACATGGATATACTCACCCTCGGACGGCCCCTGGCTCACAGTGCTGCCAGCGTCTGCCTCCGTTCCTGAGAATGCAGTGAGTGAAGGACCTTCGATGACGTCGAGGTCACATGAGCGGTCAAGTGACCGGTCACCTGACCGCGACGTCATTGAAGGTCCTTTACTCACTGCATTCTCAGGAACGGAGGCAGACGCTAGCAGCGCTGTGAGCCAGGGGCCGTCCGAGGGTGAGTATATCCATGTTTTTTATTTTTATTCTATATTTTTTACATGAATATGGATCCCAGTGCATGAAGGAGAGTCTCCTCTCCTCCAGACCCTGGGAACCACACGCCGACATCCAGGATCGCTCCCTGCACACGCCATACCCGGCGTATAAGACGACCCCCGAATTTTGGGACAATTTTTAGGGGTCAAAAAGTCGTCTTATACGCCGGAAAATACGGTACTTCATATATTAACATAAAGATTGCTTGCAGACTTGAGGAGGCTGGTGTACTTATGGTGAAAAGTCCATGTCAGAATGGCTGTATAAACCTAATGTAGGCTCATTAACACCACCGCATTTTCTTATTTTTTATTGGACAGCATTCGGTCCAATATTATTCAAAGGGGCAGTGCTAATGACCTTTTTTTTCACTGAGAGAATCTGTCGGTGAAAAATATTGCAGTATGCTGCGATTTCACTTCGAAGTCAGATGGGTGCAAGAAATAAGACAGATGACATATGGAGCCACATTAAAGAATCTAATTTTTATAGATGCATTAAAATTCGGTAGCATAGAAAACTGAACATGGTCCTGTAAATAATTAATAGCTGCTGAGTAAAAAAAGCAATTGTATATGGATGACAAATGAGAGAAAACTATCCCACTTTTCTAGATGAAAATCTGAACTTTTTTTAATATGCGTGTGTTACCCTAGCCTGTGAGTAAACATTTTATGAGTCCTGCTAGAGCTTAATTAATAAAATGCACATTTTAATATTGGACAATGTAAGATGGCTGCTGGACAGGTCCTCAAGAAGAGATATGTGTCATCAAGGTTGACAGCTTCAGTGATGTAAGCCAGGGAGAACAGGTTCCCGCACGTATAGTGCTGAGAGAATTAATAGTACCTGTCAAGGGTTGGGTTTACGAGCAGTCAGAGAGATGATTGGGGATGGCTGCTCAAGTGTCCTCACCCCAGGGCGTGTTATGGCAGATAAAAAGCAGAAGTTGTCTCATTCAATAATAATAATAATCTTTATTTTTATATAGCGCTAACATATTCCGCAGCGCTTTACAGTTTTGCACACATTATCATCACTGTCCCCGATTGGGCTCACAATCTAGAATTCCTATCAGTATGTCTTTGGAATGTGGGAGGAAACCGGAGTGCCCGGAGGAAACCCACGCAAACACGGAGAGAACATACAAACTCTTTGCAGATGTTGTCCTGGGTGGGATTAGAACCCAGGACCCCAGCGCTGCAAGGCTGTAGTGCTAACCACTGCGCCACCGTGCTGCCCAGCTCAATGACTGAGAGTGGAGGTGAGAAGTAGGGTTGAGCGAAACGGATCGGTCATTTTCATAAGTCGCCGACTTTTGGCAAAGTCGGGTTTCATGAAACCCGATCCGATCCCTGTGTGGGGTCGGCCACGCTGTCGGCGACCTTTGCGCCAAAGTTGCGTTGTCTATGACGCGTTCAGCGCCATTTCTCAGCCAATGAAGGTGGACGCAGAGTGTGGGCAGCGTGATGACATAGGTCCTGGTCCACACCATCTTAGAGAAGGGCATGGCAGTGATTGGCTTGCTTTCTGCGGCGTCACAGGGGCTATAAAGGGGCGTGCACGCCAACCGCCATCTTACTGCTGCCGATCTGAGTATAGGGAGAGGGTGCTGCCACTTCATCAGAAGCAGGGATAGCGTTAGGCAGGGTACATTAACCCCCAAACCGCTTGTGCTGTAGCGATTTCCACTGTCCAACACCACTTTTTGTTTGCAGGGACAGTGGAGGGTAGATTTTTGTTCCTCAGCTCTGTAGCTCATTGGGCTGCCCTAGAAGGCTCCCTGATAGCTGCATTGCTGTTTGTATGCCGCTGTGCAAACCAACTGCTTTTTTCAAAGCACAAATCCTGTTGCTCCTTCCTTTCTGCACAGCTATCTTGTTTGTTTGTCCACACTTTTGACTTTTGTGTGCAGCAGTCCTTTTTATTGCTGCCTGCCATACTTTTCTGAGATTACTGTAGGGAGATAGTAATTATAGTACAGCCCCCTTTTTTTTGTTATATATCTTCAAGCCACTTTCTGCCACAGGAAATATACTCTAATACAGTGGCCCAGATTAGGGTTGAGCGAAACGGATCGTTCATTTTCAAAAGTCGCCGACTTTTGGCACAGTCGGGTTTCATGAAACCCAACCCGATCCCTGGGTGGGGTCGGCCATGCGGTACGCGACTTTCGCGCCTGAGTCGCGTTTCAGTGACGCGAAAAGTGCCATTTCTCAGCCAATGAAGGTGGACGCAGAGTGTGGGCAGCGTGATGACATAGGTCCTGGTCCCCACCATCTTACAGAAGGGCATTGCAGTGATTGGCTTGCTGTCTGCGGTGTCACAGGGGCTATAAAGGGGCGTTCCCGCCGACCGCCATGTTACTGCTGCTGATCTGAGCATAGGGAGAGGTTGCTGCCGCTTCGTCAGAAGCAGGGATAGCGTTAGGCAGGGTCCATTAACCCCCAAACCGCTTGTGCTGTAGCGATTTCCACTGTCCAACACCACCTTTTGTTTGCAGGGACAGTGGAAGCTACATTTTTTTTCCTCAGCGCTGTAGCTCATTGGGCTGCCCTAGAAGGCTCCCTGATAGCTGCATTGCTGTGTGTACGCCGCTGTGCAAACCAACTGCTTTTTTCAAAGCACAAATCCTGTTGTTCCTTCCTTTCTGCACAGCTATCTTGTTTGTTTGTGCACACTTTTGATTTAATTTGTGCAGCAGTCCACTCCTTGTTATTGCTGCCTGCCATACCTTGCTGAGATTACTGCAGGGAGATAGTAGTTGTAGGACAGTCCCTGTTTTTTTTGTTTTTTGTTTTTTTTTAATTCTCCCTGAAAAAAAATAAATAGTGGGAGATTAATCTTGGCATTTGTGCTTGAGTGCCAGTCGTGTGTGCCATCTCTCTCCAATTGTGGGGCACAGAAAGCCTAGTGTCTATAATGCTTTTTTTTTTTTTTTTTTTTTAATTCTCCCTAAAAAAAAATAGTGGGAGATTAAGATTGGCATTTCTGCTAGAGTGCCAGTCCTGTGTGTGCCATCTCTCTCCAATTTTGGGGCACAGAAAGCCTAGTGTGTAATACTGGCCCTGATTTATTGGCAATTCTCCCTAACAAAAAAAGTAGTGGGAGATTAAGATTGGCATTTCTGCTAGAGTGCCAGTCCTGTGTGTGCCATCGCTCTCCAATTTTGGGGCACAGAAAGCCAAGTGTGTAATACTGGCCCTGATTTCTTGGCAATTCTCCCTAACAAAAAAAAGTAGTGGGAGATTAAGATTGGCATTTCTGCTAGAGTGCCAGTCCTGTGTGTGCCATCTCTCTCCAATTTTGGGGCACAGAAAGCCTAGTGTGTAATACTGGGCCTGATTTCTTGACAATTCTCCCTAACAAAAAAAAGTAGTGGGAGATTAAGATTGGCATTTCTGCTAGAGTGCCAGTCCTGTGCGTGCCATCTCTCTCCAATTTTGGGGCACAGAAAGCCTAGTATGTAATACTGGCCCTGATTTCTTGGCAATTCTCCCTAACAAAAAAAGTAGTGGGAGATTAAGATTGGCATTTCTGCTAGAGTGCCAGTCCTGTGTGTGCCATCTCTCTCCAATTTTGGGGCACAGAAAGCCTAGTGTGTAATACTGGCCCTGATTTCTTGACAATTCTCCCAGAAACAAAAAAAAGTGGGAGATTAAGATTGGCATTTGTGCTTGAGTGACAGTCCTGCGTGTGTGGCATCTCTCTCAAATTGTGGGCCACAGAAAGCCTAGTGTCTGCAATACTGTTTTTTTTTTGTTTTTAATTCTCCCTTTAAAAAAAAAATGGGAGATTAATATTGGCATTTGTGCTTGAGTGCCAGTCGTGTGTGCCATCTCTCTCAAATTGTGGGCCACAGAAAGTCTAGTGTCTGTTTTTTTATTTTATTTTGGTTTTTAAATTCTCCCTGAAAAAAAAAATAGTGGGAGATTAATATTGGCATTTGTGCTTCAGTGCCAGTCGTGTGTGCCATCTCTCTAAAATTGTTGGCCACAGAAAGCCTAGTGTCTGTTTTTTTTATTTTGGTTTTTAAATTCTCCCTGAAAAAAAAAAAATTGTGGGAGATTAATATTGGCATTTGTGCTTCAGTGCAAGTCGTGTGTGCCATCTCTCTCAAATTGTGAGCCACAGAAAGCCTAGTGTTTTTTTTTGGGGGGGGGGGTTTAAATTCTCCCTGAAAAAAATAAATAGTGGGAGATTAATATTGGCATTTGTGCTTCTGTGCCAGTCGTGTGTGCCATCTCTCTCAAATTGTGGGCCACAGAAAGCCTAGTGTCTTTTTTTTTTTTTTTTGGTTTTTAAATTCTCCCTGAAAAAAAAAATAGTGGGAGATTAATATTGGCATTTGTGCTTCTGTGCCAGTCGTGTGTGCCATCTCTCTCAAATTGTGGGCCACAGAAAGCCTAGTGTCTGTTTTTTTTTGGGGGGGGTTTAAATTCTCCCTGAAAAAAATAAATAGTGGGAGATTAATATTGGCATTTGTGCTTCTGTGCCAGTCGTGTGTGCCATTTCTCTCAAATTGTGGGCCACAGAAAGCCTAGTGTCTGGTGTTTTTGGGGGGGTTTTTAAATTCTCCCTGAAAAAAAATAAATAGTGGGAGATTAATATTGGCATTTGTGCTTGAGTGCCAGTCGTGTGTGCCATCTCTCTCAAATTGTGGGCCACAGAAAGCCTAGTGTCTGTTTTTTTGTTTTTTGGCTTTTAAATTCTCCCTGAAAAAAAAAATAGTGGGAGATTAATATTGGCATTTGTGCTTCAGCGCCAGTCCTGCGTGTGTGGCATCTGTCTCATTTTGTGCCACAGAAAACCGAGTGTGTAACATTGTGCCTGATTTTCCTTGCAGTCTCACCCACCTATAAAGGGATATCTAAATCCTGGAAAAACAAAATCCAGCTCACCATACCGACATTCCCAGGAGCTCGGAGCACGGAACCGCTGTGTCAGGGCGTGGACGAACAGGAAAGAGAAGGAGATCCAGCTCAACGAAATAGTGAAAAATCCATAATTTATTTCACTCAAAATACAGTGAAAGGACAAAACATCAGCATACCTTAATCATGATTAAGGGTGCTTAGTCACCGGAAACGCGTTGACCTTGTTTTTATAATTTTTTCTGTATGCTGATGTTTTGTCCTTTCACTGTATTTTGAGTGAAATAAATTATGGATTTTTCACTATTTCGTTGAGCTGGATCGCCTTCTCTTTCCATATCTAAATCCTACAGAAGTTTGAGTTCACCTTGTAAAATGTTTTACAGTAACAAATACCGTTACTTTGGTTACGTTTTTAAAACAATGAAGAAGTCTGGTGGAAGAGGTCGTGGCCGTGGGCGTTCATTGCCAGCTGGTAATGATGGTAGTGGTGGTGGAGCATCAGGTGGTCGTGGGAAAAACAATATAGCACCTAAGTCTCGAGCTGTGGAGCCAAGTTCATCGTCTGGCTACACAAGGCCTCAAACGCTCCCTTTTCTGGGAGTAGGAAAACCGCTTTTAAAGCCGGAGCAGCAAGAGCAAGTTTTGGCTTTCCTTGCTGACTCAGCCTCTAGCTCTTTTGCCTCCTCTTCTGAAACTGGTAAATGTAAAAGCAGCGGGTCGTTAGTGGATGTTTACGCTCAGGGACATGTCGCTCCATTGTCCTGTTCAGCAAAAACAACAACAGAGAAGGATGCGTCAGGCGACACAAAGGGTTACTCCATGGAGCTCTTTACACATACCGTTCCTGGGTTAGAAAGTGAAACAGTTAACAGGCCATGCCCATTACAAGTTGAATTGGACATGGAGTGCACAGATGCACAGCCACAGCCAGATTACTATGCTGTTCCTTTGACTCAGACCACCACATTGCCCTCGCAGGGTACTGATCCAGGATCAGACCCTGATGAGACTATGGTGCCCCGTCACAAACGCTATACCACTGGATTACACGGTAACACAGACGAAGTTGCACATGAGATAGAAGAGGAGGTCATAGATGACCCAGTTGTTGACCCCGATTGGCAGCCATTGGGGGAACAGGGTGCAGGCGGCAGTAGTTCTGAAGTGGAGGAGGAGGGGCCGCAGCAGGCATCAACATCGCAACAGGTTCCATCTGCCGGGCCCGTATCTGGCCCAAAACGCGTGGCAATGCCAAAACCAGTTGGAGGACAGCGTGACCATCCGGTTAAAGAAGCTCAGTCTGCAATGCCTGAAAAGGTATACGATGCTAGAAAGAGTGCAGTCTGGCATTTTTTTAAACAACATCCAATTGATCAGCGCAAAGTCATCTGTCAAAAATGTTCAACTACCTTAAGCAGAGGTCAGAATCTGAAAAATCTAAATACAAGTTGCATGCATAGACATTTAACCACCATGCATTTGCAAGCCTGGACTAACTACCAAACGTCCCTTAAGGTTGTAGCACCCTCGGCCAATGAAGCTAGTCAGCAACGCTACATCCCTTCCGTCACTGTAAGGCCACCATTTTCCGCACCACCTGCAGTATCTGTGCAGGTTTCGTTGCCAGGCCAAAGCAGTCAGGGTCAGGGAATCGCCAGTTTCGTAGTAGGAAACACTGCATGTAGGGCACCGGCAAGAATACCGTCTTCAACCGTCTCTCAGTCTGCCATGTCCACCGGCACCCCTGCTAGTTCCACGATCTCCAGCTCTCCAGTCCAGCTCACCCTACATGAGACTATGGTTAGAAAAAGGAAGTACTCATCCTCGCATCCGCGTACACAGGGTTTTAACGCCCACATAGCTAGACTAATCTCGTTAAAGATGATGCCCTACCGGTTAGTTGAAAGCGACGCTTTCAAAGCCCTGATGGACTACGCTGAACCACGCTACAAGCTACCCAGTCGACACGTCTTTTCGAGAAAAGCCATCCCAGCCCTCCACCAGCATGTTAAAGAGCGCATCGTCCATGCACTCAGGCAATCTGTGAGTACAAAGGTGCACCTGACAACAGATGCATGGACCAGTAGGCATGGCCAGGGACGCTACGTGTCCATCACGGCACACTGGGTGAATGTGGTGGATGCAGGGTCCACAGGGGACAGCAATATTGGGACAGTTCTGCCTAGCCCACGGTCTAGGAAACAGTTGGCTGTAGCCGTTCGCACCCCCTCCTCCTCATCCTCGTCCTCCTGCAGAAGCGAGAGCTCGTCCACTGTTGTGAATTCTGTTTTCGAGCTCCCTCCTGTGGTCATGAATGGTACTTCGGCGAGTTCTGTCCATGGACTCCCTCTGGTGGCTGTGAGTGGAGCTGCTGCTTCTGAGGTTCCTTCCACAGGTGACGTAGTTTATTCTTTGGCTGGCTGTTCTATTTAACTCCACTCAGATCATTACTCCATGCCAGCTGTCAATGTTCTTGTACAGGTTCAGTTCGCTCTTGGATCTTTCTGGTGACCTGTCTACTCCAGCAGAAGCTAAGTCCCTGCTAGTTAGTTATTTGTTCATTGTTTCCTTGTCCAGTTGGCTATCATGATTTTGTCTTGCTAGCTGGAAGCTCTGGGATGTAGAGTGGCACCTCCACACAGTGAGTCGGTGCGGAGGTCTTTTTGCACACTCTGTGTGGTCTTTTGTAGTTTTTTGTGCTGACCGCAAAGATACGTTTCCTATCCTCAGTCTGTTTAGTAAGTCTGGCCTCCCTTTGCTGAAACATGTTTCATTTCTGTGTTTGTGACTTTCATCTTAACTCACAGTCAATATATGTGGGGGGCTGCCTTTTCCTTTGGGGAATTTCTCTGAGGCAAGGTAGGCTTTATTTTCTATCTTTAGGGCTAGTTTGCTCTTAGGCTGTGAAGAGGCGTCTAGGTCGTGTTAGGTACGCTCCACGGCTATTTCTAGTTGTGTGATAGGATTAGGGGTTGCGGTCAGCAGAGCTTCCACTTCCCAGAGCTTGTCCTGTGTGAGTTTAACCATCAGGTCGTTCCGGGTGCTCCTAACCACCATGTCCATAACAGTACAGCTGGCCCAAAGTATTAATGCATCTCAATAGAGGGATAAGAGAAGTTCTGAGACCATTTTTTTTTCTCTGCAGTGTTTTTTGTCTTTCTTTTCCCCTTAACCTCTGGGTGGTTCAGGACACAGGTGTAGATATGGACATTCAAGGTCTGTCCTCTTGTGTGGATCATCTCACTGCAAGGGTACAAAACATTCAAGATTTTGTGATTCAGAATCCGATGTTAGAGCATAGAATTCCAATTCCTGATTTGTTTTCTGGGGATAGATCTAAATTCCTGAATTTCAAAAATAATTGTAAACTGTTTCTAGCTTTGAAACCCCGCTCCTCTGGTGACCCCGTTCAACAAGTAAAAATCATTATTTCTTTGTTGCATGGTGACCCTCAAGACTGGGCATTTTCCCTTGCGCCAGGAGATCCTGCATTGCGTGATGTAGATGCATTTTTTCTGGCGCTTGGATTGCTTTATGATGAACCAAATTCAGTGGATCAGGCAGAGAAGATCTTGCTGGCTTTGTGTCAGGGTCAGGATGAAGCGGAGGTGTACTGTCAGAAGTTTAGAAAGTGGTCTGTGCTTACTCAGTGGAATGAGTGTGCCCTGGCGGCAATTTTCAGAAAGGGTCGTTCTGAAGCCCTTAAGGATGTCATGGTGGGATTTCCCACGCCTGCTGGTCTGAATGAGTCTATGTCTTTGGCCATTCAGATCGATCGGCGCTTGCGTGAGCGCAAAGCTGTGCACCATTTGGCGGTATTCTCTGAGCATAGGCCTGAGCCTATGCAATGTGATAGGACTTTGACCAGAGCTGAACGGCAACAACACAGACGTCGGAATGGGCTGTGTTTTTACTGTGGTGATTCCACTCATGCTATCTCCGATTGTCCTAAGCGCACTAAGCGGTTCGCTAGGTCTGCCACCATTGGTACGGTACAGTCTAAATTTCTTTTGGCCGTTACTTTGATTTGCTCTCTGTCGTCCTATTCTGTTATGGCATTTGTGGATTCAGGCGCTGCCCTGAATTTGATGGACTTGGAGTTTGCCAGGCGCTGTGGTTTTTTCTTGGAGCCCTTGCAGTATCCTATTCCATTGAGAGGAATTGATGCTACGCCTTTGGCCAAGAATAAGCCTCAGTACTGGACTCAGTTGACCATGTGCATGGCTCCTGCACATCAGGAGGATATTCGCTTTTTGGTGTTGCATAATCTGCATGATGTGGTCGTTTTGGGGTTGCCATGGCTACAGGTCCATAATTCAGTATTGGATTGGAAATCTATGTCTGTGTCCGGCTGGGGTTGTCAGGGGGTACATGGTGATGTTCCATTGCTGTCAATTTCGCCTTCCACTCCTTCTGAAGTCCCTGAGTTTTTGTCAGATTACCGGGATGTATTTGAAGAGCCCAAATCTGGTGCCTTACCTGTTGTGAATTCTGTTGTCGAACTCCCTCCTGTGGTCGTCAGTGGTACTTTGGCGAGTTCTGTCTATGGGCTTCCTCTGGTGGCTGTGAGTGAAGCTGCTGCTTCTGAGGTTCCTTACACAGGTGACGTGGGTTGTCCTTTGGTTGGCTGCTCTATTTAACTCCTCTCAGATCGTTTCTCCATGCCAGCTGTCAATGTTTTTGCATTTGTTCAGTTCGCTCCTGGATCCCTCTGGTGACCTGCCTTCTCCTGCAGAAGCTAGTTCCTGATAGTCATTATTTGTTCACTGTTTTCTTGTCCAGCTGGTTTTCATGATTTTGTCTTGCTAGCTGGAAGCTCTGGGATGCAGAGTGGCCCCTCCGCACCGTGAGTCGGTGCAGAGGTCTTTTTTGCACACTCTGGTGGTCTTTTGTAGGTTTTTGTGCTGATCGCAAAGTTACCTTTCCCATCCTCTGTCCATTTAGTAAGTCTGGCCTCCCTTTGCTGAAACCTGTTTCATTTCTGCGTTTGTGACTTTCATCTTTACTCACAGTCAATATATGTGGGGGGCTTCCTTTACCTTTGGGGAAATTCTCTGAGGCAAGGTAGGCTTTATTTTCTATCTCTAGGGCTAGATAGTTCTTAGGCTGTGACGAGGCGCCTAGGTCTGGTCAGGAGCGCTCCACGGCTATTTCTAGTGTGTGTGATAGGATTAGGGCTTGCGGTCAGCAGAGCTCCCACATCCCAGAGCTCGTCCTGTATGAGGTTTAACTATCAGGTCATTCCAGGTGCTCCTAACCACCAGGTCATAACAGTACAGCTGGCCCAAAGTATTAATGCATCTCAATAGAGGGATAAGAGAACTTCTGAGACCATTTTTTTTCTTTGCACTGTATTTTGTCTTTCTTTTCCCCTAGACCTTTGGGTGGTTCAGGACACAGGTGTAGATATGGACATTCAAGGTCTGTCCTCTTGTGTGGATCATCTCACTGAAAGGGTACAAAACATTCAAGATTTTGTGGTTCAGAATCCTATGTTAGAGCATAGAATTCCTATTCCTGACTTATTTCCTGGGGATAGATCTAGGTTCTTGAATTTCAAAAATAATTGTAAACTGTTTCTAGCTTTGAAACCCCGCTCCTCTGGTGACCCCGTTCAACAGGTAAAAATCATTATTTCTTTGTTGCGTGGTGACCCTCAAGACTGGGCATTTTCCCTTGCGCCAGGAGATCCTGCATTGCGTGATGTTGATGCGTTTTTTCTGGCGCTTGGATTGCTTTATGATGAACCAAATTTAGTGGATCAGGCAGAGAAAATCTTGCTGGCTTTGTGTCAGGGTCAGGATGAAGCGGAGGTGTACTGTCAAAAGTTTAGAAAGTGGTCTGTGCTTACTCAGTGGAATGAATGTGCCCTGGCGGCAATTTTCAGAAAGGGTCTTTCTGAAGCCCTTAAGGATGTCATGGTGGGATTTCCCACGCCTGCTGGTCTGAATGAGTCTATGTCTTTGGCCATTCAGATTGATCGGCGCATGCGTGAGCGCAAAGCTGTGCACCATCTGGCGGTATTCTCTGAGCATAGGCCTGAGCCTATGCAGTGTGATAGGACTTTGACCAGAGCTGAACGTCAAGAACACAGACGTCGGAATGGGCTGTGTTTTTACTGTGGTGAATCCACTCATGCTATCTCCGATTGTCCTAAGCGTACTAAGCGGTTCGCTAGGTCTGCCACCATTGGTACGGTACAGTCTAAATTTATTTTGTCCGTTACTCTGATTTGCTCTCTGTCGTCCTATTCTGTAATGTCATTTGTGGATTCAGGCGCTGCCCTGAATTTGATGGACTTGGAGTTTGCCAGGCGCTGTGGTTTTTTCTTGGAGACCTTGCAGTATCCTATTCCATTGAGAGGAATTGATGCTACACCTTTGGCCAAGAATAAGCCTCAGTACTGGACTCAATTGACCATGTGCATGGCTCCTGCACATCAGGAGGATATTCGCTTTTTGGTGTTGCATAATGTGCATGATGTGGTCGTTTTGGGGTTGCCATGGCTACAGGTCCATAATCCAGTGTTGGATTGGAAATCTATGTCTGTGTCCAGCTGGGGTTGTCAGGGGGTACATGGTGATGTTCCATTGCTCTCAATTTCACCTTCCACTCCTTCTGAAGTCCCTGAGTTTTTATCAGATTACCGGGATGTATTTGAAGAGCCCAAATCTGGTGCCCTACCTCCTCATAGGGATTGCGACTGTGCTATTGATTTGATTCCTGGTAATAAGTTTCCTAAGGGCCATCTGTTTAATTTATCTGTGCCAGAGCACGCCGCTATGCGGAGTTATATAAAGGAATCCTTGGAGAAGGGTCATATTCGTCCGTCGTCGTCACCATTGGGAGCAGGGTTCTTTTTTGTGGCCAAGAAGGATGGTTCTTTGAGACCTTGTATTGATTACCGCCTTCTTAATAAGATCACAGTCAAATTTCAGTATCCTTTGCCGCTGCTGTCTGATTTATTTGTTCGGATTAAGGGGGCTAGTTGGTCCACCAAGATAGATCTTCATGGTGCGTATAATCTTGTGCGAATTAAAC
Organism: Ranitomeya imitator; assembly: GCF_032444005.1. NCBI lineage: Eukaryota > Metazoa > Chordata > Amphibia > Anura > Dendrobatidae > Ranitomeya > Ranitomeya imitator. The sequence continues at coordinate 611,979,163 of NC_091285.1, forward strand.
AGGGTGATGAATGGAAGACGGCATTTAATACGCCCGAGGGCTATTTTGAGTACCTGGTTATGCCATTCGGGCTTTCTAATGCTCCATCTGTGTTTCAGTCCTTTATGCATGACATCGTCCGAGAGTACCTGAATAGATTCATGATTGTATATTTGGATGACATTTTGGTCTTTTCGGATGATTGGGATTCTCATGTGAAGCAGGTCAGAATAGTGTTCCAGGTCCTTCGTGCGAATTCCTTGTTTGTGAAGGGGTCAAAGTGTCTCTTTGGAGTTCAGAAGGTTTCATTTTTGGGTTTCATTTTTTCCCCTTCTACTATCGAGATGGACCCTGTTAAAGTTCAGGCCATTTACGATTGGACTCAGCCGACATCTGTGAAGAGCTTGCAGAAGTTCCTGGGCTTTGCTAATTTTTATCGTCGCTTCATCACTAACATTTCCAGTGTTGCTAAGCCGTTGACTGATTTGACCAAGAAAGGTGCTGATGTGGTCAATTGGTCCTCTGCAGCTGTAGAGGCTTTTCAGGAGTTGAAGCGTCGTTTTGCTTCTGCCCCTGTGTTGTGCCAGCTAGATGTTTCGCTCCCTTTTCAGGTGGAGGTTGATGCTTCTGAAATTGGAGCAGGGGCTATTTTGTCGCAAAGAAGTTCTGATGGCTCGGTGATGAAACCCTGTGCCTTCTTTTCTAGAAGATTCTCGCCTGCTGAGCGCAATTATGATGTGGGAAATCGGGAGTTGTTGACCATGAAGTGGGCATTCGAGGAGTGGCGACATTGGCTTGAAGGAGCTAAACATCGCGTGGTGGTCTTGACGGATCACAAGAATTTAACTTATCTCAAGTCTGCCAAACGGTTGAACCCTAGACAGGCTCGATGATCGCTCTTTTTCTCCCGTTTTGATTTTGTGGTTTCATACCTTCCGGGATCTAAGAATGTGAAGGCTGACGCCCTGTCAAGGAGTTTTGTGCCTGACTCTCCGGGTGTTCCGGAGCCGGCGGGTATTCTTAAAGAAGGGGTAATTTTGTCTGCCATTTCCCCTGATTTGCGGCATGTGCTGCAAAAGTTTCAGGCTGATAGACCTGACCGTTGTCCTACGGAGAAACTGTTTGTCCCTGATAGATGGACTAGTAGAGTTATCTCGGAGATTCATTCTTCAGTATCGGCTGGTCATCCTGGAATCTTTGGTACCAGAGATTTGGTGGCTAGATCCTTTTGGTGGCCTTCTTTGTCACGGGATGTGCGTTCTTTTGTGCAGTCCTGTGGGATTTGTGCTCGGGCTAATCCCTGCTGTTCTCGTGCCAGTGGGTTGCTTTTGCCCTTGCCGATCCCGAAGAGGCCCTGGATGCATATTTCCATGGATTTTATTTCTGATCTCCCTGTTTCTCAAAAGATGTCGGTCATTTGGGTGGTTTGTGATCGCTTCTCTAAGATGGTCCATTTGGTACCCTTATCTAAACTGCCTTTCCTCCTCTGATTTGGTGCCATTGTTTTTCCAGCATGTGGTTCGTTTGCATGGCATTCCAGAGAACATCGCCTTGGACAGAGGTTCCCAGTTTGTTTCGAGGTTTTGGCGGTCCTTTTGCGCTAAGATGGGCATTGATTTGTCTTTTTCTTCGGCTTTCCATCATCAGACTAATGGCCAAACCGAACGAACTAATCAGATTTTGGAGACATATCTGAGATGCTTTGTTTCTGCTGATCAGGATGATTGGGTGTCTTTCTTGCCTTTGGCTGAGTTCGCCCTTAATAATCGGGCCAGCTCGGCTACTTTAGTTTCTCCTTTTTTCTGTAATTCTGGTTTCCATCCTCGTTTCTCTTCAGGGCAGGTTGAGCCTTCGGACTGTCCTGGTATGGATGCGGTGGTGGACAGGTTGCAGCAGATTTGGACTCATGTGGTGGACAATTTGACATTGTCCCAGGAGAAGGCTCAACATTTCGCTAACCGCCGGCGTTGTGTTGGTCCCCGAATTCGTGTTGGGGATTTGGTTTGGTTGTCATCTCGTCACGTTCCTATGAAGGTTTCCTCTCCTAAGTTTAAGCCTCGTTTCATTGGACCATATAAGATTTCTGAAGTTCTTAATCCTGTGTCATTTCATTTGGATCTTCCAGCTTCTTTTGCCATTCATAATGTGTTCCATAGGTCGTTGTTGCGGAGATACGTGGCGCCTATGGTTCCCTCCGTTGATCCTCCTGCCCTGGTGTTGGTCGAGGGGGAGTTGGAGTATGTGGTGGAGAAGATTTTGGAATGTCGTGTTTTGAGACGGAAATTCCAGTACCTGATCAAGTGGAAGGGTTATGGTCAGGAAGATAATTCCTGGGTTTTTGCCTCTGATGTTCATGCTGCCGATCTTGTTCGTGCCTTTCATTTGGCTCATCCTGATCAGCCTGGGGACTCTGGTGAGGGTTCGGTGACCCCTCCTCAAGGGGGGGTACTGTTGTGAATTCTGTTGTCGAACTCCCTCCTGTGGTCGTGAGTGGTACTTCGGCGAGTTCTGTCTATGGGCTCCCTCTGGTGGCTGTGAGTGAAGCTGCTGCTTCTGAGGTTCCTTACACAGGTGACGTGGGTTGTCCTTTGGTTGGCTGCTCTATTTAATTCCTCTCAGATCGTTTCTCCATTCCAGCTGTCAATGTTTTTGCATTTGTTCAGTTCGCTCCTGGATCCCTCTGGTGACCTGCCTTCTCCTGCAGAAGCTAGTTCCTGATAGTCATTATTTGTTCACTGTTTTCTTGTCCAGCTGGTTTTCATGATTTTGTCTTGCTAGCTGGAAGCTCTGGGATGCAGAGTGGCCCCTCCGCACCGTGAGTCGGTGCAGAGGTCTTTTTTGCACACTCTGGTGGTCTTTTGTAGGTTTTTGTGCTGATCGCAAAGTTACCTTTCCTATCCTCTGTCTATTTAGTAAGTCTGGCCTCCCTTTGCTGAAACCTGTTTCATTTCTGCGTTTGGGACTTTCATCTTTACTCACAGTCAATATATGTAGGGGGCTTCCTTTACCTTTGGGGAAATTCTCTGAGGCAAGGTAGGCTTTATTTTCTATCTCTAGGGCTAGATAGTTCTTAGGCTGTGACGAGGCGCCTAGGTCTGGTCAGGAGCGCTCCACGGCTATTTCTAGTGTGTGTGATAGGATTAGGGCTTGCGGTCAGCAGAGCTCCCACATCCCAGAGCTCGTCCTGTATGAGGTTTAACTATCAGGTCATTCCGGGTGCTCCTAACCATCAGGTCATAACACTTACCTCCTCATAGGGATTGCGATTGTGCTATTAATTTGATTCCTGGTAGTACGTTTCCTAAGGGCCGACTGTTTAATTTATCTGTGCCAGAGCACGCCGCTATGCGAAGTTATATAAAGGAATCCTTGGAGAAAGGTCATATTCGCCCGTCGTCATCACCGTTGGGAGCAGGGTTCTTTTTTGTGGCCAAGAAGGATGGCTCTTTGAGACCTTGTATTGATTACCGCCTTCTTAATAAGATCACAGTCAAATTTTAGTACCCTTTGCCGCTGCTGTCTGATTTGTTTGCTCGGATTAATGGGGCTAGTTGGTTCACCAAGATAGATCTTCGAGGGGCGTATAATCTTGTGCGAATTAAACAGGGCGATGAATGGAAAACAGCATTTAATACGCCCGAGGGCCATTTTGAGTACCTGGTTATGCCATTCGGGCTTTCTAATGCTCCATCTGTGTTTCAGTCCTTTATGCATGACATCTTCCGAGAGTACCTGGATAGATTCATGATAGTATATTTGGATGATATTTTGGTCTTTTCGGATGATTGGGAGTCTCATGTGAAGCAGGTCAGAATGGTGTTCCAGGTCCTTCGTGCGAATTCCTTGTTTGTGAAGGGGTCGAAATGTCTCTTTGGGGTTCAGAAGGTTTCATTTTTGGGTTTCATTTTTTCCCCTTCTACTATCGAGATGGACCCTGTTAAAGTTCAGGCCATTTATGATTGGACTCAGCCGACATCTGTGAAGAGCTTGCAGAAGTTCCTGGGCTTTGCTAATTTTTACCATCGCTTCATCGCTAATTTTTCTAGTGTTGCTAAACCGTTGACTGATTTGACCAAGAAAGGTGCTGATGTGGTCAATTGGTCCTCGGCGGCTGTAGAGACTTTTCAGGAGTTGAAGCGTCGTTTTTCTTCTGCCCCTGTGTTGTGCCAGCCAGATGTTTCGCTCCCGTTTCAGGTTGAGGTTGATGCTTCTGAGATTGGAGCAGGGGCTGTTTTGTCGCAAAGAAGTTCTGATGGCTCGGTGATGAAACCATGTGCCTTCTTTTCTAGAAAATTCTCGCCTGCTGAGCGCAATTATGATGTTGGCAATCGAGAGTTGTTGGCCATGAAGTGGGCATTCGAGGAGTGGCGACATTGGCTTGAAGGAGCCAAGCATCGCGTGGTGTCTTGACGGATCACAAGAATTTGACTTATCTCGAGCCTGCCAAACGGTTGAATCCTAGACAGGCTCGATGGTCGCTGTTTTTCTCCCGTTTTGATTTTGTGGTTTCGTACCTTCCGGGCTCTAAGAATGTGAAGGCTGATGCCCTGTCAAGGAGTTTTGTGCCTGACTCTCCGGATGTTCCTGAGCCGGCGGGTATTCTCAAAGAGGGGGTAATTTTGTCTGCCATCTCCCCTGATTTGCGGCGCGTGCTGCAGAAGTTTCAGGCTGATAGACCTGACCATTGTCCAGCGGAGAAACTGTTTGTCCCTGATAGATGGACTAGTAGAGTTATCTCTGAGGTTCATTGTTCGGTGTTGGCGGGTCATCCTGGAATTTGTGGTACCAGAGATTTGGTGGCTAGATCCTTTTGGTGGTCTTCTTTGTCACGGGATGTGCATTCTTTTGTGCAGTCCTGTGGGACTTGTGCTCGGGCTAAGCCCTGCTGTTCTCGTGCCAGTGGGTTGCTTTTGCCCTTGCTGGTCCCGAAGAGGCCCTGGACGCATATTTCCATGGATTTTATTTCAGATCTCTCTGTCTCTCAAAGGATGTCGGTCATTTGGGTGGTTTGTGATCGCTTCTCTAAGATGGTCCATTTGGTACCCTTGTCTAAATTGCCTTCCTCCTCTGATTTGGTGCCAATGTTTTTCCAGCATGTGGTTCGTTTGCATGGCATTCCGGAGAACATCGTCTCGGACAGAGGTTCTCAGTTTGTTTCGAGGTTTTGGCGGTCCTTTTGTGCTAAGATGGGCATTGTTTTGTCTTTTTCTTCGGCTTTCCATCCTCAGACAAATGGCCAAACCGAACGAACTAATCAGACTTTGGAGACATATCTGAGATGCTTTGTTTCTGCTGATCAGGATGATTGGGTGTCCTTCTTGCCTTTGGCTGAGTTCGCCCTTAATAATCGGGCCAGCTCGGCTACTTTGGTTTCGCCTTTTTTCTGTAATTCTGGTTTCCATCCTCGTTTCTCTTCAGGGCAGGTTGAGACTTCGGACTGTCCTGGTGAGGATACGGTGGTGGACAGGTTGCAGCAGATTTGGACTCATGTGGTGGACAATTTGACATTGTCCCAGGAGAAGGCTCAACGTTTCGCTAACCGCCGGCGCTGTGTTGGTCCCCAACTTCGTGTTGGGGATTTGGTTTGGTTGTCATCTCGTCATGTTCCTATGAAGGTTTCCTCTCCTAAGTTTAAGCCTCGTTTCATTGGCCTGTATAAGATTTCTGAAGTTCTTAATCCTGTGTCATTTCGTTTGGACCTTCCAGCTTCTTTTGCCATCCATAATGTGTTCCATAGGTCGTTATTGCGGAGATACGTGGCGCCTATGGTTCCCTCCGTTGATCCTCCTGCCCCGGTGTTGGTCGAGGGGGAGTTGGAGTATGTGGTGGAGAAGATTTTGGATTCTCGTATTTCGAGATGGAAACTCCAGTAACTGGTAAAGTGGAAGGGTTATGGTCAGGAAGATAATTCCTGGGTTTTTGCCTCTGATGTTCATGCTGCCGATCTAATTCGTGCCTTTCATTTGGCTCGTCCTGATCAGCCTGGGGGCTCTGGTTAGGGTTCGGTGACCCCTCTTCAAGGGGGGGTACTGTTGTGAATTCTGTTTTCGAGCTCCCTCCTGTGGTCATGAATGGTACTTCGGCGAGTTCTGTCCATGGACTCCCTCTGGTGGCTGTGAGTGGAGCTGCTGCTTCTGAGGTTCCTTCCACAGGTGATGTAGTTTATTCTTTGGCTGGCTGTTCTATTTAACTCCACTCAGATCATTACTCCATGCCAGCTGTCAATGTTCTTGTACTGGTTCAGTTCGCTCTTGGATCTTTCTGGTGACCTGTCTACTCCAGCAGAAGCTAAGTCCCTGCTAGTTAGTTATTTGTTCATTGTTTCCTTGTCCAGTTGGCTATCATGATTTTGTCTTGCTAGCTGGAAGCTCTGGGATGCAGAGTGGCACCTCCGCACCGTGAGTCGGTGCGGAGGTCTTTTTGCACACTCTGCGTGGTCTTTTGTAGTTTTTTGTGCTGACCGCAAAGATACCTTTCCTATCCTCAGTCTGTTTAGTAAGTCTGGCCTCCCTTTGCTGAAACATGTTTCATTTCTGTGTTTGTGACTTTCATCTTAATTCACAGTCAATATATGTGGGGGGCTGCCTTTTCCTTTGGGGAATTTCTCTGAGGCAAGGTAGGCTTTATTTTCTATCTTTGGGGCTAGTTAGCTCTTAGGCTGTGAAGAGGCATCTAGGTCGTGTTAGGTACGCTCCACGGCTATTTCTAGTTGTGTGATAGGATTAGGGGTTGCGGTCAGCAGAGCTTCCACTTCCCAGAGCTTGGCCTGTGTGAGTTTAACCATCAGGTCGTTCCGGGTGCTCCTAACCACCAGGTCCATAACAGTCCACAGATCGCAGTTGCACAACCACTCCATCCGCAGCTGCCACTGTTGCACACCAGGTGTCCCATTATGGGGCAGCTACTGGCAAGCGTCAGCAGGCTGTATTGGCTATGAAGTGTTTGGGCGACAACAGACACACCGCGGAAGTTCTGTCCGAGTTCTTGCAGAAAGAAACGCAGTCGTGGCTGGGCACTGTAGATCTTGAGGCAGGCAAGGTAGTGAGTGATAACGGAAGGAATTTCATGGCTGCCATCAGGGGCTGACTGGCAAATTTTGGCCTGGGGGGCAAGCACACAGCAGTGGCCCATGAGAAGCGGCTCATCCTTAAAGGGGTTGTCAGATCTTATGCTACATGTCTACAGACACTATGTGTGAATCCTCATATCATGCGCTATGAAGATTCTCTGGTGCCGGCAACAGGTGGTCTTGTGACTGCAAACATGCGATATATATATATTCCCAGCCACATTTCGACTAGACTGTTTTGGGCCTTGTTCAATACAGTTGCATTAGGCCATGCAAGTCTAGTCGGCATGTGACCGCATGTATGCAAATCACAAACTTACAGCCACTCACCCGCCGAATAACCACAGCACTGCCAGCAATGTGAGAAGCACAAGTCTGCAGTCCAAAGAATGATAGAGTGAATGCACCAATGACACACACACACGCACAGCCCCACTGTATAATGACAGACACAAGCACAGCCCCACTGTATAATGACACACACACACAGCTACACTGTATAATGACACACAGCCCCACTGTATAATGGCACACATGCACAGCCCCACTGTATAATGGCACACATGCACAGCCCCACTGTATAATGACACACACACACACAGCCATACTGTATAATGACACACAGCCCCACTGTATAATGACACACACAGCCCCACTGTATAATGGCACCCACACAGCTCCACTGTATGACACACGCACACCCCCACTGTATAATGACACACACACACATACATACACAGCCCCACTGTATAATGACAGGCACACGCACAGCCCCACTGTATAATGACACACACACGCATGACCCCACTGTATAATGACAGGCACATGCACGGCCCCACTGTTTAATGACACACGCATGCAGCTCACACATGCACGCAGCTCACACGCACGCAGCTCACACGCACGCAGATCACACCACACACACGCAGCTCACACACGCAGCTCACACACGCAGCTCACACACACGCAGCTCACACACACACGCACAGCCCCACTGTATAATGACATACCCACACAGCCCGACTGTATGACGCACATGTACAGCCCCACTGTATGATACACACACGCACAGCCCCACTGTATAATGACACACACACGCACAGCCTCACTGTATAATGACACGCACACAGCCCCACTGTATAATGACACGCCCACAGCCCCACTGTATAATGACAGGCACACGCACAGCCCCACTGTATAATGACAGGCACACGCACAACCCCACTGTATAATGACACGCACACGCACAACCCCACTGTATAATGACACGCTCACGCACGGCCCCACTGTATAATGACAGGCACACGCAGCTCACACGCACGCAGCTCACACACACACGCAGCTCACACACACACGCAGCTCACACACACACGCAGCTCACACACACACGCAGCTCTCACACACACGCAGCTCACACACACACGCAGCTCACACATACACGCAGCTCACACACACACGCAGCTCACACACACACAGCTCACACACGCAGCTCACACATGCAGCTAACACACACACGCACAGCCCCACTGTATAATGACATACCCACACAGCCCGACTGTATGACGCACATGTACAGCCCCACTGTATAATGACACACACACAGCCCCACTGTATAATGACACGCACAGCCCCACTGTATAATGACACGCACAGCCCCACTGTATAATGACACGCACATACGCACAGCCCCACTGTATAATGACACGCACACGCACAACCCCACTGTATAATGACACACACACGCACAACCCCACTGTATAATGACAGGCACATGCAGCTCACATGCACGCAGCTCACACGCACGCACGCAGCTCACATGCACGCAGCTCACACACACACGCACGCAGCTCACATGCACACACACGCACGCAGCTCACATGCACACACGCACGCAGCTCACACACGCACACACGCACGCAGCTCACACGCACACACACACACACGCACGCAGCTCACACACACGCACGCACGCAGCTCACACACACGCAAGCAGCTCACACACACTCTCCTCACACACACACACTCTCCTCATACACACACTCACACACACACACTCACTCTCCTCATATACACACACACTCTCCTCATATATACACACACACTCTCCTCATACACACACACACACACACACTCTCCTCATACACACACATACACACACACACTCTCCTCATATACACACACACACACACTCTCCTCATATATACACACACGCACACACACACTCTCCTCACACACATCACACACTCTCCTCTGCGGTGCAGGGGCGGCTGATGTCCATGTGCAGCTCTTCAGTTTCTCCTGCTCACAGCTCTGCACTGTCCGGGCACCTCCCCCGTCTCTCCTTCTCTGCCGGGATAGTAGATAAGAGCAGGAGAAGCCGGAGCTCCGTGCACACACAGGAGATATGCCGGTATGCTGACCTTTCATCTTGGCTGCTGGCTCTCTCCCTCAGAGTGGCAGTGGTGCATAGGAGCCTGCTCATCACATACCCCTGCAGCCTGCATGTCAGGGCTGCTGGCGGGATGACACCACCACGCACTACAGGTGCGCTATGTATTAGTCACTGCCAGTCCTCCAGCGGCCCTGTGCAGCTGCTTAGACACCAGCCCGGGGGGCATATGCATTTCTGCAACCCGGCCCAGCCCGCGCCTGGCTGCCATCACCCTTTCCCAACTGAAACACATTCCTTGCCTGGCTCACACCTTAAACCTGGTGGTGCAGTGCTTCCTGAAAAGTTATCCAGGGTTATCTGACCTGCTCCTCAAAGTGCGCGGACTTTGCTCGCATATCCGCCGTTCGCCCGTACACTCCAGCCGTATGCAGACCTATCAGCGGTCTTTGAACCTTCCCCAGCATCGCCTAATCATCGACGTTGCAACAAGGTGGAAATCAACACTGCACATGCTTCAGAGACTGTGCGAACAGAGGCGGGCTGTTATGTATTTGTGGGAGGATACACATACACGGGCAGGCAGTTGGATGGCAGACATGGAGTTGTCAGGTTGTCAAAGGTACAAGACATGTGTAAAGTTCTTCAGTGTTTTGAGGAATGCACACAGCTGGTTAGTGCAGACAATGCCATAATAAGCATGAGCATTCCCCTAATGCATCTGCTGATGCAAAGTTTGACGCACATAAAGGAGCAGGCGTCTGCAGCCGAGGACGAGGGAAGCCTTGATGACAGTCAGCCATTGTCTGGTCAGAGAAGTCTACTGGATGAGGTGGCGGGCGAAAAGGAGGAGGACGAGGAGGATGATGGGGATGAGTATTTTTTGGATGAGGAAGCTTCTCAGGGGGCAATAGAAACTGGTGGCATTGCAAGGCCGGGTTCAGGGTTTTTGAGGGAGACAAGTGATGTTGATTTGCCAGAAAGTGCTCCTCAACCCAGCACAAGCACAGATTTGACAACTGGAACATTGGCCCACATGGCGGATTATGCCTTGCGTATCCTCAAAAGGGACCCACGCATTATAAAAATGATGACCGATGACGATTACTGGTTGGTAGTGTTGAGCATTCCGATACCGCAAGTATCGGGTATCGGCCGATATTTGCGGTATCGGAATTCCGATACTGAGTTCCGATATTTTTGTGATATCGGGAATCGGTATCGGGATTTAGATTAATGTGTAAAATAAAGAATAAAAATAAAAAATATTGATATACTTACCCTCGGACGGGCCCTGGTTGTCACCGCTGCAATCGCCATGTTTTCCTTCCTATGAATGAGCTTGTTAAATACCTTCGATGACGTCGCGGCTTGTGATTGGTCGCTGAGCGGTCATGTGACCGCTCACGCGACCAATCACAAGCCGCGACGTCATCGAAGGTTATTAACGCGCTCATTCTTAAGAACAAAAGCATGGCGATTGCAGCGGTGACAACCAGGGCCCGTCCGAGGGTAAGTATATTAATATTTTTTTTTTTTATTCTTTATTTTACACATTAATATGGATCCCAGGGCCTGAAGGAGAGTTTCCTCTCCTTCAGACCCTGGGAACCATTATGGATACCTTCCGATATTTGTGTCCCATTGACTTGTATTGGTATCGGATATCAGTATCGGCGATATCCGATATTTTTTGGATATCGGCCGATACCATCCGATACCGATACTTTCAAATATCGGACGGTATCGCTCAACACTACTGGTTGGCCTGCCTCCTTGATCCTTGCTATAAAGGCAAATTGCAAAATATCATGCCACATGAGAACCTTGAACAAATATTGGCAACCAAACAAGCAACTCTTGTAGACCGTTTTATTCAGGCATTCCCAGCACACAGCGCCGGTGATGGTTCTCACACGAGCTGCAGGGGGCAACAGGGCAGAGGTGTTAGAGGTGCACAAATCAGAAGCGGTGTTGGACAGAGGGGTTTTCTGACCAGGTTGTGGAGTGATTTCGCAATGACCGCAGACAGGACAGGTACTGCAGCATCAATTCAAAGTGACAGGAGACAACATTTGTCCAGTATGGTTGCTAACTATTTTTCATCCCTTATCGATGTTCTCCCTCAACCGTCATTCCCATTTGATTACTGGGCATCCAAAATAGACACCTGGCTTGAATTGGCCGAATATGCATTGCAGGAGCTTGCTTGCCCAGCAGCTAGTGTGCTATCAGAAAGAGTATTCAGTGCTGTTGGTTCAATACTGATCGAAAAAAGGACTCGTCTGGCTACCCAAAATGTTGATGATCTAACCTTCATTAAAATGAACCACTCATGGATTTCTAACTATTTTGCCCCACCTTTCCTGGCTGACACCTAGCTTTCCTGTAAAAAGGTCTTGCTTTTGGACTGGTCTTACTGACTGGTCCAATCTCTTAATTTGCAGCTGCTGTTTGTCCAGCATACGACATGTTTACACCTCCCTAAAATGGCTAACTCCCCCCACAGGACCGTGGTCTCGCCACTTGGCGCAAGCACCCGTGAGAGTGCCGTTTGTCTGAAGAGGTGGGTGTGCCCACTTTTGGTCGACGGCACCGCTACTGGGTCCCTCATAGTTCAATGAAGTGTCTCTGGCGGTGGTGGCGCGCACCCAATGTCAGACACACCGTTGTAGCATGAGGGGCCCTGGGCCTGTACCGCCGTCCACGAGAGAGTGTCCCCCCAGCTCAAACAGTGCTCTACCACTTGCAAAATTATCTCTCACAGCTCCACCACTGTTTAGTCTATGCGCTGAAATCCTTCAATGCCTGGCACTGACAATACCAATTTGTTGACATGTATGATGCTAGTTAAAATATTCAGGGGCCCTGTCCTACATTTACACCAGTAAATACTTTGCACCAAATTACTATGTCTGAAAGTCAGCAGAGGAGCCCACCCCTGTAACTAAGTATGCCACCCTTTTTTTGTTTTGTTTTGTTGTTTTGCGAGACATTAACATCTATTTATTTTTTGGGAGTACTAACTGTGTCAGACACTCCTTCCAATTGTCCTCTGCTGACCACACCAATGTTGCTTGTGTACCCCTGCAACATAATTCTAACTGCATTGAGCCTAATTTTTTTATTTTCGGCCTACTAATTCTATCTGCGGTCCCTCCTCCCTATTGTCCTCCGCTGACCACACCAATGCGCCTACTAAGTCTGTCTGCGGTCCCTCCTTCCAATTGTCCTCTGCTGACCACACCAATGCTGCCTGTGTACCCCTGCAACCTAATTCTACCTGCATTGAGCCTAATTTTTTTTTATTTTAGGCTTACTAAGTCTGTCTGTGGTCCCTCCTTCCAATTGTCCTCCGCTGACCACAACAATGCTGCCTGTGTACCCCTGCAACATAATTCTAACTGCATTGAGCCTATTTTTTTTATTTTAGGCCTACTAATTCTGTCTGCGGTCCTTCCTTCCTATTGTCCTCCGCTGACCACACCAATGCTGCCTGTGTACCCCTACCACATTATCAAAGCTGCATTGAGCCTAATTTTTTTATTTTAGGCCTACTAAGTCTGTCTGCGGTCCCTCCTTCCAATTGTCCTCCGCTGACCACACCAATGCTGCCTGTGTACCCCTGCAGCCTAATTCTAACTGCATTGAGCCTAATTTTTTTATTTTAGGCCTACTAAGTCTGTCTGCGGTCCCTCCTTCCAATTGTCCTCCGCTTACCACACCAATGCTGCCCGTGTACCCATGTAACCTTTTTTAAACCTGCAGCCAGCCAACTTTGTGGTGTGAGGCCTACTAGCAGTGTCTGTCTGCGCCACTCAATGCAGCTGTCCTCCTCTAAAAAAAAAAAAGAGCTGCAATTGTCTGGTTTTCAGCCTGTCAGAAATTTAAAACTGCATTGGGGACACTAGTTTGGTTGGGGTCTTCAAACTGTGTCTTCCACTCCAAGGTGATCTCCATGTTGCCTATCCATAGCTTCTATCTTGAAGCTCTCGTTAAGTAGTTGTTAATACAACACTGCATTAGGCCTACAAGTTGGGTCTGGGTTGTAGAGACGGTGTCTGCTGCTCCAAGGTGTTCTCCAGGTTGCCTCTGCCTAGCTTCTGTCTTCAAGCTCTAGTTAAGTAGTTGTTGATGCAACACTGCATTAGGCCTACAAGTTGGGTCTGGGTTGTAGAGACGGTGTCTGCCCCTCAAAGATGTTCTCCAGGTTGCCTCTCCCTAGTTTCTATCTTGAAGCTCTTGTTAAGTAGTTGTTGATACAACACTGCATTAGGCCTACAAGTTGGGTCTGGGTTGTAGAGACGGTGTCTGCCGCTCTAAGGTGTTCTCCATGTTGCCTCTCCCTAGCTTCTATCTTGAAGCTCTCGTTAAGTAGTTGTTGATGCAACACTGCATTAGGCTTACAAGTTGGGTCTGGGTTGTAGAGACGGTGTCTGCCGCTCCAAGGTGTTCTCCAGGTTGCCTCTCCCTAGCTTCTATCTTGAAGCTCTCGTTAAGTAGTTATTGATACAACACTGCATTAGGCCTACAAGTTGGGTCTGGTTTGTAGAGACGGTGTCTGCCGCTCCAAGGTGTTCTCCAGGTTGCCTCTGCCTATCTTCTATCTTCAAGCTCTCGTTAAGTAGTTGTTGATGCAACACTGCATTAGGCCTACAAGTTGGGTCTGGGTTGTGGAGACGGGGTCTTCCGCTCCAAGGTGTTCCCCAGGTTGCCTCTCCCTAGCTTCTATCTTGAAGTTCTCGTTAAGTAATTGTTGATACAACACTGCATTAGGCCTACAAGTTGGGTCTGGGTTGTAGAGACAGTGTCTGCCGCTCCAAGGTGTTCTCCAGGTTGCCTTTCCCTAGCTTCTATCTTCAGGCTCTCATTAAATTGTTTTTAATATTACACTGCATTTGTCCTACTTGTTTTGTTGGCCCTACTAACGGTGTCTGCCGCTCCTTGCTGTTCTCCTCCACTGTACAAACCAGTGCCGCCTGTTTGCTTCTGTTACCAATTTTGAACTGCATTTAGCCTACTTACTGATTTGGGCCTACTCACTGTGTCCGCCTCTCATTACAGTTGTCCTCCACTGAACAAAGCAATGCCACCTGGTTAGTCCTGTTACCAATTTTGAACTGCATTTAGCCCACTCTATTATTTGGGCCTATATCTGTGTTTCCTCCTCATCCTGCCCATTGCCCAGCCAGTGATAGATGAGTCTGCTGGTACATTGACCCATAACACAACATTCCCCGTGCACGCTACACAGCCAGAATGTGACCCTGCTGAAAGTCAGGTTCCCCTTCCCGCATACCATACCACCTTACACGGGACAAAGAGGAAGGTGCAGATGAAAGTGCAGGTTCCTTCATCAGGTGGGGGGGTTTACTCGTTGGCAACGTCACTGGCACAGGGCCCCTCATAGTACGCAAAAGTGTCGCTGCCGGTAGAAGGCGCCCCCGCCGTGCAAACACACCGCCATACTTTGAGGGGCCCTGTGCCAGTGCCAATGCCAACGAGTTGGCTTTCCCTGCTTGGTCAGGATCACAGCACTTGCAAAGTTGAAATACTTACCTCTCCCTGCTCCACCGCCGTGACGTGGTCCACATTTCCTGGGCCCACTAAATACTTGAACCAGCCCTACCCCCCACAACTTTAGCCAAATGACCCCCAATTTTCAATGCCTAACTATTATTAGAAGGTAAATTAAGATTGACAAGCTTCAGTAACAAGAATGGATGTTTTTGCCATTAAAATGGGCACTGTAGGTGTTTTCCTGGCCCCCACTCAATGCCGACTATGCTTCCCCATTGACTTGCATTGGGTTTCGTGTTTCGGTCGATCACCGACTTTTCCAGATAATCGGCCGATTTCACTCGACTCGACTTTTGAGATAGTCGGGTTTTGCGAAACCCGACTCGACCCAAAAAAAGGAAAAGTCGCTCAACCCTAGTGAGAAGTCCTCCTGTGTTAAGTCTCCTGCCAGATTCTTTTGTGCTAGATGCTAGACTGTCCAGGTGAGCCGGACCAACACTTATGTGCAACTGTACATAGATTATTTTTTTTCCTTATGCCCAAGGGCAGTTATGATTTATTTACTGCACGGTTTTGAGAAATTTGAATAGACCTGCCTGTATATTATTTAGCAAATTGCTTCCTGTGTAAGGGCTCATACCCACTTGCGATGAAATCAGACTAATTCAATCCGATAAAAAATCGGACTGAATTAGAACCAATGTTAATCTATGATAGTGTGCTCATCTGTGGTTTATTTTTCAGCTCGGATCGGATCACGATCGGGCTGGAAAAAAAAGTCGCAGCATACTGTGATTGTAATCGCAAAACGGATTGCATCTGATCGCATCCTCCAATAGAAGTCAATAGGTGTGATAAAAAAAATCGCACAGCACTCTTTTTTTTTACGCACCAATGTCCCTTGAAAAGCCAACAATTCATATGTGGCTATGCAGTAAAATCACACTGACAGGTTAAAATAGAAAAGCTAGAATACGTGTATAAACATAGAATAGGTGTATATATACATATATATATATATATATATATATATACACACACGTCAGTGACACATGTATATATTTATATTTGATAGAGATAGTAGATAGTAGAATAGCCAATAATTCATTTGTCGGCTTCTGTAAAATTATTGCAAAGCTGACAGGATATGAGACATGGTTTACATACAGTAAACCATTGCATATCATTTCGATTTATATATGTCCCTAACTAATAATGTTATTAGTATGTGTGTGAAATTTTGGAGATGTAGGTGTTAAATTAAATAATTAAATCATGGGAAAAAATTGTGTGGGTTCCTGTGCAATTTTCATCACCAGAGAGGAAAAGCCAGTGACTGAGGGCAGATGTTAATAGCCTAGAGAAGGACCTTGGTTATTACCCCCTGGCTAAAACATCTGCCTCCAGCCACCCCAGAAAAGGCGCATCTGTAAGATGCGCCAATTCCGGCACGTAGCCTCTCTCTTTCCACTGCCCTGTAGAGGTGGCATAGGGGGTAAAAATGGGTTAATGTCACCTTGCTATTGTATGGTGACATTAAGCCTGGTTAATAATGGAGAGGAGTCAATATGACACCTATTCATTATAAATCCAATAGTATCAAAGGTTTAAAAATACACACAGACATTAAGAATAAAGACTTTTAATGAAATAATTAAACACACAGGTTTTCCATATTTACTACACTCCCAATCCAATTGAAGCCCTTGTTCTCCTGTAAAAAAAAATCCAAAATAAAAAAGCAACAATATCCCATACCTGTCCGCCATACAGTCAAGTCCCACTATGTAATCCATCTCAAGGGGTCAAATAGTTTACATTCGGGAGCTGTGCTAATGTTACCGCCCCAACTCTGATAAGAGCTTGATAAGATTTTGATCACAGTGTGATCAGATTTTCTCAGATATGAAGAGGATGAAGAAAAAAATATTTTCCATTCTGTCAGTCCATGAAAATTGGACTTCACACGGATGTCATCCAAGCGCAGTCTGATTTTTCTTTATGGACGTACTTGCATGGCAGAGTGCGATCTGATAATGAGATGCAACTCATGTACACTGTGATTTTTTCCTTGGACAGACTCAGTTCAGACATATGAACAGCCATAAAAAAATATTGGTCAAAGTGTGATCCAATGTTTTGCCGGATCATACTCAGACTGAAAATATGGTTATCTGCACAAGCCCATTTAATATGAACAGCCCCATAAAAAAATATTGGTCAAAGTGTGATCCAATGTTTTGCCGGATCATACTCAGACTGAAAATATGGTTATCTGCACAAGCCCATTTAATATGAACAGCCCCATAAAAAAATATTGGTCAAAGTGTGATCCAATGTTTTGCCGGATCATACTCAGACTGAAAATATGGTTATCTGCACAAGCCCTTTTAATCCATTTTAATGGGAACATTGTGTGACTGAAAGCAGCAATTTTGCAATTTTTTTTTATTTTTACCCTGTTCACCACATATATAAAAATATTTTTTTTACCTACAAGAATTTTTAATTTACGGAATTGGAAAAGGCATCAATTCAAACCTTGAGTGTTTTTTTTATTATTTAGTAAAATTTTGCATCAACTACTATTTACTGCTGTTTAATAGTGCATTATTTTCTGTCACCAGCAATATTATTTTGCTGTCACCACAATAGTTTATTTTGCCAATAAGATGTTGTTAAAAAATAACACAACAGGAAGTTCCTGTTCACTGTGTGTGTAGAGTGAGCACATTTTACTTTCACTTTGCAAGCTGACAGACATGATACTAAGATTCTAAGCTATAACAAATATCAGTTATAAGCTGTATTACCTTAGTAAATATATATTCACTGTGGAACAGCTGGACAGTATAGTATAATCCGCTTCCAACAGGTTATTGGCCCATAAGCTCAGAAATCCAAAGATCCAATGAACAGCCCATAGGCAAGTGAATAACAGTGTACTAAGAAGAAGAAGCAAAGATGGCTGCCAACAGATACTCTGTGAAATTCACAGTGCCAAATCTGACTAACCAGAAATACCAATCCTGGAAATTCAAGGTAAATATGCGGCTGATAAGAGAAGGTACATGGAAATAAACTCAGGAGTCTAGACCTGACCCACTACCAGAAGACTGGGTAGAGAAGGATCAAAAAGCACAAAGCACTATCTCCCTCAGTATAGATGATGATTAGATTGTGCATGTTTTTAAATAAGAAATAGCACAAAAAGAGTGGAAAAAGCTGCAAAAAAGCTTGAATAGATAAATCTCAACAATAAGCTCTATTTCATGAAGAAGCTCTATCAGTCTAAGCTAAATAAGAGCCAAGATGTTCAGGATTACTCTATAAAATGTGGAGCACCTGCAAGGTATAGTAGAATATCTAAAGAATTTCCATATTGCTGCACTACTACTAAGTAGGGTTGAGCGAAACGGGTCGAACATTTTCAAAAGCCGCCGACTTTTGGCGAAGTCGAGTTTCATGAAACCCGATCCGACCCCTGTGCGTGGTCGGCCATGCGGTATGCGACTTTCGCGCCAAAGTCGCGTTTCAATGACGCGAAAAGCGCCATTTCTCAGCCAATGAAGGTAAACGCAGAGTGTGGGCAGCGTGATGACATAGGTCCTGGTCCCCACCATCTTAGAGAAGGGCATTGCAGTGATTGGCTTGCTGTCCGCGGCGTCACAGGGGCTATAAAGGGGAGTTCCCGCCGACCGCCATGTTACTGCTGCTGATCTGAGCTTAGGGAGAGGTTGCTGCCGCTTCGTCAGAAGCAGGGATAGCGTTAGGCAGGGTCCATTAACCACCAAACCGCTTGTGCTGTAGCGATTTCCACTGCCCAACACCACCTTCGGTGTGCAGGGACAGTGGAAGCTCCTTTTTTTTTTTTTTTCCTCAGCGCTGTAGCTCATTGGGCTGCCCTAGAAGGCTCCCTGATAGCTGCATTGCTGTGTGTACGCCGCTGTGCAAACCAACTGCTTTTTTCAAAGCACAAATCCTCTTGTTCCTTCCTTTCTGCACAGCTATCTTGTTTGTTTGTCCACACTTTTTATTTAATTTGTGCATCAGTCCACTCCTTATTGCTGCCTGCCATACCTGGCTGAGATTACTGCAGGGAGATAGTAATTGAAGGACAGTTCCTTTTTTTTTTTTTTTTTTTTTTGTGGGAGATTAAGATTGACATTTCTGCTAGAGTGCCATCTCTGTCTGTGTCATCTCTCACTCAGTGGGCCATAGAAAGCCTATTTATTTTTTTGCTTGATTTGGGTTCCAAAATCTACCAGAAAAAATCACAACATCAATCAGTGGGAGAAAAATATTGGCCTCAGGGCTTGTGTGCCACTCCTTACTCCTGTGTGTGCCATCTCTCACTCAGTGGGCCATAGAAAGCCTATTAATTTTTTTGCTTGATTTGGGTTCTAAATTCTACCTGAAAAAATCAATAAATCAATCAGTGGGAGATTAATATTGGCCTTTGGGCTTGTGTGCCAGTCCTAAGCGTGCCATCTCTCTCTCTCTCAGATAGTGGGCCATAGAAAGCCTATTTTTTTATTATTTTATTGGGTTTATAAATTTTCCCTGGAAAAAAAAAAAGTGGGAGATTAATATTGGCCTCTGGGCTTGTGTGCCAGTCCTGAGCGTGCCATCTCTCTCACAAATAGTGGGCCATAGAAAGCCTATTTATTTTTTTGGTTGATTTGGGTTCATAATTCTACCTGAAAAAATCAATCAATCAATCAGTGGGAGATTAATATTGGCCTTTGGGCTTGTGTGCCAGTCCTAAGCGTGCCATCTCTCTCTCTCAGATAGTGGGCCATAGAAAGCCTATTTATTATTATTTTTTTTATTGGGTTTATAAATTTTCCCTGGAAAAAAAAAAAAATGGGAGATTAATATTGGCCTCTGGGCTTGTGTGCCAGTCCTGAGCGTGCCATCTCTCTCACAAATAGTGGGCCATAGAAAGCCTATTAATTTTTTTGCTTGATTTGGGTTCCAAAATCTACCAATCAGTGGGAGATTAATATTGGCCTCTGGGCTTGTGTGCCACTCCTGATTCCTGTGAGCGTCATCTGTCACTCAGTGGGCCCTAGAAAGCCTATTTTTTGTTTTATTTGTTTTCTAAATTCTCCCTGAAAAAATCATTTTATTTTCTTTGGTTTCTAAATTATTCCTGAAAAAAATCATTTTTTTTGTATTTTTTTTTCTCTAAAGTCTCCCTGAAAAAAAAAAAAAAAAAAATCTGTGGGAGATTCATATTGCCCCTTCTGCTTGTGTGCCAGTCTTGACTCCTGGGTGTGCCATCTCTCTCTCTCTCTCCCCAATTGTGGGCCATAGAAAGCCTATAAATTTTTTTGCTTGATTTGGGTTCCAAAATCTACCAAAAATAATCACTAAATCAATCAGTGGGAGATTAATATTGGCCTCTGGGCTTGTCTGCCACTCCTGACTCCTGTGTGCGTCATCTGTCACTCAGTGGGCCCTAGAAAGCCTATTTTTTGTTTTATTTGTTTTCTAAATTCTCCCTGAAAAAATCATTTTATTTTCTTTGGTTTCTAAATTATTCCTGAAAAAAATCATTTTTTTGTATTTTTTTTTCTCTAAAGTCTCCCTGAAAAAAAAAAAAAAAAAAAAAATCTGTGGGAGATTCATATTGCCCCTTCTGCTTGTGTGCCAGTCTTGACTCCTGGGTGTGCCATCTCTCTCTCTCTCCCCAATTGTGGGCCATAGAAAGCCTATTAATTTTTTTGCTTGATTTGGGTTCCAAAATCTACCCAAAAAAATAACTAAATCAATCAGTGGGAGATTAATATTGGCCTCTGGGCTTGTGTGCCACTCCTGACTCCTGTGTGCGTCATCTGTCACTTAGTGGGCCCTAGAAAGCCTATTTTTTGTTTTATTTGATTTCTAAATTCTCCCTGAAACAATCATTTTATTTTCTTTGGTTTCTAAATTATTCCTGAAAAAAATCATTTTTTTTGTATTTTTTTTTCTCTCAAGTCTCCCTGAAAAAAAAAAAAAAAAAAAATCTGTGGGAGATTCATATTGCCCCTTCTGCTTGTGTGCCAGTCTTGACTCCTGGGTGTGCCATCTCTCTCTCTCTCCCCAATTGTGGGCCATAGAAAGCCTATTAATTTTTTTGCTTGATTTGGGTTCCAAAATCTACCAAAAATAATCACTAAATCAATCAGTGGGAGATTAATATTGGCCTCTGGGCTTGTCTGCCACTCCTGACTCCTGTGTGCGTCATCTGTCACTCAGTGGGCCCTAGAAAGCCTATTTTTTGTTTTATTTGTTTTCTAAATTCTCCCTGAAAAAATCATTTTATTTTCTTTGGTTTCTAAATTATTCCTGAAAAAAATCATTTTTTTGTATTTTTTTTTCTCTAAAGTCTCCCTGAAAAAAAAAAAAAAAAAAATCTGTGGGAGATTCATATTGCCCCTTCTGCTTGTGTGCCAGTCTTGACTCCTGGGTGTGCCATCTCTCTCTCTCTCTCCCCAATTGTGGGCCATAGAAAGCCTATTCATTTTTTTGCTTGATTTGGGTTCCAAAATCTACCAAAAAAAATAACTAAATCAATCAGTGGGAGATTAATATTGGCCTCTGGGCTTGTGTGCCACTCCTGACTCCTGTGTGCGTCATCTGTCACTCAGTGGGCCCTAGAAAGCCTATTTTTTGTTTTATTTGTTTTCTAAATTCTCCCTGAAACAATCATTTTATTTTCTTTGGTTTCTAAATTATTCCTGAAAAAAATCATTTTTTTTGTATTTTTTTTTCTCTCAAGTCTCCCTGAAAAAAAAAAAAAAAAAAAAATCTGTGGGAGATTCATATTGCCCCTTCTGCTTGTGTGCCAGTCTTGACTCCTGGGTGTGCCATCTCTCTCTCTCTCCCCAATTGTGGGCCATAGAAAGCCTATTAATTTTTTTGCTTGATTTGGGTTCCAAAATCTACCAAAAAAAAAAACTAAATCAATCGGTGGGAGATTAATATTGGCCTCTGGGCTTGTGGGCCACTCCTGACTCCTGTGTGCGTCCTCTCTCACTCAGTGGGCCCTACAAAGCCTTTTTTTTTTTTTTTTTCCTAAATTCTCCCTGAAACAATCATTTCATTTTATTTGTTTTATAAATTCTTCTGTAAAAAATAATTTTTTTTAAATTTTTTTTTTCTGAAGTCTCCCTTTTAAAAAAAACAAACACAAATCAGTGGGAGATAAATATTTACATTTGCGCTTCAGTGACAGTCCTGCGTGTGTGCCATCTCATTTGTTGCCAACAACAACAGAGTGTGTAACATTGTGGCTGATTTTCGTTGTGGTCTCACCCACCTGTAAAGGGGTAGCTAAATCATACTGAAGTTATAGCTCACCGTGTAAGTTGTGTGACAGCAACAAATACCGTTCGTTTGGTAACGTTTTTAAAACAATGAGGAAGTCTGGTGGAAGAGGTCATGGCCGGGGGCGTTCATTGTCAGCTGGTAATGAGGGTAGTGGTAGTGGTGGAGCATCAGGTGGTCGTGGGAAAAAAAATATTGCACCTAAGTCTGGAGCTGTGGAGCTAGGTTCGTCGTCTGGCTACACAAGGCCTCGAACCCTCCCTCTTCTGGGAGTAGGAAAACCGCTTTTAAAGCCGGAGCATCAAGAGCAAGTTTTGGCTTATCTTGCTGACTCAGCCTCTAGCTCTTTTGCCTCCTCTCGTGAAACTGGTAAAAGTAAAAGCAGCGCGTCGTTAGTGGATGTTCACGGTCAGGGACAAGTCGCTTCCTTGTCCTCTTCAGCAAAAACAACAACAGAGAAGAATGCAGCAGGCGACACAACTGGTTACTCCATGGAGCTCTTTACACATACCGTCCCTGGCTTAGAAAGTGAAGCAGTTAACAGTCCATGCCCATTACAAGTTGAATCTGACATGGAGTGCACTGATGCACAGCCACAGCCAGACTACTATGCTGGTCCTTTGACTCAGACCACAACATTGCCCTCGCAGGGTGCTGATCAAGAATCAGACCCTGATGAGACTATGTTGCCCCATCACGAACGCTATACCACCGACCGACACGGTGACACAGACGAAGTTGCACACGAGCTACAAGAAGAGGTAATAGATGACCCAGTTCTTGACCCCGATTGGCAGCCATTGGGGGAACAGGGTGCAGGTGGCAGCAGTTCTGAAGCGGAGGAGGAGGGGCCGCAGCAGGCATCAACATCGCAACAGGTTCCATCTGCCGGGCCCGTATCTTGGCCAAAACGCGTGGCAAAGTCAAAACCTGTTGGAGGACAGCGTGGCCATCCGGTTAAAGCTCAGTCTGCAATGCCTGAAAAGGTATCCGATGCTAGAAAGAGTGCAGTCTGGCATTTTTTTAAACAACATCCAATTGATCAGCACAAAGTAATCTGTCAAAAATGTTCAACTACCTTAAGCAGAGGGCAGAATCTGAAAAGTCTCAATACAAGTTGCATGCATAGACATTTAACCACCATGCATTTGCAAGCTTGGACTAACTACCAAACGTCCCTTAAGGTTGTAGCACCCTCGGCCAATGAAGCTACTCATCAACGCAACATCCCTTCCGGCAGTGTAGGGCCACCATTTTCTGCACCACCTGCAGTATCTGTGCAGGTTTCTTTGCCAGGCCAAAGCAGTCAGGGTCAGGGAATCTCCAGTTTCGTAGTAGGAAACACTGCATCTAGGGCACCGGCGGCAACAATACCATCTCCCACTGTCTCTCAGTCTGCCATGTCCACCGGCACCCCCGCTAGTTCCACGATCTCCAGCTCTCCAGTCCAGCTCACCCTACATGAGACTATGGTTAGAAAAAGGAAGTACTTAGCCTCACATCCGTGTACACAGGGTTTGAACCCCCACATAGCTAGACTAATCTCGTTAGAGATGATGCCCTACCGGTTAGTTGAAAGCGAAGCTTTCAAAGACCTGATGGACTACGCTGTACCACGCTACGAGCTACCCAGTCGACACTTTTTTTCCAGAAAAGCCATCCCAGCCCTCCACTAGCATGTTAAAGAGCGCATCGTCGATGCACTCAGGCAATCTGTGAGCACAAAGGTGCACCTGACAACAGATGCATGGACCAGTAGGCATGGCCAGGGACGTTACGTGTCCATCACGGCACACTGGGTAAATGTGGTGGATTCAGGGTCCACAGGGGACAGCAAGTTTGGGACAGTTCTGCCTAGCCCACGGTCTAGGAAACAGTTGGCTGTAGCCGTTCGCACCCCCTCCTCCTCCTCCTCGTCCTCCTGCAGAAGCGAGAGCTCGTCCACAGACCGCAGTCGCACAACCACTCCATCCGCAGCTGCCACTGTTGCACACCAGGTCTCCCATTATGGGGCAGCTACTGGCAAACGTCAGCAGGCTGTATTGGCTATGAAGTGTTTGGGCGACAACAGACACACCGCGGAAGTTCTGTCTGAGTTCTTGCAGCAAGAAACGCAGTCGTGGCTGGGCACTGTAGATCTTGAGGCAGGCATGGTAGTGAGTGATAACGGAAGGAATTTCATGGCTGCCATCTCCCTTTCCCAACTGAAACACATTCCTTGCCTGGCTCACACCTTAAACCTGGTGGTGCAGTGCTTCCTGAAAAGTTATCCGGGGTTATCCGACCTGCTCCTCAAAGTGCGTGGACTTTGCGCACATATCCGCCGTTCGCCTGTACACTCCAGCCGTATGCAGACCTATCAGCGTTCTTTGAACCTTCCCCAGCATCGCCTAATCATAGACGTTGTTACAAGGTGGAACTCAACATTGCACATGCTTCAGAGACTGTGCGAACAGAGGCGGGCTGTTATGTTTTTGTGGGAGGATACACATACACGGGCAGGCAGTAGGATGGCAGACATGGAGTTGTCAGGTGTGCAGTGGTCGAAGATTCAAGACATGTGTCAAGTCCTTCAGTGTTTTGAGGAATGCACACAGCTGGTTAGTGCAGACAACGCCATAATAAGCATGAGCATCCCCCTAATGTGTCTGCTGATGCAAAGTTTGACGCACATAAAGGATCAGGCGTCTGCACCAGAGGAAGAGGAAAGCCTTGATGACAGTCAGCCATTGTCTGGTCAGGGCAGTGTACAGGACGAGGTAGCGGGCGAAGAGGAGGTGGAGGATGAGGAGGATGATGGGGATGAGTATATTTTTAATGAGGAAGCTTTCCCGGGGTCATTGGAAATTGGTGGCGTGGCAAGGGCGGGTTCTGGTTTTTTGAGGGACACAAGTGACGTAGATTTGCCTGCAACTGCCCCTCAACCAAGCACAACCGCAGATTTGACAACTGGAACTTTGGCCCACATGGCGGATTATGCCTTGCGTATCCTCAAAAGGGACACACGCATTACAAAAATGATGAACGATGACGATTACTGGTTGGCCTGCCTCCTTGATCCTCGCTATAAAGGCAAATTGCAAAATATTATGCCACATGAGAACTTGGAACTAATATTAGCAACAAAACAATCAACTCTTGTTGACCGTTTGCTTCTGGCATTCCCTGCACACAGCGCCCGTGATCGTTCTCACACGAGCTCCAGGGACCAGCAGACCAGAGGTGTTAGAGGGGCAGAAATCAGAAGTTGCGTTGGCCAGAGGGGTTTTCTGACCAGGTTGTGGAGTGATTTTGCTATGACCGCAGACAGGACAGGTACTGCAGCATCAATTCAAAGTGACAGGAGACAACATTTGTCCAGTATGGTTACAAACTATTTTTCATCCCTTATCGACGTTCTCCCTCAACCGTCATTCCCATTTGATTACTGGGCATCCAAATTAGACACCTGGCCAGAATTGGCAGAATATGCATTGCAGGAGCTTGCTTGCCCGGCAGCTAGTGTCCTATCAGAAAGAGTATTCAGTGCTGCAGGTTCAATACTAACTGAAAAAAGGACTCGTCTGGCTACCCAAAATGTAGATGATCTAACCTTCATTAAAATGAACCACAACTGGATTTCGAAATCTTTTGCCCCACCTTGCCCGGCTGACACCTAACTTTCCTATGAAAAGGTCTTGCCTGTGGACTCTTCTGAATGACTTTTCCAATCTCGTAATTTTCTGCACCTGATTGTCCAGCATACGACATGTTTACTCCTAACAAAATGGCCAAACTCCCCACACGGGGCCGTGGTATCGCCACTTTGCGCAAGCACCCGTGAGAGTGCTGTTTGTCTGAAGAGGTGGGTGTGCCCGCTTTTGGTCGACGGCACTGCCACTGGGTCCCTCATAGTACAATAAAGTGTCTCTGGCGGTGGTGGTGCGCACCCAATGTCAGACACACCATTGTAATATGAGGGGCCCTGGGCCTGTACCGCCGGCCACAAGACAGTTCCCCCCCCAGCTCAAACAGTGCTCTACCACTAGCAAAATTATCTCTCACAGCTTCACCAATGTTTAGTCTATGCGCTGACATCCTTCAATGCCTGGCACTGACAATACCATTGTTTTGACATTTTTGTTATGTTAGGCCTTCGAAGCCTGTCTGCGGTCCGTTCTTTCTACAACTACTACACTGACCAGGCCACTGCTGGCCGTGTTCCCCTGGAACCAATTTAAACTTGCCTACAGCCAGCCCAATTTTGTTATGTTAGGCCTTCTTAGCCTGTCTGCCGTCACTCCTTCCACTAGACTTCCACTGACCAGACCACTGTTGCCCGTGTACCCCTGGAACCAATTTTAAATTGCCAACAGCCAAATGTTATTATGTTAGGCCTTTGATGCCTGTCTGCCGTCACTCCTTCCACTAGACTTCCACTGACCAGACCACTGTTGCCCGTGTACCCCTGGAACCAATTTTAAATTGCCAACAGCCCAATGTTATGATGTTAGGCCTTTGATGCCTGTCTGCCGTCACTCCTTCCACTAGGCCTCCACTGACCTGTCTACTGCTGCCCGTGTTCCCATGGAACCAATTGTAAATTGCCTACAGCCAGCCCATTTTATTACGTTAGGCCTTCGAAGCCTGTCTGCGGTCCCTCCTTCCACTAGGCCTCCACTTACCTGTCTACTGCTGCCCGTGTTCCCCTGGAACCAATTTTAAATTGCCTACAGGCAGCCCAATTTATTATGTTAGGGCTTCGAAGCCTGTCTGCGGTCCCTCCTTCCACTAGGCCTCCACTGACCTGTCTACTGCTGCCCGTGTTCCCCTGGAACCAATTTTAAACTGCCTACAGGCAGCCCAATTTATTATGTTAGGGCTTCGAAGCCTGTCTGCGGTCCCTCCTTCCACTAGGCCTACACTGACCTGTCTACTGCTGCCCGTGTACCCCTTGAACCAACATCATAAAATAAAAAAAAAAGTATTTTGCTTATAAAAAAGAAAATACTGGTGAGATATCAAATGCAGACATTTTAACATTAAAAACAAACACACAACTAAAATCTGGTACAGTACTAAAAATGGCCACCAGCTACAATTACTTTATCCTGCAAGTATTTAACTGAAAGGTTTTTTAAATTGAAAACACAGATATGGCATCCACCGAGTGTTGTCCTGTCGCGTCTTCTTTATATTATTGCCGAGAAGATGCAAAACAATGAAAATAATAAAATCATTAATTACCAAAATAATAGAGAAAGTCAACACCACATTGCAAATAAACATTCATTCCAAATAAAGAAGCAGGGCGCGTCCGAGGGTGAGTATATACCTAATAAGAATATAATCACCCTCGGACGCGCAATGCTTATTTCCAACAGCCTTCCTTCCTAAGAATCAGGCCTTCCGTGGTGTAGAGAGACGTTGTGTTACACTCCAAGGTGTTCCCCAGGTTGCCTTTCCTGAGCTTCGATCTTCCGGCTCTCGTTTAGTAGTTGTTGGAAACTACGCTGCATTAGGCCTTCAAATTGGGTATGGGGTGTAGAGAGATGGTGTGTTCCACTCCAAGGTGTTCCCCAGGTTGCCTTTCCCGAGCTTCGATCTTCCGGCTCTCGTTTAGTAGTTCTTGGAAACTACACTGCATTAGGCCTTCAAATTGGGTATGGGGTGTAGAGAGAGGGTGTGTTACACTCCAAGGTGTTCCCCAGGTTGCCTTTCCTGAGCTTTGATCTTCCGGCTCTCGTTTAGTAGTTGTTGGAAACTACGCTGCATTAGGCCTACAAATTGGGTATGGGGTGTTGAGAGATGGTGTGTTCCACTCCAAGGTGTTCCCCAGGTTTCCTCGCCAATGCTTCGATCTTCATGCTCTCGTTTAGTAGTTGTTGGAAACTACGCTGCATTAGGCCTTCAAATTGGGTATGGGGTGTAGAGAGAGGGTGTGTTACACTCCAAGGTGTTCCCCAGGTTGCCTTTCCTGAGCTTCGATCTTCCGGCTCTCGTTTAGTAGTTCTTGGAAACTACACTGCATTAGGCCTTCAAATTGGGTATGGGGTGTAGAGAGAGGGTGTGTTACACTCCAAGGTGTTCCCCAGGTTGCCTTTCCTGAGCTTCGATCTTCCGGCTCTCGTTTAGTAGTTCTTGGAAACTACACTGCATTAGGCCTACAAATTGGGTATGGGGTGGAGAGAGATGGTGTGTTACACTCCAAGGTGTTCCCCAGGTTTCCTTGCCATTGCTTCGGTCTTCCGACTCTCGTTTAGTAGTTGTAGAAAAGTACACTGCATTAGGCCTACAAAATGGGTATGGGGTGGAGAGAGATGGTGTGTTACACTCCAAGGTGTTCCCCAGGTTGCCTTTCCTGAGCTTCTATCTTCAGGCTCTCATTAAATTGTGGTTAAATGGAACAACTGCATTTGGCGTACTAGTTGGTTTGGGGCCTACTATCGGTGTCTGCCACTCCTTGCTGTTCTCCTGGTTTCCTGTCCTGAAATTCCATTTTCAGGCTCTCGTTAAGTAGTTGTTAATGTTAGACTGCATTTGGCCTACTAGTTGGGTTGGGGCCTACTATCGGTGTCTGCCACTCCTTGCTGTTCTCCTCCACTGAACAAAGCTGTGCCGCCTGTTTACTACGGTTGCCAATTTTGAACTGCATTTCGACTACTTACTGATTTGGCCCTACTCTCTGTGTCAGCCTCTCATTCCAGTTGTCCTCCACTGCAATGCCCCCTGGTTATTCCTGTGTTACCAATTTTGAACTGCATTTAGCCCACTTTATTCTTTGGGCCTATATCTGTGTTTCCACTTCATCGTGCCCATTGCCCAGCCAGTGATAGATGAGTCTGCTGGTACATTGACCCATAACGCAACATTCCCCGTGCATGCTACACAACAACATTGTGACCCTGCTAAAAGTCAGGTTGCTCTTCCCGCATACCATACCACCTTACACGGGGACAAAGAGGAAGGTGCAGATGAAAGTGCAGGTTCCTTCATCAGGTGGGGGAGGAATACTAGTTGGCGACGTCACTGGCACAGGGCCTCTCATAGTACGCAAAAGTGTTGCTGCCGGTGGGAGGCGCCCCCGCCGTGCAAACACACCGCTGTACTTTGAGGGGCCCTGTGCCAGTGCCAATGCCAACAAGTGGTCCCCCCCTGCTTGCTCAGGATCACAGCACTTG
Organism: Ranitomeya imitator; assembly: GCF_032444005.1. NCBI lineage: Eukaryota > Metazoa > Chordata > Amphibia > Anura > Dendrobatidae > Ranitomeya > Ranitomeya imitator. The sequence goes on from NC_091285.1 coordinate 612,008,594, forward strand.
CAAAGTTGAAATACTTACCTCTCCCTGCTCCAGTGCCGTGACGTGGTCCAGATTTCCTGGGCCCACTAATTACTTGAACCAGCCCTACCCCACACAACTTTACCCAAATGACCCCCAATTTCAAATGCCTTCCAATTATTATAAGGTAAATTACGCTTGACAAGCTTCATTAAGAAGAATGGATGGTTTTGACATTAAAATGGGCACTCCAGGTGTTTTCCTGGCCCCCACTCACTGCCGACTATGCTGCCCCATTAACTTGCATTGGGTTTTGTGTTTCGGTCGATCCCGACTTTTCGCCATAATCGGCCGATTTCACTCGACCCGACTTTTGAGATAGTCGGGTTTCGCGAAACCCGGCTCGACTCTAAAAAGGTCAAGGTCGCTCAACTCTACTACTAAGCAGTCTACCATAAAGCTATGACACACTTGTAACTGCACTAGATGCGAACCCAGATTATAAAATTACATTGGAGTATTTCAGAGAAAAGCTTGTAGATGAGTATAAGTCAAAGGCAGAATGTGGCAATTGTTGGAGATGTTACATTTATTGTCAAGTCACCCCAACACAAAGCAGAAAGATCCCAGTAAAGGATGTGCTCTATGTTCCTAGTCTTGTCTTAAAAAAAGTCTGTCATCTTTGAAGAAACTCACAAGACAGGGGAAAAGATATAGAAATTTGGTTAGGTTTTTCAACCACCAAAGAAGCAACAGAAAAATCAGGCGAACATTATGTTAAGAGATCATCAAAATCAAGTAATTGTATACCAGCTAAGCGCCTATCCTACTTTCTCAAAGCAATACCTGAGTCAGAGCTGCAATCATGGAATGAGATGTAACAACTACCTCTCCAAGAAGTGGATTCATTTTGCTAATAAGGAAATTAAGTCCCTTCATCAACTTTCAACTTGTACGCTCACCAAACTACTACAAGGCAAGAAAGCAATCAAATTTAAATGGATTATAAGACTAAGGCCGGGGTCACACTTGCGAGCGGCTGCATAGAAATACATGAAGCCGCACACTCTGGTCCCGAGTGCCGGTGGCCGTGCCAGGTATTGATGCAAGAGACTTGCGCGTGTCTCTCACATTGCACTTGCAAGTGTGACCCCGACCTAAGTATGACTCTAAAGGCAAGGTTCACAGATTTAAACCAAGACTAGTCACAAAAGGATATGCTCAGAAATATGGTGAAGATTATGATGCCACATCTTCTCCAGGTGCTAAGCAGACCAGATTCAAGACTCTAATGGTTATGTAGAAAAGGTGTTAGACATTTGGACATCAAAAAGAGGACTTAAACTCTATAGTGCCACCTGTTGGAAGTAGGTCACAATCAACCCTTTAAACGAGTCGTGCAATATGACTTAGGATAAAAGCCAAATCAGTATCTCAATTCGCAGACACGGTGTTTTGGGCTGTTGGCCCTCATCATGAGAGATCATGGCAACTCATCAACTCAACCGACTGTGATTTATGAAGACAACTAAGGTTGTATTAAACTTGTATTCAGTGAGAAGATAAATGTGAGAACCAAACACATTGACATTAAACATCATCACCAGCATGATTTGATAGATTTTGGCATAATTTATTTTGTGTACTGCGAAACTGACCAGATGACAAAGCCACTTTCACAGACCTAACTTTTGAAGAATTCAGAAACACTATGGGACTAGCAGAATAAGTAGTTGTTGAATGGGGGTGTTGGAATAATGCTTATTATTTTATATATTGAATCGGCTACTATATACAACTATTTAATAGTGCATGAGTTTCTGTCTTCAGCAATAGGGCTATATTACCAATAATACATTGATTAAAAAAACTCCAGTAAGTTCCTGTTCTCTGTGTGTGTAGTGGGAGTACATTTTACTTTCACTTTGCAAGCTGAGAAACAACATGTTAAGATCCTAAGCCATAAGAAATACCAGTTGTAAGCTGTGTTATCTTTGTTCCTGAATAAATATATATTCACCGTTGAACGTCTGACAGTACAAAGATTAATCCTCTGCCAACATTTTTACATCTTGTTATACTCCTTTTGTCATGACTTGCTTGCTTTTACAATACACTGTAAAAGTTTTGTAATAAAGTGTGTTAAAAGTTTAGCGACTTCCTATAAAGATTTTCCAGCGACAGGGTGTTAGGGCTAGCGGAACGCACCAAATAATAAGACTGATAGTGTACGGTGCGTTCGTAGCCCGGGGTCCACCGTGCAGAGATGGAACCTGTTGCTGAGTAATGACGGACTATATGGCGGTACTCATAAGTATACTCGCGTGGGTTAAACTTCACCCAACGTGAAGGAAGCGATCCTGTTGCGTCACAGGATCGCGGTACCGCACATAGAAGGCGAGCAAGCAGTCAGCGAACTTAACCCCAACTAGGATTGAAGTCCGATTAGACCACTTGCTGACACAACACCGCAACTGGGTGTGTTAGGCAACTGTTATAATTAGAGCACCGAAGTGCGAACTGTGCCGTGCTGGCAGGCACCACTAAGCACCCAGATGTGGGTCAGGAAGCGCACTACTGGCGCGTGGCGCCGCACTGGCGGTCACAGCAATAGACGCTGATACGTGTGTGACACGTTGAGTGATTTGTCGGGCGCTAGATAGCAGCCATACTCCATACGCGAACAGTCATACAATAGGGTAGGGGTATTTAATGAACGACTTGCACTCACAACAAACACACGTATTCAATTGTACACTAGCGCATGGCCGTGCGGTCATGCGCAGTTTATATAATTGCAGGACAGGAAGTGGCCACAGAAACTTTGCCCTTCCAGGGCCTGCCAAGAGGACCAATGGAATGCGCTGCAGAGCCAGAGCACATGACCCTCGATCTCCAACGGGAGATCTTGCTCTGGGCATGCTCAGTGTGCGCAAACAAGGACTTAGTCCCAGGGAAGTCTGCTCGCCGCTGACCAGCACTGACTTTAATGGCAGGAGCTGAAGAAGCAGCAGTAACTCTCTGTACAGAGTGAGAGCGAGCAAGACACTGGGAGCGACGTCCCTGCTGAGCAGACTCCACTGCGGCTGGAGGAGAATGGGAGACCGCAGCGGAGACGGATCGAGATTCCCCCTGTGCAGCAGAGGAAACTCGACTCCTAACATTACCCCCCCTCCTAGGGCCCCCCCCTCCTTGGGCCTCGCTACGCTCGAAGGCAGCAATGAGCTGTGGGGCCCAAATGTTTTCAGCAGGCTCCCAAGACCTGTCCTCTGGACCATAACCCTTCCAATCCACCAAATAAAACTTTTTGCCGCGTACCACCTTGCACCCCAAAATAGCGTTCACCTCGTAATCGTCCGTAGACGAACCCGATGTCCCGGCAGATGACTCGGAAAACCGGGACATGTATACGGGTTTCAAGAGGGACACATGAAAGGTGTCGGTGATACCCAAGCGTGGAGGAAGAGCCAGGCGGTAGACCACAGGATTAACCTGTTCGAGAACCTTGAAGGGACCCAAGTAGCGAGGAGCAAACTTAGTGGACTCAACTCGCAGCCTGATGTTACGGGCGGAGAGCCACACCAAGTCGCCAGGGGCAAAAGTCGGAGCGGGGCGCCGATGAACATCGGCGGAGGACCTCATTCTCTCCTTGGAGGCCCGAATGGCATCCTGTGTGCGATCCCAAATGTCCCGTGCCTCCACAGCTCAGTCTGCCACCCTGGGATCAGCGGAAGACACAGGCATGGGCACAGGAACACGCGGATGCTGGCCTTAATTTAAGAGGAATGGAGTCTGACCAGTAGAGTCGGCTACGGCATTGTTAAGTGCAAACTCTGCCCACGGTAGCAAGGATGCCCAGTCATCCTGTCTGGCAGAAACAAAATGTCGCAGATATGTGACCAAGGTCTGGTTGGCCCTTTCTACCAACCCATTCGTCTCGGGATGATATGCCGAAGAGAGATTTAACTCAATACTGAGTAGACGACATAGCTCCCTCCAGAATAGAGACGCAAACTGGGGACCCCGGTCACTAACAATTTTGTCTGGCATACCGTGTAAGCGAAAGATTTGCTTGATAAACAAGACAGCCAACGCTCGTGCAGATGGTAGCCGTGGAAGAGGCACCAAATGCACCATTTTGGAAAAATGATCGGTGATCACCCAGATAATGGTGCAATTACGAGACTTGGGTAAGCCAACCACAAAGTCCATCCCGACCATGTCCCAGGGCCTGTCAGCCACGGGCAGAGGATAAAGCAACCCAGCTGGCCGTTGCCGAGGAGTCTTGTTCCTGGCGCAAGAGACACACGCCCGAACGTACTCCGCGACATCACGAGCCATATGCTGCCACCAGTATCTCCTCGCCAGTAACTCTGATGTCCTTTTAGTACCAAAATGTCCACCCACCCTGGACGAGTGCGCCCAAGAGAGAACCTCCGGTCGCAAACTAGATGGAACAAAAGTCTTGCCTGGGGGCACAGACTCCAGCGAAATTAGGGCCACGGTTCTCAAACTCTCGGTGGGGACAATAAGCCGAGGCTCCTCCTCCTCCTCCGCACATGACACAACGGAGCGAGAGAGAGCGTCGGCCCGAATGTTCTTCTCCCCAGAAAGGAAATGGAGGGTGAAATGAAACCGGGAGAAGAACAAGGACCATCTGGCCTGGCGAGAATTCAACCGCTGAGCTGTCTGCAAATACACCAAATTTTTGTGATCTGTGAAGACTTGGAAGGGAAAACGTGCTCCCTCCAAGAGATGTCTCCACTCCGAGAAAGCCAACTTCATGGCTAGCAACTCCCTGTCCCCGATGGAATAATTCCTCTCTGCTGGTGCGAAGGTCTTGGAGAAAAAGAAGCAAGGATGCTTCCGACCTTGAGCATCCTTTTGGAAGAGGACTGCTCCAGCACCAACAGAAGAGGCATCCACCTCCATGATAAATGGCTTATCAACATCGGGGCGATGAAGAATGGGAGCGCTAGCGAAGTGTGACTTTATAGAGATAAAAGCCTTGGAGACCTCCTCAGACCACAATTTGGGATTCGCCCCCTTCTTGGTGAGGGCAACCAAGGGAGCTACCAAAGTTGAGAAATGCGGGATGAACTGGCGATAACAATTGATGAACCCCATAAAGCGCTGCACCGCTTTAAGAGAATGGGGTTCCTGCCAGTCCATCACAGCCTGTAGTTTGGCAGGATCCATAGCCAATCCCTGGGCTGAGATGATGTAGCCTAGGAAAGGTAAGGACTCCTGCTCAAACATACACTTCTCCAACTTGGCATAGAGGGAGTTTGCCCGTAGGAGGTCGAAGACTTTGCAAACATCTCTCCGGTGGGAGTCAATATCTGGAGAGTAGATGAGAATATCATCCAGATAGACTACGACCGAGGTGGAAAGCATATCCCGGAAGATATCGTTCACAAAGTCTTGGAAAACGGCTGGGGCATTACAGAGCCCAAAGGGCATCACCAGATATTCATAGTGCCCATCTCTGGTGTTAAAAGCCGTCTTCCATTCGTCCCCCACACGGATGCGAATCAGGTTGTAAGCACCCCGCAGATCTAATTTAGTAAATACCCTTGCTCCCCGAAGCCTATCGAACAGTTCAGATATCAAAGGCAAAGGGTATTTATTCTTAACGGTGATGGCGTTAAGACCCCTGTAGTCTATGCATGGACACAATTCCCCACTCTTCTTCTGCACGAAGAAGAACCCTGCCCCAGCAGGTGACACTGACTTCCTGATGAACCCTCTTGCCAGATTTTCCTGGATGTACTGTGACATTGCTTCCGTCTCCGGGAGAGATAGCGGATAGACTCGACCCCGGGGAGGCTCAGCACCAGGCAAGAGGTCAATAGGACAGTCATAGGGGCGATGGGGCGGAAGGGTCTCCGCCGCCTTTTTGGAGAATACGTCTGCATACGACCAATACTGCTTGGGGAGAGAGGAAAGATCTGCGGGTACCTCAGTTGTAGCTACCTGAACGCACTCCCTCTGACACCTACCCCCACAAGATTCACCCCATCCCAGAATTCTGCCTGAGGACCACTCGATATGAGGAGAGTGGTACCGTAACCAAGGTATTCCCAACAGGACTTCATCAATTCCCTCTGGAATGACGAGCAGAGAAATAATCTCCTGATGAGATGGCGACATGGACAGAGTAAAAGGGATGGTCTGGTGAGTTATCTGTGAGGGCAGAGTCGACCCATTCACCACTCGTACCGTTACAGGTTGAGCTAGCATAACCAGAGGTATTGCGTGGCGTTGGGCAAGGGCAGAAGACATAAAATTGCCCTCCGCCCCAGAATCCACGCAGAGCTCTACCGAGTGGGAGAATGAGCCTATAGTAATTGTCCCCTTAAAGGACAATTTAGAGGCAAACGTCGCCGTGTCTAGTGTACCTCCACCTACGACCACTAGACGCTGACGTTTCCTCGACCGCTGAGGACATCTGGTGGCTAAATGTCCAGACTGCTGGCAAACATGACAAACCCTGAGTGCACAAGCGGTCCGGGACTTAGGTCCCGCTTGTGACACTTCCCTGGCCTCATGTGACTCAGGAACCAGGACCGGAGATTCCAGAGGTTTGGCGAAAGTAGGAGCCAGCCGAAACCTCTGCCTACACTGGGCTCGCTCTAACCTCCGCTCGTTAAAACGGAGGTCAATTCGAGTGGAGACTGTTATTAACTCCTCCAGTGTGGCAGGAATCTCCCTAGTGGCCAGAGCGTCCTTTACATGGTCAGCCAAGCCCCTCCAAAATATGGGGATAAGAGCTTTATCCGACCATTCCAGCTCAGATGCTAAAGTGCGGAATTGGACGGCAAAATGACTGACCAAGGACTCACCCTGAGTTAATGCCAGCAGTTGGAGCGCAGTGTCATGGGTGACTTGAGGTCCTAAAAAGACCTGTTTTAAAGTGCTCAAAAACAGAGGAGCACTCTGCACCACATGATCGCCACGCTCCCACAGCGGCGTAGCCCATTCCAACGCCCTGTCCGACAATAGAGACACAATAAATCCCACCTTAGCCCGCTCTGTGGGGAAACGTGCAGCCAGAAGCTCGAGATGAATAGAGCACTGACTCACGAATCCCCTACAAAATTTGCTATTACCAGAAAATTTTTCTGGCAGCGGGAGGCGAGAAAATGTCGGAACAGGGGTGGCAATGGACAAAGTTGCTGCAGCCACGCTGGCAGCCTGTACAGCAACTGCGGTAACATCCACAGCTGAGGTTGCGCTCTCGAGAGCCGCCAACCTACCCTCCAGCTGCTGTATATACCGCAGGGATTGCTGTTTGTCCGTCATCACTAGCCAGACCCTGGCGCTAGTGTAATGTTAGGGCTAGCGGAACGCACCAAATAATAAGACTGATAGTGTACGGTGCGTTCGTAGCCCGGGGTCCACCGTGCAGAGATGGAACCTGCTGCTGAGTAATGACGGACTATATGGCGGTACTCATAAGTATACTCGCGTGGGTTAAACTTCACCCAACGTGAAGGAAGCGATCCTGTTGCGTCACAGGATCGCGGTACCGCACATAGAAGGCGAGCAAGCAGTCAGCGAACTTAACCCCAACTAGGATTGAAGTCCGATTAGACCACTTGCTGACACAACACCGCAACTGGGTGTGTTAGGCAACTGTTATAATTAGAGCACCGAAGTGCGAACTGTGCCGTGCTGGCAGGCACCACTAAGCACCCAGATGTGGGTCAGGAAGCGCACTACTGGCGCGTGGCGCCGCACTGGCGGTCACAGCAATAGACGCTGATACGTGTGTGACACGTTGAGTGATTTGTCGGGCGCTAGATAGCAGCCATACTCCATACGCGAACAGTCATACAATAGGGTAGGGGTATTTAATGAACGACTTGCACTCACAACAAACACACGTATTCAATTGTACACTAGCGCATGGCCGTGCGGTCATGCGCAGTTTATATAATTGCAGGACAGGAAGTGGCCACAGAAACTTTGCCCTTCCAGGGCCTGCCAAGAGGACCAATGGAATGCGCTGCAGAGCCAGAGCACATGACCCTCGATCTCCAACGGGAGATCTTGCTCTGGGCATGCTCAGTGTGCGCAAACAAGGACTTAGTCCCAGGGAAGTCTGCTCGCCGCTGACCAGCACTGACTTTAATGGCAGGAGCTGAAGAAGCAGCAGTAACTCTCTGTACAGAGTGAGAGCGAGCAAGACACTGGGAGCGACGTCCCTGCTGAGCAGACTCCACTGCGGCTGGAGGAGAATGGGAGACCGCAGCGGAGACGGATCGAGATTCCCCCTGTGCAGCAGAGGAAGCTCGACTCCTAACACAGGGTACACAAGAAATGGAGGTTGCAAGAGCCTTCAGCAGGTTCCTTACTGCCAAAACATCCCATCATCTCTCCTTGGTGTCATGGAAGGGGTGAGAGGTTGAGGTTGATGGGTTGAAAAAGCCAAAGGGGGCTTACAGCTAGCCCTTGCCATGTATGCAGTGGGCTCCACTCCTTAGCCTGTTCATAGAGACAACCCTTAAATAAAAAGACCCCTCTAACATAAATCCCATAGAGCATGTCTGAGCTAGGCGTGATTGTCCAGTGATATGACATTCATGAAATCCTGCTTCCCATGGAGAGCTCTGAGTTTGTTTGCGTGCCAAGTGGGCCAACAGGTCAAGATAGCAAGAGTTAAGGCTTTAAAGAAAGAAGTGATGAGAAAACGAAGCTTTTCCATGAATATGGCATTTTTATCAAGTGCGTACTGTAAAACAAAAGTTAAAAATGGTAAGTTTTCTAATTCATGGTATGCAGAATGTTAAATGTCAAGTTAAAGTTTGCTGGATCTGCTTTTTTTCCTACAATGTCCATTAATTCTCCTATTTACGGTAATTGAAATGTAATTAGAAAGGCATGAAAGCAAATTCAGATTATCAATCAAAGACTATAAAAATAAATACATAATTTGCACATAATACATTGTGTCATGTACTGCTCAATATAACTGACAGTTTTAGATGACAATTCTGGGTTTTGGGGCCTTGTCTCACGGTCATAGTATTTGAGCAAAGAATGAATTATGCAAATTTACCTTAAAAAGCCGACAGGACCAGAATGTTTATAACGAGAGCGTTTATTGAAAAATGGTAATTATATGTAAAATCCTTATTGAAGTACAGATGTAACAGAGCTGATTATATTACCGCAGAAGTGCTAAATTTACAGAAAATTATGTGCCTGATTATTACATCACAGTGATTCCCATCGGTTTGATTTGAAATGTCCAATTCTTTTGTCCTCAGAGACGATAACCTGCTACCAGAGGTGCCGGTTATACCTTACTCTGATGAGAACAAAATAATTTCATTTCAAACTTCCCTATTCTTTTCTCCCTTAACATCTGTTTGGTGGAGAGTTGAGAGGCTTCAATACACATCAGGTGGTCAGCCGATGCTGCAGAAACAAATGGACTTGGTCAACATTAATCTAATATGAATGTGGGTATTTGGTCATTTGTGGCTTATTTGAAGAGTATGACATATGTTTGAAAGATGGGAATACTACCTCTCGGCATTTTTGTAAGTCCCATAAAAGTGAAAGTGAACATCTCACCATTCAGACTGACCAGCTCTCCTTTCACAATTACCACCTTCTGCAGAACGGTAATAAAAGGATCCACATTCTGGAGAAAGGTGAGAGACTGAAAGAAGAAACCTGCCTCTATTGTACATATAAGCATATCCGTTATGTTAAAAAAAAATGGAAAAATATTGTTTTTGTAGGTGGCATTTTAAGAAATAGTAGTTGATTTCAGTAATTCCTCATTACTCCATACGGGTTAAAAAAGAAGTATAGCTCCCCGCCAGACTCACTTCTTGGCATATGTCCAATCAATGTGTTCTATGAATATGTTCTGTTTCTGGATCTTTCCCAAAGCATGTGCTAAACATAGAAGAACTGATTTAATAGATACCTGGTTCAGCCTTGTTTTTGTTTAATATAACATAGTAACATAACATAGTTAGTAAGGCCGAAAAAAGACATTTGTCCATCCAGTTCAGCCTATATTCCATCATAATAAATCCCCAGATCTACGTCCTTCTACAGAACCTAATAATTGTATGATACAATATTGTTCTGCTCCAGGAAGACATCCAGGCCTCTCTTGAACCCCTCGACTGAGTTCGCCATCACCACCTCCTCAGGCAAGCAATTCCAGATTCTCACTGCCCTAACAGTAAAGAATCCTCTTCTATGTTGGTGGAAAAACCTTCTCTCCTCCAGACGCAAAGAATGCCCCCTTGTGCCCGTCACCTTCCTTGGTATAAACAGATCCTCAGCGAGATATTTGTATTGTCCCCTTATATACTTATACATGGTTATTAGATCGCCCCTCAGTCGTCTTTTTTCTAGACTAAATAATCCTAATTTCGCTAATCTATCTGGGTATTGTAGTTCTCCCATCCCCTTTATTAATTTTGTTGCCCTCCTTTGTACTCTCTCTAGTTCCATTATATCCTTCCTGAGCACCGGTGCCCAAAACTGGACACAGTACTCCATGTGCGGTCTAACTAGGGATTTGTACAGAGGCAGTATAATGCTCTCATCATGTGTATCCAGACCTCTTTTAATGCACCCCATGATCCTGTTTGCCTTGGCAGCTGCTGCCTGGCACTGGCTGCTCCAGGTAAGTTTATCATTAACTAGGATCCCCAAGTCCTTCTCCCTGTCAGATTTACCCAGTGGTTTCCCGTTCAGTGTGTAATGGTGATATTGATTCCCTCTTCCCATGTGTATAACCTTACATTTATCATTGTTAAACCTCATCTGCCACCTTTCAGCCCAAGTTTCCAACTTATCCAGATCCATCTGTAGCAGAATACTATCTTCTCTTGTATTAACTGCTTTACATAGTTTTGTATCATCTGCAAATATCGATATTTTACTGTGTAAACCTTCTACCAGATCATTAATGAATATGTTGAAGAGAACAGGTCCCAATACTGACCCCTGCGGTACCCCACTGGTCACAGCGACCCAGTTAGAGACTATACCATTTATAACCACCCTCTGCTTTCTATCACTAAGCCAGTTACTAACCCATTTACACACATTTTCCCCCAGACCAAGCATTCTCATTTTGTGTACCAACCTCTTGTGCGGCACGGTATCAAACGCTTTGGAAAAATCGAGATATACCACGTCCAATGACTCACCGTGGTCCAGTCTATAGCTTACCTCTTCATAAAAACTGATTAGATTGGTTTGACAGGAGCGATTTCTCATAAACCCATGCTGATATGGAGTTAAACAGTTATTCTCATTGAGATAATCCAGAATAACATCCCTCAGAAACCCTTCAAATATTTTACCAACAATAGAGGTTAGACTTACTGGCCTATAATTTCCAGGTTCACTTTTAGAGCCCTTTTTGAATATTGGCACCACATTTGCTATGCGCCAGTCCTGCGGAACAGACCCTGTCGCTATAGAGTCACTAAAAATAAGAAATAATGGTTTATCTATTACATTACTTAGTTCTCTTAGTACTCGTGGGTGTATGCCATCCGGACCCGGAGATTTATCTATTTTAATCTTATTTAGCCGGTTTCGCACCTCTTCTTGGGTTAGATTGGTGACCCTTAATATAGGGTTTTCATTGTTTCTTGGGATTTCACCTAGCATTTCATTTTCCACCGTGAATACCGTGGAGAAGAAGGTGTTTAATATGTTAGCTTTTTCCTCGTCATCTACAACCATTCTTTCCTCACTATTTTTTAAGGGGCCTACATTTTCAGTTTTTATTCTTTTACTATTGATATAGTTGAAGAACAGTTTGGGATTAGTTTTACTCTCCTTAGCAATGTGCTTCTCTGTTTCCTTTTTGGCAGCTTTAATTAGTTTTTTAGATAAAGTATTTTTCTCCCTATAGTTTTTTAGAGCTTCAATGGTGCCATCCTGCTTTAGTAGTGCAAATGCTTTCTTTTTACTGTTAATTGCCTGTCTTACTTCTTTGTTTAGCCACATTGGGTTTTTCCTATTTCTAGTCCTTTTATTCCCACAAGGTATAAACCGCTTACACTGCCTATTTAGGATGTTCTTAAACATTTCCCATTTATTATCTGTATTCTCATTTCTGAGGATATTGTCCCAGTCTACCAGATTAAGGGCATCTCTAAGCTGGTCAAACTTTGCCTTCCTAAAGTTCAATGTTTTTGTGACTCCCTGACAAGTCCCCCTAGTGAAAGACAGGTGAAACTGCACAATATTGTGGTCGCTATTTCCTAAATGCCCAACCACCTGCAGATTTGTTATTCTGTCAGGTCTATTAGATAGTATTAGGTCTAAAAGTGCTGCTCCTCTGGTTGGATTCTGCACCAATTGTGAAAGATAATTTTTCTTGGTTATTAGCAGAAACCTGTTGCCTTTATGGGTTTCACAGGTTTCTGTTTCCCAGTTAATATCCGGGTAGTTAAAGTCCCCCATAACCAGGACCTCATTATGGGTTGCAGCTTCATCTATCTGCTTTAGAAGTAGACTTTCCATGCTTTCTGTTATATTTGGGGGTTTGTAACAGACCCCAATGAGAATTTTGTTACCATTTTTCCCTCCATGAATTTCAACCCATATGGACTCGACATCCTCATTCCCTTCGCTAATATCCTCCCTTAAAGTGGACTTTAGACAAGACTTTACATAGAGACAAACCCCTCCTCCTCTCCGATTTTTACGATCCTTTCTAAACAGACTGTAACCCTGTAAGTTAACTGCCCAGTCATAGCTTTCATCTAACCATGTCTCGGTTATTCCCACTATGTCAAAGTTACCTGTAGATATTTCTGCTTCTAGTTCTTCCATCTTGTTTGTCAGGCTTCTGGCGTTTGCGAGCATGCAGTTTAGAGGATTTTGTTTTGTTCCAATCTCCTCACTGTGGATTGTTTTAGAAATGTTCTTACCTCCCTTCTGAGTATGTTTTCCTGGGTCGTCTTTGTTCGAGTCTAATGTTTTTCTTCCCGTCCCCTCTTCTTCTAGTTTAACGCCCTCCTGATGAGTGTAGCGAGTCTTCTGGCGAATGTGTGTTTCCCAGGTTTGTTGAGGTGTAGTCCGTCTCTGGCGAGGAGTCCATCATACCAGTAATTCACACCGTGGTCCAGGAATCCAAATCCTTGTTGTCTGCACCATCGTCTTAGCCAGTTGTTTGCATCAAGGATCCTGTTCCATCTCCTGGTGCCATGCCCGTCCACTGGAAGGATAGAAGAAAAAACTACCTGTGCATCCAGTTCCTTTACTTTCTTCCCCAACTCTTCAAAGTCCTTGCAGATTGTCGGTAGGTCCTTCCTTGCCGTGTCATTGGTGCCAACATGTATCAGAAGAAATGGGTGGACGTCCTTGGAGCTGAAGAGCTTTGGTATCCTATCGGTCACATCCTTGATCATCGCACCTGGAAGGCAGCATACTTCTCTTGCAGTTATGTCCGGTCTGCAGATGGCTGCTTCGGTGCCTCTCAGTAGTGAGTCTCCCACCACCACCACTCTTCGTTGCTTCTTGGCTGTACTTTTTGCTGTCACTTGTTGCTGTGTGCCCTTTTCTTTTTTGCTTGCTGGTATTGCTTCATTCTTAGGTGTGCCATCTTCATCCTCTACAAAGATTTGATATCGGTTCTTCAGTTGTGTGGTTGGTGATTTCTCCATGGTCTTCTTGCTTCTTTTGGTCACATGCTTCCACTCATCTGCTTTTGGAGGTTCTCTGACACTTTTTGCACCTTCTGTGACCAGTAGAGATGCTTCTGTTCTGTCTAGAAAGTCTTCATTCTCTTTGATGAGTTTCAAAGTTGCTATTCTTTCTTCCAGACCCCGCACCTTTTCTTCTAAAAGGGCCACTAGTCTACACTTCTGACAGGTGAAATTGGATTCTTCTTCTGGTCGATCTGTGAACATGTAGCACATGCTGCAGCTCACCATGTAGGTTGTCACATCTGCCATGTTGCTCCTAGATCCTGCTGACTTGCTGTGTGTTTTCCTTCTTGTGTAATCTACTCAGCCAAGCTCTCTTGCAATAATGTCCTACAGGCAAAAATTCGCCTGTTTGGTGATGCTTTCGAAGCAGCTGGTCCCGGCTGTACCCAACGATCTTCTAGCTTAGGGAGACTTCGCTTCTCCCAGAAGGCACCTGGAATATGCAAATTAGCCTCCTGAAGCTTGAATCCCTGGTTTGGTGATGCTTTCGAAGCAGCTGGTCCCGGCTGTACCCAACGATCTTCTAGCTTAGGGAGACTTCGCTTCTCCCAGAAGGCACCTGGAATATGCAAATTAGCCTCCTGAAGCTTGAATCCCTGGTTTGGTGATGCTTTCGAAGCAGCTGGTCCCGGCTGTACCCAACGATCTTCTAGCTTAGGGAGACTTCGCTTCTCCCAGAAGGCACCTGGAATATGCAAATTAGCCTCCTGAAGCTTGAATCCCTGGTTTTCTTAAGCTTTCGGTGCATTGGAGCAGCACTGTGGGGTAGAACTGTGGGTAGGGTCTTCTTCCTGTTTTAAATTTCAGATCGGCACCACCTAACCAAGTGCAGTGCTTGCACAGATTGATCTTGTAGCTGACTTCAGTAAAATGGCACTGGTGTAAGTGCACGCGCAAATTGACATTCTAGCGGCCGTCAGTCTCAGCTTGTCATTGAACCAAGATCTAAATCTGTCCATGCGCCGACACTGGTGCTATTTTCCTGAAGACTGCTGTGATAACAATCTGCGCAAGCGCTTCATGCGGTTGGGACAGTGCTAGCGTGAAATTTAAAGCAGGAGAGCAGGAAAAAGATAGACACATTAGGCAGTGGATGGGCTGTGGCAGAGCCAAAGACCCTACCAACAGTTCCATTAAAAACTTCCGAGATATGCAAAAAATGGCAAACAGATGTTACCTCTTGGAATGTGAGAGTTTTGGCGAGTGCTGACATCTAGCAGCAAGCAACTGAAAGCAATTTTTTTTCTATTTGCTATGGTTCCTGTAACTATTAAAAGGGTTTTCTAGACTTTAGTATTTTTTTCTTATGGTACTAAGAGCTTACAGGCAGTTAGTTGCTAACTGACTGTTCTTGCCAGGGATGACATTTGCCAGATTACAGCAGGTATGGACCGCCGGTGATTCTGCGGCTTCCGTTAATGCCACATTGACAATGCATTCTTTTTCATTCTACTCTGATGATGGGGCATTTCTGTCGATCTTATGCTGATTGACAGACGGCACTGTGGGGATTTGATTCTCAATCAGTAGGACATCAGCAGTGAAACCTCACCAATAGAGCCACCCGGAAGATTGCCGTAATAGCTGCTCTGTTGACATGAGGTTAAATGAAGCAGCAGAGTTGGCAGAGATCATCCCTGTACAAAACAGACAGGTAGTCGGCAACTTCCCGACTATAAGTTCTTAGCCACACTTTAAAAAAATACTAAAGTTCCTTTAACATATGTGAGATTTCTCTCTAAATGAAAAGCATAGGCCAAGTTCATAGAGTAAACTTTTTGGTCCTTTAGGAGACTCTATACTTGAGTAAAAAAATCTGATCAAGTTGTTTCAAATAACAAAAACCATACAGCTCCAAAATGGAGCTGCTTAGGTATCCTAAGGCAAACATAGGCAGTTACCCTTCATGCTTCTTTTCTAAACATTTTTTAGTTTTACAGTTTAGATATTCAATGACAGTGAAAATCTAAAATACACAGCAACAATGGGGTAAAAGAAGTGTTATCCAATCACATGTATGACCTGAGCTGCACCGCCACATATTCCCATCTTATGATTAACTGTAAGCATCTGCTCCATTGTGTGGAAAGAGTACATTGGTTTTATTTGCTGAATAGTAACACTTTATGCCAAGTGTCATTGTACCATTCTAAAAAAGAGAGAAAAGAGATTCTTTGTAGCAGTTCTATAGCGAGAAGCTTTTGTGAGACCAAAATGAGGTAATATGGTCTCACATGAAATGATAGTTTACTAAAGAGTGACGGTAAATAAGAACATATAACAAAGGTCCATCGACATTGACATACATATATACTGTATATTTTCTTGTATTATGCTACAGATGGCTCATTATTAATATTTACAGCATCTACTATTTATTCCTTCCCAACAGAATACTTTGCAAATAATAGTTAAAGGAGCTTTTTCAGAATAGGCATATAATAATCATAAAGCTGTCCCTGTCCTCCATTTAGGACACCCCTGCCATAATAATCGGAAGAGTCAAGAGAAGAGCAGCTGCAGGAGGAATGTGAGTCTGCCTGCAGCTTCCCCCAGCTGCTCTAACATAAAAATTATTTTTTACATGAAATTATTTGGTGCTTGGAAAAAAAATACCCCCCCCCCCAAAAAAAACAAAAATCTATTTTTATGTACTACTAGCTGAAGAGCCCGGCGTTGCCTGGGCATAGTAATTTTCTGTGGTTAGTTATAGTGGAGCGCCCTCAAGGGCTAGGGGAACTCGGTACCAGGTCCTTCGGTTCTCAAGGGGGATGTCATGGTGGCTGACCCGGTCCATGGCCCTTGGGACATCCGTCTTAAAGGGGGAAAGGTCTTTAAAGGGATATGTTCGTGACACCACCTGTGGTATTCAGTCAGGGTGACCGACGCTGCTTTAAGGGGTCCGCTGGGGTGATGTTATGGCAGCTAGATGATATACCTTCCCACAGGTGAAGTGTGTCCCCAGGGCTTCCCAGTGTGTGGATGGTGGATGGTGAGAAGCGCAGTGAAGAACGAGGACATAAGGTTGCAGTCTCTTTACCTTTTTACTGAAGGTTTCAGCATCACAGTCCAAGGCACCAGATCACAGGGCAGGCAGAATCCGGCTGCTTTGGAGGCAAATCCAGAGTCCCCTTATCCAGGTAGAAATCAGTAGCCTTCCTCTAGCGCCGTGTGTTGTAGTACCTTACTGCTAAGTACCTCATAAGGTCCTCAAAACTGTTGAAGATGTTACAGATGTAATGTCTCTCTCTTCCTGTCCCCCAGATAGGATAGGACAAACCCGTATGACTGGTGGCTTGAGGCTTTTTACAGGGACGCTATCATGCCCCGGCCTCTCGTGGGTGCCACCTTGCCTCCTGGGTATAGGGCGGGCAGGTAGCATCAAATTAGCTGTCCTGCCAGTCTCTGGAGCAAGGCATAAAGGACTGTTGCTCCCTCAATGTGCCGGCTACCGGGATCTTGCGCCTCAGAAGGAGGCAGCCTGTGTAGGGCAGAACTCCTCTGATATCCACTTCTTTGCTACTACTTCTTCACCCACTCTACAATTCAGTTCTCCTTCCGTGTCTCTTTCTGGGAGGATGCCGCACTCAGGGCAGGCGCAGCTCCGTGTTCTTCTGTCTCAGCCTCTGACAGGATCCCACCCCTGCCAGGGTCCAACTACCTGAGCGAAGCTCAGCCAGCAACTGCCTAACTTCCTCTCCAGGCAACTAGATTTACCTAAGTGTGAGAAGTGCCCTAATAAATAGGAGCATAGCTCCCTCTGGTGGCCTGGAGTATGAAATGTGTTGTATGTTTGTGATACCTGGATTCAGTTGTTTTTCATTGCCTCCAAATGTAACACCACTCCCCCTAGAGGAGAATAATATTACTGCAACGACCAGGACCCTGGGGCGCTGCAATAGCACCTCACTTCTCTTATTTTCCCATCACGCCTCTCATTTTCTCCCTCACATCTCTCATTTTCTCCCTCTCACCTCTCATTTTTCCCCCCACTCCTCTTATTTTCCGCCTCACTCCTCTCATTCCCCCCTAACACTTGTCATTTCGACCTCACATCTGTCATTTTCCGATCACTCCACTATTTTCCTTCACTCCTCTCATTTTGCACTCACACCTTTTCATTTTCACCTCACACCTCTCATTTTCACCTCACACCTCTCATTTTCCCCTCAGTATATACATGTTTGTCATCTCACTTATATATAGTATACACTGTCATCTCCTGTATATAGTATATACCTGTATGTCATCTCCCCTGTATATAGTATATACCTGTATGTCATCTCCCCTGTAAATAGTATATACCTACTGTATGTCATCTCCTCCTGTATATTGTATATACCTATGTGTCATCTCCTCCTGTATATAGTATATACCTGTATGTCATCTCTTCTGTATATACCTGTATGTCATCTCCTCCTGTATATAGTATATGCCTGTATGTCATCTCCCCTGCAAATAGTATATACCTACTGTATGTCATCTCCTCCTGTATCTTGTATATACCTATGTGTCATCTCCTCCTGTATATAGTATATACCTGTATGTCATCTCTTCTGTATATAGTATACCTATATGTCATCTCCTCCTGTATATAGTATATACCTGTATGTCATCTCCTGTATATAGTATATACCTGTATGTCATCTCCCCTGTAAATAGTATATACCTACTGTATGTCATCTCCTCCTGTATATTGTATATACCTATGTGTCATCTCCTCCTGTATATAGTATATACCTGTATGTCATCTCCTGTATATAGTATATACCTGTATGTCATCTCCCCTGTAAATAGTATATACCTACTGTATGTCATCTCCTCCTGTATATTGTATATACCTATGTGTCATCTCCTCCTGTATATAGTATATACCTGTATGTCATCTCTTCTGTATATACCTGTATGTCATCTCCTCCTGTATATAGTATATGCCTGTATGTCATCTCCCCTGCAAATAGTATATACCTACTGTATGTCATCTCCTCCTGTATCTTGTATATACCTATGTGTCATCTCCTCCTGTATATAGTATATACCTGTATGTCATCTCTTCTGTATATAGTATACCTATATGTCATCTCCTCCTGTATATAGTATATACCTGTATGTCATCTCCTGTATATAGTATATACCTGTATGTCATCTCCCCTGTATATAGTATATACCTGCTGTATGTCATCTCCTCCTCTATATACCTATGTGTCATCTCTTTTATATAGTATATACTTGTATGTCATCTCCTACTGTGTATAGTATATACTTGTATGTCATCTCCTCCTGTATATGGGCTGAAGAAATACAGCTAACTAAGTCAAAAAAATTCCAACGGGATATTAATGACAAAAATCAAAATAAGATGTATAAGTGGAGAAACCTAGGTGAAAGGTCACGCCCATTTTATAGAAATGAATCACGGTCTCGGTCGGCCTCAGTGAGATCGATGAGAGGAGAAACACAGCAGACTAAGACTAAAAATCAATCTGCAACCGAAAATAATGGACCTACGGTAAGTGGGACCAGTAGGAAAATGAATACAAGACAAAACGCAAAAAAAGGATCAGAGGGGAAACCGGTGGAGAGTAGATCTCAGGGAGGGCTACAGGTAATCAATTTATCTGATCATGTATTAACTGATATCCAAGTTGAGGTATTGAGTAAAGGCCTTTCTTTTTCTCCCACTAATGGTTTTAATTACTTCACAGCATTGAAAGACCTTCACCTTTTTTCTTGAAAATTGGTTTTAAAGAAATTGCACTGTAAGGGTGTCAATGATTTGGAAGGCTGGAGTGCTGCGGAGAGGGACACCATACGAATTTTGGAAGAACTTCTTGATGAACAAACCCCAAATGATAAAGGTGGGTTTCCCAATTCTATTCTTCCCAGGTCCACGAGGTTCCCTCCCTTGTCACTCTGCCCGGCGGTGGAGGAATTTACTAAGTTGGTGTCTAATGAATTAAAAACTCTGTCCTCATGCCGCCGTTATGATAATTTAACCAGCAAACAAAGAGAGGCGATAAGACAATTACAATCCCTTGATGATGTGGTATTTAAGGTGGCTGACAAGGGAGGGAACATCGTGGTCTGGCCTATCGCCAAATATGAACGTGAAGCGTTCAGACAATTGCGGGACAGTCAGGTATATACAAAATTGGGATATAACCCGGTGGTGTCTTTCTCCGCACAGCTCCAAAAAATTCTAATTAAAGCCTTGGATTCAGGTGTAATTAATAAAAAGGTTCTTGATGGACTTACGGTGCAGTTCCCGAAGGCACCGACGCTCTATTTACTTCATAAAATTCACAAGGACGCCGTCAACCCACCAGGATGTCCGATCGTATCTGGAATAGATGGTCTTTGTCACCCTATTTGTAAGTTCATTGACTTCTATCTGAAGCCTATTATGGAGACATTACCCTCTCATGTGAGGGATACGACGGATGTCCTTGCGAGGGTTGACTGTTATGATCTGGTGGTTTAGGAGCAGCATGGGACAAGCTCTGAAGGAAGTGGTACCTGTACTGACCGCAGTCCCTAAGCTCAACACAACACTAGAAGTAGCCGTACACTCCCTAGGCACCTCGTCACAGCCTGAGAACTAACTACCCCTAAAGATAGAAACAGGAAAACTATCTTGCCTCAGAGAAAATCCCCAAAGGATAGATAGCCCCCCACAAGTAATGACTGTGAGTGGAGAGGGAAAAGACATACACAGAATGAAACCAGGATGAGCACAGGAGGCCAGTCTAGCTAGATAGATAGGACAGGATGGAATACTGTGCGGTCAGTATAAAACACTACAAAAAATCCACACAGAGTTTACAAAAATCTCCACACCTGACTAAAGGTGTGGAGGGTAAATCTGCTACCCAGAGCTTCCAGCATGACTGAATTAATTCATACTGACAAGCTGGACAAACATAGAAAGCACAGAACGGATAAGTCCACAACCTGTGGACAGAAAAGAGCAAGCAAGGACTTAGCTTTGCTGAACTGGTCAGGATAACAGGGAAATCCAAAGAGATGTGAATCCAACCAGGAACCATTGACAAGTGGCACAAGCTGAAGAAAAGAGCCAGGCTAAATAGCCGAGCAGAATAGACAATCAGTGGAAGCAGCTGCTGACAGCTAAATCCAAGGAGCAGCCACTCCACTTAAAACCACCGGAGGGAGCCCAAGAGCAGAACTCGCAAAAGTGCCACTTACAACCACAGGAGGGAGCCCAAGAGCGGAATTCACAACAGTACCCCCCCTTGAGGAGGGGTCACTGAACCCTCACCAGAGCCCCCAGGCCGATCAGGACAAGCCAAGTGAAAAGCACAAACCAAATCGGTGGCATGGACATCGGAGGCAACAACCCAAGAATTATCCTCCTGGCCATAACCCTTCCACTTGACAAGATACTGAAGCTTCCGCCTCGAAAAACGAGAATCCAAAATTTTCTCAACCTCATATTCCAACTCTCCCTCAATCAACACCGGGGCAAGAGGATCAACTGAGGGAACAACGGGCACCACATATCTCCGCAACAAAGATCTATGGAAAACATTATGAATGGCAAAAGAGGCTGGAAGAGCCAAACGAAAAGACACCGGATTAATAATTTCAGAAATTTTATAAGGACCAATAAACCGAGGCTTAAACTTAGGGGAAGAAACCTTCATAGGAACATGACGAGAAGACAACCAAACCAAATCCCCCACACAAAGCCGGGGACCAACACACCGACGGCGGTTAGCAAAACGTTGAGCCCTTTCCTGAAACAACGTCAAATTGTCCACCAACGTCAAATCTGCTGTAGCCTGTCCACCACAGAATCCACACCAGGACAATCAGAAGGCTCAACCTGTCCAGAAGAAAAATGAGGATGAAAACCAAAATTACAAAAGAAAGGCGAAACCAAAGTAGCCGAACTAGCCCGATTATTAAGGGCAAACTCGGCCAACGGCAAGAAAGCCACCCAATCATCCTGATCAGCAGACACAAAGCATCTCAAATAGGTCTCCAAGGTCTGATTAGTTCTCTCAGTTTGGCCATTAGTCTGAGGATGAAACGCCGAAGAAAAAGACAAATCAATGCCCATCCTAGCACAAAAGGCCCGCCAAAACCTAGAGACAAACTGAGAACCTCTGTCAGACACAATATTCTCCGGAATGCCATGCAAACGAACCACATGCTGAAAAAACAATGGAACCAAATCTGAGGAGGAAGGCAACTTAGGCAAATGTACCAGATGGACCATTTTAGAGAACCGGTCACAAACAACCCAGATAACAGACATCTTCTGGGAAACAGGTAGATCCGAAATAAAATCCATGGAAATATGTGTCCAGGGCCTCTCAGGGACCGGCAAAGGCAAAAGCAACCCACTAGCGCGGAAACAGCAAGGCTTGGCTCGGGCGCAAGTCCCACAGGACTGCACAAAAGCACGCACATCGCGCGACAAGGAAGGCCACCAAAAGGACCTAGCAACCAAATCTCTGGTACCAAAAATCCCAGGATGACCAGCCAACACTGAACAATGAACCTCAGAAATCACCTTACTTGTCCATCCATCAGGAATAAACAGCTTCCCCACTGGACAGCGATCAGGCCTATCAGCCTGAAATTCCCGAAGCACCCTCTGCAAATCAGGGGAGATGGCAGAAAGAATCACCCCTTCCTTAAGAATGCCAACCGGCTCAAGGACTCCAGGAGAATCAGGCGAAAAACTCCTAGAGAGGGCATCAGCCTTAACATTCTTAGATCCTGGAAGATACGAGACCACAAAATCAAAACGGGAGAAAAACAGGGACCATCGAGCCTGTCTAGGATTCAGCCGCTTGGCCGACTCAAGGTAAATCAGATTCTTATGATCAGTCAAGACCACAACGCGGTGCTTAGCTCCCTCAAGCCAATGTCGCCACTCCTCAAACGCCCACTTCACAGCCAACAACTCCCGATTGCCGACATCATAATTTTCCGCAGGCGAAAACTTTCTGGGAAAAAAAGCACACGGTTTCATCAAAGAACCATCAGAATCACTCTGAGACAAAACGGCCCCTGCCCCAATCTCAGAAACGTCAACCTCAACCTGAAAAGGAAGAGAAACATCCGGCTGACGCAACACAGGGGCAGAAGGAAATCGGCGTTTAAGCTTCCGAAAGGCCTCAACAGCTGCAGAGGACCAATTCTTCACATCAGCGCCTTTCTTCGTCAAATCAGTAAGGGGCTTAACCACACTGGAAAATTGGCAATGAAACGGCGATAGAAATTTGCAAAGCCCAAAAATTTTTGAAGGCTCTTCACAGATGTGGGTTGAATCCAGTCATGAATAGCTTGGACCTTAACAGGATCCATTTCCATAGACGAGGGAGAAAAAATAAAACCCAAAAAAGAGAACTTCTGAACTCCGAATAGGCACTTAGACCCCTTCACAAATAAAGCATTATCAAGAAGGATCTGGAACACCATCCTGACCTGCTTCACATGAGACTCCCAATCATCGGAAAAAATCAAAATATCATCCAAATACACAACCATGAATTTATCAAGATAATTGCGGAAAATATCATGCATGAAGGATTGGAACACAGATGGAACATTAGAGAGCCCGAATGGCATCACAAGGTATTCAAAATGGCCTTTGGGCGTATTAAATGCAGTTTTCCATTCGTGACCCTGTTTAATACGAACAAGATTATATGCCCCTCGGAGGTCAATCTTAGTAAACCAACTAGCCCCATTAATCTGAGCAAACAAATCAGAAAGCAAAGGCAAGGGGTATTGGAATTTGACCGTGATCTTATTAAGAAGACGATAATCTATACAGGGTCTCAAGGAGCCATCCTTCTTAGCAACAAAAAAGAAACCCGCTCCCAATGGTGATGAAGACGGCCGAATATGCCCTTTCTCCAAAGATTCCTTAACATAGCTCCGCATGGCGGCATGCTCTGGCACAGACAGATTGAAAATTCGGCCCTTAGGGAACTTACAACCAGAAATCAAGTTAATAGCACAATCACTGTCCCTATGTGGAGGAAGGGAACTGGACTTGGGCTCATCAAATACATCATGGAAATCTGACAAAAACTCAGGGACCTCAGAAGAGGGGGAAGAGGAAATTGACATCAAAGGAAAGTCACTATGTACCCCTTGACAACCCCAACTAGTCACAGACATAGTTTTCCAATCCAGCAACGGATTATGTTCCTGTAACCATGGAAAACCCAGTACAACAACATCATGCAGGTTATGCAACACCAGAAAACGGCAATTTTCCTGATGTGCAGGAGCCATGTACATGGTCATCTGCGTCCAGTACTGAGGTTTATCCTTGGCCAATGGAGTAGCATCAATGCCCCTCAAAGGAATAGGGCTCTGCAAAGGCTGCAAGGAAAAACCACTGCGAATTCTAAGTCCATTAAGTACAGGGCAGCGACTGAATCCACAAATGCCATGACAGAAAAGGATGACAATGAGCAAATCAGGGTCACAGATAAAAGAAATTTAGGCTGTACAGTACTAATGGTAACAGACCTAGCGACCCTCCTAGCACGTTTAGGGCAATCAGAAATAACATGAGCAGAATCACCACAGTAAAAACACAGCCTATTCTGACGTCTGAATTCCTGCCGTTCTGTTCTAGTCAAAATCCTATCACATTGCATAGGTTCAGGACTCTGCTCAGAAGACACTGCCATATGGTGCATAGCTTTGCGCTCGCGCAAACGCCGATCAATCTGAATGGCTAGAGACATAGATTCACTCAAACCAGTAGGCGTAGGGAAGCCCACCATAACATCTTTAAGGGCTTCAGAAAGACCTTTTCTGAAAATAGCAGCCAGAGCATCCTCATTCCATTTAGTGAGCACAGACCATTTCCTAAATTTCTGGCAGTATAATTCTGCCGCTTCCTGACCTTGACACAAGGCCAACAGGGCTTTCTCTGCATGATCCACAGAATTAGGTTCGTCATACAATAATCTGAGCGCTTGAAAAAATGCGTCAACATTCAGCAATGCCGGATCCCCTGATTCAAGGGAGAATGCCCAGTCCTGAGGGTCAACACGCAGCAAGGATATGATGATTTTAACTTGCTGAATGGGATCACCAGAAGAACGGGGTTTCAAAGCAAAAAACAATTTGCAGTTCTTTTTAAAGTTCAAAAACTTGGATCTGTCTCCAAAAAACAAATCAGGAGTAGGAATTCTAGGCACCAAGGCCGGAGTCTGGACAACATAATCTTGGATACTCTGTACTCTTGCAGCAAGTTGATCCACATGAGAAAAACCTGAACATCCATGCCAGAGCATAAATCCTGAACCACCCAGAGATCAAGAGGAAAAAAAGACAAAAGAGAGCACAGAAAAAAAAATGGCTCAGAATTTTTTCCTTCTTTTGAGATGCATTTAATTCATTTTTGGCCACTTGTACTGTTATGATGTGGTGGTTTAGGAGCAAGATGGGACGAGCTCTGAAGGAAGTGGTACCTGTACTGACCGCAGTCCCTAAGCTCAACACAACACTAGAAGTAGCCGTGGGATGCTCCTAACACTCCCTAGGCACCTCGTCACAGCCTGAGAACTAACTACCCCTAAAGATAGAAACAGGAAAACTATCTTGCCTCAGAGAAAATCCCCAAAGGATAGAAGGATAGGTTTCTCCCAAGCTACTCCCATTTCATCGGAGCTGATCCAGAGTTTCAAGAAAACACCAAAAATCACAAAGTTTTTGTGGAACTTCACGTGTTGCTAAATTATTGCAACTTTTCCAAAGCTTCTACTAAACTTTTGTGGCTTAAAAGTTTTGATAAATTGGCCACAATTATTTTATTTTCAGATGAGAAAAACAGATAACACACGTATTGAAAAAAATGATAAATGGACCAAAAATGATTCCACTACACTGAGAAAAAAGCTGCCTGTTTTTCACTTATAAAAAATGTCTTTCTAAATGGGGTTCAAGGGTAGTTTCACCCAGTGTTGTTTGTGAAATGCATTCTTTACATTGCTTTAGCTATTAAATATATATATACATATGTGACACCCAGAAGACCGGGGTACCCAGCACCGGACCAATGGGGTCTGTCTCTTGAGGGGGATGTCACGGGTGGCTTGACCCGGTGCTGTGGCCTCAGGCAATGCACAGTGTAAGGGGTATCATGAGGGAACAGGCACTTACTTGATCAGCAGCAGGTTCTCCCAGCGATGATGATCCTGATCCTGGATAGATGGCTATTGTCCAAATGAAAGACTGAGGCACTGAAACGTTTAACCAGTTTACTTCAACAAAAAGGGATTTACAATCCAGTCCTGTCACCGGAGTCTGTATGGGAACTCTGAGTTACTTTGACCCTGCCGGGGTCTTCGCCTCTTATTGTATGCAGTTTCTGTGTGGCCCTGCTGCTGTATGTGAACTGGCTGCCGGCCCAATCTGTCCCCTCCGGGTCCTGGTTCGACGGGCAACCCGAGTCCTTTTATCGGCTTACCCCCTCCAGGAGTACCGCTGAACTCTGTGTCTGTTGCTGCGTCCGGCCCTAGTGAAGCTGATATCACCTCACGTTTTTCCGGTTGCTGTATTATATATAATGAACACAGCCACGGATCCGGTATCCGTCTTTTCGCCTGTTCTGGGTAGTGATTAATGCTACCCGATTCTCACAATGTCCTTTTTCTCTGTCCCTTTTCTCCTCAGGCCGGTGATTTGGGCCTGGAAACCGTCATAGGGCTGTTAGAAATTCAGCTGTATGACCTCTCACTTTCAGCTCCTTAGCCCAACTGCCAGTTCTTCTCTCAGACCAGAATGGATCAAGGGGAGTCTCTGGAGCTCCCCCTTCTGGCCGGAGGTGGTAGTGCAGTCTTGCTATTTTAGTATTTGTATTCAGTGTCAGTAACTATTTTTGTGGCAAATACCCCTAGGGGTGCCACACATATATACAGAGAGAGAGAGCAGCTTTTTTACGTCAGAAAAAAAGTAGGTCCTGATTCATCACTTCCAGGATTTTTTTTAAGTAAGTTTTCTTTTTTATCTTCAAGTATTTGTTGCTGTTTTGGGGGTCAAATTCTTCAAAATGGCTCAAATGGTTTATAAAAAGAGATGAGCGAACCCGAACAGTAAAGTTAAAGGGTCCGCACTAAACATCTACTGTTCGGGCACATACCCCGAACGCGGACTTCACCAGGAAGTCTGTGTTACTGTTCGGGTTTGGCAGTCCAAAACACTGGGTGTTTCTCATGCTGTCATGTGCATGACAGCTCTGCAAACACTGCCTCTGATTTTGATAAAATCATTACCGCCGGTCAGAGAGCCATGGTTCCTACGCTGTCAAATGACTGCGTGAGCCCGCAGCTGTGATCTAAGGTAAAAACTTTACCACCGGTCACTGGTGTCAGCTGATGGGAATAATGCCCACATGAGCCTACACCTGCTGCCCCCCTTTTTTGAGAACCAACCAAGCTAAAGCAGACAACTGGGGGCTTGTATTCTCAGGGTTGTAAAGGGCCATGGATATTGGCCCCCTCCAGTCTAAAAATAACAGCCCGCAGCTGCCCAGAAAAAGCCCATCTGTTAGATGAGCCAATTTTGGTGCTTTGCCCGGTTCTTGCCATTTTCCCTGAGGTGGTGGCAAGTGGGGTTCATATTTGTAGGGTTGATGTCACCTTTGTATTGTCCAATGACATCAAGTCCATGGCTTAGTTTTGCTTGGCTGGTTATCAAAAATACAGGGTGGGCTATATATATGGATGGATACACGTAAATAAAATGGGAATGGTTGGTGATATCAGCTTCCTGTTTGTGGCACATTAGTATAAGGAAGGGGGAAAACTTATCAAGATGAGTGATGACCATGGAGGCCATTTTGAAGCTGGCCATTTGGGATCCAACTTTATTTTTTCCAATAGGAAGAGGGTCATGTGACACATCAAACTTATTGAGAAATTCACAAGAAAAAAAATGGTGTGCTCGGTTTTAATGTAACTTTATTCTTTCATTAGTGTTGAGCATTCCGATACTGAAAATATTGGGTATCGGCTGATATTCGCTGTATCGGAGTTCCAATACTGAGTTCCAATACTTTTGCAATATCAGATACCGGAATCGGAAGTTCCCATAATGCAATGATGCACTATAATGGAGTGTGGGTGGTGCGTGGGTGGAGACTGTGTGTCTGTGTGTGTGGGCGGGGTCTGTGCGTGACCGTGGGGGGTCTGTGTGAGCCTGCCGGGGGTCTGTACGGGCCTGCCGGCAGTCTGAGCGGGTTGCCGGGGGTCTGTGCGGGCCTGCCGGGGATCTCTGTGGGCTACCGGGGGTCTGTGCGGGCTGCCAGGGGTCTGTGCAGGCTCCCGGGGGTCTGTGCAGGCTGCCGGGGGTCTGTACGGGCTGCCAAGGGTCTGTGCGGGCCTGCCGGGGGTCTGTGCGGGCTGCCGGAGGTTGGTGCGGGCTGCCGGGGTCTGTGCGGGTTTCCGATATCTAAAAGTAATACAGCCACCATGAGAAATATATCATAAAAAAGGCGTTAGTAGATATTATACTTACCCAAGTCATTTTTATTTACGAACGCCTTTTTTATGATACAGTCTTAATATTTCTCATGGTGGCTGTATTACTTTTAGATATCGGAAACCCTCATTTATTCTTGGAATATTATCATTTCCATCAGTTATTGATTTGGGTCCTCATTAGGGTCAGAAATCTTGATTCCAGCTCAGATAGTTTTTTCTTTTTTTATCATAAATAGTAATAAAGGGTTAATAAAACAAACACACATTAGGAAAAGAGTATTTTAATATTCTTCATTTAACCATACTTACCATACTTCAGCGCCTGCAAAAAACATAAAATAATAAACCGTATACTACCTGTCCGCTGTAGTCCAATTAATAACGAGTGTCCCACGACGATCTCCCCTATAGAACAGTGACATCGGGTGATGTCACTGCTCTATAGGACCCTCAGTGACACACTGACAGGAGACAATGGCTCCTGCAGTGCATCACTGAGAGGTTACCTTAGGACAAAGTTTCACTTTATGGCAATTGCTGCGTGGGATAATTTCTCATACAGCAATGCCAAAAGTAAGACTAGGAACTACTTTTTTTTACAGCGGCGGAGGAATACAGTGCGGAAGGATACCTTCCTCCCGACATTGTGTTCCTGGAGCCCCTAGAGAGTGGTCGCATCAGCTGATGCTGCCGTTGTCTATGGGAGATCGTCGTGGGACTCTCGTGAATTTCTCCGGACAGGGAGTTATTGGTTGTTTGTTATTTTCATATTTTTTTACAGATGACACTGGCTTCGGGGAACAAAGTGACAAGTAATGGTGAGTATGAAATCTATGTTTAATGTACTGTATGTCTGAATATATGTACTGTATGTAATGTATGAATGTATTGTATGTAGCATGAATGTATGTATGTAGCATATATGTAGCATGTATGTAGCATGTATGTATGTAGCATGTATGTAGCATGTATGTAGCATGTATGTAGCATGTACAGTATATAGTATGCAGCATGTATGTAGCATGTATGTAGTGTGTATGTTTTTTTTTTTTCATTCAACACATTAGCCCGATGATGGGACTACTACTGTCCCATCATTGGCTAATGTGTCAATCACTGTCACTGTAGTAGGCATCATCCGATGGGACTTGCAGTCCCATCGGATGATACCTGCACACAGGATGAGCCCCGGCACGGTGCACAGAGACCCGGCAGCCCGCACAGAGCCCAGCACGCCGCACAGAGCCCCGGCACACACGCACAGAGCCCTGCACACCGCACAGAGCCCTGCCATGCTGCACAGAGCCCCGGCAGGCCAGCACAGAGCCCCGACACGCCACACAGAGCCCCAGCAGGCCCGCACAGAGCCCAGCATGCCACACAGAGCCCCGGCGCATCGCACAGAGCCCCGGCACGCCGCACAGAGCCCTGACATGCCGCACAGAGCCCCAGCACACATGCACAGATCCCCGCACGCCGAACAGAGCCCCGTCACACCACACAGAACCCAGGCACACACGCACAGAGCCCCGGCACACACTCACAGAGCCCTGCACACCGCACAGAGCCCTGGCAGCCCGCACAGAGCCCCGCACGCCGCACAGAGCCCAGCACGCCGCACAGAGCCCCGGCACACACGCACAGAGCCCTGCACACCGCACAGCCCTGCCTCTGCCACGCTGCACAGAGCCCCGGCAGGCCCGCACAGAGCCCCGGCAGGCCCGCACAGAGCCCCGACACACCACACAGAGCCCCAGCAGGCCCGCACAGAGCCCGCATGCTGCACAGAGCCCCGGCGCACCGCACAGAGCCCCGGCACGCCGCACAGAGCCCTGACATGCTGCACAGAGTCCCAGCACATATGCACAGATCCCCGCACGCCGAACAGAGCCCCGTCACACCACACAGAGCCCAGGCACACATGCACAGAGCCCCGGCAGGCCCGCACAGAGCCCCGGCACACACGCACAGAGCCCCGGCACACACACAGAGCCCTGGCACGCCGCACAGACCCCCGGCAGGCACGCACAGACCCCCCACGGTCACGCACAGACCCCGCACGCACGCACACCCACGCAGTCTCCGCCCATGCACTGCCCACACTCCATTATAGTGCATCATTGCACTATAGGAACTTCTGATTCCGGTATCCGATATCACAAAAGTATCGGAACTCGGTTTCGGAATTCCGATGCAGCGAATATCGTCCGATACTCGATATTTGCAGTATCGGAATGCTCAACACTATTCATGAGTTATTTACAAGTTTATGACCACTTATAATATGTGTTCAAAGTGCTGCCCATTGTGTTGGATTGTCAATGCAACCCTCTTCTCCCACTTTTGACACACTGATAGCAACACCGCAGAAGAAATGCTAGCACAGGCTTCCAATATCCGTTGTTTCAGATGCTGCACATCTTGAATCTTCACAGCATAGATTATTGCCTTCAGATGACCCCAAAGATAAAAGTCTAATGGCATCAGATCAGGAGACCTTTGTGGCCATTCAACTGGCCGACGATGACACTGTCATGTGCATCTAGAATCTCCTTACCGCCGGTCAGACAGCTGCAGTTCCCTCGCTGTGAATTTAGAGCATGAGCCCACTGGTAAGGGGTCCTTAAAAGTGCTGAAGGTGCTAAATGTCATATTTGTGTAATAGCTGCCTTGCTTTAAACATTTTTAAAGAAATTTGACCCACACTTGAATTTTATTTCTCAAAGGGACATAATTACTCTCAAGTAAAACATATTCATGCTTAAAGGATATAAATTATAAGGTTTTTGGCACCCCATTTGAAAGCAGAATGATATATGGGTACAAACCCTGATTCCAGAGATGTAACACTTAGGCTATGTGCACATGTATTTGTGAGGGCTGCAGATTTTTCCGCAGTGGATTTGATAAATCCACAGGGCAAAAACACTGCTTTTTTCCTGCGTATTTATTGCTGTGGTTTTTGTGCAGATACCACTGCGGTTTTACACCTGCGGTTTTCTATTATGGAGCAGGTGTAAAACTGCCGCGGAATCCGCACAAAGAATTGACATGCTGCGGAATGTAAACCACTGCGTTTCCGCGCGTTTTTTTCCGCAGCATGGGCACAGCATTTTACTGTACTGTAAATGCATGGGAAACTGCTGCAGACCCGCAGCTGCAGAAACGCTGCGTATCCGCAACAAAATCCACAACAAAATCCGCAACGTGGGCACATACCCTTACTGGTCTACTTACAGTAGTTTTGATAAAATCTCAGTTTTGTCAACTACAGATCTACCAGTTCTCTGAATGCTAACATCTGTATAACCCTGCCCTCACCACTGATTGACGGCTTTCTGTATACACTGTGCATAGGCAGAAAGCTGCTAATCAGTGGTTGTAGCAGGGTTATACAGAGCTCATGAATATGGATAACTACATGGCAGCAGGTTTACTTATTCTCTATAACATCACATGATCTAGCCCATTCAGGGTGGATTATTACTTCCAATTTAAAAGATGGGGCAAGACAAGCAGAGAAATTTTTGGCTTTTCAAGCATAGGGATATTCAGAGCGTACAGCTCATTCCACATAGATATACAAAAAGGCCTTATCTGATAGTGGAGTACTATTGCAGTGCTCAAACACATTGAAATGTAAGTGATAGTCTCAAGGCCCCGTCACACATAGCAACATCGCTAGCGAGATCGCTGCTGAGTCACAAGTTTTGTGACGCAACAGCGATCTCAGTAGCGATCTCGCTATGTGTGACACGTACCAGCGATCAGGCCCCTGCTGCGAGATCGCTGGTCGTGTCGGAATGGCCTGGGCCATTTTTTGATCGTTGAGGTCCCGCTGACATCGCTGAATCGGCGTGTGTGACGCCGATTCAGCAATGTCTTCACTGGTAACCAGGGTAAACATCGGGTTACTAAGCGCAGGGCCGCGCTTAGTAACCCGATGTTTACCCTGGTTACCATCCTAAAAGTAAAAAAACAAACAGTACATACTTACCTACCACTGTCTGTCCCCGGTGCTGTGCTCTGCTCTCCTCCTGTACTGGCTGTGAGTGTCGGTCAGCCGGAAAGCAGAGCGGTGACGTCACCGCTCTGCTTTCCGGCCGCTGTGCTCACACAGACAGTACAGGAGGAGTGCAGAGCAGAGCGCCGGGGACAGACAGCGGTAGGTAAGTATGTACTGTTTGTTTTTTTTACTCTTAGGATGGTAACCAGGGTAAACATTGGGTTACTAAGCGTGGCCCTGCGCTTAGTTACCCGATGTTTACCCTGGTTACCGGCATCGTTGGTCGCTGGAGAGCGGTCTGTGAGACAGCTCTCCAGCGACCAAACAGTGACGCTGCAGCGATCCGGATCGTTGTCGGTATCGCTGCAGCGTCGCTATGTGTGACGGGGCCTTAAGTCTGAGATTACTACAAGTGATGAGCGAACGTGCTCGCCATTATTCATTACTCACCCGAGTATCGGGATGCTGATGATGCATCCAGAGGATGAAGCCGTGGGCAAGGTGAAAGTGGGCAACAACAAAGACCCACATCTTCTCGCTCGACCTTCCTGTCCCAGTTTCTAGGGGACCGCAGCACACCACTATTGAAGCCAGAGCAGTGTGAAACGGTTGTTGGTTGGATAGCAGATAATGCTTCCAGTCACTTAGCCACCACCTCCACCTTGTCTTCCATACAGTCAAATCTCAGTAGCCGTGAGTGTGGCCAGGATATTCCTCTCCCTGATCCTCCTTCCTCCTACCATGCCGAGTGCCCTGAAACAACTGATCCCACACTTGGACACTCTGAAGAGCTGTTCAGTTTTCCATTTCAAGATTCAGAAATCTCTGCCGGTCAACTTGAAGTGGGGAAAGATGAGATTGCATGTAGAGCTGCCCAAAGCTTTATCCAGCCCCAGTCACACGAAGGCGATGGTGGGAAAGTGTCAGAAGAGGTGGACAATGATGAAACACAATTACCAGAAAATCAGGAGGAGGAGCAGGGTGCGGATGTGGAAGACGAGGTGGTGGATGACATAGTGACTGACCCAACCTGGCAGGAGGACATGCATAGTGAGGACAGCAGAACAAATGGGGAAGGAGGCATATCCCCCCAACAGGCAGGAAGAAGCAGTGTGGTGGCCACAGACAGAAGGCGTGCATCCGTTCCCCGTTACACCAACATGAGTGAAGTTGCCATTCCACCTGTGAGATCTTCCCGAGTCTGGCTATTTTTTAAAGATAACAACAGGAGGACAAAAAGAGCAAACTGATTATATCTAAAAGATATCATATCATTTTATTATATCATAGAAAAGGTAAAATGTCCCTCCATCCACCCCCCTCCTTGTT
The DNA here is from genome assembly GCF_032444005.1 of Ranitomeya imitator. NCBI lineage: Eukaryota > Metazoa > Chordata > Amphibia > Anura > Dendrobatidae > Ranitomeya > Ranitomeya imitator. The sequence goes on from NC_091285.1 coordinate 612,042,079, forward strand.
TCTACTCATCTGTTGGTAAGCGCTGCATTTCTTGCCATGCACTATTGCACCTTAGATGTTAGATAGACGGGTGTAACTTTATTCCCGATCATCTGGTTCATGCATGCTGCTTCCCTGACGTCCATGTTTGGACGCCCTGTCTTTTCCCTGAGTTACGGTCTTTGGACCTTTATTTATTTTTCCAGGGATTGAAGTGTATATGCGGGGTGGGAATAGGTGTGGGTGGGGTTCATAACAGTCTGCATTGTTTTTGGTGTTTTATATATTGTTGTGACATTTTACCTTTTCTATGATATAATAAAATGATATGATATCTTTTAGATATAATCAGTTTGCTCTTTTTGTCCTCCTGTTGTTATCTGATACTGTTTGGAGCTGATTTTTTATTTGGGTTTGCAGACAGATATTCTCTGCCACCCTGGTCTCTAAGTATGTACAGTTGTGGTTGTGGCCAAAAGTATTGACACCCCTGCAATTCTGTCAGATAATACTCAGTTTCTTCCTGAAAATGATTGCAAACACAAATTCTTTGTTATTATTATCTTCATTTAATTTGTCTTAAATGCAAAAACACAAAAAGAATTGTCCTAAAGCCAAATTGGATATAATTCCACACCAAACATAAAAAAGGGTGGACAAAAGTATTGGCACTGTTTGAAAAATCATGTGATGCTTCTCTAATTTGTGTAATTAAAAGCACCTGTGACTTACCTGTGGCACCTAACAAGTGTTGCTAATAAATAAATCACACTTGCAGCCAGTTGACATGGATTAAAGTTGACTCAACCTCTGTCCTGTGTCCTTGTGCACCACATTGAGCGTGGAGAAAAGAAAGAAGACCAAAGAACTGTCTGAAGACTTGAGAAACCAAATTGTGAGGAAGCATGAGCAATCTCAAGGCTACAAGTCCATCTCCAAAGACCTGAATGTTCCTGTGTCTACCGTGCGCAGTGTCATCAAGAAGTTTAAAGCCCATGGCACTGTGGCTAACCTCCCTAGATGTGGACGGAAAACAAATATTGATAAGAGATTTCAACGCAAGAATGTGCGGATGTTGGATTAAGAACCTCGACTAACATCCAAACAAGTTCAAGCTGCCCTGCAGTCTGAGGGTACAACAGTATCAACCCGTACTATCCGTCGGTGTCTGACTGAAAAGGCACTGTATGGTAGGAGATCCAGGAAGACCCCACTTCTTACCCCGAGACATAAAAAAGCCAGGCTGGAGTTTGCCAAAACTTACCTGAAAAAGCATAAAACGTTTTGGAAGAATGTTCTCTGGTCAGATGAGACAAAAGTAGAGCTTTTTGGGCAAAGGCATCAACATAGAGTTTACAGGAGAAAAAAAGAGGCACTCAAAGAAAAGGACATGGTCCCTACAGTCAAACGTGTCGGAGGTTCCATGATGTTTTGGGGTTGCTTTGCTGCCTCTGGCACTGGACTGCTTGACCGTGTGCATGGCTTATGAAGTCTGAAGACTACCAGCAAATTTTGCAGCATAATGTAGGGCCCAGTGTGAGAAAGCTGGGTCTCCCTCAGAGGTCATGGGTCTTCCAGCAGGACAATCACCCAAAGCACACTTCAAAAGCACTAGAAAGTGGTTTGAGAGAAAGCACTGGAGACTTCTAAGGTAGCCAGCAATGAGTCCAGACCTAAATCCCATAAAACACCTGTGGAGAGATCTAAAAATGGCAGTTTGGAGAAGGCACCCTTCAATTATCAGGGACCTGGAGCAGTTTGCCAAAGAAGAATGGTCTAAAATTCCAGCAGAGCATTGTAAGAAACTCATTGATGGTTACTGGAAGCGGTTGGTCGCAGTTATTTTGGCTAAAGGTTGTGCAACCAAGTATTAGGCTGAGGGTGCCAATACTTTTGTCTGGCCCATTTTTGGAGTTTTGTGTGAAATGATAAATCTTTTGCTTTTTGCTTCATTCTCTTTTGTGTTTTTTTCATTTAAGACAAATTAAATGAAGATAATAATACCAAATAATTTGTGATTGCAATCATTTTCAGGAAGAAACTGAGTATTATCTGACAGAATTGCAGGGGTGTCAATACTTTTGGCCACATCTGTACATGGGATTTTGGTTGCTATTTTTTAAAGACTCTGCCGATAACCCCAAACAGGCCATTTGCAGCACCTGCCATGCCCGCATCAGCAGGGGTAGCAAAACAACCAGCCTGACCACCACCAGCATGATCAGGCACATGCAAGAAAAGCACCCGACTTTGTGGGCCGAACCCCAGGCTCCAGGAACACTGCCTGCTGGTCACACCACTGCTTCTTCCACTGTTTTGCGTTAAAGCCAATCCCCAGTACACCTTGCATGTGAAGATGCCTCTAGAACTGCACCTGTTGTGGCCCACAGTCAAGCAGCACCATCAGCAAGCTCGTCCACGTCCTTGTCCCAGCACAGTGTTCAGTTGTCTATATCCTAGTCTTTGGAATGCAAGCGGAAATACCCAGCCAACGCTCCACAGGCCACAGTCCTCAATTCTAATATTTCTCTTCTGCTTGCACTGGAAATGCTGTCTTTTAGGCTTGTTGAGATGGAAGCTTTCTGCAACCTGATGGCGGCGGTCGCCCAAGGTGCTTGGTCCCCAGTTGCCACTATTTCTCCCGGTGTGCTGTAGCGGCATTACACCAGCATGTGTCCCACAGCATTACCCGTGCCCTCAACAATGCTGTTACCGGGAAAGTCCACCTAACCACGGACACGTGGACTAGTGCTTGTGGGCAGCTACAGTACATCTCAATGACGGCACACTGGGTTAACATAGTGGAAGCCGTGACCCAGTCAGACCTTGGGATGGAACACATCCTCCCCACGCCAAAGATTGCTGGCCCTACATCAATCAGGGTTGCCCCCACAGTCTACAGCTCCTGCACCTCCTTCTCTTCATCCTCCATCTCTGAAATCAACACATCAGTCTGAAGCTGGAAGCACTGTAGCACTGCATCCGCCAAGCGGCAACAGGCTATGCTGAAGCTAATCTGCATAGGTGACAAACAGCACAATGCAGAAGAGTTGTGGACAGCGCTGAAAGAGCAGTCAGATGTTTGGATGACACCGCTGAACCTACAGCCAGGCATGGTTGTGTGTGACAATGGCCGTAACCTGGTGGTGGCTCTGAGGCAAGGTGAGCTCACACACGTACCTTGCTTTTTAGAAAGTCATCTACAGCATCAGCCACCCTGTTGTGAATTCTGTGGCTGAATTCACTCCTGTGGTCACAAGTGGTACTGCAGCTTCTGAGCTTCCTCCCTCAGGTGTTCTGGTGAGCTCGTTAACTGCTTCATTACTTAACTCCGCCTGATGCTGCTATCCTTGCTCCTTGTCAATGTATCAGTGTTGGATCTGAGCTTCTCCTGATTGTTCCTGTGACCTGCTGCTCTGTATAGCTAAGTGCTTTTTGCTTTTTTGTTGCTTTTTTTCTGTCCAGCTTGTCTTTTGTTTTGCTGGAAGCTCTGAGACGAGCCCGGAAGGTAGAGCTTCCAGCAAAACAAAAGACAAGCTGGACAGAAAAAAAGCAACAAAAAAGCAAAAAGCACTTAGCTATACAGAGCAGCAGGTCACAGGAACAATCAGGAGAAGCTCAACACTGAAACATTGACAAGGAGCAAGGATAGCAGCATCAGGCGGAGTTAAGTAATGAAGCAGTTAACGAGCTCACCAGAACACCTGAGGGAGGAAGCTCAGAAGCTGCAGTACCACTTGTGACCACAGGAGTGAATTCAGCCACAGAATTCACAACACCACCCTTGCCGTGCGTCAGCAGAGGTATCAGCTTCCAGCTTTCCGAAAGTTGTGTGATGTCCCCATTTGTGAGCAGAAGAGGGCCTTTGTTGACTACCAACATCAACAAGGCCGTCGAATTTCAGGTCAGACTCCACACATTAGACCTCAGGAGTGGACATGGATGTCAGACATATGTAACATTCTCCAAAACATTGAGGACTGCACCAAGATGGTGAGCGACGGTGACACCAAAATTAGCATCACCCCCCCACTTCTCAGCATTCTGAAAAACTCTCTGCTCACAAGCAAAGAGGATGCATTGCAGGTGAAGTACGAGGACATGGAGCAAGGAAACATACAGGGGGATTACACTTAGCCCAGCCTCATGTCTTCTCAACGTGGCTTGGTAGGCAATGAGGAGGAGGAGGAGGAAGAGCAGGAGCTACTTTCATGCGCTATAGACGGTTCTACAAACACATGTGTAGTAGCTTCTGTTCAGCGGGGATGGCCTGAGGACAGGGAGGAGGAGGATGAGGATGAGGAGGAAGAGGACAGCATGGTCAGTCGTCCTGTTGTTGAGGACACGGAAATCTTGCCTTTTAGCAGTCTGGCATGCATGGCTGACTTTATGTAGCGCTGCATTTCACGTTATCAAAATTTTGGGTGACACTCATTACTGGTTGGTGACACTTCTAGACCCACACTACAAGGAGAACTTTCAATTTCTTCTGCCTGAGGCCTGGTGTACTAAAATGTTGCAGTACCACAGGGCCCGTGTAGCGGAATTACTTAGAAAATTCCCATGTGAGAATGCTGGCAGCAGACGTCAGAGTTTGTTGAACAACCAAGGACTCTTGAGAGACAGAGAAGTACAATCCAGCTCAGACAGGGGAACAATGGCCAAGTTCTGGGACAGAAATCTCAGACCCTCCCATCGTGGCAGCACAGAGGCAAGGGGTGCTGTCACAAGAAGTGCAATGTTTGGGAAGATGGTGAGGGAGTACCTTGCAAATCGTACAAAAGTCCTCCGTGATTCCTCTGTGCCTTTTAATTATTGGGTATCCAAGCTGGACACGTGGCATTAACTGGCTCTCTACACCTTGGAGGTCCTGGCCTGCCCTGCTGCTAGCGTTCTGTCAGAGAGAGTTTTTAGTGCCACTGTTGGAATTATAACAGATAAGCGCATCCGCCTGTCAACTGAAAATGCTGACAGGCTGACTCTTATCAAAATGAACAAGGCCTGGATTGGGAAAGACTTCTGTACACCACCAAGTGAAAACAGAGAAACATAACCTCAAAAACCTCACATATCCCTGACGAAGAGGGGAGACACCCCTTGAAACCCGTAGGATTGAGTCTATCGCGCACCCGTCCTGCTTCTACGTGACGTCACAGAAGCTTTTTTCCACGCTGCAACCCTTAGCGCTGCTTTCAGCCGGAGCACGTAAGGAGTTGGCGCGTCCTCAGACCGCACTATCACTGTTAGCCAGCACCACCACGCTTAGCAGCAGCACCCAGCCGGCCCACGCTAGGAATTAGGCTCTTCAAGTAAGCGCACTATAATTGCAATTCTATCTCTAGCATTTAACTCTGTGAGAGTATTTCTCTAACCGCCGCTATCTTATATAATTTATTTAGTGCTTGGCTTGCTATCATCGTTTCTACTAGTTGCGCTGCCGTCACCTACAATTATTATATGCTGCCTCTGCCCGTATCTTATATTGCAGTAAGGTCTTATGGGCTCATACTAATCTTACAAATATAAGCACAGGTTATTCAAGCACTCAGCTGCACGAGCAATCTCCTCTAATTACCGCTCTCATTTACCTAGTGCTTTCCATCAGTGTCTCACTGGTTGGACTGCCTTCACTTTCAAGTGTCAATTGCTGCCTCTGCCTATACCACAGTAGGTCTCAAATACTCAGAGGCTAGTATTTAGGTATAGGTCACACATCCATTAATCATATAGCATATTGTTATTTCCTGAAGTACTAAATACACACAATTAAAGCACACTACTAGCAGAACCCCTTGACTTTAGAACCCAGTACTCTGTCCAAGAAGTCTCTCATGGACATTCGCACCAAGTAGTAAGTACTGAAATTTTTTTAGCCAACAGTACTACTGGTAATTCTATCCATTTCCGCATATGATCTATACTATTTTTTATTGGCAGTGACCACCAAAAGGTTCATTCTTATGAGTTTCCTGATATATGCTCCATATTAACACAATCACAGAGTGAGTATTTTTTTTTCTCTCACTCTCTATTATCTCAGCATAGCACGGTGAATTGGTATCTCGTTTAATAACCTCAAATACATTCTCTCTTTTGGGGAGGTGTATTCTCATGCACCTCTTCACAACCACACATAGATTTGGTAGATTTGGTCTGTTTGTTTTTATCCTCCTCCTTATCCTCATCCTCCTCATCCAGGACCACTATATCACCAGGATGAACGTGGTCTGTACCATGCATTTTGGCCAAGGGGGCTGTGATGGCACTCTTTTATTTTTTTAAAAAAGGACAACACATTGGGGAATTGGGCATGGCATTACATTGGGCTGACTTCTTAACTCGGTCTCCTGCAATCTAAAATGTACCTGCCACTTGATCACCAGGGTGAACGTGCTCAGTACTGTTATAGACCGTTGAAGTTTGGGTTTGGGGCATGCGATGGCACTAGTGTATTTTTAAAAAAGTACCCCCATTGGGAATTGTTTGGCAGATCATGCACTGCATTACAAGTCTCAGAGACCCACACCACTACATTGGCCCTAATTCTTAACTCTGTCTCATGCAATGTCTCTTCCTTATCTCCGACAACATGACCACGGTGCACGTGCTCAGTACTGTTATAGGACGGGGATTTTTGGGCACGGGGCTGTGAAGGCACTATTTAATTTTTGTAAAAACAGGACCCCACATTGGGGAATTGGGCATTACATTACATTGGGCCTACTTCTTAAGTCTGTCTCCTGCAATGTGTCCTTTAACTGCCACTAGATGACCAGGATGACCAGGGTGCATGTGCTCAGTACTGTTATAGCTGGTGAATTTTGGGCAAGTGTGCTGTGCTGGCACTATATTTCTAAGTCCAAAAAGGACAACACATTGGGGAATTGGGCATGATATTTTTTTGGGCCTACTTCTTAACTCGGTCTCCTGGAATCTGTCCTGTACCTGCCAGTAGATCACCTGGGTGAATGTGGTCTGTACGGGACATTTAGGTCTAGGGGGCTGTGATGGCACTATTTTAATCAGTCCAAAAAGGACCCCACATTGGGGAATTGGGCATGGCATTCCATTAGGCCTACTTCTTAACTCTGTCTTCTGCAATGTCTCTTGAATAAGGCCGGCGTCACACTCAGCGTATGCAAATATGGTCCGTATATTATGGCCGTAATACGCTGAAAAGTCCTGAAAATAGTGGTCCGTAGCTCCTCCGTAGGCAGGGTGTGTCACCGTTTTTTGCGCATGGCATCCTCCGTATGTAATCCGTATGGCAGCCGTACTGCGTGTTTTTATCGCAGGCTTGCCAAACCGACATACGCCTATACAAGGGATCCATGTGTTAAAAAAAAAAAAAAAACATATATACTGTCTATATATATATATATATATATATATATATATGTCAGTAGACACATATATATATATATATATATATTATTCCTTCATACAGCGCGAGATAGCAAAAAGCCGGTAATTCAATTGCCGGCATTTGCTTTCTCCTTCCTAAACCCGACATGATATGAGACATGGTTACATACAGTAAACCATCTCATATCACCATTTTTTTTGCATAATCCACACTACTAATGTTAGTACTGTGTATCTGCAAAATTTGGCCGTTCTAGCTCTTAAAATAAAGGGTTAAATGGCGGAAAAAATTGGCGTGGGCTCCCGCGCAATTTTCTCCGCCAGAGTAGTAAAGCCAGTGACTGAGGGCAGATATTAATAGCCTGGAGAGGGTCCACGGTTATTGGCCCCCCCCTGGCTAAAAACACCTGCCCCCAGCCACCCCAGAACAGGCACATCTGGAAGATGCGCCTATTCTGGCACTTGGCCACTCTCTTCCCATTCCCATGTAGCGGTGGGATATGGGGTAATGAAGGGTTAATGCCACCTTGCTATTGTAAGGTGACATTAAGCCTAATTAATAATGGAGAGGCGTCAATTATGACACCTATCCATTATTAATCCAATTGAATGAAAGGGTTAAAAAAAACACACACACATTATTAAAAATTATTTTAATGAAATAAAAACAAAGGTTGTTGTAATATTTTATTTAACGCCCAATCCAATCACTGAAGACCCTCGTTCTGGAAAAGAAAAAACATAATAAACCAACAATATACTTACCTTCCGCAGATCTGTAAAGTCCAACGATGTAAATCCTTCTGAAGGGGTTAAAACATTTTGCAGCAAGCAGTTCCGCTAATGCAATGCTACTCCTCGCTGCAAAACCCCGGGGAATGAAGCTAAATATAGGTCAATGATATTTAGCTTTCATTATTAATTAGGCTTAATGTCACCTTACAATAGCAAGGTGGCATTAACCCTTCATTACCCCATATCCCACCGCTACACGGGAATGGGAAGAGAGTGGCCAAGTGCCAGAATAGGCGCATCTTCCAGATGTGCCTGTTCTGGGGTGGCTGGGGGCAGGTGTTTTTAGCCGGGGGGGGGGGGGCCAATAACCGTGGACCCTCTCCAGGCTATTAATATATGCCCTCAGTCACTGGCTTTACTACTCTGGCGGAGAAAATTGCGCGGGAGCCCACGCCAATTTTTTCCGCCATTTAACCCTTTATTTTAAGAGCTAGAACGGCCAAATTTTGCAGATACACACTACTGACATTAGTAGTGTGGATTATGCAAAAAAAATGGTGATATGAGATGGTTTACTGTATGTAACCATGTCTCATATCATGTCGGGTTTAGGAAGGAGAAAGCAAATGCCGGCAATTGAATTACCGGCTTTCTGCTATATCGCGGCTGTATGAAGTAAGAATATATATACATATATGTGTCTCACTGACATATATATATATATATATATATATATATATATATACCTATTCTATGTGTACACATTTATTCTACCTATTCTATTGTAAGCTGTCAGTGTGATTTTACTGTACACCGCACTGAATTACCGGCTTTTCTCTGTAACACCGCTGCGTATTTCTCGCAAGTCACACTGCTGGTCCGTGTGTAATCCGTATTTTTGAGGCTTCCATAGACTTTCATTGGCGTTTTATTTGCGCAATACGGTGACAAACGCAGCATGCTGCGATTTTCTACGGCCGTAGAAAGCCGTATAATACTGATCAGTAAAATACGGCAGATAGGAGCAGGGGCATAGAGAATAATTGTGCCGTATTTTTTGCGAGTTTTACGGACGTAGTTTCTGCGCTCTTACGTCCGTAAAACTCGCAAGTGTGACGCCGGCCTAATACTGTCATAGGCCGGTGAAGCTTGGTCAAGGGGGGCTGTGATGGCACAAGTCTATTTTTACAAAAGAATTATTAAACACAGTCTTGAAAAAAATCCTTTGCAAAAAATGTCAAATACAATACTGAACACACACTACCACTTCTATAAAGTGTAGAGAACACGATACAAGCAAATATTAAAACAATGAATTTTATTAAATATGATATTAAAATAATGTAAAAATATCAAAACAAGCTACTGGAGCCACACAAAAAGAAGAACACACTGCAGAGGAGACCTTTGAACAGTGCCGAAAAATTGTTTGTATAACAGGTATGATTAGAAAAATGTGCCAAAATTCACAAAAAAACGTACGTACCTATGCATAGATAAATGATCAGCCTGACATACTAAATAATAACAATGCACCCTATGTGCAAATATGCTACAAAACGGGCAACGACTAGCAAAATGCTACTGAAAGTGCCTGGTGCATCGTGCAAAAATAAAGCCGCAAATATGTAAACAGAAGGTGCTACAAATAATGCCAATCACATATGAATGAACAATTATAAAAATCATGTGCGCACATATAAAGAAATAATCAGCCTGACACATCAGATCTCTTAAAAATCAAGTAATTATACAATGAAGCGCCCTCCATTTTATGGGTAAACCATGATCAAATAGCTAACTAGAGAAATTATATAACAAACTAGCAAGTGTGCAAACAATGTGTAGCACATATATGCCAATAAAGAAAGTACAAGTGATCCTATGGTCTGCAAATACTTTTACACAAGTGTGTTAAATATAATAAAGACCGCAGATGTGGTCACTAAATGGAGGACTGACAAAAAACATAATAATACCTGAATGTAAGTAAATGAGAAAAGGTCCAAATCTGCTCGTGTGCTCTCACCCCGACAGCGCAGTTTCGCTAAATGCTTCCTCTATGGGGGCGCCATCCATTTAGTGACCACATCTGTAGTCTTTGTTACATTGTTTGCACAGAGCACTAAGCACTTTATACTAACACTTGCTAGTTTGTTATATAATTTCTCTAGTTAGCTATGCAGCAGGGCTGGCCTTGCCGCCAGTGTGTAAATTAAAGGAGTACGGAGTACAAAATGCATATTGTGAAGTGGATTTTCATGGGCCCATCCAGTGTGTGGGTTCAAAGGCTTATTGGGGTGCATATGAATTGGTAGCATGGCAGGCCTTGAATTCAATGCATCACTTTTTCAGGAGTCCCCCCTGGACATCTTATGATGGGGTATTGTGGTGCATCGTAATTCTTGGCAGCCCATTCACTCACAGCATAGGCTACAACAGCTTTGGAGACCCACTGTTTCATAATGGCCCTTTAATGCCACCTGATGCACCAGTAAAAATAGGCTCTGTGACTTTAAGAGTCCCTCCTTCCTAAATGAAACAAGACGGGTCTGCTTATGTGTAACACACCACATGGCCAGCTAGGGGTGTTAAATGTTACAATAACATTTCCCAGTAGATGCATTTGTAGTGGTTGAAAGCAATGTTAAAGTTGAAAAACGCTTAAAAAACGCTGAACTAAGCCCAAGTAGGAGAGGAAATTTTCAGTCTGGGGTTAAATATTTGGCCTTACAGGCAAGTCATTAACCTGCAAAGGATGAACCTTGACATATTTCCAAGCAAAACCCGTTTTGGTTTAGTTTTCATGTGTTTTTTGTGGCACCGGGAAAAATGGCATGAATCTCGGAAAAAATTATTAAAGCTGTGAACTAGGAGTCCGGAATGCTTTCAGGCTGCGATCCCCATGATGTCCCTGTGTCATTTGAGCAGTGTTTCCATCATTTTCAGATGTTTTGGGGGATCGCGGTAAAAATACTCGGGTCTCCCATAGACTTACATTGGGCTCGTTGTTCTGGCCGAGTACCCGAGTATTCCAATTTGCTCGACCCGAGCAATGAGCACCCGAGCATTTTAGTGCTCGCTAGTGTTGAGCGATACCGTCCGATACTTGAAAGTATCGGTATCGGATAGTATCGGCCGATACCCGAAAAATATCGGATATCGCCGATACCGATATCCGATACCAATACAAGTCAATGGGACACCAAGTATCGGAAGGTATTCTGATGGTTCCCAGTGTCTGAAGGAGAGGAAACTCTCCTTTAGGCCCTGGGATCCATATTAAGGTGTAAAATAAAGAATTAAAATAAAGAATATTGATATATTCACCTCTCCGGCGGCCCCTGGACTTCACGCTGGTAACCGGCAGGCTTCTTTGTTTAAAATGAGCGCCTTTAGGACCTGCGAATGACGTCGCGGGTTCTGATTGGTCGCGTGCCGCTCCCATGTGACCGCCACGTGACCAATCACAAGCCGCTATGTCTTTGAAAGTCATTAACGCGCTCATTTTTAAAAATGAGCGCGTTAATAGCTTGCGGTGACGTCGCGGCTTGTGATTGGTCGCGGCCACGCGACCAATCACAAGCCGCTACGTCTTTGAAAGCCATTAACGCGCTCATTTTTAAAAATGAGCGCGTTAATAGCTTGCGGTGACGTCGCGGCTTGTGATTGGTCGTGTGGCCGCGACCAATCACAAGCCGCTACGTCTTTGAAAGTCATTAACGCGCTCATTTTTAAAAATGAGCGCGTTAATAGCTTGCGGTAACGTCGCGGCTTGTGATTGGTCGCGGCCACGCGACCAATCACAAGCCGCTACGTCTTTGAAAGCCATTAACGCGCTCATTTTTAAAAATGAGCGCGTTAATAGCTTGCGGTGACGTCGCGGCTTGTGATTGGTCGCGGCCACGCGACCAATCACAAGCCGCTACGTCTTTGAAAGCCATTAACATGCTCATTTTTAAAAATGAGCGCGTTAATAGCTTGCGGTGACGTCGCGGCTTGTGATTGGTCGCGTGGCCGCGACCAATCACAAGCCGCTACGTCTTTGAAAGTCATTAACGCGCTCATTTTTAAAAATGAGCGCGTTAATAGCTTGCGGTGACGTCGCGGCTTGTGATTGGTCGCGGCCACGCGACCAATCACAAGCCGCTACGTCTTTGAAAGCCATTTACGCGCTCATTTTTAAAAATGAGCGCGTTAATAGCTTGCGGTGACGTCGCGGCTTGTGATTGGTCGCGTGGCCGCGACCAATCACAAGCCGCTACGTCTTTGAAAGTCATTAACGCGCTCATTTTTAAAAATGAGCGCGTTAATAGCTTGCGGTGACGTCGCGGCTTGTGATTGGTCGCGGCCACGCGACCAATCACAAGCCGCTACGTCTTTGAAAGCCATTAACGCGCTCATTTTTAAAAATGAGCGCGTTAATAGCTTGCGGTGACGTCGCGGCTTGTGATTGGTCGCGGCCACGCGACCAATCACAAGCCGCTACGTCTTTGAAAGCCATTAACGTGCTCATTTTTAAAAATGAGCGCGTTAATAGCTTGCGGTGACGTCGCGGCTTGTGATTGGTCGCGTGGCCGTGACCAATCACAAGCCGCTACGTCTTTGAAAGTCATTAACGCGCTCATTTTTAAAAATGAGCGCGTTAATAGCTTGCGGTGACGTCGCGGCTTGTGATTGGTCGCGTGGCGGTCACATGGGCGGCCCGCGACCAATCAGAAGCCGGGACGTGATTCTCAGGTCCTAAAAGCGCTGATTTTGAACAACGAAGCCTGCCGGTTACCCGCGCTGAGTCCAGGGGCCGCCGGAGAGGTAAATATATCAATATTTTTTATTTTAATTCTTTATTTTACACATCTCTATGTATCCGATACCGATACCCGATACCACAAAAGTATCGGATCTCGGTATCGGAATTCCGATACCGCAAGTATCGGCCGATACCCGATACTTGCGGTATCGGAATGCTCAACACTATCCATAATCCATTTGTGTGCTGACTGCAAGTGTGAACAGAACCATATCTAGCAAGCTTTGCTCATGATAATTTATCCATCATCCATTTGTGTGCTGACTACAAGTGTGAACAGAACCATATCTAGCAAGCTTTGCTCATGATAATTTATCCATCATCCATTTGTGTGCTGACTGCAAGTGTGAACAGAACCATATCTAGCAAGCTTTGCTCGTGATAATTTATCCATCATCCATTTGTGTGCTGACTGCAAGTGTGAACAGAACCATATCTAGCAAGCTTTGCTCTTGGTAATTTATCCATCACTTTTGTGTTGTTTTGTTGTTTTTTTTCCTCTGTAATTGGTTTCTGATTTAAAGTGTTCAAAGCTATCTTTTTTTCCCCTTTTTTCCCACTGTTTTATGGCCTTGTTCAGCATTGGTTGTTTACCCTGCATAGTAATGCCTGCTCTGGCCTTATGCTAATTGGTTAATTACTGATTGTGGCCATTTGGTTCCTGATGCAAGCAGTCATTTCATTTCATATATATTTAGTCTGGCTGGGATAGCACATGCGCGGGGTCGCGTGTGCAACAGATATTAAGTACAACAGGATCAAGTGCTTGGCAGTTAGACAATGGCATTGAAGCGGATGTTCCTCTTTTCCCTTCTTCACACAGGTAATTTATCCATCATCCATTTGTGTGCTGACTGCAAGTGTGAACAGAACCATATCTAACAAGCTTTGCTCATGATAATTTATCCATCATCCATTTGTGTGCTGACTACAAGTGTGAACAGAACCATATCTAGCAAGCTTTGCTCATGGTAATTTATCCATCACTCCTGTGTTGTTGTTTTTTTTTCCTCTGCTTTTGGTTTCTGATTTAAAGTGTTCAAAGCTATCTTTTTTTGCCTTTTTTTCCCACTGTTTTATGACCTTATCCAGCATTGGTTGTTTACCCTGCATAGTAATGCCTGCTCTGGCCTTATGCTAATTGGTTAATTGCTGATTGTGGCCATTTGGTTCCTGATGCTAGCAGTCATTTCATTTCGTTTCATATATTTTTTTAGACTGGCTGGGATAGCACGCGCGTGGGGTCGCGTGTGCAACAGATATTAAGTACAACAGGATCAAGTGCTTGGCAGTTAGACAATGGCATTGAAGCTGATGTTCCTCTCTTCCCTTCTTCACACAGGTAATTTATCCATCATCCATTTGTGTGCTGACTGACAAGTGTGAACAGAACCATATTTAGCAAGCTTTGCTCATGGTAATTTATCCATCACTCCTGTGTTGTTGTTGTTTTTCCTCTGCTTTTGGTTTCTGATTTAAAGTGTTCAAAGCTATCTTTTTTTTTGCCTTTTTTCCCACTGTTTATGACCTTATCCAGCATTGGTTGTTTACCCTGCATAGTAATGCCTGCTCTGGACTTATGCTAATTAGTTAATTGCTGATTGTGACCATTTAGGTTCCTGATGCTAGCAGTCATTTCATTTCATATATATTTAGTCTGGCTGGGATAGCACATGCGCGGGGTCGCGTGTGCAACAGATATTAAGTGTAACAGGATCAAGTGCTTGGCAGTTAGACAATGGCAGTTGGACAAGGCAGGAGACAGGTAAGGTGCATAAGTTTTCCAAACAATCATGCTTCTTGGTCAGTCATACTACATTGTGCATTGATCATATCAATCTGCTTCTTATATGTTTTTACTTCTGTTTTCTCACAACTCGCCTGCCCTTCAACACATTCTGTGCACTCTCTCCATATCCACCCCTCCCCTCTCCTCTCTCCCATGTCTAACTCTGAGGCTCTACTGACATTTCTTACCCACTCCAAACCATCCAATACCTCCATGCAGCACGCAAAATGCTATTACAAATCATCCCACCACCTGCTCTTTTTGTTTTTTCTCCTTCTACTAGTTTCAGGAAACTTCTCCCCCAACCCTGAGCCTCCCTCCACCAGCATACGTTACTGTCCTCCAGCTGCATATAGAAACCCTGCTAATCTTATTAACATTCAGTGCATGCCTTCTCGTATTGCTTTCCACTGTGCTCTCTGGAATGCACGGTCTGTGTGTAACAAACTAACTTACATTCACGATCTTTTCCTCTCTAATTCCCTTAACCTTCTGGCTATTAGGCTAGGTTCACATTCGCGTTGTGCAGTCCGTCTAGCGCATACGCTAACGGACTGCGTTAACGCAATGCCTAAAAAGGGATCGCGTTTAGCGATCGCGCTAGCGCAGATGCCCAATCTGCGCTAGCGAGAACGGACCCAAACACGCTGCAGACAGCGTTCGAGGTCCATCAGAAAATAACGGAACATCGCTAACGCATGCCAAAAATGGCATGCGATAGGGATGCATTACATACATTGTGGCTAATGGGTGCGCTAACGGATCCGTTACATTGCATTAATGGCACTATGTAACGGATTCCATCAGCGGACACCCACTAACGCAATGTGAACCTAGCCTTACAGAAACCTGGATCCAGCACCCAGACACCACCGCTGCTGCCGCTCTCTTGTTTGGTGGGCTGAAATTTTCACATACCACCAGACCTGAGAACAAACAGGGTGGAGGTGTTGATTTGCTCCTTTCATCACAATGTGCTTTCCAGATCATTTCCTTCCTTTGAAGTCCATGCCGTCAGACTCTTTAAGCCCTTCTCCTTGTGACTGGCAGTTGTTTATCGCCCTCAAGGTTATTCCCGCCTGTTTCTAGACCACTTTGCCACCTGGCTTACTCACTTTCTATCCTTTGACATCCCCACCCTCATCATGGGAGACTTTAACATCCCCATCAATGATCCCCTCTCCCAATCTGCCTCTCATCTTCTTTCTCTAACTTCTTCATTCGGCCTCTCACAGTTTACTAATTCTCCTACGCATGAGGACTGGAATACTCTGGACCTGGTTTTTTTTCTCCCGTCCCGGATCACTGCACGACTTTACTCCCCTCTCCCGCTCTCGGACAACAACCTTCTTTCCTTCTCTGTCAAGAATTGTCTCCTCACCTAGGACACCCCCACTTACCACACTTATCGGAATACACGTACCATTAATACCCAGCAACTTATGGACAATCTCCACACATATTTAGCCCCCATCTCCTCCCTCTCCTGTCCAGACTTAGCATTGTCACACTTCAATAATACACTGAAAAATGCCCTAGATGAAGCAGCACCTTCTACAAGCAGAAAGACCCGACACAGACAACGGCAGCTCAGGCACATTATGCAAACACGCTTTCTTCAGCGTTGCTCAAGGTGTGCAGAGCGGCAGTGGAGAAAATCTCTCTTAGCAGAAGACTTCATCCACTATAAGTTCATGCTCAAAGCCTATAACTCTGCCCTTTATCTGGCCAAACAATCTTACTTCACCACCCTCATCACCTCACTATCCAACAACCCAAAATGACTTTTTGAAACCTTAAACTCCCTCCTGAAACCTAAAGTACAGGCCCCCATCACCAATCTCAGTGGTGAGGATCTGGCCACTTATTTCCTAGAAAAAAACAACTACATCCATCAGGATATCTCAGCCCAATCTCCTCAGTGCCTGGATCCCCTTCCCTGCCGCACCTCAAGCTCACTAGACATCTTTGAGCCTGCTTCAGAAGAAGAAGTTTCGAAGCTCCTCACTTCTGCTCGGCCTACAACCTGCAACAGTGACCCCATTCCTTCACATCTCCTGCAGTCTCTCTCACCAGTGGCCACCACTCACCTGACTAAAATATTTAACCTCTCTTTCTTCAGGTATCTTTCCTTACTCATTTAAACATGCCATCATAACCCCTTTACTTAAAAAGCCATCCCTGGACCAGAACTGCACTGCTAACTACAGACCTGTCTCTAACCTTTCCTTCATCTCTAAACTCCTGGAATGCTTGGTCCACTCCCGTCTAATCCGCTATCTCTCGGATAACTCTTCTCGACCCCTTACAATCTGGTTTCCGCTCTTTCCACTCCACTGAAACTGCCCTCACTAAAGTCTCTAATGATCTAATAACAGCTAAATCCAAAGGTCATTGCTCTCTGCTGATTCTTCTGGATCTCTCTGCCGCATTTCACACTGTGGATCACCAGCTCCTTCTCACTATGCTCCGCTCCATACGCTTCCAAGATACAGCCCTCTCCTGGTTCTCCTCCTACCTCTCTGACCACTCCTTCACTGTATCTTTTGCCAGCTCCTCTTCCTCTCCTCGACGGGGTTCCGCAGGGCTCAGTCCTAGGCCCCCTCCTCTTCTCTCTATACATGGCCCCTATTGGACAAACAATCAGCAGATTTGGGTTCCAGTATCATCTCTATGCTGATGACACCCAATTATACACTTCTTCCCCTGACATCACCCCTACCCTAATTCAAAATATCAAGGATTGTCTGTCTGCTGTCTCTAACATCATGTCCTCCCTCTATCTGAAACTAAATCTCTCCAAAACGGAACTTCTTGTGTTTCTCCCTTCTACTAACCTCACTCAACCCAACATCGAAGTTACCCTGGAGGGTTCAACCATAACTCCCAAGCAGCATGCCCGCTGTCTTGGGGTCATATTTGACACCGAACTTTCATTTACTCCCTATATCCGATCACTCACTCACTCTTGTCACCTGCATCTCAAAAACATCTCAAGAATCCAACCTTTTCTCACCTTTGAAACTGCTAAGACTCTTACTGTTGCTCTTATTCATTCACATCTGGACTACTGCAACTCTCTTCTGATCGGTCTCCCTCTTACCAAACTTTCTCCTCTCCAAACACTCTTGAATGCGGCAGCCAGGGTCATATTTCTGTCCAGCTGCTTCACCGATGCCTCCATCTTGTGCCAGTCATTACACTGGCTACCCATTCGCTAGAGAGTCCAGTATAAACTCATCTCTCTCAACCACAAAGCTCTCCACAGTTCTGCACCGCCTTTTATCTCCTCTCTCATCTCTATCGCCCTACACGTGCCCTCCGTTCTACAAATGACCTAAGACTAACATCCCCCATAATCCGAACCTCGTACCTCCATCTCCAAGACTTCTCTCGTGCTGTGCCAGCTCTCTGGAATGCACTTCCCCAGACGATCAGACTGATACCTAGCCCCAATGTATTCAAGCGCGCTTTGAAAACCCATCTCTTCAAACAAGCCTACCACATCAACTACTCAGTAAACTAACTTTGCCCTGTTCCCTCCTTCCAAATATTATTCTGAATCTGCAACCTACTATTCATCTGTCTCGACACCCTCTATGCACACGATAACTACACTTGATACTTAACTATTGCACTTAAACACACTGGCTGAGGACCGGATCAAGCAGTTTTATATGAAAATCCCTATTTATTATAATTTCCAGACCTGAAATAACAAGCACTTTTCACCTATTGTGTTTCCCCCATTTCCTTGTAGATTGTAAACTTGCGAGCAGGGACCTCACCCCTATTGTCACTGTTTAAATTGTTTTAACTTATACTGAATTTATTGTCTGTACATGTCCCCGCTTAATTGTAAAGTGCTGCTGAATATGTTGGCGCTATATAAATAACAAATTATTATTATTATAAAATATTAAACATTTTAATGATATTGCACATTTTAGTACCAAAGCAGCAGTACCACTCATTTCTCACATTAAAATGCTCAAATGTTACTGGCATACCTTGTCCAGATAACACACCCAAGCATAAAAAAGTAGAATGAAGTGAATTTTTTTTAAAAAATTAAATTCACCAGCTTTGCCAAATTTTTCCCAAAAATTTGATTTGCAGCAAGTCAATTTGCCTCAAGTCACAAGTACTGCAATCTTCCAATTGCCTATGACTGTGTTGAATCACTTTTAAGCTATTTTTCACAAACATAGCCCTTGCTGTGGATAAACGGGAGCTGTTTAGTGCAGTTCACTGTTTGCAATGTTTATTGAGTCTTTCATGGCTTTTTCTTCTCATCTCTATTGCTAAGCCCTGAACTGTGGCGACCAGGGTTGAGCGACTTTTCTTTTTATAGGATCGGGTCGGGTTTCACGAAACCCGACTTTTTCAAAAGTCGGGTCGAGTGAAATCGGCCGATCCTATAGAAAAGTCGGGGTCGGCCGAAACACGAAACCCAATGCAGTGCATTGGTTTTCTAATGGTTCCCAGGGTCTGAAGGAGAGGAAACTCTCCTTCAGGCCCTGGGATCCATATTTAAGTGTAAAATAAAGAATCAAAATAAAAAATATTGATATAGTTACCCTTGGACGCGCCCTGGTTCTCACCAGCAGCCTTCCTTCCTAAGAGTGAGCGCCTGGAGGACCTTCGATGACGTCGCGGCTTGTGATTGGTCGCGTGAGCGGTCACATGGGCATCACGTGACCAATCACAAGCTGCGACGTCATCTAAGGTCCTTCAGGCGCTGATTCTTAGGAAGGAAGGCTGCGGGTTAGAACCAGGGCGCGTCCGAGGGTGAGTATATACCTATTAGGAATATACTCACCCTCGGACGCACCCTCGGACGCTTCCTTCCTAAGAATTAGCACCTTAAGGACCTTAGATGACATCGCGGCTTGTGATTGGTCGCGTGACCGCCCATGTGACCGCTCACGCGACCAATCACAAGCTGCGACGTCATCGAAGGCCCTTCAGGCGCTCTTAGGAAGGAAGGCTGCCGGTGAGAACCAGGGCGCGTCCGAGGGTGAGTATATCAATATTTTTTTTTTTTTATTCTTTATTTTACACTTAAATATGAATTCCAATACCGATTCCCGATATCTTAAACATATCGGAACTCGGTATCGGAATTCCGATTCCAGATCAGAAGATCGCTGACCTCATGGCCGACCCCACACAGGGGTCGGGTCGGGTTTCATGAAACCCGACTTTGCCAAAAGTCGGCGTCTTCTGAATCTGGCCGACCCGTTTCGCTCAACCCTAGTAGCGACCTCTCACTATTCAGATTTACCACTAAGAGTATGCTGCATTTCTTGCCTCTACTTTTATACCGGCTAAGATGTTCCCTCGTGATTTGCTGAGCAATAACTTGTGATATGATAGCTGAAAGGCATTATGAAGTAGTCAATGTGGTCACTCCTAAGGTCAAATTAACCTTTTTCGAGTGATGCAACAATCTTCTGCTTTGTGTAAAATAGTGGAGGAAATTGTTTCAGTAATTTAAGCGGATCGAGACACAAATAATAATTATTAATAAAAACCCATAATGAATATTTTCAGGATTTCAAAGAGAAAAATTAGTTCAGGAATAACTGTGTGGGTGGGGGAATGGCTCCTGGTGATTTTAATGATATATGCAAATGTAATAGTTTATTTGTATGAATTTCTAAATTTACAATTTATTCTTTTTAGTGAAGAAGTTTTTTTTTTTTATCATTTACTGACTTGATTTAATTATACAGTGAGTCCATTAAGGAATATATTAACACCCAATGTAGTACTGATCGATGTAATACATAAAGAAGACTTGTTGGGAATGTAGATGGTTTGCATCAATCTCTAGGCATCAGCATGACAATGCCATGACTTTCAGAAGGAAGATTGACATTGTGTCTCACTCCCATTGTTCCTCCGGTGTGATCCATGTTAGCTATGACATTCTGACTTTAGGATTTATATTAAAACATCTTTATAAAAGATTCCATTTTCCTTCCACTGTAAACACATATGAGCAGAATGAAACTCATCCATCACCCAGGAAGATAACTGACTTGGATGCTGATGGATGCTGAAAATGAGGCACGGCCATGTGGAAAGCATGTGTCACCTGCTAAATATAGATCTGCTTTATCATGGTGCATGAGCAAGCAACCTGCCGACCAGCTGGAGGAAAATGGTCTAAGGTAAGCAAATCAATGGATTATTAATGTATTATAAATCTATGGGGTGCAACACGAAACCAGGGGTCATCATGATAAAAACATTTCTGTGTGAGACTACATTGGAAATTCTAGTTATAATCCATGAAGTTCAGTTTTATTGCTCCAGTTGGAGACTTCTCCACATATTTACTTTCAAAACTACATCAGGATGTAGAATAAGCTGCCATAGCTAAGTATCATCAATGGCTATGAGACAACAATATCCAATGACTTGTCCTCCAGGTGCACCTTGGCAGCCTAAAGGCCCCCATCGTTGTCATTTTTGCACCTTATCAGAATTGATATGTAAGAAATAGCAAAACATGTAAAAATTGCATAATGTGATGGATCGGCTCACTTGGCTGCACATGAAGTTAGACACAGGAGCACTGTCTCTTTAATTTTTTCACTGATTTATTCTATACATGCGCCATAAACAAGTGCAAAATAAAAATAAACACGGCCCTTTGAGCAAAACAGGAAAATAAAACAAAATGGTACACTGTCTGTATGACTGTGGGGATCCGCCTGCTCAGGATTACCAAAAAATCACACCGTTCAGTTTACTGTAAACCTGAATACGACCCTGGAGTTAGCCTCACCAGACATGCTGAACACTGATTGACTCAGAAGGTTGACCATTTACCTTCTACACCCCACCCTGGGGATGAGATATAATGAATAGCCTCCAACCCCCTCTTCAGCTGTTCACTTAACCCCTTCACCCCCAGAGCTTTCTTCGCTTTCGTTTTTTGCTCCCCTTTTTTCAGAGCCATAACTTTTTTATTTTTCCATCAATATGGCCATGTGAGGGCTTATTTTTTTGCGGGACGAGTTGTGCTTTTGAAGGATACCATTGGTTTTACCGTGTCTTGTAACAGAAAATGAGAAAAAAATTCCAAGTCCGATCAAATTGCAAAAAAAAGTGCAATCCCACACAAGTTTTTTGTTTGGCTTTTTTGCTAGGAAGCCCACGCGAAACGCGCTTTAGGGCCGCACAGTCTGACCAGTGCACGGACATATTTGGGTGAGATATTACTTTCTATACTTGATACATACTGTTTAAAGATCTGGGTATTTCTATTTAGGGCCATGGCTATGGTGATGATATGGTTTTCATTAACTTAAAAAATATCCAATATATCGTGACAGTGTTGCAGTATATATATTACGGTTGTTGAAACTCCCGGTCCTATTCACATATGTGCAACTGTGTCGGTCTTTTGTCTGTGTCCTTCACTATATAATTTGCTTGTCCATATAATCTTTTTATTATACTTGTGTATTTAATGTTATTCTTTATATATTTACTAATAAATATACATTTTATATGTGTAACCTGGTACATATATACTGTATATATATATACATATATACTGTATATATATATACATATACACTGTATATATATATATATATATATATATATACAGTGGGGCAAAAAAGTATTTAGTCAGTCAGCAATAGTGCAAGTTCCACCACTTAAAAAGATGAGAGACGTCTGTAATTTACATCATAGGTAGACCTCAACTATGGGAGACAAACTGAGAAAAAAAAATCCAGAAAATCACATTGTCTGTTTTTTTAACAATTTATTTGCATAATATGGTGGAAAATAAGTATTTGGTCAGAAACAAAATTTCATCTCAATACTTTGTAATATATCCTTTGTTGGCAATGACAGAGGTCAAACGTTTTCTGTAAGTCTTCACAAGGTTGCCACACACTGTTGTTGGTATGTTGGCCCATTCCTCCATGCAGATCTCCTCTAGAGCAGTGATGTTTTTGGCTTTTCGCTTGGCAACACGGACTTTCAACTCCCTCCAAAGGTTTTCTATAGGGTTGAGATCTGGCTAGGCCACTCCAGGACCTTGAAATGCTTCTTATGAAGCCACTCCATCGTTGCCCTGGTGGTGTGCTTTGGATCATTGTCATGTTGAAAGACCCAGCCACGTTTCATCTTCAATGCCCTTGCTGATGGAAGGAGGTTTGCACTCAAAATCTCACGATACATGGCCCCATTCATTCTTTCATGTACCCGGATCAGTCGTCCTGGCCCCTTTGCAGAGAAACAGCCCCAAAGCATGATGTTTCCATCACCATGCTTTACAGTAGGTATGGTGTTTGATGGATGCAACTCAGTATTCTTTTTCCTCCAAACACGACAAGTTGTGTTTCTACCAAACAGTTCCAGTTTGGTTTCATCAGACCATAGGAAATTCTCCCAAAACTCCTCTGGATCATCCAAATGCCCTCTAGCAAACTTCAGACGGGCCCGGACATGTACTGGCTTAAGCAGTGGGACACGTCTGGCACTGCAAGATCTGAGTCCATGGTGGCGTAGTGTGTTACTTATGGTAGGCCTTGTTACATTGGTCCCAGCTCTCTGCAGTTCATTCACTAGGTCCCCCCGCGTGGTTCTGGGATTTTTGCTCACCGTTCTTGTGATCATTCTGACCCCACGGGGTGGGATTTTGCGTGGAGCCCCAGATCGAGGGAGATTATCAGTGGTCTTGTATGTCTTCCATTTTCTAATTATTGCTCCCACTGTTGATTTCTTCACTCCAAGCTGGTTGGCTATTGCAGATTCAGTCTTCCCAGCCTGGTGCAGGGCTACAATTTTGTTTCTGGTGTCCTTTGACAGCTCTTTGGTCTTCACCATAGTGGAGTTTGGAGTCAGACGGTTTGAGGGTGTGCACGGGTGTCTTTTTATACTGATAACAAGTTTAAACAGATGCCATTACCACAGGTAATGAGTGGAGGAAAGAGGAGACTCTTAAAGAAGAAGTTACAGGTCTGTGAGAGCCAGAAATCTTGATTGTTTGTTTCTGACCAAATACTTATTTTCCACCATAATATGCAAATAAATTGTTAAAAAAACAGACAATGTGATTTTCTGGATTTTTTTTTCTCAGTTTGTCTCTCATAGTTGAGGTCTACCTATGATGTAAATTACAGACGCCTCTCATCTTTTTAAGTGGTGGAACTTGCACTATTGCTGACTGACTAAATACTTTTTTGCCCCACTGTATATATATACATACATATATATATCTTTTCTCTCTCTCTCTCTCTATATATATATATATTTACAGTACAGAGCAAACGTTTGGACACACCTTCTCATTTAAAGATTTTTCTGTATTTTCATGAAATTTGTAAATTCACACTGAAGGCATCAAAACTATGAATTAACACATGTGGAATTATATACTTAACAAAAAAGTTTGAAACAACTGAAATATGTCTTATATTCTAGGTTCTTCAAAGTAGCCACCTTTTGCTTTGATGACTGCTTTGCACACTCTTGGCATTCTCTTGATGAGCTTCAAGAAGTAGTCACCAGAAATGGTCTTCCAACAATCTTGAAAGAGTTCCCAGAGATACTTAGCACTTGTCGGCCCTTTTGCCTTCACTCTGCGGTCCAGCTCACCCCAAACCATCTCGATTGGGTTCAGGTCTGGTGTCTGTGGAGGCCAGGTCATCTGGCGTAGCACCCCATCATTATCCTTCTTGGTCAAATAGCCCTTACACAGCCAGGAGGTGTGTTTGGGGTCATTGTCCTGTTGAAGAATAAATGATGGTCCAACTAAACGCAAACCGGAAGGAATAGCATGCCGCTGCAAGATTCTGTGGTAGCCATGCTGGTTCAGTATGCCTTCAATTTTAAATAAATCCCCAACAGTGTCACCAGCAAAGCACCCCCACACCATCACACCTCCTCCTCCATGCTTCACGGTGGGAACCAGGCATGTAGAGTCCATCCGTTCACCTTTTCTGTGTCGCACAAAGACATGGTGTTTGGAACCAAAGATCTCAAATTTGGACTTATCAGACCAAAGCACAGATTTCCACTGGTCTAATGTCCATTCCTTATGTTCTTGAGCCCAAACAAGTCTCTTCTGCTTGTTGCCTGTCCTTATCAGTGGTTTCCTATCAGCTATTTTACCATGAAGGCCTGCCGCACAAAGTCTCCTCTTAACAGTTTTTGTAGAGATGTGTCTGCTGCTAGAACTCTGTGTGGCATTGACCTGGTCTCTAATTTGAGCTGCTGTTCACCTGCGATTTCTGAGGCTGGTAATTCAGATACACTTATCCTCAGAAGCAGAGGTGACTCTTGGTCTTCCTTTCCTGGGGCGGTCCTCATGTGAGCCAGTTTCTTTGTAGCGCTTGATGGTTTTTGCAACTGCACTTGGGGACACTTTCAAAGTTTTCCCAATTTTTCAGACTGACTGACCTTCATTTCTTAAAGTAATGATGGCCACTCGTTTTTCTTTACTTAGCTGCTTTTTTCTTGCCATAATACAAATTCTAACAGTCTATTTAGTAGGACTATCAGCTGTGTATCCACCAGACTTCTGCTCAACACAACTGATGGTCCCAACTGCATTTATAAGGCAAGAAATCCCACTTATTAAACCTGACAGGGCACACCTGTGAAGTGAAAACCATTTCCGGTCACTACCTCTTGAAGCTCATCAAGAGAATGCCAAGAGTGTGCAAAGCAGTCATCAAAGCAAAAGGCGGCTACTTTGAAGAACCTAGATACAATACACTTTATTGATCCTGGGGGAAATTACGGTATTACATCAGCAATACAAACAGCAGTACATAAAATATTAGGACACAAATCTTGCACAAGTATACCAACATTGCATAACAAACAAATGTGGGTTGTTCAGATACTGTATATAAGTCACTGTTAATTGACATTAGTACACAAGCAATCAGTCATTGTTGTCTACCACCCTTAGGAAATTATTATATATCCCCATAGCAGTAGGTACAAATGATTTCCTGAATTTCTCCTTCTTAGGGTATGTTTCCACATTCAGGATTGCATCAGGATTTGATCAGGATTTGACGCAGGTAAAATCTGCACCAAATCTGCACCTGAGGTCACTGGCAGGTTCACCTGCATTTTTCATGCGTTTTTCATAGTCTAAGAAGGGGGTAATACCCATGGCCCCCTCTAGGCTATGAATATCAGCCCACAGCTGTCTGCGTAGCCTTTACTGGCTATTAAATTAAGGGGACCCCCCCAAAAAATGACGTGGGGTCCCCCTATATTTTATAGCCAGAAAGGCTACGCAAACAGCGGCGGGCTGATATTCATAGCCTAGAGAAGGGTCATGGTTATTGGCCCCCCCGACTACCAATACCAGCCCCCAGCCGCCCCAGAAATGGTGCATCTGTAAGATGCGCCAATTCCTGGCACTTAGCCCCTCTCTTACCGCTCCCCTGTATTGGTGGGATATGGGGTAATAAGGGGTTAATGTCACCTTGCTATTGTAAGGTGACATTAAGCCTGGTTAATAATGGAGAGGCGTCAATAAGACGCCTATCTATTATTAATCCTAGAGTAGTGAAAGGGTTAAAAAAATAAAGACACAGCCAGAAAAAAGTATATTAATATTCTTAATTTTAAACCAGCCGTATACTATCTGTCTGCCGTAGTCCGAATAATAACGAATGTCCCACGATGATCTCCCCTATAGAACAGTGACATCGGGTGATGTGACTGCTCTATAGGCCCTCCAGTGACACACTGGCAGGAGACAATGGCTCCTGTTGTGTATCACTGAGGTTAACTTAGTTCAGGGCCTCACTTTATGGCAAAAGCTGTGTAGGAATTTTCCCACACAGCAATGCCACAAATCGTCGTGGGACACTTGTTTTAATTGGATATCTGCAGACACAGGGAGTATAGTGTTTGTTTGTTATTTTAATATTTTTTATTGGTGACAGTTGCTTCTGGGATCAAGGTGACAATGTGATGGTGAGTATGTACTCTATGTTTAATGTACTATGTGTCTATATGTATGTAGTGTATGTATGTGTTATATGATGTATGTTGCATGTTGTATGTCACATGGTGCATGTTGTATGTCGCATGGTGCATGTTCTATGTCGCATGGTGCATTTTGTATGCTGCATGGTGCATGTCGCATGTTGTATGTCGCATGGTGCGTGCTGTATGTTGCATGATACATGTTGTACTGTATGTCGCATGGTGCATGCTGTATGTCGCATGGTACATGTTGTATGTCACATGTCACATGGTGCATGTCACATAGTGCATGTTGTATGTCGCATGGTGCATGTTGTATGTCGCATGATGCATGTTGCATGGCGCATGTTGTATGTCGCATGGTGCATGTTGTATGTCGCAGGTCGCATGGTACGTGGTGCATGTCGCATGGTGCATATTGTATGTCGCATGGTGCATGTCGCATGTCATATGTCGCATGGTGCATGTTGTATGTTGCATGGTACATGTTGTATGTCGTATGTTGCATGGTGTATGTTGTATGTGCACACAGTCTAGACGAGTCGAGCTCTGCTACATCTGGATGCTTGACATCGAGATGTAGCAGAGCCTGTAGATGATCGCCGGAAATTACTCTCCAGCAATCACCTACACTACAGCGTTCTCACAATCAGCTGATCAGCTGTTTGTGAGAACCAGACTAGTGACCGGAGATAAGTCCCGGTCACG